>NC_030835.1:23912500-24537500 GCF_001704415.2 Capra hircus
CTGGGACAAGAAATGGTAGAGTTAGCTATGGCTTATATTTTGCCTCTGAGCTAGCATCTGCTATAGTATTAATTTAATCATCTTTTATTTACAAATTCAATGTTATCTAATCGATTGCATGTTTTAAAAACTAAATGCAACAGGTGAAACAGAATGCTGACCAATTCTTCTCACTCTTGACTCCACTAAAATACCTTCTTTGTTGAATAGGAACAAACCTGTGGTAGGTACTAACTTGATTAATTCAGGTAAAGGGATCCTAACTACTAGGAACAAAGTGACAGTGGTAAATGGTTAAGTTGTTTACATCTGCAACAAATATTGTAAATTTGATTACATGGTATTGTTTGCAGCACATAATTTGATAGAAATATCAATACTTTGAAAGAAATATTTTTTTTTTTTAGAAATGACCTTAAAAATGAATTAAAAATGCTTGTAATGACTTCTGGTTTTCAATCGGGCATATACAAACCTTGGAATTTGTCTCTGTCCTAACAACAAGTAAAAAAGCTAAACAGATTGAAAAATCAACACATTTATTTGGGGAACATAAGAGCAGTGGTCTGCAACCTTCTAGGTACCAGGGGTTAGATTCATTGAAGACAATTTTTCCATGGACTGTGAAGGAGGGAGATGGTTTCGGATGATTCAAGCCCATCACACATTTTGTGCACTTTATTTATATTATTACATCAGCGCCAACACAAATCATCAGGCATTAGAGTCCAAAATTTGGAGACCATTGCATAAGAGTGGGGCGTTCACAAGTAAAACTGCTGGCCCCAAGATTGGAAAGACTGGCAGGTAAATGCAGAGATTCATGGCTTAGCACAGCAGAGCTTTAGAGCTTAACATTCTGTGGGAACAAGTGTGGGGGTAGAAAAAAAAAATCATTGTAATTGACTAATTGGTGGAAGCTCAGTGCTGGCATTATGCATGTTGCAACTCCAGGGGGATGCAGTCATAGGAGTGCCTCAAAATATTGTGAGGTTTACCTCCAGGAGCTAGACTAGATTCTCACAGTAAATATCCAAGAAATAACCCTTCCTGTTTCTCTCAGAGAGAAGAGGAAAAAATAATTTTTAAAATAACACAGAGTGCTCTGTTTTTTTTAACAAGGTCTGATAATAATAATCACTAACATTTATTGTTGTTTACTACATGCCAGGCACTGCTAAGTGCTTTTCATGCACTATGTTATTTTAGATATAAGAAAAATGAGACTTGAATAAAGAATTAGCATAGAAATCTATAAAATTGAAAAAAGAAAATTAATACAGAAAATCAATGAAACCAAAGGCTGATTATTTGAAAACATCAATGAAATTAATAAGCCTCTTGGGCCACTGGAGAAGGGAATGGCAAACCACTTCAGTATTCTTGCCTTGAGAATCCCATGAACAGTATGAAAAGGCAAAATAATAGGATACTGAATGAGGAACTTCCCAGGTCAGTAGGTGTCAAATATGCTACTGGAGATCAGTGGAGAAATAACTCCAGAAAGAAAGAAGGGATGGAGCCAAAGCAAAAGCAATACCCAGCTGTGGATGTGACTGGCGATAGAAACAAAGTCCGATGCTGTAAAGGGCAATATTGCATAGGAACTTGGAATATCAGGTTCATGAATCAAGGCAAATTGGAAGTGGTCAAACAGGAGATGGCAAAAGTGAACGTCAACATTCTAGGAATCAGCAAACTAAAATGGACTGGAATGGGTGAATTTAACTCAGATGACCATTATATCTACTATTGCAGGCAGGAATCCATCAGAAGAAATGGAATAGCCATCATGGTCAGCAAAAGAGTCTGAAATGCAGTACTTGGATGCAATCTCAAAAATGACAGAATGATCTCTGTTCGTTTCCAAGGTAAACCATTCAATATCACCATAATCCAAGTCTATACCCCAACCAGTAATGCTGAAGAAGCTGAAGTTGAACGGTTCTGTGAAGACCTACAAGACCTTGTAGAACTAACATCCAAAAAAGATGTCCTTTTCATTATAGGGGACTGGAATACAAAAGTAGGAAGTCAGGAAACACCTGGAGTAACAGGCAAATTTGGCCTTGGAAGGTGGAATGAAGCAGGGCAAAGACTAATAGAGTTTTGCCAAGAAAATGCAGTGGTCATAGCAAACACATTCTTCCCAAAACAAGAGAAGACTACACATGGACATCACCAGATGGTCAACACTGAAATCAGATTGATTATATTATCTGCAGCCAAGGATGGAGAAGCTCTATAAAGTCAGCAAAAACAAGACCGGGAGCTGACTGTGGCTCACAACATGAACTCCTTATTGCCAAATTAGACTCAAATTGAAGTAGGGAAAACCGCTAGGCCATTCAGGTATGACCTAAATCAAATCCATTATGATTATACAGTGGAAGTGAGAAATAGATTAAAGGGCCTAGATCTGATAGATAGAGTGCCTGATGAACTATGGAATGAGGTTCGTGACATTGTAGAGGAGACAGGGATCAAGACCATCCCCATGGAAAAGAAATGCAAAGAAGCAAAATGGCTGTCTGGGGAGGCCTTACAAATAGCTGTGAAAAGAAGAGAAGCGAAAAGCCAAGGAGAAAAGGAAAGATATAAGCACATGAGTGCAGAGTTCCACAGAATAGCAAGAGATAAGAAAGCCTTCCTCAGCGATCAAGGCAAAGAAATAGAGGAAAAGAACAGAATGGGAAAGACTAGAGATCTCTTCAAGAAAATTAGAGATACCAAGGGAATATTACATGCAAAGATGGTCTCGATAAAGGACAGAAATGGTCTGGACCTAACAGAAGCAGAAGATATTAAGAAGAGGTGACAAGAATACACAGAAAGCTGTAGAAAAAAGATCTTCATGACCCAGATAATCACGATGGTGTAATCACTCATCTAGAGCCAAACATCCTGGAATGTGAAGTCAAGTGGGCCTTAGAAAGCATCATTAGGAACAAAGCTGGTGGAGGTGACGGAATCCCAGTGGAGCTATTTCAAATCCTAAAACGTGATGCTGTGAAAGTGTTGCACTCAATATGCCAGCAAATTTGGGAAACTCAGCAGTGGCCACAGGACTGGAAAAGGTTCATTGGAAAAGTATTCATTGGAATGAATACCAATCCCAAAGAAAGGCAATGCCAAAGAATGCTCAAACACCGCACAATTGCACTCATCTCACACGCTAGTAAGGTAATGCTCAAAATTCTCCAAGCCTGGCTTCAACAGTATGTGAACCGTGAACTTCCTGATGTTCAAGCTGCTTTTAGAAAAGGCAGAGGAACCAGAGATCAAATTGCCAACATCCGCTGGATCATGGAAAAAGCAAGAGAGTTTCAGAAAAAACATCTATTTCTGCTTTATTTACTATGCCAAAGCCTTTGACTGTGTGGGTCACGATAAACTGTGGAAAATTCTGCAAGAGATGGGAATACCAGACCATCTGACCTGCCTCTTGAGAAATCTGTATGCAGGTCAAGAAGCAACAGTTAGAACTGGTCATGGAACAACAGACTGGTTCTAAATAGGAAAAGTAGTACGTCAAGGCTGTATATTGTCACCCTGCTTATTTAACTTATAAGCAGAGTACATCATGAGAAATGCTCGGCTAGAAGAAACACAAGCTGGAATCAAGATTGCTAGGAGAAATATCAATAACCTCAGATATGCAGATGACACCACCCTTAAGGCACAAAGTGAAGAGGAACTCAAAAGCCTCTTGATGAAAGTGAAAGAGGAGAGTGAAAATGTTGACTTAAAGCTCAATATTCAGAAAACAAAGATCATGGCATCCGATCCCTTCACTTCATGGGAAATAGATGGGGAAACAGTGGAAATAGTGTCAGTTTTTATTTTTTGGGGCTCCAAAATCACTGCAGATGGTGACTGCAGCCATGAAATTAAAAGATGCTTACTCCTTAGAAGAAAAGTTATGACCAACCTATAGAGTATATTCAAAAGTGGAGACATTACTTTGCCTACTAAGGTCCGTCTAGTCAAGGCTATGGTTTTTCCTGTGGTCATGTATGGATGTGGAAATTGGACTGTGAAGAAGGCTGAGTGCCGAAGAATTAATGCTTTTTAACTGTGGTGTTGGAGAAGACTCTTGAGAGTCCCTTGGACTGCAAGGAGATCCAACCAGTTCATTCTGAAGGAGATCAGCCCTGGGATTCTTTGGATGGAATGATGCTAAAACTGAAGTTCCAGTGCTTTGGCCACTTCATGTGAAGAGTTGACTCACTGGAAAAAACTCTGATGCTGGGAGGGATTGGGGCAGGAGGAGAAGGGGAAGACAGAGGATGAGATGGCTGGATGGCATCACTGACTTGATTGACGTGAGTCTGAGTGAACTCTGGGATGTGATGATGGACAGGGAGGCCTGGCGTCCTGCGATTCATGGGGTCACAAAGAGTCAGACACTACTGAGCAGCTGAACTGAACTGATATAAGTACGAAAAAAGGGAGAGAACACAAATTAATAATACAAGAAATAAAAGAAACGATGTTAGTACAGCTCTATGGCAATTAAAAAGTTAAATGAAGGAATATTATTAAAAAACTCTGTGCCTACAAATTTAATATATACAAACCTCCAAAACTCACATAAGGAGAAATAGAAAGTTTGAATAGACATCATGGTTAATGGTTGGAAATTTGAACTTTACTTTTAAGATCAGCTATTAAACAAGGTGATCTCTCTCACCACTGTTTTTAAATATGCTCTCAGAAGTCTTTGCTAATATATTATGGGTATGCTTTAGGTCACTTCAGTCATGTCTGACTCTGAGACCCTATGGACTGTAGCCCACCAGGCTCCCCTGTCCATGCAATTCTCCAGTCAAGAATACTGAAGTGGATTATTGTGCCCTCTTCCAGGGGATCAAGTAAAAAAGAAATAAAATGTATATACATTAAAAAGAAAGAAATGATACTGTTAATAGATGATATGATTAGCTATAGAAAAAAGCTGAAAGAATTGACAAAAAATTACTGAGACCAATAAGCAGGTATAGCAAGGGTGCAGGAAACAAGGTTAATATACGGTGGAAGCCCACTTTTATGCAAGCAATAGACAAATGAAATTTGAAGTTAAAAACAATACAACATACATTAGCACCCCAAAAAATAATATAAAAATCTCACAAAATATATATATAAGCTCTAGTTGAGGAAAACTATAAATCTCTGAATGAAATCAGAGAAGATTTAAATAAATGGGGAGATAGTCCATATTTATGCACAGAAAGGAAGACTCAATATTGTCAAGATGTCTGTTTTTCATAATTTAATATAAAGATTCAATATAATCCCAATCAAAATTCCAGAAATTTATGTTATGGATATCAACAAATTGATTCTATTCAGAATAGCTAAAACAGTATTGAAGAAGAACAAAGTTGGAGGATTGATGCTCCCCAATTTCAAGACTTACTTTAAAGCTACACTACATCAAAGCAGTGTGGTACTGGCAAAAAAAAAAAAAAAAGAATCAATGAAACATAATAAAGAACTCATAAATAAACTCAATATACATATTCAACTGATCTTTGAAAAAGGAGCAACAGCAATGCAGATCAAAGATTATCAGTTCAACTAATGATACTGGAACAACTAGATATCCACATGCAAAAGAAGTGAATCAGAACAGAGATCTTGCACCCTTCACAAAATTTTCTCAAAATGGATCATGGATCTAAATGTAAAATGAAAAACAGTAAAACTCTTATAAAATAACATAGGAGAAAACCTAGGTGATAATGGGTATGCTTCTATGCAGAGTACATCATGAGAAACACTGGACTGGAAGAAACACAAGCTGGAATCAAGATTTCCGGGAGAAATATCAATAACCTCAGATATGCAGAAGACACCACCCTTATGGCAGAAAGTGAAGAGGAGCTAAAAAGCCTCTTGATGAAAGTGAAAGAGGAGAGTGAAAAAGTTGGCTTAAAGCTCAACATTCAGAAAACGATCATGGCATCTGGTCCCATCACTTCATGGGAAACAGATGGGGAAACAGTGGAAACAGTGTCAGACTTTATTTTGGGGGGCTTCAAAATCACTGCATATGGTGACTGCAGCCATGAAATTAAAAGACGCTTACTCCTTGGAAGAAAAGTTATGACCAACCCAGATAGTATATTCAAAAGCAGAGACATTACTTTGCCGACTAGGTCCATCTAGTCAAGGCTATGGTTTTTCCTGTGGTCATGTATGGATGTGAGAGTTGGACTGTGAAGAAGGCTGAGAGCTGAAGAATTGATGTTTTTGAACTGTGGTGTTGGAGAAGACTCTTGAGAGTCCCTTGGACTGCAAGGAGATCCAACCAGTCCATTCTGAAGGTCAGCCCTGGGATTTCTTTGGAAGGAATGATGCTAAAGCTGAAGCTCCAGTACTTTGGCCACCTCATGCGAAGAGTTGACTCATTGGAAAAGACTCTGATGCTGGGAGAGATTGGGGGCAGAGGAGAAGGGGACAACCGAGGATGAGATGGCTGGATGGCATCACGAACTGGATGGACGTGAATCTGAGTGAACTCTGGGAAATGGTGATGAACAGGGAGGCTTGGCATCCTGCGATTCATGGGGTCACAAAGAGTCGGACACGACTGGGCGACTGAACTGAACTGAGCTGATCACAGATATGCTTTATGACAGATAATTAAGTTGGATTTCATTAAAATTAAAACTTCTGCAAAGGACAATATCAAGAAAATTAGAAAGCAAGCCACAGATTGGGGGAGAATAGGTACAGAAGACACATATAATTAAGGATCTTTATGTAAAATAAAAAAAATAATCCTTAAAACTCACCAATAGTAAAGCAAAAAAATCAATTAAAAAATGGGCCAGAGGAGAGAGGTAAAGATGACGGAGGAATAGGACGGGAAGATCACTTTCTCCCTCACAAATTCCTCAAAAGAACATTTCAACGCCGAGCAAACTCCACAAAACAACTTCTGTAGGCTGGCAGAGGACATCAGGCAACCAGAAAAGCAGACCATTGTCTTCAAAAACAGGTAGGGAAAAATATAAAAGACGAAAAAGGAGACAAAGGAGGTGGGGAGGGAGCTCCGTCCCGGGAAGGGAAGCCCGTCCCGGGAAGGGAATTTTAAGAAGAGAGGTTTCCAAACACCAGGAAACACTCTCCCTGCCGAGTCTGTGGCGAGCCTTGGAAACACAGAGGGCAACATAACAGGAAGGGAAAATAGATAAATAATTAAAACCAACAGATTACAAGCCCAACAGTAACTCCCCCAGCGGAAAAGCAGCACAGACGCCTGCATCCGCCACTGGGAAGTGGGGGCAGGGCAGGGACACGCGGGAGGCGCGGGCTGCAGAGCTTTGTAAGAATCCGGGGAGGAACGCCCCACGCGCAACCAGAACGATCTAACTTGGGCTAGCAAACCAGACTGTGGGATAGCTACCACGCGAAAAGCTCGAACATAAGACACCGCCAGGACCGAGCACAGAACAAAGGACCGAACGGAAAAAGCCGGCTGCAGACCATCCCCCGCCTGGGACAGGCAGCCAGAGCCGTAAGGACTGGAAAGGGGCAATTGCAGACCCGGAGAGACTTTACTTAGCTAACTGCAAGCAGGCTCCTTTGCTAAGACTTCTGGGGGTGCTGGACAGTCACAGTCTGCCTCACGGGGTGCGCCAGCGGTCCACCCAGAGAGCTGAGTGGCAGCGGCGGAAAAGGTGACAAGCCGCGGCGATCGCACTCGCCAAACTCCTGAGCTACTCGGACCTGGGAAGGGCACAAGGCGCAGTCCCAGCTGAATCTGTGCCTCTGAGGGCTGCCTGAGCGCTGAACCTGAGCGGCTTGGACCGGGGAAGTGCACGCAGCCTAGGGCCGGCCCCAGACAGTTCCCGGCTGAGCATCCTAGAGCCGGAGCGGTTTGTGCGCCGCAAGAAAGGACAGGTCAAGTGGGGCTGAGATGTGGTGTGCACACGACAGTGCTGTTTGTTTGCAGCATCCCCCCTCCCCACAGCGTGACTGAACTAGTGAGCCTAAAAAACCAGCAAACAGAAGAAGTTAAACAGAGGGAACCACCTTGGAAGTGAGCCCACATGGCCCATAACATCAGAGAAGGGCCAGATATATTTTTAATATTTTTAAAATCATTCCTTTTTTTTTTTTTTTTGCTTTTTGCTTTTTTGTTTTTTTTTCTTTTTTTTCTAGCTTTTTTTAAATTGATAAGTCTTCTATTTCTCCTCTAATTTTTATTTCTATAACCTATTATTACTATTTTTTTTTTTTTAAGGCAAACACCATATATACTCTTTGGATGGTTGTTGGTGTGTTTTTTTTTTTTTTTCTTTTGTTTGTTTGTTTGTTTTTTAATAATTTTTTTTCTTTCTTCCTTTTTCCTTCTGCTTTTCTTTAATATTGTATCTTTGAAAATCCAACCTCTACTCTAGATTTTTAATCTTTGCTCTTAGGTGTTTGTTGTCAATTTTGTACATTTAAAAACCCAAACTTCACTACCCAAGTTTACCTGAGAGCGAGATTACTGGCTTGACCACTCTCTCCTCCTCTGGACTCTCCTTTTTCTCCACCAGGTGGCCTCTGTCTCTTTTCTCCCCCATCTCTTCTCTATCCAACTCTGTGAATCTCTGTGTGTTCCAGACGGTAGAGAACACCTAAGGAACTGGTTACTGCAGGATTTGTCTCTCTCCTACTCATTCCTCTCTCTTATCCTCCTGGTCACCTCTGTCTACTTCCTCCCTCTCCTCTTCCCCGTATAACTCTGTAAATACCTCTGAGTGGTCCAGACTATAGAGGGCACATAAGGAAGTGACTACTGACTAGCTTGCTCTCTCCTCTCTTGATCTCACGGCATCTCATTCCAGTTACCTCTAACTACCCCCTCCATCTTCTCTTCTCCTTGTAACTCAGTGAACCTCTCTGAGTGTCCCTCAATGTGGAGAAACTTTTCATCTTTAACCTAGATGTTTTATCATCAGTGCTGTATAGATGGAGAAGTCTAGAGGCTACTGTAAAAAAAAAAAAAAAACTGAAAACCAGAAGCAGGAAGCTTAAATCCAAAGCTTGAAAACATTAGAGAACTCTTGAATTCAGGGAACAGTAAGCAATAGGAGCTCATCAAATGCCTTCATACCTACACCAAAACCAAGCTCCACCCAAGGGCCAACAAGTTCCAAAACAAGACATACCACGCAAATTCTCCAGCAACACAGGAACACTTCCCTGAGCTTCAATATACAGGCAGCTCAAAATTATCCCCAAACCTTTGATGTCTCATAACCCATTACGGGTCACTCCACTGCACTCCAGAGAGAAGAAACCCAGCTCCACCCACCAAAACTCCAACACAAGCCTCCCTAACCAGGAAACCTTGACAAGCCACTGATAGAACCCCACCCAAAATGAGGAAGCTCCATAATAAAGAGAACTCCACAAATTACCAGAATATAAAAAGGCCACCCCAAGCGCAGCAATATAACCGAGATGAAGAGACAGAGGAATACTCAGCAGGTAAAGGAACAGGAGAGTTGCCCACCAAACCAAACAAAAGAGGAAGAAGTAGGGAATCTACCTGAGAAGGAATTCCAAATATTGATAGTGAAAATGATCCAAAATCTTGATATCAAAATGGAAACACAGATAAATAGCCTAGAGACAAGGATTGAGAAGATGCAAGAAAGGTTTAACAAGGACCTAGAAGAAATAAAAAAGAGTAAAAATATAATGAATAACGCAATAAATGAGATCAAAAACACTCTGGAGGCAACAAATAGTAGAATAACGGAGACAGAAGATAGGATTAGTGAAATAGAAGATAGAATGGTAGAAATAAATGAATCAGAGAGGAAACAAGAAAAACAAATTAAAAGAAATGAGAACAATCTCAGAGACCTCCAGGACAATATGAAATGCTCCAACATTCGAATTGTAGGAGTCCCAGAAGAAGAAGACAGAAAGAAAGATCATGAGAAAATCCTTGAGGAGATAATAGTTGAAAACTTCCCTAAAATGGGGAAGGAAATAATCACCCAAGTCCAAGAAACACAGAGAGTTCCAAATAGGATAAACCCAAGGTGAAACACCCCAAGACACATATTAATCAAATTAACAAAGATCAAACACAAAGAACAAATATTAAAAGCAGCAAGGGAAAAACAACAAATAACACACAAGGGGATTCCCGTAAGGATAACAGCTGATCTTTCAATAGAAACTCTTCAGGCCAGGAGGGAATGGCAAGACATACTTAAAGTGATGAAAGACAATAACCTACAGCCCAGATTACTGTATCCAGCAAGGATCTCATTCAAATACGAAGGAGAAATCAAAAGCTTTACAGACAAGCAAAAGCTGAGAGAATTCAGCACCACCAAACCAGCTCTCCAACAAATTCTAAAGGATATCCTTTAGACAGGAAACATGAAAAGGGTGTATAAACCCGAACCCAAAACAATAAAGTAAATGGTAACGGGATCATACTTATCAATAATCACCTTAAACGTAAATGGGTTGAACGCCCCAACCAAAAGACAAAGACTGGCTGAATGGATACAAAAACAAGACCCCTCTATATGCTGCTTACAAGAGACCCACCTCAAAACAAGGGACACATACAGACTGAAAGTGAAGGGCTGGAAAAAGATATACCACGCAAACAGAGACCAAAAGAAAGGAGGAGTGGCAATACTCATATCCGATAAAATAGACTTTAAAACAAAGGCTGTGAAAAGAGACAAAGAAGGCCACTGCATAATGATCAAAGGAACAATCCAAGAAGAAGATATAACAATTATAAATATATATGCACCCAATATAGGAGCACCGCAATATGTAAGAGAAATGATAACAAGTATGAAAGGGGAAATCAACAATAACACAATAATAGAGGGAGACTTTAATACCCCACTCACACCTATGGACAGATCAACTAAACAGAAAATTAACAAAGAAACGCAAACTTTAAATGATACATTAGATCAGTTAGACCTAATTGATATCTATAGGACATTTCACCCCAAAACAATGAATTTCACCTTTTTTTAAGTGCTCATGGAACCTTCTCCAGGATAGATCACATCCTGGGCCATAAATCTAAACTTGATAAATTCAAAAAAATCGAAATCATTCCAAGCATCTTTTCTGACCATAATGCATTAAGACTAGATCTCAATTACAGGAGAAAAACTATTAAAAATTCCAACATATGGAGGTTGAACAACACACTTCTGAATAACCAACAAATCACAGAAGAAATCAAAAAGGAAATCAAAATATGCATAGAAACTAATGAAAATGAAAACACAACAACCCAAAACCTGTGGGACACTATAAAAGCAGTGCTAAGAGGAAAGTTCATAGCAATACAGGCATACCTCAAGAAACAAGAAAAAAGTCAAATAAATAACCTAACTCTACAACTAAAGCAACTAGAAAAGGAAGAGTTGGAGAACGCCAGAGTTAGTAGAAGGAAAGAAATCTTAAAAATTAGGGCAGAAATCAATGCAAAAGAAACAAAAGAGACCATAGCAAAAATCAACAAAGCCAAAAGCTGGTTCTTTGAAAGGATAAGTAAAATTGACAAACCATTAGCCAGACTCATCAAGAAGCAAAGAGAGAAAAATAAAATCAATAAAATTAGAAATGAAAATGGAGAGATCACAACAGACAACACAGAAATACAAAGGATCATAAAAGACTACTATCAGCAATTGTATGCCAATAAAATGGACAACGTGGAAGAAATGGACAAATTCTTAGAAAAGTACAATTTTCCAAAACTGAACCAGGAAGAAATAGAAAATCTTAACAGACCCATCACAAGCACGGAAATTGAAACTGTAATCAGAAATCTTCCAGAAAACAAAAGCCCAGGTCCAGACGGCATCACAGCTGAATTCTACCAAAAATTTCGAGAAGAGCTAACACCTATCCTCCTCAAACTCTTCCAGAAAATTTCAGAGGAAGGTAAACTTCCAAACTCATTCTATGAGGCCACCATCACCCTAATACCAAAACCTGACAAAGATGTCACAAAAAAAGAAAACTACAGGCCAATATCACTGATGAACATAGATGCAAAAATCCTCAACAAAATTCTAGCAATCAGAATCCAACAACACATCAAAAAGATCATACACCATGACCAAGTGGGCTTTATCCCAGGGATGCAAGGATTCTTCAATATCCACAAATTAATCAATGTAATTCACCACATTAACAAATTGAAAAATAAAAACCATATGATTATCTCAATAGATGCAGAGAAGGCCTTTGACAAAATTCAACATCCATTTATGATAAAAACTCTCCAGAAAGCAGGAATAGAAGGAACATACCTCAACATAATAAAAGCTATCTATGACAAACCCACAGCAAACATTATCCTCAATGGTGAAAAATTGAAAGCATTTCCGCTAAAGTCAGGAACAAGACAAGGGTGTCCACTTTCATCGCTACTATTCAACATAGTTCTGGAAGTTTTGGCCACAGCAATTAGAGCAGAAAAAGAAATAAAAGGAATCCAAATTGGAAAAGAAGAAGTAAAACTCTCACTGTTTGCAGATGACATGATCCTCTACATGGAAAACCCTAAAGACTAGACCAGAAAATTACTAGAGCTAATCAATGAATATAGTAAAGTTGCAGGATATAAAATCAACACACAGAAATCCCTTGCATTCCTATACACGAATAATGAGAAAGTAGAAAAAGAAATTAAGGAAACAATTCCATTCACCATTGCAACGAAAAGAATAAAATACTTAGGAATATATCTACCTAAAGAAACTAAAGACCTATATATAGAAAACTATAAAACACTGATGAAAGAAATCAAAGAGGACACTAATAGATGGAGAAATATACCATGTTCATGGATCGGAAGAATCAAAATAGTGAAAATGAGTATACTACTCAAAGCAATTTACAAATTCAATGCAATCCCTATCAAGCTACCAGCAACATTTTTCACAGAACTAGAACAAATAATTTCAAGATTTGTATGGAAATACAAAAAACCTCGAATAGCCAAAGCAATCTTGAGAAAGAAGAATGGAACTGGAGGAATCCACTTGCCTGACTTCAGGCTCTACTACAAAGCCACAGTCATCAAGACAGTATGGTACTGGCACAAAGACAGACATATAGATCAATGGAACAAAATAGAAAGCCCAGAGATAAATCCACACACATATGGACACCTTATCTTTGACAAAGGAGGCAAGAATATACAATGGAGTAAAGACAATCTCTTTAACAAGTGGTGCTGGGAAAACTGGTCAACCACTTGTAAAAGAATGAAACTAGATCACTTTCTAACACCCCACACAAAAATAAACTCAAAATGGATTAAAGATCTAAATGTAAGACCAGAAACTATAAAACTCCTAGAGGAGAACATAGGCAAAACACTCTCAGACATAAATCACAGCAGGATCCTCTATGATCCACCTCCCAGAATTCTGGAAATAAAAGCAATAATAAACAAATGGGATCTAATTAAAATTAAAAGCTTCTGCACAACAAAGGAAACTATAAGCAAGGTGAAAAGACAACCTTCTGAATGGGAGAAAATAATAGCAAATGAAGCAACTGACAAACAACTAATCTCAAAAATATACAAACAACTTCTGCAGCTCAATTCCAGAAAAATAAACGACCCAATCAAAAAATGGGCCAAAGAACTAAATAGACATTTCTCCAAAGAAGACATACGGATGGCTAACAAACACATGAAAAGATGCTCAACATCACTCATTATTAGAGAAATGCAAATCAAAACCACAATGAGGTACCACTTCACAGCAGTCAGAATGGCTGCGATCCAAAAATCTGCAAGCAATAAATGCTGGAGAGGGTGTGGAGAAAAGGGAACCCTCCTACACTGTTGGTGGGAATGCAAACTAGTACAGCAACTATGGAGAACAGTGTGGAGATTCCTTAAAAAATTGCAAATAGAACTACCTTATGACCCAGCAATCCCACTACTGGGCATACACACCGAGGAAACCAGAATTGAAAGAGACACATGTACCCCAATGTTCATCGCAGCACTGTTTATAATAGCTAGGACATGGAAAGAACCTAGATGTCCATCAGCAGATGAATGGATAAGAAAGCTGTGGTACATATACACAATGGAGTATTACTCAGCCATTAAAAAGAATTCATTTGAATCAGTTCTGATGAGATGGATGAAACTGGAGCCGATTATACAGAGTGAAGTAAGCCAGAAAGAAAAACACCAATACAGTATACTAACACATATATATGGAATTTAGAAAGATGGCAATGACGACCCTGTATGCAAGACAGGGAAAGAGACACAGATGTGTAAAATGGACTTTTGGACTCAGAGGGAGAGGGAGAGGGTGGGATGATTTGGGAGAATGACATTCTAACATGTATACTATCATGTAAGAATTGAATCGCCAGTCTATGTCTGATGCAGGATACAGCATGCATGGGGATGACCCAGAGAGATGTTATGGGGAGGGAGGTGGGAGGGGGGTTCATGTTTGGGAACGCATGTAAGAATTAAAGATTTTAAAATTAAAAAAAAAATAAATTAAAAAAATAAATTAAAAAAATAAAAGGCAAACACTCACACACACACACACACACACACACAAAAAAAATGGGCCAAAGACTTTAACACTTTACCAAAGCAGTTATACAGATGGTAAATAAACCTATGAAAAGATAATACTTATTATGTCATCAAGAAAATGCAAATTAAAACAACAAATAGAAAACACTACTCACCTATTAATATGGCCAGAATCTGTCACACTGACAACACCAAATGCTGGAGAAGAATTTGAGTAACAAGAATTCTCACACATTGTTGGTGTAAATGTTAAATAGTAAGCCACTTTAGAAAAAAATATACTCTTAACCATAAGATCCAGAAATCACACTCCTTGGTATTTACCCAAAAGAGCTAAAGTGTATGTTCACACAAAAACCTGCACATGGATGTTAACAACAGCTTTATTCATGATTGCCAAACCTAGAAGCAACCAAGATGTCCTAAAGGAGATGAACTGAAAAATAAATGATTTGTCAAGGCAGTGGAATATTGTTTAGCCCTAAAAATATATTTTTGAGAGTACAAATTTGGACCCCAAATTTTGCCATGGAGTACGGAATGAAGCAGAGCAAAGACTAATAGAGTTTTGTCAAGAGAACGCACTGGTCATAGCAAACACCCTCTTCTAACAACACAAGAGAAGACTCTGCACATGGACATCACCAGATGGTCAACATCGAAATCAGATTGATTATATTCTCTGCAGCCAAAGATGGAGAAGCTCTATACAGTCAGCAAAAACAAGACCAGGAGCTGACTGTGGCTCAGATCATGAACTCCTTTTTGCCAAATTCAGACTTAAATTGAAGAAGTAGGGAAAACCACTAGACCATTCAGATATGACTTAAATAAAATTCCTTATGATTATACAGTGCAAGTGAGAAATAGATTTATGGGACTAGATCTGATAGATTGCCTGATGAACTATGGACGGAGGTTCATGACATTGTATAGGAGACAGGGACAAAGAACATTCTGAAGAAAAAGAAAGGCAGAAAAGCAAAATGGCTGTCTGTGGAGGCCTTACAAAAAGCTGTGGAAAGAAAAGAAGTGAAAAGCAAAGGACCAAAGGAAAGATATAAGCACCTGAATGCAGAGTTCCAAAGAATAGCAAGAAGAGATAAGAAGGCCTTCTTCAGCGATCAATGCAAAGAAATAAAGGAAAACAACAGAATGGGAAAGACTAGAGATCTCTTCAAGAAAATTAGAGATACCAAGGGAACATTTCATGCAAGGATGGGCTCGATAAAGGACAGAAATGATATGGACTTAATAGAAGCAGAAGATATTGAGAAGAGGTGGCAAGCATACACAGAAGAACTGTACAAAAAAGATCTTCATGACCCAGATAATCACGATGGTGTGATCACTCACCTATAGCCAGACATCCTGGAATGTGAAGTCAAGTGGGCCTTAGAAAGCATCATTAGGAACAAAGCTGGTGGAGGTGATGGAATCCCAGTGGAGCTATTTCAAATCCTAAAACGTGATGCTGTGAAAGTGCTGCACTCAATATACCAGCAAAATTGGAAAACTCAGCAGTGGCCACAGGACTGGAAAAGGTCAGTTTACATTCCAACCCCAAAGAAAGGCAATGCCAAAGATGCTCAAACTACTGCACAACTGCACTCATCTCACAAGCTAGTAAAGTAATGCTCAAAATTCTCCAAGCCAGGCTTCAACAGTATGTGAACCGTGAACTTCCTGATGTTCAAGCTGCTTTTAGAAAAGGCAGAGGAACCAGAGATCAAATTGTTAACATCTGCTGGATTATTGAAAAACTAAGAGAGTTCCAGAAAAAAACATCTATTTCTGCTTTATTGACTATGTCAAAGCCTTTGACTTTGTGGACCACAATAAACTGTGGAAAATTCTGCAAGAGATGGGAATACTAGACCACCTGACCTGCCTTTGAGAAACCTATATGAAGGTCAGGAAGCAACAGTTAGAACTGGGCATGGAACAACAGACTGGTTCCAAATAGGAAAAGGAGTACATCAAGGCTGTGTATTGTCACCCTGCTTATTTCCTTATTAACTTATATGCAGAGTACATCATGAGAAACACTGGACTGGAAGAAGCAGAAGCTGGAATCAAGATTGCCGGGATAAATATCAATAACCTCATATATACAGATGACACCACCCTTAAGGCACAAAGTGAAGAGGAACTCAAAAGCCTCTTGATGAAAGTGAAAGAGGAGAGTGAAAATGTTGGCTTAAAGCTCAACATTCAGAAAACGAAGATCATGGCATCCAGTCCAATCACTTCATGACAAATAGGCAGGGAAACAGTGGAAACAGTGGCTGACTTTATATTTTGGGGCTCCAAAATCACTGCAGATGGTAATTGCAGCCATGAAATTAAAAGATGCTTACTCCTTGGAAAGAAAGTTATGCAATCTAAATAGCATATTTAAAAGCAGAGACATTACTTTGCCAACAAAAGTC
Source organism: Capra hircus (assembly GCF_001704415.2). Taxonomy (NCBI): domain Eukaryota; kingdom Metazoa; phylum Chordata; class Mammalia; order Artiodactyla; family Bovidae; genus Capra; species Capra hircus. Next base: position 23,929,523 of record NC_030835.1, read on the forward strand.
CATCTAGTCAAGGCTATGGTTTTTCTAGTGGTCGTGTATGAATGTGAGAGTTGGACTGTGAAGAAAGCTGAGTGCCAAAGAATTGATGCTTTTTAACTGTGGTGTTGGAGAAGACTCTTGAGAGTCCCTTGGACTGCAAGGGGATCCAACTAGTCCATCCTAAAGGAGATCAGTCCTGGGTGTTCATTGGAAGGACTGATGCTGAAGCTGAAACTCCAGTACTATGGCCACCTCATGTGAAGAGTTGACTCATTGGAAAAGACTCTGATGCTGGGAGGGATTGGGGACAGGAGGAGAAGGGGATAACAGAGGGTGAGCTGGCTGGATGGCATCACCAACTCAATGGACATGAGTTTGAGTAAACTCCAGGAGTTGGTGATGGACAGGGAGGCCTGGCATGCTGTGATTCATGGGGTGATGAAGAGTCGGACATGACTGAAGGACTGAACTGAATGAAAAAGAAATATTCAAGCCATGAAAAGATTTGTGTGAATCATAAAGGCATATTACTACATTAAAGAAACCAGTCAGAGAAAGTTATGTTCTGTATCGTTCCATCTATTGACATTCTGGAAAAGGCAAAACTATGGAGACGATAAAACGATCAATGATTGCCAAAGGAAGGCTTTTTCATGAAGTCAATGTATGAGTCTATATAATATGAGTCCAATAATAGTATGAGTGATGAAATTTATTATATCATAATAATGGTACAAATCATTATACATTTGTCCAGATGAGTAGAATGTAGAGCACCAAGAGTGTACCCTAAGAAAAGCTATGAATATTTGGTAATTATGATATGTTGGTTCAGGTTTCCCTTTGGAAAAAAAAATATGCCATTTTTTGAGTGATACTGATAATAAGGGAATCTATGCAAGTTGGAAACAGATGTTATATGTAAAATCTCTTTCCTGCCTCTTAATTTTGTTGTAAACCTTAAAATGCTTTTCAAAAAATAGTCTTAAATAAAAAGACATATACCATTAAGATTGTAAGATTATTAGAATTATAAAATATACAAAATCGTTTGATAATGGTGATCAAATTTAAGGTAAATGATCATTTAATAGAGCATCAAAATGTGTGTTTTAATTAAATTGGTATTAGAGTCATGATCTTAGGATCATCAGAGAGTAACCTGTTAAAGAGGTTAGATTCTAAATCTTGACTCTTGAGATGCTGTATTGATGGATTTTGGATGTTGTATCTAAAATCCTGTGATGGATTTTAGCGAGTTTGTGTTTTATATAGATAACTCAGATGTTGTTTTTGTTTGTTGTTGTTTATTTGCTAAGTCATGTCCAACTCTGTACTAATAAACAACAATTTCTTAGACAAATTTATCAAAAGCTATAAAATTCCCAGCTAAACTGGTGGATATTAGAGTCTTATGGCTTTTAACCTATTATTGGGGACAACCCTGAAAATCCACATAGGGACTTTGAGAATCCTGCTGCTTCTGCTGCTAAGTCACTTCAGTCGTGTCCAACTCTTAGCGACCCCATGGACTGCAGCCCACGAGGCTCCTCCGTCCATGGGATTTTCCAGGCAAGAATACGGGAGTGGGTTGCCATTGCCTTCTCCGTTGATAATCTTACCAATGTCATTTAACCACAGGTCCTCATAAACTAATATTGTTAGCTACTATTGAATATAACCAAGTATGTGTCCTCTTTATGACTGCACTGAGAGAAATTGGATAATACTCACTAATTCCTTTAAAGTCTTTCTTGTTTATAAAAACTCTTCTACATGTATATATTGTTTTCCATAGTCAAACTGTGGTTGACGGAGAATTTCTCTATAATTCATTTTATAGAAAAATCCATTTATGGTAGGGGATCACCTCTGTTAGATGAAAGAGCTGGTGGAGTTTAGAGAGAGTTAAAGGACACATTTTGCTTTTCTTCCATCATCCATACACAATTACTGAGGAGGCAAAACCATAAGACTCTTTATCACACTATTAATGCTTATTATCTTTAGGTCTAAGAATAAGAATGGTAGGAGTAGTCTATGTATTTTTTGACCATTGCATTTCCTAAGAAGTAAACATGAATAGCCTTTGGGTCTGTCTCTGGGTGTTTATGTTTCATTTCATTCTCACAAAAAATATGAAATTTCCTAAGAAATCAGTCTTGGGTTTGTCAAACACTCAAACACAAGTATATCATATGTATTCATAAATAAATGAAAAAAATAAATACAAATAAATGTATATGTATATTCATGTCTATATTTAGAACATACTAAGCACAGCAGACATGTTGTTAAGTTAATTATGGACAAATACTGTCAATAGGAAAAATTTGTAATATACTATGTATCAAATAGAGAGTAATAAAGGTCAAATGAGGTGGAAAAGTTACTTGACATTTCAGAGTGCAAGAAAGAGCATATCTACTTGGTGAGGATTGGTTAAGGGTATATCTGAAGAAGATAAATGAGGAGTTTATTCATAGAGATGACAAGTGGTTACTTTAATCCAAAGAAGAATAAACAAAGACAGTAAATCTGGAAAATATCTAAGGTATTTATGGAGGTAAGCAAATCACTTTGTATGATAAGTGATAGAGAAAATATGTTTTGGGCTCTCGAGGTAAATATAATGCCAGACAATGGACATAACCAACAATTTCCTAGACGTCCAATAAATGCTCGTTTCTTGCTGATCATAAAGAAGACATATTATAACCCTTACCAATTACATAGAGCAGAGTCAGGATTTCCTCTCAAAAGTGGGAAAGAAAGAATAAAAAAAAAAAAAAAAGGCAAGTTGAATTGGGACATATGGGAAACTGGCCTGAATATCAGGAATTTGACTATGTTTATATTCTGTACCTCTCAATTCTGATATATATATTTGCTGTTGCTGTTCAGTCACTAAGTCACATGTGACTCTTTGCAACCCCATGGACTGCCGCACACCAAACTTCCCTGTACTTAACTATCTCCCTGAGTTTGCTCAAACTTATGTCCATTGAGTTGGTGATGCCATCCAACCATCTCAATCTCTGCCATCCCCTTTTCCTCCTGCCTTAAATCTTTCCCAACATCAGAATATTTTCCAATGAGTTGTCTCTTTGTATCATGTGGGCAAAATACTAGAGCTTCAGCTTCAGCATCAGTCCTTCCAACGAATATTCAGGGTTGATTTCCTTTAGGATTTGTGGGTTTGATCTTCTTGCTCTCTAAGCAACTCTCAATAATCTTCTCCAGCACCACAATTCAAAAGCATCAATTCTTCAGCACTCAGCCATCTTTATGGTCCAACTCTCACATCTGTGCATGATGACTGGAAAAACCATAGCTTTGACTAGAGAGACTTTTGTCGACAAAGTGGTCTCTGCTTTTTAATATGCTGTCTAAGTTTGGCATAGCTTTTCTTTCAAAGAGCAAGCATCTTTTTATTTCATGGTTGCAGTCACCATCCACAGTGACTTTGGAGCTTAAGAAAATAAAATCTAGGATTGGGAGCTCGTATACACCCGTGGCAGATTCATGTCAATGTATGGCAAAACCAATACAGTATTGTAAAGTAAAATGAAGTAAAAATAAAATTTAAAGTTATAATATCAAAAAAGAAAAGAAAAGAAAATCTGCTACTATTTTGTCTTTACCCTATCTATTTGTCAGGAGAGAATGGGACTGGATGCCATGCTCTTTGTTTTTTTGAATGCTGAGTTTTAAACCAGTTTATTCACTCTCCTCTTTCACTTTCATCAAGGGGATCTTTTGTTCCTGTTTGGTTTCTGCCATTAAGATAGTATCATCTGCATATCTGAAGCTATTGATATTTCTCCCTGCAGTCTTGATTCCAGCTTGTGAGTCATCTAGCCCAGTGTTCTGCATAGAAGTAAAATAAGCAGGGTGACAATATACAGCCTTAACGAACTTCTTTCCCAGTTTTGAACCAGTTCATTGCTCCATGTACAGTTGTTTGTTCCATGCTATTAGTTCTTGACCTGCACACAGATTTCTCAGGAAGCATGTAAGGTGGTCTGGTATTCCATCTCTTTAAGAATTGTCCAGTTTGTTGTGATCCACCCAGCCAAAGTCTTTCACAAAGTCAATGAAGCAGAAGTAGGTGTTGTTCTGGAATTATTTTGCTTTTTTTATGATTCAATGGATGTTGGCAACTTAATCTCTGGTTCCTCTGCCTTTTCAAATCCTGCTTTTACATCTGGAAGTTTTTCGTTCATGTACTGCTGAAGCCTAGCTTAGAGGATTTGAGCATTACCTTGCTTGAATGTGAAACGAGTGCAATTGTGTGGTAGTCTGAACGTTCTTTGACATTGTCCTTCTTTGGAATTTGAAATGAAAACCGATCTATTCCAGTCCTGTGGTCACTGCTATATTTTCCAAATTTGCTGGCATACTGAGTGTAGTTCTTTAGCAGCAGCATCTTTTAGAATTTGAAATAGTTCAATTGGAATTGCATCACCTCCACTAGCTTTGTTCCTAGTGATGCTTCCTAAAGGTCCATTTGACTTCACACACCAGATGTCGGGCTCTAGGTGAGTGACCATACCATTGTGGTTATCTGGGTCATTAAAACCTTTTTGTACAGTTCTTGTATTCTTGCAACTCTTCTTAATCGCTTCTGCTTCTGTTAGGTCCTTGCTGTTTCTGTCCTTTATTGTGCCCATCTTGCATGAAATGTTCCTTTGGTATCTGTATTCTTGAAGAAATCTCTAGACTTTCCCATTCTCTTGTTCTCCTCTATTCCTTTGCATAATTGTTCACTTAATAATGCTTTCTTATCTCTCCTTTCTATTCTTTGGAACTCTGCATTCATTTGGGTATATATATATATATATATAATTATAGGATAGTTCATGTGGATGTATAATATCTAAGGTTGATAAGTTGTGATTGGTTCAGATGAGACTGGTCTGTGATTATAGTTAGAATGACTTGTGTCTGGAACTTAAACAGAAACTGTCTTGATTCGAGAACCTTATATATGTATGTGTAATATAGTATGTACACTGTATGTAGATGGAAGCATATGTTTATATACATGCATGCATATGCATGCTGTATGTTATATATGTATGTAAATATTATAAAAAATTAAGTATATTTGATTTTAAAATAGGTATTTATAATATTTGTAATTTAAATCTTATTAAAGTAAAAAATATTTTTTAATTATTATATAATAATATAATAATAAAAATAAATTAATATATTTAATTAATATAATATTATAGTATGAATAAAATTATATTAATTTTAATAATTATATATAAAATAATTATATTATTAATAATAATATTAATATAGTTATTTTATATTTAAATATAAATAATTATTTTTATTTATGTCTAAAATAATAATAATATTGAAATTATTAATAATAAGTAAGTTAAAATCCTTTAATAATTGTATAGTATTATATATTATCAATAATATTTATATAAATGATAATATTATTAATAAAATAATTTTAAAATTATAATAAGTATAGATTAAATTAATTTATTTTTATTAAATATTTATTAAATTATAAAATATAAATTTATTATAATAATAATATATGTATCAATAAAAAATTAATTATTATTATATGATTTAATATTTATTTAGATAATTTTAATTTTATTATATTTATACTTATTTTATATTTTATTTAATAAAAATTATAGATATTATAAGATATAAAATATATATAAATAGTATATAATATAGTTAATATATATTATATAATAAATATATATTTGATATAAAATATAAATATTATTAGATATTTTATAATATTTATATTTTATAAAATAATGAATAATATAATATTATTGAGTAATTAAATTAAAGAATAATACTTTAATTAATCATATTTTAAATTAAAAAATTTAGTAAATATATAATAATAATATATTATTTATAATACTATTAAAAATAATTATATATTATTTAATAATATAATAAAATTTTAGTCAGTTGCTCTACAATTATTGCCCACCACTATGATTTGTGACTGCGCAATGCTTCACATTTCTTGGGCAACTTGCTGATTCCTCTGGCTCTGAAATCATCTGAACTGACTAATTTCTATAATATTTATAAATAATAAAAATCTATTCATATCACCATGAACTTCTTGTGTCTCATATTTCTTAAAATGTGTAGTTTCAATTAAATTACTTATCAACAATACAGTAGGAGCAGGAGATCTGCTTTCTGAATACATTTATTGAAAGAGCAGTTCCTCTAAAAATGACATACTGTGCACATGTAAGTAGTTCCCTGGCAATCCTCACATAGCACAGACTGGTACTTGAAGAAGCCAGAGGCTAGGATAAATAGGAAGGCCTTCTGTTTGTAGGAGTGTCAGTCTAAGCACTTAATCAGCAAACTTCTGGACTCTGGTAAAAAGAATAGGATAGTATGTAACTCAATGATAGATTAAGATTGGACTATGAATTACACTTTGAAACATTGAAGTTTCTCACCATCGATCACTCTTGCTTACTGCCAAAAGAAATTTCAAATTTTTCCTTCATCTGGTTCCTAGAGATAATCAAACTCATGGAAGGAGTAATTACTGCATCTTGCTTGATTCTGAGAATAACACTGTCACAATCTATGATGAGACCATATGGTAAAGATTAGTTTTTCCACCTACAGCTCAAAAATAATCTTTTTATTTTTAGGAACTGAAAAGTAGGATAGGAAATGAAAAGTATTCTGACAGAAAGGAGACCTCTTGATGAAGCCTGAATAAAGAATATCAATGGACAAAGTACTTTCAGAATTATAGTCTCTCTTCAAGTATGCTTTAGGTTAGCACAACTACTAAGAAATGTGATTGCTGTATAAACAAGATCTGAGTCCCAGGAGATAGCATTGTGTTGTGGAAAAGATACTAGTAGTCAGATTTCGGCCTGGGTCTAAAATATAGAAAAATTGTTGTCATTTTGATTCCAAGGGAGGAACAAACAATGATGAATGTTAAATATGAGATATACAAGAGATGAGATGTGCCAGGTTGTGATGCTATATTGTGGAGACAGAGAATGGAAACGTAAGATTGTGTGTGTGTGTGTGTGTGTGTGTGGGTGGGTGTGTGGTGTGTTAGTTGCTTGATCATGTCTGCCACTTTGGGGCAACGCCCCTGGACCATAGCAGTCTCCTCCGTCCATGAAAATCTTCAGGCAAGAATACTGAAGTGGGTAGCCATTCCCTTCTCCAGGGGATCTTCCCAACCAGGGATCAAACCCAGGTCTGCTGCATTGCAGACAAATTCCTTTACATACCTGAGCCACCAGGGAAGTCAAACATAAGATGAATAGGCAACTATTAGCCCATTGTACTTAATAGATAATCTATTGTGTTGACAGAAGATGCACTGTATAATCAACATGATCGGTCTTTAGGTGGTGATGCTTGCATCCAAAAGTGATTTCTATACCCCTAAAAGCAAGAAGAATGGGCTGATAAGCTCTTGCTAAATATTTTTTGAATGATTCTATCAATGTATTGAGCCATTAGCCACATTTGGGATATCTGTTATTTGCAGGAAAAAAATTTCAGTTGACACAAAAGGAGGAAAAACTTTGATGCTAAATTTACTTATGGTTCTATAGTTTATACCCTCCATGTGTTCCTTAACAACACTCTGAGACTTGGCTCAATCATTTTCAAGGCTTCTGTGGCATCATGAATCAGGAAAGTCTTCAAACATATGTAGGTTCAATTTCCTTCATCTACTATTTAACAAAGGAATACATATGAATATCTCTTAAAAAATTTTTTGCTCTGACATTCTACAATTGCTCTCAAATGGTAACAAATGGTTTAAGTCATGGCCCTTCTTGACTTTGACTTATTTTCAGAAAATTTTAAGGCCTAAGCGACCTGTGCGTGCCACTTGTGTGTCACTTGAATTGTTCTCTATTGATTGAAGTCACAGATGGATACCCATTTGCTGCTATTCCATTCATTTTTGAATTTATAGTAAAAAAAAACCGAACAACTTTTGATACTGGGCACAAGGAAACAGCCTACTCTTTAATATTGATAAGTTCTGTCAAATATGGTTGTACAGTACCTACCCTGCACAAAAGTGGTTGGGCTAGGGGACTTAGGGAACAAAATGTCAACCATCATCTGTTTGCCAATCCATATATTCTGTTGTGAAATCTTTTACCAAAAGAGCAACTTTTTCTAATTTGTATAAAGTTGAGACTGATTTATCTGTACTTATATGAATCACTGGACTAGAGTGACTAATAAGCTATGCTCTATATAGTAAGTGGAACTTTTGAATAATATTTTCCAGCTGCACCTCTAATAAAACCACTTCTATTTGTTTGTTGCTCTGTACTGGGCTGGGGAGATCCCCTGGAGAAGGAAATGGCAACCCACCCTAGTGTTCTTTCCTGAAAAATCCCATAGACATAGGATCCTGGCAGGGATAAAGTCCATGGGGTGACAAAAGAGATGGACATGACTGAGCAACTAAACACAACCAACAACAAGACAGCTGTCACTGAAAAGACTTCTCAGTTGGTGCTGGCAGAAAAATAGATGGTTCTGTTAACATAAGTCCCTTAACTACAGACATGTTCCATGGACTGATTTAATTTTATATGTCCTTAATGGAGTTTTCTGTATTTATGTTTGTATGCTGTGTGTTTTCAGTTTGTGTGTATTCACATGTATTGCAAACTATAATAAGAGTGTTTCTAATCATTACTGATAAAGCTCAACGTTCAGAAAACTAAAATCATAGCATCTGGTCCCATCACTTCATGGCAAATAGATGGGGAAACAGTTTAAACAGTGGCTGAGTTTAATTTGGGGGGCTCCAAAATCACTGCAGATGGTGACTGAAGCCATGAAATTAAAAGACGTTTACTCCTTGGAAGGAAAGTTATGACCAAACTAGACAGTATATTAAAAAGCAGAGGCATTACTTTGCCAACAAAGGTCAATCTCGTCAAGGCTATGGCTTTTCCATTAGTCATGTATGGATGTGAGAGTGGGACCATAAAGAAAGCTGAGCGCCAAAGAATTGATGCTTTTGAACTGTGGTGTTGGAGAAGACTCTTGAGAGTCCCTTGGACAGCAAGGAGATCCAACCAGTGCATCCTAAAGGAGATCAGTCCTGAATATTCATTGGAAGGACTGATGTTGAAGCTGAAACTTGAATACTTTGGCCACCTGATATGAAGAGCTGACTCATTAGGAAACACCCTGGTGCTGGGAGAGATTGAAGGCAGGAGGAGAAGGGGACAACAGAAGATAAGATGATTGGATGGTATCACTGACTCCATGGAGATGAGTATTAGTAAACTCTGGGAGCTGGTGATGGACAGAGAGGCCTGGCATGATGTGGTCCATGGGGTCACAAAGAGTTGGAAACGACTGAGTGACTGAACTAAACTGAACTGATGTGGAGAGGATAGTATTGAGGGGGAGTCAGATCTGTTTTCTTATTCCACCAGATCAGCCACCTAATTTCATCCCTGGATAAGTGAAGATCACAAAGATTTCTGTGTACTTCCCATTTATTACTTCATTCTCCTAGTTTTGAGAAAATAAATACTTGCTAGTGCTTAACAACTCGTTTACAAGATAAATTACATAAGGTGTATGTAACATGACCAGCTCACGGGAAACTTTCAATACACAGTAAATTGAATTATAGAAGTAAAAGAAATAGCTATAAAAGCCATCAATTTGTGTTGCAGCTCAATCTCACATTTTGTAGAAAGTGAAATTTGGCTGAGTGGTGACTTAACATGTCTGCAATCACACTGATGCTACTGGTACACAAAATGCATTTTAATTGCACTGGACTTTCAGGACTTCTCCTAAGTCAATCTCATACAGTAGATAAGATCATGAACTCTGGATTCCAAATGCAGTTCTGAATCTTGGCTTCACCATATACTTACCTGGGTTACACTGAACAACTAAGTTAAATTCTCTATGTCTGTGCATTATCTCCTGTAAATTAGAAAAAATAATAACATTTACTTCCTTTTGTGTGAATTCAGTGAGTTAAAGTGCTTAGATCAAGACCTATACTAGGAAATCAACCCTGAATATTCATTGAAAGGACTGATGCTGAAGCTGAAGCTCCAACATTTTGGCCACCTGATGTCCATTGAGTTGGTGATGCTATCCAACCATCTCATCCACTGTCATCCCCTTCTTCTCCCACCTTCAATCTTTCCCAACACCAGGGCATTTTCCAATGAGTCAGTTCCTCACATCAGTTGACCAAATATTTGAGTTTCAGCTTCAGCAGCAGTCCTTCCAATGAATATTCAGGGTTGATTTCCTTTACGATGGACTGGTTGGATCTCCTTGCCATCCAAGGGACTCTCAAGAGTCTTCTCACAGTTCAAAGTAATGTCTCTGCTTTCTAACATGCTGCCTAGGTTGTTCATAACTTTTCTTCCAAGGAGTAAGCATCTTTTAATTTCATGGCTGCAATCACTATCTGCAGTGATTTTGAAGCCCCCCAAAATAAAATCTGTCACTGTGTTTCTTCACAGTCAACTCTCATATTCATACATGACAACTGGAAAAACCATAGCCTTGACTAGATGGACCTTTGTTGGCAAAGTAATGTCTCTGCTTTTCAATATGCTATCTAAGTTGCATAATTTTCCTTCCAAGGAGTAAGCATATTTTGGAGCCCCAAAAAATAAAGTCAGCCACTGTTTCCCCATCTATTTCCCATGAAGTGATGGGACCAGATGCCATGATCTTCGTTTTCTGAATGTTGAGCTTTAAGCCAACTTTTTCACTCTCCTCTTTCACTTTCAACAAGAGGCTTTTTAGTTCCTCTTCACTTTCTGCCATAAGGGTGGTGTTATCTGCATATCTGAGGTTATTGATATTTCTCCCAGCAATCTTCATTCCAGCTTGTGCTTCTTCCAGTCCAGCATTTCTCATGATGTGCTCTGCATATACGTTAAATAAGCAGAGTGACAATATACAGCCGTGATGTATTCCTTTTCCTATTTGGAACCAGTCTGTTGCCCCACGTCCAGTTGTAACTGTTGCTTCTTGACCTGCATACAGATTTTTCAAGAGGCAGGTCAGGTGGCCTGGTATTCCCATCTGTTGAAGAATTTTCCACAGTTTGCTCTGATTCACACACTCAAAGGCTTTGGCATAGTCAATAAAGCTGAAGTAGATTTTTTCTGGAACTCTTGCTTTTTTGATGATCCAACGGATGTTGGCAATTTGATCTCTGATTCCTCTGCCTTTTCTAAATCTAGCTTCAGCATCTGGAATTTCATGGTTCACACACTGTTGAAACCTGGCTTGGACAATTTTGAGCCTTACTTTGCTAGTGTGTGAGATGAGTGCACGTGAGTTATAAACCATCAATAGACTAGTTCTCATGGTGTCCATATGAATCTTGCTGAAAAGATAAAAAGGTTTTCTAAGTTTTTAGCCTTTAGCACACCACTGCTTCTTGACTCTGTGACTATAACCATCTTCTTTAGATCAGTTGCAAGGGATAAAAAGAGAGAGAAATGGAGAAAATGGATAACTCACCAATATATATGTTGTTTTGTCTTATTTTTCCCCTCCAAAATTCATTTTCTTTCTTTTTCTTTTTTGGGTACATTTTAGAGTCCTCAGGTAGTTGCTTTATATACTTTGTCTAGAGATTTTAGCTGTAATCAACAGCTTTGAACTGTTGTAATCAACAGGTTTGAAGTGTCTTTACTCCATGTAGTCTCAAACCAAGATACCTTGTGGGAGACTCTTCTGACATTTAAGCAGCAGATGTTTTTAATAGCTCAATGGCTTGAGGAAAAGATTACGAAATAATAACAATTGTCAACTTAAAAAAATGCAAAACATGAAAGTTGTGAGTTAAGTTGCATTTGAGGCAAAATGAGGACTGCAGTCTGGGAGACAACAGCTCAGATAACTCTGAAAAACTGCTCCAAAGAGGCTGGGGGAAAGGTCGACATATATGTGATTTTGATGAAGGCGGAATATGTGCAGTCAAGCACATATTTTCCCAGAAGTTTTCTACTAGTCTTGTGAGGCTTTTGTTAGTCATGAGCAACACTCATCACCATGAAGGATTTTAATGCTTTTCCAGATATGAGGATATACAAAAACTGGGCTCAGAAAATCAGGTCTTGAAAATAACTGTCTAAAGACTTTCCTTGCCAATTTTACTCAGAGCGCAGTGTCTTAATTCTGCTCTTCATCCTGAACTCTTTTCAAGGAGTGTAGAAGGTCAGCAGGTGGAACAGCATGTGATTTAATCCTTGTTGGGCAGATGTGCCAATTTGTAGTTGACACATAATAATGATAATTAGCATATTGAGGTTTTACCATATGTCAGCTACATTTTCCTTTATTGTATTTTATTTTCATGCAATCTAATAAAAAACTATATTGTGCCCACTTCTCAGCAAATTAATCAGACAAAGACTCAGAAAACTTAAGCAATGTATCCAAGAACGCATTAGGAAGTATTAACAGAAATGTGATTGAACCACAGGCCTGTAACCACCTACAGGCCTGTAACCTGTAGGACCTATTTACCCTCTACATTACCTATAGTCAACTTCTTGTTCTGCTTTGCAATCTCTTCTAAGGCAGCTCAAGAAAGAGAATGTGGGCTAGGGAAAACCTGTATTTTAATTTTGGCTGTGTGCTTTGGACAAAGTGTTATGTTTTCTAAATTCTACTCCTCTATAAATTGGAGGTAAACTCCTTTATGTACATTTTTCAATGAAAACCAGAGAGCAAACATGTAAAGAAACTGTCTCAATTCATGGAAAAAAGATCAGAACACAATAAGCTCTAGGTACTACTATTTTTATTTTAAAAATGTAAATATAAATTCTAGTATACAAAGATTCCCTGCATGCTAAGTCACTTCAGTTGTGTCCAAATCTTTGCAACCCATCAGGCTTATCTGTCAGTGGGATTTTTCAGGCTTGAATACTGGAGTGGTTTGCCATGCCCTCCTCCAGGGGATCTTCCCAACCCGGTATGTGAATATTGTTACTGACGTTTATGGTGAGTAAGATAATTTTTTAAATTTTGTGATTTAGCCAATATTTACCCTGAGAAAAGATGAAAACTGGCTTTAGAAATCAAAGGTACTATTTTAAAATCATATATCATTTTAATGTTAATATATAACTATTGAAAAGTTAGAGTATCATCTCACTATGTTTTTGGTATAAAAATAGATTTAGGAATGGTGTTTTGGAAACTGAAGAGAAAATAAAAGATAAGGACTGTGACATTGAATATGCTAATAAATAATGTAATATGCAGGCTTTTATAAACTGATTTTGCCATTTCTCCCACTAGAACTTTCCAGTTTGCTGTGAATGTAAATGCATGTTCAAAAGTTTGCTAATTTAACATTTTAGCAAAGTGGTGGCAAAAACAAAACCAGGTCCCTCTTGTCAGAAAAAAATGAAAGGCAAAGGAAGAAAGCATTCTAGCTAAATTAAGAATCAGAGATAAAACTTTAGGTAATGCTAAGTTAGGCCTGAGCTGCAAGGGAATTGTATCTTGACCTTTACAAAGATCTGGAAAGGTCAAGTGATCTGGAAGCTAGATCAGTCTCCTGTGGCAGAAATTTCCTGAGGCTCGTCTAGACTTGACCTTACTTACTTTAAGTAATGATGTTTATATACTGACAAATATTTTGATCAGTAAAACTAGCACTCTCAAATAAGTACAGTTATCATGTTAAAGATTTCTTTGCTAGCCTAAAGAACCTACTTTTTCCTCAAAATAATTTATTTTTAGAAACATACTGTCCTGATTCATAATCAAGGAGAAGTCAGCAAATGGCCCATGTTGACTTATTCAAAAATAAAAATAAAAAAGGAATAATGCCTGGGAAGTTGCTGATATGAGAGAAAACAGTATGTGCTAACTTGAATCACATAGCAATTTATTTGCTTATTCAGTTTTCTTTCAACATATATATTGAGTGCCACAATGTGCCAGAAGGCATGACTAGACCCTGCAAATACAAAGATGAACAATGGAGACCTCGACTAGCTCTCATGGAGAATGGAGTTAAATGAGGTAGACAACAACACAATTATGGAAAGAAATATAATATTTCAACTTTATAAGAAAAGCCTGAGTGTTTCATGGGCACATTAGTAGTAAAAATACTTAGTCTGAGAGGTAAGACAGAACTTTCCTCAGAAAGTAATGCTTTGGCTAATATTAAAATCAAATGGAAATTTAATTATATGAAGGGGAACAGGGTAGGCAAAGGGAGAAACATTCCAGATATTTCAATGTGGATTCTATTCAGTAACAGATGGCACATTCAAAAGAAGTTAACTGAAAATAATTTAAGGCAAGGGTTAAAAGAATCCACAAGGTAATGATGAAGCACAAAGGAAGGAGAATAAATACAAAATCCTTGCCATTTTTTGTTCTGACATGTCAACGTGAATGTGTCGTCCAAAACCAGTGTATCTGGAGCCATGGGAAAAGTCCAGGAAGGAAGTTATAATTGGTTATTGAACAGGATTATAAGTGATTGAACAGGATCAGAAAATAAAAAAAAAAAAAAAAAACCTGTGACGTGGCAGAGAGGAAAGGGTGAGGATTTCCATACATCCCTACAATATCCTGCTAGTGAGTACAGGTTGGGTGAAGGAAGGAAAACCAGAACATTAGTCAAATGGAATAACTTGTTCAGAGGGAGACAAGAATGAAAGAACACAGAAAATTCCATTTGATTTGGGGGTATATAAAGCATGCTAAAATGCCTACTTTTTCTCTGTCAGGGATTCTGAAAAGTTTAGGAAGAGGAATATGAAGTGTATACCTTGAAGAAGGATGTGGACCTTTTTTTTTTTTTTTTCCACAAGGTATTTCTGTATTTAAAGAGTCTATACAGATATTAAAGAAGCTTTAGAAAGGAAATGAGAGAAAAGGCTCCTTGAAAATTAATTTAGAGAAGCTGAGATTTCAGATTCGATGATTTTATAGTGATTTTTCAATGTTTGTTCATTTAATTAAAGCAAAAATATTATTCTAACTATAAAGTTATTCATGATATATGTTAAAGATGGTGAGGCAAACTTTATTTGGGGAGACTATTAGACTAAGGTTAGGGGACCATTGGGATGAACCACTGCAAGGAGATCAAACCAGTCAATCCTAAAGGCAATCAGTGCTGAATATTCATTGGAAAAATTGGTGCTGAAGCTGAAACATCAATACTTTGGTCACCTGAAGCAAAGAACTGACTTATTGGGAAAGACCCTGATGCTGGGAAAGATTGAAGGCAGAAGGAGAAGGGGATGACAGAAGATGAGATGACTGGATGGTATCTCCAACTTGATGGACATGAGTTTGACTAAGCTCCAGAAGTCGGTGATGGACAGAGAAGCCTGGCATTCTACAGTCTATGGGGTTGCAACGAGTCAGACATGACTGAGTGACTGAACTAAACTGAATTGAGATGGATTTTGCAGAGAGGGCGACAGACTGGGTTCAACTGCAAATACAACAAGAAAAAGTGGGATTTATATTCAAAGAACAGGATGGAGATCAGTAATAAATTTTCTTAGAAGAAATATTAGTGGTAAGGATGGGGTGAGGTGTTTCTGGCTAATAAGATTTTTGTTAAAGACAGGCTAGGACGTTAATCCTAGTGTGTGGTTAAGGATGATACCCAATCAGATATCAAGGGTGATTAGCTATCAACAACGGAGAATTCTGGCTAATTTGATTTAGCAGGATTTTTGCTAAAATTGAACAGACCATATGAGACATACACAAAAGCTGAAGTGTAGGGCCTTTGAGAAGATATTACAGATGAGTCTGAGCAGAATTTGATCAAGAAGAGAATTTTAGTCATAACTGTAAAGCTATTTCTTAAATGACATAGCACTGTAAGACTTAAAAGAGGATTAAAATAGATCATGGCCTATGCTTGCTTCTGAGAGTGGTCAAGGGGTGAAGTTAACTAGGGAACCCATTATGAATCAAGGGAGTAAAAAACCCAAACCTTCACTTAGTAGAGATGAAAGAAGTAACTAGTCCGAATCTCAGGAGGTTATAGGCGCAATCATCATGAAGAGGATGTGTAAGGAACAAACTCAAAATGTAGTGGAATCAGATTTCTACCAAGAGGCTGTGATGCCTTGATTCTCTCATCCTAAAGCAGTAATTCATTCTCCAGTCAGAAGATGCACTGCATATAAGTATGTCTCTTGTCCATGCTTTATGACTAGTAGCAGTTTTACTGACCTCAGTGTCCAGAAATGAGGACCAGAAATAACATTGTCTGCAGGCACTGTACTGTCATATTTATGATATAAATAGCAAAAGCTTGTTCATGATTCATTATTTGTGAGTGCATCACTACTTTTTTCACTGACATTGAACAGAAAGAAAATCATGATTGATGAGCAAGAGAGAACATTGAAGAAAAAAGATAAAATGTCATAAGGTCAGTTCAGAAGTAACTGAGCAGCTGGCACAGAATTTTTAAACAGTCTTTATTGTTAAGATAAGGGATTGCATTTAATATGAGCATTTTTTCTTAAAATTGTGCATATGGAATTCACTAAAAATAATTGTATATATATGAACAAAATGCCATTTTTATAAGCACACAGTATCTTAATATCTATTATGAGGCTGGGTTCCCACTGAAAATATTTTCATTTCATAGAGTAATAATATACTTATCCTTTGGTCTTACTTAAAAAGCTACATTGAATGGAGATATAGAAAAGCACTGACCTCCCGGTATGATGGAACAGGAAATGTATATAGGGAATGAAATAGATGTATGAAGTGCAGATAAAAGTTACCCTTTAAAGAGAAATTCAAGTACCATTGCTCTCTAAATTTGCTGAAATGTATATAGTGGCAAACATACAATCTAGTCTATGAAATATGAACATTTCAAAAAGTTCTTTGGTTTAAACTTATAAAAAGACATACTAGAGTTTACAGAGAGAAAAGCAAAGGAAGATCTGAGAACTCACAACTGGTTTGCTCTCAGGATTCTTAGAAGTTTATGTTTGTTACATATATAAAACTGCTAAGATTTAATATAAATAGGATAAAACTTGTGTTCTAAAATAGCAATCATATAATTAATTTCAGGGTTTCTTTTTTCATTTAGGTTAAATGAAATTGTTTAACTTTTCTTTTAAAAGGATAGGAAACTGACCCAGATAATCTGCATAGTAGATATGAAATTCTTTGTAAGTGAGAGAATAATCCAGGAGTCAAGCTGATAATATCCTCTGGTTGTTTGTGTCTGTCTCTTTGCAACCTCATGAATGGCAGCCCACCAGGCTTCCCTGTTCTTCACTGTCTCCTGGAATTTTCTCAAACTCATGTCCACTGAGTCAGTGATGCCATCCAACCATCTTACCCTCTGTTGTCCCCTTCTCTTCTTGCCCTCAATCTTTCCTAGCATCAGGGTCTTTTCCAATGAGTCAACTCTTCACAGCAGGTGGCCAAAATATTGGAGTTTCAGTTTCAATATCAGTCCTCTCAATGGTTAGAGAATGCTAAAACAAAATCACTATTGTGTTTTATAAAGAGAGACAAATGAACTTAGTTTCAAGGCTCAAATTGAAACTAGTCCAAATTTTAATTTGAAAATTGGAGTAACAAGGAAGGATTTTTCTTGGCCTGGGTTAGAATGTGATCATATTTACATACCTTAAGTTTTTATATGTTTGTTTGTTTATGGAGATCAGTCTGGGAAGTTCTATGTCTTGATTGTATTAACTGCTGTTACTAACTTGAGGAAATAGCTTATCTCCACCACCTCAGATGCATTTGCTTTGCAGAACACTGTAAACATGAAGAGGAGTGCTATTGGTTTTGGCATCCTTATGAAATACAAAGGATTTTGGCAATCTGCAGAGAACCTTCCTCCAGAAACTGCATTGCATTCTTTACCATTCCAGCTGTAATGCTGAGGAAATCATATATTCTGTAAACCCCAGTTAGCCAGGTGTCCTCCCAACAACTGCTAATAAAGGAATCTTGCCAACATTGTAATGAAGTCTCATGAAGCTGCAGCACTGCTTGTCTTCATCCAGCAGCTCCAGGCCTGCAGAGAAATGGGCTTTCTCGGGCTTAATTAGGCCAACATTTGGTGAGAAATGCCTCAATATGTAGAAACCTCTTCTCCAGAAATGAACAATCAAAGTCTTACTCCTTATACTTTCTGGAATAATCCATCAGAATGAAGTTCCAATGAAGCTTCTTATCCAGTAAGCTTCCATTTTTAGCTGCAGTTCTGAAAACTCATCTTGAGAATTTGAAGAGAATAAACAGAATTCTTTCATTTCAGAAATAAAAATTTATTCTTGGACTTTGGAAAGTAAAGCAGTGATATTGTAAATAGGTTCATCATAGAGTTGGCAAGAATTATAACCCAATATGTAGTTATGGTCCAAGCTTGGCACTTCCTCCAGTATCTCTTCTTCATCTTTTTTATATTAGAATACAATTGCTTTATCTTCTTTGTCTTATTTGGTAAATAAACTAAAAAATAAAAGCCTGTGCTTCTGTGTCACTCAGGGTTCTCTAAGTAAAGAGAAATAGGATGTATATATAGAGAGGTACATATTATAAGGAATTGGCTTCCATAATCATGGGAGCTGACTGCTTCAAAATCTGCAGTAAACACTGATAAGCTCAAGACCCAAAGGAGCGTAAGATGCATCTTCAAGCCAAAGTCCAGAAACATGAAGACCCAGGATTCTGAGACTGATCAAGTGAAGCTCAATCACATGTGGAGAACAATCTGCTTTAACCAAAGTTTGTTGGCTTAATATTTACCTCCGCAAGAAACACCTTCCAAGTTGATACATAAAATTAGCTATCATGAGTCCACTGCTTATCAAAATAACACTCATGCACATCTCCTAATAATTACCAAATAAAGACAATAACAAGGACATATGTCCACCTAATATAATATAGCTATTATGTGTCAACTGAAAGTGCACTAATCCTTTCCATAGAAAAGAATACAGAGTCCTAGGTTGTTGTATTGATATATTCTACTTGATATCCAGTAACCTAAATGCATGTATGTGTATGTGAAATTGCTTCAGTCATGTCCGACTCTTAACAACTTTTTGGACTGTAATCTGCCAGGCTTTTCTGTACATGGGATTCTCCAGGCAAGAATACTGGAGTGACTTGCCATGCCCTCCTCCAGGGGATCTTCTCAACCCAGGGATTGAACATGTGCCTCCTGAGTCTCCCACTCTGCAGGCAGGTGTTTTTTTTTGTTGTTTGTCTGTGTTTTTTTTTTTTTTTACTGCTGAGCTGCCAGAGAACTCCATAACTTAAATACTATGGTGTAAAAATAAAACACTTAAATATTGTAATATAAAGTCAATATATCTATTGTAAGTCAATACATCTATTGTATATGATAAAGGAGTAAGAGAGGGAAGAAAACAAATGTATTTAGTCCCCATATACAACATACTTTTAGCAAAATAAAAAGGAAATATTCGTGACAACTACAGTCTTTATTTGTATAACTAGTTATATGGTCATAGCTACTTCCTTCCACTAACTGTTTTGTATTCCCTTTGCCTTCAGGAAGTACTTAAGCTGGTTGTAGTTCTTTACCTAGTAGAGTGACCCAAAGCTTCATTCTTGAAGGGTCTGAGCCATTAGCAGTCCTATCTGAATTGGATTGTTGCAATTTTCTATTGACTTCAATCACAGGCAATGATAATACTAAGACATGACAGAAGAGCTCTCCTGTATTTCATACATAGTCTTTCTGACCTCTATAGCAGAGCACCAGCCCGATTTCACTCCGACAGTCAGAATCAATCACTCCAGCCAGCAGAGTAACTCCCTGTGTGCTGATGCAGAGGCACGAGGAGTCCAACATGGCCAGGTGGCAGTCTTAACTTCCAGTTCAATTAATCATTAATAAGAAGTTTTCCTTCCTTTGAAACTAAGATCTCTAGGGCAAGAGCATAGTGATGGGAATAAGAAGCAAATTTTTTTCTAGTGGGTTACTAGAGATAATAATGAATGGTGCCATTCTCATGTCTACGTCTTTATTCCTAGACCCATAAATTCTGGCTATGGGAGGAAACAACACCATATATTGGATGCTAATTCAAAGCATACACATCCTTCTGGGAAGCTTGCTCCAACTTTGCAAGATATTCCTCCCCGCTGGCTGAGTCTTCAAATGGCCATTCTACTCTTCTACCAAGCTAGCTGCTTTAGGACAGCGGTGAACACGGTAAGACCAATGAATCGTATGAGCATAAACTCAATTTTTGCACTTTCTTTGGTGTGAAAAGAAGTCCTTGCTCAGAAGCAATACTGCATGAAATATCTTGATGGTATTATGGCACTGTCTATGTTCAGGGACAGTAGTTTTGTCAGAAGCAGTGCACACATGGGAAGAAAATCCTTATCCAGCATGAGTATCTATTCCAATAAGAACCATCACCAGTATTTCCAGATCATGCCATGAGCTATCAATACTTTTTGAATACTGAAAATAGAGTCATTAGTATCTTTCAATCTAATCAGATTAGAGAGCCAGTTGCAGAACCCATTTTTGAACCAATTCAGAGTCATTCTCTAGAACAAGTCTTGGTACCAACACCAGTATTAGAGTTTTCCAGAGAAACAGAAAAAATTACATATATATATATATATATATATATATGTGTGTGTGTGTGTATGTATGTATGTATGTGTGTATGTATGTATATATAGCTCTTGACTCACACTGTATGGAAGCTGGCATTCAGTTATTATAGCATGGCCCAGAAAGCTGGATTGCAGGGTCGATCATCCAGTTCTCATCTTCAGACTGACCAGCTAGACGCAAGAGACCTGATGGTGCAGATGAAGTCTGAAGACAGAAGCCTAGATGATTCCCTCTTGGTCTGGGACACTATTATTTTTTGTTCTACCCAAGACTTCAGGTAAGTATCTGAGGCTCACCCACAATATGAGAGGTGGTCAGTTTTATTCATTGGTTACCAAGTTAAGTGTTCATCTCATCCCCAAATATCCCCCAACTTGACATATGAAATTATGTGTCACAACATCTACATTTAAAAAGTTATAGAAAAAACTCATAGCTAAAATCATGCCACTTTCTATTGGATTTTTAAATTTGATTCTTTCAACATCTAACACCTGTCTCTTTGATGGTAAAAGGGTCTTTTTACATTCTAAAATAAAAGTATTTTTCTTAGGAACTTATTTATTAGCAAAAAGTACATGATATTACTACTGGTGACTATGTAATAGTTTTACGAGTGTTTGTGTGTGTGTGTGCACGTGTGTGTGTGTGGGGGGCATGCCTCTGCACAATTAATAGCAATTTAGTAAATTTTTGAGCATGCAAATACAGATACAATAAAGCTGACATTTTGTAGAGAAAGTTTTCTAATTATACAGGACAATACTTTATTTTTTCTCCTTCAAGGGCACCTCTTTCTCAACTCACTACTTGGAAACTGATATTGTTCAACATCCTGTTGATACCATACATACCCAGGGTTTAACCAACCCTTCATTCTTACATAAATGTCTAAGAGTCTGCTATATTCTGCATACTGAGTACAAGCTGGTCATAAAATCTATCCCCAATGACTAAATAGACACTTTGCAATAGATTGTGATACAGGAGTAAATCAAATGTTCATACAAATAAATTACAATAGGATCTATAAAAGAAAGGAATATAATGCTTTAAGAGAATATAAAAGAATTATATCTAAGTTGGAAAAATTAAAGATATACTAAGAATGGCAAACCACTTCAATATTCTTGCCTTGAGAACCCCATGAAAAGTAGGAAAAGGTAAAATGATAGGATACTGAAAGAGGAACTCCCAAGGTAAGTAGTTGCTCAATATGCTACTGGATATCAGTGGAGAAATAACTCCAGAAAGAATGAAGGGATGGAGCCAAAGCAATAACAATACCCAGCAGTGGCTCTGACTGGTGATAGGAACAAGGTCCGATGCTGTAAAGAGCATATTGCATAGGAACCTGGAATGTCAGGTCCATGAATCAAGGCAAATTGGAAGTGGTCAAACAAGAGATAGCAAGAGTAAACATTGACTTTCTAGGAATCAGCTAACTAAAATGGACTGGAATGGGTGAATTTAACTCAGATGACCATTATATCTACTACTGCAGGCAGGAATCCCTCAGAAGAAATGGAGTAGCCATCACGGTCAACAAAAGAGTCTGAAATGCAGTACTTGGATGCAATCTCAAAAACGACAGAATGATCTCTGTTCGTCTCCAAGGCAAACCATTCAAATCACAGTTATCCAAGTCTATGCCCCAAACAGTAATGCTGAAGAAGCTGAAGTTGAACGGCTTTATGAAGACCTACAAGACCTTTTAGAACTAACACCCAAAAAAGAAGTCCTTTTCATTATAGGGGACTGGAATGCAAAAGTAGGAAGTCAAGAAACACCTGGAGTAACAGGCAAATAAGGCCTTGGAATGCGGAATGAAACGGCAAAGACTAATAGAGTGTTGCCAAGAAAATGCACTGGTCATAGCAAACACCCTCTTCCAACAACACAAAAGAAGTCTCTACGCATGGACATCAACAGATGGTCAACACCGAAATCAGTTTGATTATATTCTTTTTAGCCAAAGACAGAGAAGCTCTATACAGTAAAACAAACAAACAAACAAACAAGACCAGGAGCTGACTGTGGCTCAGATCATGAACTCCTTATTGCCAAATTCAGACTCAAATTGAAGAAAGTAGGGAAAACCACTAGAACATTCAGGTATGACCTAAATGAAATCCCTTATGATTTATACAGTGGAAGTGAGAAATAGATTTAAGGGCCTAGATCTGATAGATAGAGTGCCTGATGAACTATGGAATGAGGTTCGTGACATTGTAGAGGAGACAGGGATCAAGATCATCCCCATGGAAAAGAAATGCAAAAATGCAAAATGGCTGTCTGGGGAGGCCTTACAAATAGCTGTGAAAAGAAGAGAGGGGAGAAGCAAAGGAGAAAAGGAAAGATATAAGCTTCTAAAAACAGAGTTCCAGAGAATATCAAGAAGAGATAAGAAAACCTTCTTCAGCGATGAATGCAAAGAAATCGAGGAAAAGAAAAGAATGGGAAAGGCTAGAGATCTCTTCAAGAAAATTAGAGATACCAAGGGAATATTTAATGCAAAGATGGTCTCAATAAAGGACAGAAATGGTCTGGACCTAACAGAAGGAGAAGATATTAAGAAGAGGTGACAAGAATACACAGAAGGAAAGTACAAAAAAATCTTCATGACTCAGATAATCATGATGGTGTGATCACTCATCTAGAGCCAGACATGCTGGAATGTGAAGTCAAGTGGGCCTTATAAAGTATCACTACAGACAAAGCTAGTGGAGGTAATGGAATTCCAGTTGATCTCTTTAAATCCTGAAAGATGATGCTGTGAAAGTGCTGCATTCAATATGCCAACAAATTTGGAAAACTCAGCAGTGGCCACAGGACTGGAAAAGGTCAGTTTTCATTCCAATCCCAAAGAAAGGCAGTGCCAAAGAATGCTCAAACTACCACAGAATTGCACTCATCTCACACGCTAGTAAAGTAATGCTCAAAATTCTCCAAGCCAGGCTTCAGTAATACGTGAACCATGAACTTCCGATGTTCATGCTGGTTTTAGAAAAGGCAGAGGAACCAGAGATCAAATTGCCAACATCCAATGGAAAAAGCAAGAGAGTTCCAGAAAAACATCTATATCTGCTTTATTGACTGTGCCAAAGCCTTTGACTGTGTGGATCACAATAAACTGGAAAATTCTGAAAGAGATGGAAATACCAGACCACCTGACTGACTCTTGAGAAATCTGTATGCAGGTCAGGAAGCAACAGTTAGATCTGGACATGGAACAACAGACTGGTTCCAAATAGGAAAAGGAGTACGTCAAGGCTGTATATTTTCACCGTGCTTATGTAACTTCTATGCAGAGTACATCATTGAGAAACTCTGGACTGAAAGAAGCACAAGGTGGAATCAAGATTGCCAGGAGAAATATCAATAATGTCAGATATGCAGATGACAACACCCTTATGGCAGAAAGTGAAGAGGAACTAAAAAGCCTCTTGATGAAAGTGAAAGAGGAGAGTGGAAAAGTTGGCTTAAAGCTCAACATTCAGAAAATGAAGATCATGGCATCCAGTCCCATCACTTCACGGGAAAGAGATGGGGAAACAGTGGATACAGTGTCAGACTTTACATTTTTGGGCTTCAAAATCACTGCATATGGTGACTGCAGCCATGAAATTAAAAGACGCTTACTCCTTGGAAGAAAAGTTATGACCAACCTAGACAGTATATTCAAAAGCAGAGACATTTCTTTACCGACTAAGGTCTGTTTAGTCAAGGCTATGCGTTTTCCAGCGGTCATGTATGGATGTGAGAGTTGGCCTGTGAAGAAGACTGAGCACCGAAGAATTGATGCTTTTGAACTGTGGTGCTGGAGAACACTCTTGAGTCCCTTGGACTGCAAGGAGATCCAACCAGTCCATTCTGAAGGAGATCAACCCTGGAATTTCTTTGGAAGGACTGATGCTAAAGCTGAAACTCCAGTACCTTGGCCACCTCATGTGAAGAGTTGCCTCATTGAAAAAGACTCTGATGCTGGGAGGGAATGGGGGCAGGAGGAGAAAGGGACGGCCAAGGATAAGATGGCTGGATGGCATCACTGACTCAATGGACGTGAGTCTGAGTGAACTCCGGGGGTTGGTGATGAACAGGGAGGCCTGGCGTGCTGCAACTCATGGGGTTGCAAAGAGTCGGACACAACTGAGCGACTGAATTGAACTGAACTGAAACAGATGTTTTGTATAAAATAAAATGAAACTGTATCAATAATGTAGAATTAACTTAGATGAAAGCTTAGAGGAATACAGAAGCATATCCCAGCCATAGAATAACATGTGTAGTGCCAGTCTATCATTCCATGTGTACATACTAAGTCACTTTAGTCATGTTCAACTCTTTGTGACCCTATGAACAATAGCCCTCCAGGCTCCTCTCTGTCCATGGGACTCTCCAGGTAAGACTACTGGAATGGATTTCCATGTCCTTCTCGAGGTGATCCTACTGACACAGGTATCACTTCTGTCTCTTATGTCTCCAGCTTTGGCATGTGGGCTCTTTACCAGTAGCATCACCTGGGAAGCCCAGTCTATCATTCAGTTCAGTTCACTTCAGCCTCTCAGTCATGTCTGACTCTTTGCGACTCCATGAATCACAGCACACCAGGCCCCCATGTCCATCACCAACTCCTGGAGTTCACTTAGACTCACGTCCATCAAGTCAGTGATGCCAACCAGACATCTTATCCTCTGTCATCCCCTTCTTCCCCTGCCCCCAATCCCTCCCAGCATCAGAGTCTTTTTCAATGAGTCAACTCTTCACATGAGGTGGCCAAAAGACTGGAGTTTCAGCTTTAGCATCATTCCTTCCAAAGAAATTCCAGGGTTGATCTCCTTCAGAATGGACTGGTTGGATCTCCTTGAAGTCCAAGGGACTCTCGAGAGTCTTTTCCAACACCACAGTTCAAAAGCATCAATTCTTTGGCACTCAGCTTTCTTCACAGGCCAACTCTCACATCCATACATGACTACTGCAAAAACCATAGCCTTGACTAGACCTACCTTTGTTGGCAAAGTAGTGTCTCTGCTTTTCAATTTGCTATCTAAGTTGGTCATAATTTTTCTTCCAAGGAGTAAGTGTCTTTTAATTTCATGGCGGCAATCACCATCTGCAATGATTTTGAAGCCCCCCAAAATAAAGTCTCACATGGTTTCCACTGTTTCCCCATCTATTTCCCATGAAGTGATGGCAGCAGATGCCATGATCTTCGTTTTCTGAATGTTTAGCTTTAAGTCAACTTTTCCACTCTCCTCTTTCACTTCCATCAAGAGGCTTTTTAGTTCCTCTTCACTTTCTGCCATAAGGGTGTTGTCATCTGCATATCTGATGTTATTGATATTTCTCCTGGCAATCTTGATTCCAGCTTGTGCTTCTTCCAGCTCAGAGTTTCTCATGATGTACTCTGCATACAAGTTAAATAAGCAGGGTGACAATATACAGCCCTGACATACTCCTTTTCCTATTTGGAACCAGTCTGTTGTTCCATGTCCAGTTCTAACTGTTGCTTCCTGACTTGCGTATAGGTTTCTCAAGAGGCAGGTCAGGTGGTCTGGTATTCCCATCTCTTTCAGAATTTTCCAGTTTATTGTGATCCACACGGTCATAGGCTTTGGCATAGTCAATAAAGCAGAAGTAGATGTTTTTCTGGAACTCTATTGCTTTTTCCATCATACAGTAGATGTTGGCAATTTGATCTCTGGTTCCTCTGCCTTTTCTAAAACCAGCTTGAACATCAGGAAGTTCACGGTTCACTTATTGCTGAAGCCTGGCTTGGAGAATTTTGAGCATTACTTTACTAGCGTGTGAGATGAGTGCAATTGAGTGGTAGTTTGAGCATTCTTTGGCATTGCCATTTTTAGAGATTAGTATGAAAACTGAACTATTCCTGTCCTGTGGCCACTGCTGAGTTTTCCAAATTTGCTAGCATATTGAATGCAGCACTTTCACAGCATCATCTTTCAGGATTTTAAAGAGATCAACTGGAATTCCATAAGTTTCACTAGCTTTGTTCATAGCTGTTTTCTAAAGCCCACTTGACTTCACATTCCAGGATGTCTGGCTCTAGGTGAGTGATCACACCATCGTGATTATCTTGGTCTTGAAGATCTTTCTTGTACAGTTCTTCTGTGTATTCTTGCCACCTCTTCTCAATATCTTCTGCTTCTGTTCGGTCCATACCATTTCTGTCCTTTATCAAGCCCATCTTTGCCTGAAATGTTCCCTTGGTATCTCTAATTTTCTTGAAGAGATCTCTAGTCTTTCCCATTCTTTTCTTTCCCCCTATTTCTTTGCATTGATTACTGAGGAAGGCTTTCTTATCTCTCCTTGCTCTTCTTTGGAACTCTGCATTCAGAAGCTTATATCTTTCCTTTTCACCTTTGCTTTTTGCTTTTATTGTTTTCATAGCTATTTGTAAGGCCTCCTCAGACAGCCATTTTGCTTTTCTGCATTTCTTTTCCATGGGGATGGTCTTGATCCCTGTCTCCTGTACAATGTCATGAACCTCCGTCCATAGTTCATCAGGCACTCTATCTATCAGATCTAGGCCCTTAAATCTATTTCTCACTTCCACTGTATAATCATAAGTGACTTGATTTAGGTCATACCTGAATGTTCTAGTGGTTTTCCCTACTTTCTTCAATTTGAGTCTGAATTTGGCAATAAGGAGTTCATGATCTGAGCCACAGTCAGCTCCTGGTCTTGTTTTTGTTGACTCTAGAGAGTTTCTCCATCTTTGGCCGCAAAGAATATAATCAGTCTGATTTTGGTGTTGACCATCTGGTGACGTCCATGTGTACAGTCTTCTCTAATGTTGTTGGAAGAGGGTGTTTGCTGTGACCAGTGCGTTTTCTTGGGAAAACTCTGTTAGTCTTTACCCTGCTTCATTCGGTATTCCATGGCCATATTTGCCTGTTATTCCAGGTTTTTCTTGACTTCCTACTTTTGCATTCCAGTCTCCTAGAATGAAAAGGACTTCTATTTTGGGTGTTAATTCTAAAAGGTCTTGTAGGTCTTCATAAAACCGTTGAACTTCAGCTTCTTCACTGTTAATGGTTGGGGCATAGACTTGGATTACTGTGATATTGAACAGTTTGCCTTGGAAACAGAGATCATTCTGTCGTTTTTGAGATTGCATCCAAGTACTGCATTTCAGACTCTTTTGTTGACCATGATGGCTACTCCATTTCTTCTGAGGGATTTCTGCCCACAGTAGTAGATATAATGGTCATCTGAGTTAAATTCACCTATTCCAGTCCATTTTAGTTAGCTGATTCCTAGAATGTCGATGTTCACCCTTGCCATCTCTTGTTTGACTGAAAGGTCAGGGCAAGGTCGGTCGTGTTGAGGCATGCCTGGGCATGCCCGGGCATGTCGGGACATGTCCCGGCAGAGAGCCGCAGACAAGCCCCGGAGGTGGGCTGACAACCAAGCCGTCCAATCAGGAGCCAACAGGGAGCCCTTGGACACCAATCACCGCTGAGCCTGCATTTTCTTCCTTACATGGGAGCCCGGCCTGGGCTATAAAACCCTTCCCCACCCCTCATACCTTGCAGACTCCCTTTGCTTCGCAGACCCCCTTCGCTTCCTTGCTCTCCCACCCCCAGGAGTTCTGCCCGAGAGCGACCACCCAATAAAAGGCCCTGATCAATGGTCCATAGGGGTGGCTCTTTCTTCCTGCGGCATTTCTTACATCTGGCGCCCAATGTGGGGCTCGAGGTGAGGGCCTCCGGCACTCGCCGTTGAGGCCCCCTCGAGCTCCACCACTGCGGTAGCCCCGGACCCAGGCGGCTGACCAACCCCCCGGATGGCAGGATATGGGCTTAGTCCCTTCGGCTTTGGGGCCTGCCCTCACTGGCGACCACCTCCTAGGGCCCAGTAACGGGTGGGCACTTACTGGACCCTCCCGGTCACCAGCTCATGGGGGAGATGTCCCGAACAGCTGTGTAGACCTCCGGCTTCGGCCTCCGGCTTTGGCCTTCCCGGTCCCCAGCTTGGGAGGAAGACGTTCCAAACGGCTGCACGGACCTCCGGCTTCCCTTGGCACGTCCGAAGATGTTCGGGCAGCGGGGGTTGCCTCCACGCTCTGTGGTCGCCATGGGATCGACGGCCTCCAAACCCGATCCCCGATACTCCACCCCCTTAGAGTGCCTGCTGGCTAACCTGCGGACCCTAAGACTAAAGGGATATATCCGCCCCAAGCAGCTCAGTTTTCTGTGTTCACAAGCCTGGCCTCAGTATCCCCTAGATAATGGCTCACAGTGGCCGGCCACAGGGACATTTGACTTTGACGTCCTCCGTGATTTAGATAATTACTGCCGGAGAACAGGAAAATGGTCTGAGGTCCCCTATGTTCAGCCTTTTGGGCGTTGCGCTCTCGCCCTACCCTGTGAACCACGTGCACTCCCTGCCAAATCCTGCTTATCATGGCTCCCCTGATTCCACCCTCCCAGGCCAAATCAGCTCCTCCCGTCTCTGAGTCTTCTGCTTTCTCTGTTCCCCCGGAGGATTTGGTGGCCCCTCCTCCCTATACCTCTCCCACGGCCCCTACCCCTTCCACTCCAGTTCCTGCCCCTTCCCCCTCCACTCCGGACTCTCCTACCTCCGCTCCCACCCCCGAGACTCCACCACTGGTCTTGGATCCTCCGGCCCTTAACCCTATCTTGTATCCTCTTCTTCCCCCCATCACTCCCTCCCCTTCTCCGGTTAGCTCCCACACTCGCTCCCACAGCAACCATCCGGGAGCCTCCCTTCCCCCTCCCCCAGCCCCGCTATTCCCTCTCCGACAAGTAGCCGGAGCTGAGGGTCTAGCCCAAGTCCATGTCCCTTTCTCCCTCCAAGACTTAGCACAGATTGAGGCCAAACTGGGTTCCTTTTCCTCCAACCCCACTCAGAACATTAAGCAGTTTACTGGTCTGACCCGCGCCTACGCCTTGACATAGCAGGACATATATGTCATCCTGGGGTCTACCACCACCCCTGAAGAGAGGCAGGCTATCTGGACGGCAGCCAAGGCTAATGCCGACCAGCGGCACTATGCCAACCCCTCCCCCGAGCACCCCCTGGGGGCTCAGGCGGTTCCTGACACTGACCCTGATTGGAACTACCAGGAAAGGGGTGGCGGCCACCTGCGAGTACGCTATATGATAGAGTGTATCCTTGATGGGATGGAAACATCCTCTCATAAGGTTGTAAACCTCCTCAAACTAGATGAGGTGACCCAGGGGCCCAATGAAAACCCAGCCATGTTCCTTAATCGGCTGACCAAGGCCCTCGTCCAATACACCAGGCTGTCCCCTGAGTCCCCCATCGGGGCAGCCACCTTGGCCAATTGTTTCATCTCCCAGTCTGCCCCCGATATCCAAAAAATGTTGGTCAAGGCTGAGGACGGCCCTCAGACCCCTATCCGAGACCTGGTAAAAATGGCTTTTAAGGTCTACCATGCCTGTGAGGAAACTGCTGAGGCCAGCCGGAAGGCAAGACTCAAGCAAAAGGCCGAATTTCAGGCAAGCCTCCTAAACCAGCAAACCCAGGCCTTGGTAGCGGCCCTGCGGCCGGCGGCAGGCTTGGGGCCCCAAAAACCCCCTCTGGGGGCCTGCTTCAAGTGCGGCCAAGAAGGGCACTGGGCCAAGATGTGCCCCAATCCGCGGCCTCCTTCCAAGCTGTGCCCGTTGTGCAAACAACGAGGACACTGGGCTAGTGACTGTCCCCAGGCCTCTCAGGCCTCGACCTCTAGGGGCCGGTGACCAGAGCGCCCCAGGGAGACCTCCTGCCCTCCTTCGGCTTTGGAGCTGCTGAACTTCAACGGTGACTGACGCCACACAGACTCGGGGACCCCAATAACCCAAGCTGAGCCCAGGGTAACGCTCCAGGTAGCGGGTAAGTCCATTAATTTTTTGGTTGATATGGGGGCTACCTATTCGGTCCTTCCCTCTTTTGGGGGCACTCTACTTCCTTCCCAGGTTTCGGTTATGGGCATTGACGGCCAACCCTCGTGTCTGCTCCAAACCCAACCACTATCCTGTCAATTAGATTCCTGTCTATTTACCCACTCCTTTCTGGTCATCCCTTCCTGCCCTACTCCTCTCTTGGGAAGAGATATACTCGCTAAGCTGAAGGCTACTCTTCAGCTAGCTCCAGGATTGGCTCCCACGTCAGGGGCCTTCTTAATGCTACTTGTTGACCCTCCAACCTCTTCTGTTAATCCTGAGGTCTGGGACACCTGAGTCCCGGTGGTGGCTCGGCACCACCCTCTGGTCCTCATCCGGCTAAGGGACCCCACCTGTTTCCCAGCCCGGTCCCAGTTTCCTTTGTCTACTTGCAACCTCAGGGGGCTAAAGCCCATCATCAACCGTCTCATGGGACAGGGTCTCCTGATCCCCACGACCTCCCCCTGTAACACGCCCATCCTCCCTGTTCAGAAGGCTTCAGGAGACTACCGGCTAGTGCAGGATCTCCGCCTGATCAACTCGGCAGTGGTCCCTGCCCATCCACTTGTCCCTAACCCCTACACCCTCCTTTCTCCCATACCTCCTCAGACCTCCCATTTCACCGTTATTGACCTCAAGGATGCCTTTTTTACCATCCCACTCCACCCGGACTGCCAATTCCTCTTTGCTTTCACCTGGACTGACCCCGACACCCAGCTGACCACACAACTCACATGGACCGTACTCCCTCAGGGGTTCAGAGACAGTCCCCACTGCTTCGGGCAAGCTCTGTCCCGGGACCTGGCCAGGTGCTCGCTCCGCCCTAGCACCCTCCTTCAATACGTTGATGACTTGCTCCTCTGCAGCCCCTCAGAAGAGACCTCCCGACGACATACTACAAGTCTCCTCAATTTCCTCGGTTCCCAGGGTTACAGAGCCTCACAATCTAAAGCCCAACTGACTCGGACTTCTGTCGTCTATCTGGGTCTCCAAATCACTCCAACCACTAAAGCCCTAACAGCAGACCGGTGTAGCCTCCTCCGGTCCATTTGCCCTCCGGCCGACGGAGATCAGATATTGTCCTTCTTAGGACTGACGGGCTTCTTCCGACACTGGGTCCCAAATTATGCTACCCTGGCCAAACCTCTATATTCGGCAGCTAAAGAGACTCCCACAGAGCCACTGTCTTCCCCCACCGAAGTGACTCAGGCCTTCCACGCTTTACGCTCAACCCTATTGGCTGCACCCCCCCTCTTTCTCCCAAATCCCAACTATCCGCACCATCTATACTCTGATGAAAAGGGAGGGATAGCCTTTGGAGCCTTGGTGCAACCGATTGGCCCCGAATTGCTGCCTATTGCTTACATATCCAAACAACTCGACCCCACAGCCAGGGGATGGTTCCCCTGCCTGCAGGCACTAGCGACAACGTTGTATGCCGATGCAAAAAAGCTGATTCATGGCCAACCCCTGACCATCTTCTTTCCTCACCGTCTTGGTGACCTTTTGGCCTCTAGATTTCTTTCTGAACTCAGCGAGTCCAGGCTCCAACAATTTCACCTCGTATTCCTGGACAATCCTCAGGTTTCCGTGGGCCGCTCCCCACAATTAAACCTGCTTTCCTCGCTACCTTCACTCTCTCTCTCCTCAGAACCCCCAGCCCACTCATGCTCGGAGGTCCTTGAGTCCCTTATGCAACCACCCCACAATCTGTTCTCCAAACCTCTACCAAATCCAGAGCTAATTTGTTCGTCGATGGGAGCTCAAAGCGAGATCTCAATGGAAACCGAAGGGCGGCCTATGCTGTGGTAACCACCCGGGAAGTCCTAGAAGCTCAGCCCTTGCCACCTGGGACGACTTCTCAGAAGGCTGAACTAGCAGCCCTAACTAGAGCCTTACACCTAGCAGAAGGAAAGAGGGCCAATATTTACACAGACTCCAAGTATGCCTTCTTGATTGCCCATTCTCACACGGCAATCTGGAAAGAACAGGGCTTCCTGACCACTAAAGGATCCCCCATCTGCAATGCCCCCCACATTACTCGACTGTTGGATGCCTTATCCCTGCCCAAAGAGGTCGCTATCATACACTTGCAAGGGACACCAGAATACCCATGACACTGTCGCTCTGGGTAACAATATGGCAGATCAAGTGGCCTGACAAATTACCTTACAACAAGCCCCCGAGCCCCTGCTGACTTTGAGATCCACCCTCAACCCAGAGTATTCAAGCAAGGAAGCCAGAGCCTTGCTGGCGCAGGAGGGGGCTCAGAGGCACCCGTCGGGATGGATACTACTCCATAATAAACCGGTGCTTCCTGAGCGCCAGGCTAAGGCCATAATATCCCAAATCCACAATACCCTCCACATCGGACCAAGAGCTCTCTTTTCCTTTCTCAGCCCTGTCTTTTCTCCCCTACATCTCAGACAGACCATATATGCCGTCCACCACTCCTGCCTAACATGCACCTCCACCTCTCCTCAGGGAGGACTCTGACCCCCACAGGAGACTCACCAGTTGAGGGGACATATGCCCGGGCAGGATTGGCAGATAGACTTCACCCACATGCCCAGACATTGAGCCTACCGCTATCTGCTGGTCTTGGTGGACACCTTTTCAGGATGGGTCGAGGCCTTCCCCACAGCCCGGGAGACGGCAGCGGCGGTGGCGGAGGTCTTGACGGCCCATCTGTCTTGACAGCCCATCTTATTCCCAGATTTGGGTTGCCAAAGTCTCTCCAGTCTGACAATGGGCCTGCATTTATCTTGCAGATCTCTCAGCAGGTGGCTGCGGCCCTGGGTATCGACTGGCATCTCCACATCCCCTATCGGCCCCAATCATCAGGCAAGGTAGAGCGGGTGAACGGCATCATCAAGACGCATCTGACCAAGCTTGCCTCAGAACTGCGCTATCTTGGGTCGACCTCCTTCCTCCTCTGGTGCTCACTGGCATTCGCACCACACCACACTCCAAAACAGGTTTGACCCCTTTTGAACTGCTCTACCGCAGGCCCTATCTCCTGACTCACCTCCCTGAGGGAGAGGCTCCCCCACTCGCGGGGTACCTCCCCCTCTTCTCCCTCCTACGATCCTTGCTGAGGGAACACGCAGACCGGTTCCTGCCGCAACCAACAGACGACGAGGGGCCCACCCGGCCTCTAGCACCAGGAGATCAGGTACCGCTAAAAACCCTGAGTCCCCGCCCACTACAGCCTCGCTGGACAGGACCCCATACGGTAATCCTCACCACTCCTACAGCAGCCAAACTCCTGGGACACGAGCCCTGGTACCACCTGACCCTACTCAAACGGGCTTCCCTGGGTCTCCCAGAGACAGGGGTGGCCCCAGCCCCGACCCCTCCTCCTGATCACTCCTACCACTCCACCCTCACGGGGCCGACCAAACTGACCATTACCCGAATCCCTCTGTTGCCGATTCCTGAATGACTGAGAGACCACCGTCCAAATTGATCCGATGCTGGCCTGGTATCACCCGCTGTGGCTGCTGACAGTTGCAGCTCTGGCCATACTTTTTGCCATTGGATTAGCGGCCGCGGCCCCCCGTGATTGGTCCCCCACTCATCGACTGTCCCTGGCCCTCACATACCTAGCCATCTGCTTCCTACTCCTGGGGTGCTATTCCCTTGGAATGCCCTGACCCAGTTACCGGCTCCATCCTTATGGGACCCCCGAGGCTGGTTATCAACCGCACCCCTTTTCACCCCAACTTCGGAACAATGCAGGGCTCTCTGCTCTGGGTTGCTCTGGGGATACTGGGGGCCCTGGGGAAAGGGGGACACACCAACCAGAACCCCCACCAGTCCTTTCAGATCACTTGGATGCTCCGGAACGGACTGACTCGCGAGGTACTCAATTTGACCACCGGAATTCACCCCCCTAATACGTGGTGGCCAGATCTGTATTTCAACCTCAAAGACCTTATACAGGCTACTTGGACAGTGGCCCAGACCAGAAACTTTGGATCTTGGGCATGTCCTGGACACCTAAAGACACATAATTGGGAGATTTGTGGGGGGCTGAAACATTATTTCTGTTGGTCCTGGAGCTGTGTGACCTCCAATGATGGGAGATGGAAATGGGAGGTCAGGAACCAGGACCTAGTCAATTTCTTGTTTGTCCAGCCCTATCGTGGGCCCTGGGACCAAGATTACCAAAATCTGTTCAGAGGTTATGTCGGGCCGCGTTGGAAGCAGCATTGGAGCCCAATTACTCAGGTGAAAGTAATGTTCAACCAGAAAGCAGCTAAACTGGAGAGGTCTTGGGTATCCAGGCTATCATGGGGCTTCCAACTCTATGCTGAGTGGTTTGAAGCAAAGCCAGGGGGAATTCTGGTTGTTAGTCAGACAATAGAACCTGTTCAGGCCCATGCTGTGGGGCCCAACCAGGTTATTGCACCTCCCCGCCCCTCGCCACGGGGGACAAACGCCACAAGTGTTGTGACCTCACCTACCCTTACACCCTCCCTTCAGCTGACCTGGACTGACCCACCAGAGACCCAGGAACCCCTGTGGGCCTTGGTCAAAGAAACTTACGAGGCCCTCAACCACTCCAATCCTAATGCAACCCAATCCTGCTGGCTTTGCTACACCCTACATCCACCTTACTACGAGGCCGTGGGCTTACATGCTACCTACAACTTATCCATTCTCTCCAACCCACTGCAGTGCCCTTGGGGAGACCACAAGGTGGGCCTTACCATGAAAGAAGCATGGGGTTCGGGGACCTGCTTAGGCACGGTCCCTGCAGATAAACAAACCTTGTGCGCCCAGACTGGCGATGATACCAACTTCGCCAATAAGACCTACGTCATACCCGACACCGGGGGATGGTGGGTGTGCTCACAGACTGGGTTAACGCCCTGTCTTCACTTGGCTGTCTTCAACCAGAGCAGGGAATTCTGTGTCATGGTAGCGGTAGTGCCCAAGATTACATACCATCCAGAAGAGGTCCTCTACAACTATTGGGACCGAAATACCCCAGCTCCTAGGCATAAGAGGTAACCCGTTACAGCTATTACTCTGGCAATGCTGTTCGCCCTGGGAGCAGCTGGGACGGGCACGGGCATTGCTTCCCTGACCACACATCAGGGCTTCATCACCCTGAGGGCCGCAATTGACGAAGACATCGCCCACATAGAGAAGTCCATGACGGCCCTAGAGAAGTCCCTGACTTCCCTTTCTGAAGTGGTATTACAAAACCGCAGGGGACTAGACCTGGTCTTTTTGCAGCAGAGGGTCCTCTGTGCAGCCCTCAAAGAGGAATGCTGTTTCTATGCTGATCATACTGGGGTGGTTCGAGAGTCCATGGCTAAAGTAAGAGAGGGATTAGAGCGCAGGAGGAGAGAGAGGCAGGCCCAGCAGGGCTGGTTCGAGTCCTGGTTCCAGAGCTCCCCTTGGCTGACAACTTTGCTATCCTCCCTGATGGGACCGATCATCATTCTTCTGCTGCTCCTGACTTTTGGGCCCTGTATCCTAAATAAGCTTTTGGCCTTCATCAAACAATGGCTCGACATGGTCCAGCTGATGATAATGCGACAGCAGTACCAAGGGCTCCCAACAAGCACTCTGTGGCAAGATTAACGGCAGATGCCCCCTGTCATCCCGGCTATACCCTACCCCTCGTCGCTCCCATTTAGCAGGAAGTAGCCAGAGAGAATCGGCGCCCCTTGTCCTATATCAAAAAGGCCAGGATGAAAGGTCAGGGCGAGGCCGGGCGTGTTGAGGCATGCCTGGGCATGTCGGGACATGTCCTGGCAGAGAGCCGCAGACAAGCCCCGGAGGTGGGCCGACAACCAAGCCGTCCAATCAGGAGCCGACACGGAGCCCTTGGACACCAATCACCGCTGAGCCTGCATTTTCTTCCTTATATGGGAGCCCGGCCCGGGCTATAAAACCCTTCCCCACCCCTCATACCTTGCAGACTCCCTTTGCTTCCCAGACCCCCTTCGCTTCCTTGCTCACCCGCCCCCGGGAGTTCTGCCCGAGAGCGACCGCCCAATAAAAGGCCCTGATCAATGGTCTATAGGGGTGGCTCTTTCTTCCCACGGCGTTTCTTACATTGACCACTTCCAATTTGCCTTGATTCATGGACCTGACATTCCAGGTTCCTGTGCAA
Organism: Capra hircus; assembly: GCF_001704415.2. NCBI lineage: Eukaryota > Metazoa > Chordata > Mammalia > Artiodactyla > Bovidae > Capra > Capra hircus. The sequence continues at coordinate 23,966,256 of NC_030835.1, forward strand.
TATGCTCTTTACAGCATCGGACCTTGCTTCTATCACCAGTCACAGCCACTGCTGGGTATTGTTTTTGCTTTGGCTCCATCCCTTCATTCTTTCTGGAGTTATTTCTCCACTGATCTCCAGTAGCATATTGAGCAACTACTGATCTTGGGAGTTCCTCTTTCAGTATCCTATCATTTTGCCTTTTCATACTGTTCATGGGGTTGGCAAGGCAAGAATACTGAAGTGGTTTGCCATTCCCTTTTCCAGTGGACCACATTCTGTCAGACCTCTTCACCATGACCTGCCTGTCTTGGGTGGCCCCATGGGTATGGCTTAGTTTCACTGAGCTAGGCCGTGGTCCTAGTGTGATTAGATTGACTAGTTTTCTGTGATTATATTTTCAGTGTGTCTGCTGTCTGATGCCCTATTGCTACACTTACCGTCTTACTTGGGTTTCCCTTACCTTGGACGTGGAGTATTTCCTCACAGCTGCTCCAGCAAAGCGCAGCCACTGCTCATTACCTTGGACGAGGGTTATCTCCTCACTGCCGCCCCTCCTGACCTTGAACGTGGAATAACTCCTCTAGGCCCTCCTGCGCTCACACAGCCACCACTCCTTGGATGTGGGGTTGCTCCTCCAGGCCACCACCCCTGGCCTCGGTCCCGGGGTAGCTCCTCTCAGCCATGCTATGTGCGCCAGTCTTGGCCGCCCATGGCTACCCACGCTCTGTGTGCCAGTCTGTGTTATATTTTTAATTTTACAATTATTATTATTATCCTTACTATATTTCTACTACTACTGTCATTCCTACTGCTACTATTACTACTACTAGCCATAGGCTCTTAATTTCTGATTTAAACTCTAACCCATATCAAAATCTTGAGCATTTCCAGCCCCCTAGGTGGTAGGTACTTCTATCTGGAGGAAATCACCCCAGCATAGACAGGCCTAGTTTAGCCTTCCACAAGGAATTTTTAAAGAAGCATAATTTATTATGTTATTTAATTGTTATAGAAGGGAGATAATCTGAGGAATTCTTGAGATGGTGTATAGATGCAGTTGTGACTTTTAATAATATGATATCTCTCATACCAGTTTCATGGCAGGGGCACTAACATTCTGATGTGTCCCAAGTTAATACTTCTTGGGTATTGGCTTTTTTTTTTTTTTTTTTAATTGCATAGTTGTGTGGGGCAGTAAGCAGAAGATGGATTTTGGAGTCAGAGTTATTTGAAAAGTTTAACTTTGGCTAAGATATTTAACCTCTCTGAGCCTCAGTTTCTTTGTATAAAATGGGCATTGGACTATCTGCTTCAAGGGAAACATTTAAAAAGCAAAGTAGTAACTGATAAATAGCATAGAGCAACACCTACATAGCACATAGTTGGCACATGAAAGTGAAAGTGAAGTCACTCAGTCGTATCCAGCTCTTTGCGACCCCGTGGACTGTAGCCCACCAGGCTTCTCCGTCCATGGGATTATCCAGGCAAGAATACTGGAGTGGGTTGCCATTTCCTTCTCCAGGGGATCTTCCCAACCCAGGGATTGAACCCAGGTCTTCCACACTGCAGGCAGACGTTTTAACCTCCGAGCCACCAGGGAACCCTTCACTTATCCAACTTTTTCACTATTGAAATAAACTACACTGATCTTTCAAAGAAGAGTTCATGTCTTATCTTTGTAGTTGCTTCAAATGTTTACTCTCTAGTACAATATAAATCTTTCTTTTAATATCGTTTATATTATGTTACTGGGACTTCCCTGGTGGCTTTGTAATAAAGAACCTGCCTACAAAAGCAGGAGATAAGGGTTCAGTTCTTGGAATGGGAAGAAACCCTGGAGAAGGAAATGGCAACTCTCTCCAGTATTCTTGTCTGGGAAATCCCACGGACGGAGGAGCCTGGTGGGCTGTAATCCATGGGGTTGCAAAGAGCTGGACATGACATAAAGACAAAACAACAACAATAACATATTTCGTTATTGGTAGCAACTGTTCAGCCTGCCTTCCAGTTATTTAAGAAATTTCTCAGATGCAGAAATTATATGACATATCTTGTTACTTCAGCCATTAGTTTCATATTTGCCACCTAATAAATACTCACTGAATGTTAAATTAGATGACACTTCTTTCACTCACATCCTATATTTGACTAAAATCTACATGTTAACACAATGAAGCTCTGATATCCATGTTTTAACTTACCTTTCAATCTTTTAATTAATCTCAATAATTTCTAAGCTCCTTTCTTGCATTCCAAAACTTTTGTTTAAAACTGTGCCTTTTACTATATCCTCTTTTCCACTCTCCAAGATTTCCAATGATCCTTCAGTTCAGTTCAGTTCAGTTCAGTTCAGTCGCTCAGTCGCTCAGTCGTGTCCGACTCTTTGTGACCCCATGAATTGCAGCAAGCCGTGCCTCCCTGTCCATCACCAACTCCCGGAGTTCATTCAGACTCATGTCCATCGAGTCAGTGATGCCATCCAGCCATCTCATCCTCTGTCATCCCCTTCTCCACCTGCCCCAAATCCCTCCCAGCATCAGAGTCTTTTCCAGTGAGTCAACTCTTCGCATGAGGTGACCAAAGTACTGAAGTTTCAGCTTTAGCATCATTCCTTCCAAACAAATCCCAAGGCTGATCTCCTTCAGAATGGATTGGTTGGATCTCCTTGCAGTCCAAGGGATTCTCAAGAGTCTTCTCCAACACCACAGTTCAAAAGCATCAATTATTCGGTGCTCAGCCTTCTTCACAGTCCAACTCTCACATCCATACATGATTCTAGACATTTAAACCTTTGGGCGCTTTCCTGGCACGTTGAATCTGGGCTGGTCCTGTGGTTCATTTGATGCAGAATGATATAGAAGCTATGCTGTGTAACCCTGATGTCTCAGTTTTAAGAGATCTGAGCTTCTACTTTGGCCAGTTGGAACACACTTTCTTGAAACTCAGTCATCATATTATGTAGGGAATCCAAGTGGTTATGTGAAAAGACACCCATGAAGGTAACTGAGCCTCAGCTGACCTCCCAGCTGTTAACCACTACCAACTGGCAGATTTGTGAGTAACAGCAGCCTTCTCAGAACCAGTTAACCCCAGAATTGTGAGAAGAAATAATTGTATTAGACCACTAAATTTGGACATTGTCATATAGCAATAAATCATCAAAACACTGAACTGTGCAGTGATCATAATGGTTGTTCATAACAGCCTTTCAAAAACAGAATGACAAGAACAGTAGCAGCCATACAATCTGATTATCTATATGAGGTTTTATTTACTATTAGGTGGCCATTTAGTCTCTGCTTAAACTGCAAATATGTCAGTAATCTCACCACTTGTTAAAACAGTTGATTTAATTTTTAGATAATGTTATTTGAGTACTTATTTTCATTTGCAATAATTTCTTTCCTGTCTTTACCATCCATTAGTTCTGTCTCTATCTCTATGATCTTCTATCATAAACTTTATAATGCCCTTCACAAAACACATTAGATCTTCATTATCTAGTGGTTTGACTAGTAGATCCTCTCAATCTCAAGTTTCAAACCTCAGAATATGCTTTAGTTAATATACCTCTTGGGAAAAAAATAATAACAGTTCTCTGGAGGAGCCTATCAAGTGCTGGATCTCTTATTTAGAGTTATTAAGTGCATTTGTATGGCACTTTATACTCTCCAAAATGTTCCCACGTGTAAACTCACGTGATTCTAATGTCCCTAAAGTAGGGTTGAGTAGTTCTTCCTATTCTTTAATGAAAGATAAACTTAGACTAAGAAAAATTAAGAAACATTACCAGACTATTAAAACGTTCTGAGTCTCAGTCTAGAGTTTTGTTTTGACTTTCTTTCCCATCTCTGTTCCCTCAAGTGTAAAGACATGGTGGTGAATAGATACTCTTCCTCAAGTGTACCCTCATGAAGAAATTATTATATTTCCTATAAGCGACAGGTGAAAGGTTGACTAAAGCCATCACACTATACGATTTGTTCAGCCTTACTGAAGGTGAAATTAATACTATGTATATCCCAGAATCTTTAGTCATCTGTCTCCTCAGGCATAAGAGCATCTGACTGAAAGCATAGATCAACAAGTTTTCAAAATAAATCCTTTCTCAGAATGAAAAAATCACTCAACTTGTCTTCATAGAATTATCCTCTATAGGTCCTCATACAATAAATAAAATAGGATTTTCAAGGTATATTTATTTTTCAGCTTCGTTAGATCATTTATTATTATAAAATATTTTAGGGGAACCAAATTATTTTAATCATAATTACTTGAAAGGTAAAGAAATTATTTTCTACTTTCATACCTAAATATTTCCTGGATGTATGTAAAAATATTGAAATTATAAAAACTGGTGAAGGAACACCTATAAGTGTGATATTAGTGTAAATGCATATATGAGTGTGTATATCTGTGGCAGTGTATAAGTGGGTTCAACCCCAAATAGTAATATACATGATTAAATAAGATATCCAAATGCTAGTTTAGTTTTTTAAAATAACCTATATTTTCAAAATTTAGTTCTTACTTAAAGTAATATTTCATAATGGATATTATAGATGAATTGTAGTAATTTTATACTATTGTATAGTACTATATAAAATTATTATAATGAGTTATAGTAATATTTCATTATAGATGAATATTATTATTACCATGTAAGGACTGAAAATAATATTTTAGGAGAATTTTGAGGAAAAATTTAATAGAATTTTACTTACTATTTGGAAAATTTTTCAACATAAATATGAAAACTAGTTTTTGCTTATGTAGAGAAATCCATATACAGCTGACTTGACCTATCATTCTGTATATCTGGTTACCTTTCTTTACATTTGGGGACTGAATTTATTTTGTGTGTGTGTGATTATAACAAAATTTTTCACATCCTTTTACAGACTTCTACCACTCCATATTACTTGAGATATTCTCTTTCATATCATTTTTCTGGAATTTCATATATTTCCTTTAATTGAACATATGGGCCAACTTTAAATCTGTTAGTATTTGATTAAGGCCAGGAAATCAGTACTTTCAGCATGCCTAATTATCTCAAGCCAGCTTCCAGTTGTACTGTCATTAATTTCAGCTCTCCTCAATCTTTAATCAATTTCCTTTTTAAAAACAAATTGCAAGATTTAACACATTCAGATGATAACAAAAAAAATCATCTGTGGTGAAGAGTTTTGTGTCCCTGCCAAACTGAATTTACATTATATAAGAGAATATGTTTATTAACTAATAGAGAGTGCCCTCCTTCGTTTAGGAAAAATTTAGTGATGTTACTGATCATAAGTGGAATAGAGATCATATAATTTCAAGAGACTTTTAAAACAATTTTGGGACTTTTACTATATTGATTTCAAACATAAATGGACATTATTTTTATCAAATAAGTATACTGATCTCTGAGATGTTAAATATAGTGCTGAAAAGCAGACAACGAATAACAGTTTACAGTCATGGCAAAGTCTGATGTCAAAATCCTTGTTTGTTTTTCTACATCTTCCATTCTAAACAGAAGTTGGAAGATATAAGTTCTACCACTTTTTATGCTGTTAATGTCAATTCAACTGATTGTATGATCACAAGCTGATCACACAACTGACATTTAGCTTCAGTTTCCTTATATGCAAATACAGTTTTATAGATGAGACAGTCTTGATTTAATGGAAGTATCCTGGGTGATATAGCATTTATTCACGGTTCTCAACCATCCACTCCTATTTCAACTACCTTTATGAATTTTATTCCTCAGGGTCCAACAGTCTATTATATTTGAATAAATAATTCCACTGCCATTAAAAAAAATCTATTTGTGATCCATTTTTGCATTCACTAATCATGCCTACTTGTCAGTGCTGGCCATGGAAAGGTCATCATCTGTTCTATATAGCATTTCACCTAACCAGCAATGTCCCCAATGAAGTTCTCAGAGGTTCTATATAAAAGTGTTAAGGAAGTTGTCATAGCATCTTACAAAGTCTAACTGTGTGTGCAGTGGAAGATGGTATCTGTTGCTGGTGTTTACCTGATGGTTTTGGGAGCACACCCTCAGGTCTCATCCTCTTTCTTTTCATCTTCATGTACAGCTACCATTTCCCTCAACTTCACCCACCACTCTGATTCTTTGTTCTGTCTTTCTGGGTCCTACTACTTTCCCTATAAAATAATCCATTTCTTGGTCCTTTTTACCACTCACAAATTATATAGGCATAAGCTTCTTATGTGTTACTCTTTTTTTCTTTACTACCAGATTTTATCTGACTTGTTAAAGTGGAGATTTCTGAGCTGTAGATGTCTAGAGTTGGACCCATAAATACATGTAATACATGTAGGTGGGTGCATTGTGAATGATTTTCTCTCTGGTTTCAAGTAACATTATTAAACCATATGAAATTCAAAACACTTCACCATGGAATTCCTTGGTGCCCTAGGAGTTGGAACTCCACATTTTCACTGCCAAGGACACGGATTCCACTCCTGGTGGGGGAACATTTTTCCCACAAACCACATGGTTTGGCCAAAAAAAAAAAAAAAAAAAATCTCAAAGCCTCACAACAAGACCTTTAGTTTGTTTCTGGAGACTGTGTCTCCATATAAAAAATTTAAACCTATGTTAATTCAACTAATTTTAGATAATAGAAATCCAGTGTAGTTAGAGAAGAAGGCAAAGTTCATGGTACAATGTAATGACGCAGAGGAAGTGGACGCTGGCCATGAAGAAGTTGTAGATTATTTCAAGGACTTTTGTCTTGAATTGAAGATGACAAAGCAACCTTAAACTAGAGTGAGCCATGGAGGAAATCTATTCCACAAGATAACTCCAGTAGCACGTGAAAAATAGAAAAGCACAAGGTTATTTGGAAGAGGATTTAGGAAGTCAGGGACACTGAAGATATTTAAATGGGAAAGTGATTAAAGGTCTTGTTGAAGTTTATGGCAGTGTGGTATTTTCCCCCTTATCAGTTCAGTTCAGTCTCTCAGACGTGTCCGTTATGTAAACCCATGAACTGCAGCATGCCAGGCCTCCCTGTCTATCACCAACTTCCAGAGTAAACCCAAAGCCATGTCCATTGATTCAGTGATGCCATCCAACCGTCTCTTCCTCTGTCATTCCCTTCTCCTCCTGCCCTCAGTCTTTCTCAGCATCAGGGTCTTTTCAGCTCTTTGTATCAAATGGCCAAAGTATTGGAGTTTCAGCTTCAACATCAGTCCTTTCAATGAACACCCAGGATTGCTCACATTTAGGATGGACTGATTGGATCTCCTTTCAGTTCAAGAGACTCTCAAGAGTCTTCTTCAACACCACAGTTCAAAAGCATCAATTCTTCAGGGCTCAGCTTTCTTTATAGTTCAACTCTCATATCCATACATGACCACTGGAAAAACCATAGCCTTGACTAGACGGACCTTTGTTGACAAAGTAAAGCCTGTGCTTTTTAACATGCTGTCTATGTTGGTCATAATTTTTCTTTCAAGGAGTAAACATCTTTTAATGTCATGGCAGCAATCACCATCTACAGTGATTTTGGAGCCCAGAAAAATAAAGTCTGACACTGTTTCCAATGTTTCCCCATCTATTTTCCATGAAGGGATGGGACCAGATGCCATGATCTTCGTTTTCTGAATGTTGAGCTTTAAGCCAACTTTTTAACTCTCCTCTTCACTTTCACCAACAGGCTCTTTAGTTCTTCACTTTCTGCCATAAGGGTGGTGTCATCTGCATATCTGAGGTTATTGATATTTCTCCCGGCAATCTTGATGCCAGCTTCTGCTTCCTCCAGCCCAGCGTTTCTCATGATGTACTCTGTATATAAGTTAAATAAGCATGGTGAAAATATATAGCCTTGATGTACTCCTTTTCCTATCTGGAACCAGTCTATTGTTCCATGTCCAGTTCTAACTGTTGCTTCCTGACCTGCATACAGGTTTCTCAAGAGGCAGGTCAGCTGGTCTAGTATTCCCATCTCTTGAAGAATTTTCCACAGTTGATTGTGATCCACACAGTCAAAGGCTTTGGCTTAGTCAATAAAACAGAAATAGATGTTTTCGTGAAACTCTCTTGCTTTTTCTATGATCCAGCGGATGTTGGCAATTTGATCTCTGGTTCTTCTGCCTTTTCTAAAACCAGCTTGAACATCAGGAAGTTCAAGGTTCACATATTGTTGAAGCCTGGCTTGGAGAATTTTGAGCATTACTTTACTAGCCTGTGAGATGAGTGCAATTGTGCGGTAGTTTGAGCATTCTTTTGCATTGCCTTTCTTTGGGGTTGGAATGAAAACTGACCTTTTCCAGTCCTGTGGCCACTGCTGAGTTTTCCAAATTTGCTGACACATCGAGTGCAGCACTTTCACAGCATCATCTTTTAGGATTTGAAACAGCTCAGCTGGAATTCCATCACCTCCGCTAGCTTTGTTTGTAATGATGCTTCCTAAGGCCCATTTGACTTCACATTCCAGGATGTCTGGCTCTAAGTGAGTGTGAGTGATCACACCATCGTGATTATCTGGGTCGTGAAGATTTTTTTTTGTACAGTTCTTCTGTGTATTCTTGCCACCTCTTCTTAATATCTTCTGCTTCTGTTAGGTCCATAAAATTTCTGTCCTTTATTGAGCCCATCTTTGCATGAAATGTTCCCTTAGTATCTCCAATTTTCTTGAAGAGATCTCTAGTCGTTCCCATTCTATAGTTTTCCTCTATTTCTTTGCATCGATTGCTGAGGAAACCTTTCTTATCTTTCCTTGCTATTCTTTGGAACTCTACATTCAAATGTTTATATCGTTCCTTTTCTCCTTTGCTTTTCACTTCTCTTCTTTTCACAGCTATTTGTAAGGCCTCCTCAGACAGCTATTTTGCTTTTTTTGCATTTATTTTTCTTGGGGATGATCTTAATTTCTGTTTCCTGTACAGTGTCAGGAACCTCCATCCTTAGTTCATCAGGCATGCTCTGTATCACATCTAGTTCCTTAAATCTATTTATCACTTCCACTGTATAGTCGTAAGGGATTTGATTTAGGTAATACCTGAATGTTCTAGTGGTTTTCTCCACTTTCTTCAATTTAAGTCTGAATATGGCAATAAGGAGTTCATGATCTAAACATCTCCTAAAATAAAAATATGAGGGGAACATGGCTAATTAACATTCTAAGCAACTCAGGTATCAGTTAATTGAGTTTTTACTGTACTTGCACCATCAGTTTTCAATGCTGTTATTGAAACAGAATATTCTCTCTTTGGAATTTAAAAGTGTCTATTGTATTTCAGGCTCTAATCATCTTCAATTTTTCCCACAGATTGCCATCTGTAAAACTTCTGTAAACATTATTCTAAAAATAGCCAATAATCTGTGTATCATTTGTTATTTTTTCCCATTGGAGATGTAGCCCATTTTCCTTTTTATAAATAAGGAAATAGAACCAAGGAGGGGGGGATAAGCAGCGAATTAAATATCTCCACTCAGTGAATGATAGACCATTATGAGTAATAATATATTCTGTGATTTTCCACAAGGCAATACTTAACTATTGAATTCAAAGTAAAATTTGGCTCAGCTGGTAAAGAATCCCCGTGCAATGGGGGAGATCTGGGATTGATCCCTCAGTTGGGAAGATCGCCTGGAGTAGGAAAAGGCTACACACGCCAGTTTCCTGGTCTAGAGAATTCAATGGACTGTACAGGTCATGGGGTCACAAAGAATTGGACACGACTGAGCGACCGTCACACTTTCAAATTAAAAATGAGATGATGAAATATATATTTACAGTTTTTTTTGTAATTAGCCACCCAATTTTAAAATGCTACCTCTGTGACTGTCTCTCTGTCCCTCTCCACCCACACACACAGACACAGACACACAAACACACAGCTAGTTTCCTGATGGTTCTGCTTTCTTTGCAAACCTCAATTAACACAAAGACGATTAGAGATCAAATAACACCAAGACCATAGAAGATCTCCCCTGATACAGTTCATATTCCATTGTTTTGTCTGATTAGCTTCTTCTTTTGCTTTCAGGTAACTTTAATAAAGTTAAAGTAATAAAGTATATGAAATAAAGTATATGGTTAATAAAGTATATGAAAAGGCATGGAATATTTAAAAAATGCAGCTATGAAGTGGAATATTTATGACAAGATACTGTCTAGAGTAGGAGAGTGGGAATGGTAGGTGTAAGGGCGATGAATGGATTTTGCATAAGCCTTTGATTATATGCTTGGCCTTCCCTTGTGGCTCAGCTGGTAGAGAATCCACCTGCAATGCGGGAGACACGGGTTCAATCCCTGAGTTGGGAGATCCCCTAGAGAAGGGAAAGGCTACCCACTCCAGTATTCTGTTCTGGAGAATTCCATGGACTGTATAGTCCACGAGGTCGCAAAAAGTTGAACACAACTGAGCAGCTTTCACTTTCACTCTGAGTATATGCTTATATTTCCCACTAAAAACAAGCAATAGAAAAACAAGAAAAAGATTTGAATTAATTTGAGGCATAACAATGTGAGTGTATAACTTCTAGTGGAGATTTCCAGCAGATAACAGGTAAGTTGGAAAAATCAAATGTGAAGTAAATTTAGCAATCATTGGGATATAATTGATTATTAAATCCAAATGGGGAAGTGGCTCCATCCATGAAGAATATATAGAATGAGGGGACTAAGGAGTAAAGTACAAAGCTTATGGAAAACACCAACATTTAAGTATACATGAAGTAAGAGAAATCATAAACTGCTTGCCAATTTTCAAGAGATACAGGGGAAAAACCTGAAGCGAACTTTGTCTTATAAACCTGGAAAGGCGAGTACTTCATCAAATGGGAAGACTTTCAAAATTTCCATAGTTTCACTCAAGCAGTGGAAATATAAGCCATATTTGACTGTGTTGTCCCATGGAAGAAGGGATTATGTTTACAGGAGGAATGTAAAGTGACATTACTAGAAAATCTAGGATGCTGAACTTTTAGGTTTGCTTGTGACTGAGGGACTTCTCAGGGTGCAAGACTTTCATTATTAAAATCAGAACAATTCCAGACAAACAGTGATGGTTGGTCACCCTGTGAAAGAGAATGCTTTTGAAGAAGTAGAAATAATCAGAAAAAAGTTGAAATTTCCATTCTCCTCCCATCCCCATTATCTCTGATCCCTCTGTATACACACAATGGAAGAATCTTCACTCACTCAAAATGTTTGTAAGGATGATGGTACACTTACAACAGAGAAATATTTTATTTAAGGCAAGGAGTAGAAAACATTCTGTGAATATGATGATACTATGTAATTGTGTGTTGTTTTGCTTTGTTTTTAACAGTGCACTGGTGTTCCAGATGGCATAATGGAATGTGTTGGTAAGAAAGCCTATAGTGAGAGGTTAAATCAGAAGGGAAGAAATACAGAACAGCAAAGGGATAAGAGGGGGTAGAGACAGGTGACAGGAGGGACTTGCATTTAGAGGATGATATAAGATGACAGACCTGAGGAATATTTTACTATTTGCTTTGGTTAAACTGTATATCTGAATTCTCATGTAATGATAGCTATATCAACCAAGGAAGAAGTCATTGCTACTAATCAAAGCTTGACTATATTTTCTATTTCAAATACAGTTTGAAAAAATACTGTGGTTTTGCTTAGAGCATTTCAAATAGAGCATTTGTTAAAAGATAACAAACAAATATTACTCAACACAGAAGCAGAGAGTGCAAACAACAAAAATAGTCAACTCTATTTTCTATCTTGGCAAAACTCAATTCTGACCTAGGATTTGACTTCATTAAAACTCATCGTCTGGAAAAATGTTTAACCCAAGTCAGAATAAAAGTATTTGTTCTCGTGGACTGCATCACTTAAAATTTTTCAGACTGTAGAAACATAAACAAGCTAATACATTCAGGGAAACATTTTAAGGATGCATGAGGAAGTAAATAAAAAAAAGAAACTCTATCAATGATTATACAGTCACACCACATAGAAAATTGAAATTCCATTCTGTGATACAACCTAAATCTAATGAATCACCATTTTGGTCACTTATAGCTTTTTTTGTCCCTTTACGATTATACCACTTCTGTTTCACCATGGGTTCTGCTTGCTACCATCTCATTTCATGTCATCATTTTATATCTTACCACTGTCTACTGAGTTTCTCCATATTTCCCACATTCAAACTTCCATAAAAAAGGGCTGATCTGTAACCAGTGTAAGGAGTTCCTTTATGGCAGAAATCTTCAATCATGCTACATCTTAACTACAGAAGAATCTAGATGTCTACCTTAGGTCCAAAGAGATATATCGAGTGACTCAGAGTGTGGAACGGTGATAAGGTTCAAGCTATGATGAACTGTAGTTCAAAAAAGTCTATCAGAAGACTGCTTTAGGTTTGACTCTTGCCTCAGAAGAGAACATCTGTAGTACATATTACAGTCAGATATGTGCACTATAGTGAAGAGACGTATGTGAGAGGAAAGGATGAATGTCATTGGCAAGATCAAAATTGAAATTTATTTTTAGAGTAACTTCATTTTATCAACTTGAAGTTAGTTTCCACAACCTGATCAGGGCAAACATAACAGAAAATAAAATTGAAGATGTTTGGGACTAGAACTCATATATATGTTGTATTATTTGATCCTTAGATGATCCTTACTGTATTAGGATTCTCCAGAGAAATAGAATCAATACAATATATATGCATATATCAGATAGGCATGTTTTCAGTTTGATTGATTGAAGAGTTCTGAGTTGTCAGAACTGATGATTTATTGCTCCCATCAATCCATGTCTAATAGTAAGAAGGGACATGAAGGTAGAGTGACATCTATGTCAAGAAAGTAAAGGTTTGCTAGGAACACAGAATCAGACTTCCACTTATCATCCTTTGGCCAATAGGATGCACAAGTAGGCAAAATGCAGCTAGAAAAAATAAATCTAGAACAGATATTGAAACAGCTAAACAGTAGTGTCTTATAAATTCAAGCATGTGGATTTTTTTTTTTCTGGAAGAGTAGAAAATAAAGCTCAATTGTTTCTATTCAGTGATGCAGTGGTTATGATAAAAAGGATAGCAGACTTGCTGAGGGCTGCCACCAGGCTCCACAAATAAGCTGAAAAGCAGATCCTCCCTGTCAAGCCTTAAGATGATTCCAGCTCAACCAAGAGCTTAAATGCAACCACTTGAGAGACCCAGATATATGACCCACAGAAACCATGGTATACTAGATATTTGTTGTTTTTAGAAAAATTCGGATGGATAAACTTAATTTGACAGATAACATTAAAAAAAAAAGGAATAGTACCACTAGCACAATATTTCTCTTTAAAAATCAATGCTGAAAAAATTAACATGGGCAAATAGAGCATCAGCACACTGGGACAGAACAGAGTGATAAAGAAGTAACATTCACCTGCTAGATATTTAAAGGAAGTTCAGTGAAAATATGCATTAAATTATCTCTTCCTTTAAGGTAATAAGACAATTGAGTATGTGTTGTTTTGAGCAGAATTAAAATACCTTAAATTGCTTGCATAGAAATTCCAGTACATGGATATATGTAACATTTCCTTAACCTTCTGTTGAAGAGTAATTAACATAAAACTATAAAAATTTTACTGAGGACCATAACCATCCTTAAGTGTATGGCACCATAATCACTAATCCTGTTATTCCCTGACAAACAAAGGGCGGCTACAGCTTCAATTTATTGATCATCTCTTCTGCTGTAGAAATACATACCATCTTCACTAACAATAATATACTAAGAGAAAACCATAATTGAAAAATTCACACAAACACCCGTGTTCATAGCAACACTATTTACAATAGCTAGGACATGGAAGCAACCTAAATATCCATCCACAAAGGAATCGATAAAAAAGATATGGTATATACATATATGCAATGAAATAATTCTCAGCCATAAAAAAGAATGAAATTGGGTCATTTGTAGAGACAATGCTGGACCTGGAGACTGCCATACAGAGTGAAGTAAGTCAGAAAGGAAAAAATAAATGCTGTATATTAGTCTGTATATGTGAAATCTAGGAAAATGGTATAGATGATCTTGTTTGCAAAGCAAAAATAGAGATACAGACCTAGAGATCAAAGATGGATATGGAGTAATTTAACAAAGAATAGCTAAGCTATTCAGGAAGCACATAAATAACAACTTCTTGTGTGTAAACATATATCATATCAGTTCAGTTCAGTTCAGTCACTCAGTCGTGTCCAACTCTGCGACCCCGTGAATTGCAGCATGCCAGGCCTCCCTATCCATCACCAACTCCCGGAGTTCACTCAGAGTCACGTCTATCGAGTCAGTGATGCCATCAAGCAATCTCATCCTCTGTCGTCCCCTCCTCGTCCTGGCCCCAATCCCTAGCATCAGAGTCTTTTCCAGTGAGTCAACTCTTCGCATGAGGTGGCCAAAGTACTGGAGTTTCAGCTTTAGCATCATTCCTTCCAAAGAAATCCCAGGGCTGATCTCCTTCAGAATGGACTGGTTGGATCTCCTTGCAGTCCAAAGGACTCTCAAGAGTCTTCTCCAACACCACAGTTCAAAAGCATCAATTCTTCAGGTCTCAGCCTTCTTCACAATCCAACTCTCACATCCCATACATGACTACTGGAAAAATCATAGCCTTGACTAGATGGACCTTTGTTGGCAAAGTAATGTCTCTGTTTTTTAATATGCTATTTAGGTTGGTCATAACTTTCCTTCCAAGGAGTAAGCGTCTTTTAATTTCATGACTGCAATCACCATCTGCAGTGATTTTGGAGCCCAAAAAAATAAAGTCTGACACTGTTTCCACTGTTTCCCCACATATTTCCCTAATCTCTTAGCATATATTAAAAATGTTTTCACATATTTCAAATTTTCTTTGTAGTCCATCTCTTCCTGTATAGTCACTAATTTTATATTCCTTACACTCATTCCCCATCTACTAGAATTCTCATTTGCTTGACCAATACACAGCACTTAGGATAGGTTCTCAGATTTTTAGGTGTTTGAAAATTTCCTTTTGTTTTAAGAAGTACAAAATGCTATGGATATCTACTCCCATACAATAAATAGTATCACTTTAAAAATAAATGGCTTCTTTGGAGAAATGTCTATTTAGTTCTTAGGCCCATTTTTTAATTGGGTCGTTTATTTTTCTGGAATTGAGCTGCATAAGTTGCTTGTATATTTTTGAGATTAGTTGTTTGTCAGTTGCTTCATTTTCTCCAAAGAAGACATACGGATGGCTAGCAAACACATGAAAAGATGCTCAACATCACACATTATTAGAGAAATGCAAATCAAAACCACAATGAGGTACCACTTCACACCAGTCAGAATGGCTGCGATCCAAAAATCTGCAAGCAATAAATGCTGGAGAGGGTGTGGAGAAAAAGGAACCCTCCTACACTGTTGGTGGGAATGCAAACTAGTCCAGCCACTATGGAGAACAGTGTGGAGATTCCTTAAAAATTTGCAAATAGAACTACCGTATGACCCAGCAATCCCACTGCTGGGCATACACACTGAGGAAACCAGAATTGAAAGAGACACATGTACCCCAATGTTCATTGCAGCACTGTTTATAATAGCCAGGACATGGAAACAACCTAGATGTCCATCAGCAGATGAATGGATAAGAAAGCTGTGGTACATATACACAATGGAGTATTACTCAGCCATTAAAAAGAATTCATTTGAATCAGTTCTGATGAGATGGATGAAACTGGAGCCGATTATACAGAGTGAAGTAAGCCAGAAAGAAAAACACCAATACAGTATACTAACACATATATATGGAATTTAGAAAGATGGCAATGACGACCCTGTATGCAAGACAGGAAAAAAGACACAGATGTATATAACGGACTTTTGGACTCAGAGGGAGAGGGAGAGGGTGGGATGATTTGGGAGAATGGCATTCTAACATGTTTACTATCATGTAAGAATTGAATCGCCAGTCTATGTCTGACGCAGGATACAGCATGCTTGGGGCTGGTGCATGGGGATGACCCAGAGAGATGTTATGGGGAGGGAGGTGGGAGGGGGGTTCATGTTTGGGAACGCATGTAAGAATTAAAGATTTTAAAATTAAAAATAGAAAAAAACTAAAAAAAACAAAAAACAAAAAAAAATAATAAAAATAAATGGAAGTCATAGTTTGAAAGAAATTCTTTAAGTTGTCATTTCATAGCTCTTAGCTGACATATTGTATAATTAGGAGTTCCTAAGAAGAATTGATGCTTTTGAACTGTGGTGTTGGAGAAGACTCTCGAGAATCCCTTGGACTGCAAGGAGATCCAACCAGTCCATTCTGAAGGAGATCAGCCCTGGGATTTCTTTGGAAGGAATGATGCTAAAGCTGAAACTCCAGTACTTTGGCCACCTCATGTGAAGAGTTGCCTCATTGGAAAAGGCTCTGATGCTGGGAGGGATTGGGGGCAGGAGGAGAAGGGGACGACAGAGGATGAGATGGCTGGATGGCATCACTGACTCGATGAATCTGAGTCTGAGTGAACTCCAGGAGTTGGTGATGGACAGGGAGGCCTGGTGTGCTGAGATTCATGGGGTCGCAAAGAGTCGGACATGATTCAGCGACTGAACTGAACTGAACTGAAGTGAAATTCTTCTACCAAAAGCTACAAATAGAGGTCATATATTTGTCAGTGAGTAATACCAGTATATCCAGTGCTCCTGTGGTTAATTATCAGTCTATTGTTCTCCTGAGAAGAAAATAGGCATTCAATGACAAGTCATTTGTTGAAACAAATATGATCTCTACATGATTCATCCCTTCAAGGAGATTTGTCCTATCTGCTATGGGACATTTAAAAAAGACTTTGTTTTTACCAAGTGGAAATACATGATATTATCCATGATTTTTTACCTGAGTTATCCAATAGAATTGAGTGAAAAACAAAGAAAACACACACACACAAATCAAGCAGTTTTTCAATCAGATGAGAAAATGGTGTTCATGAAACCTTAACTATATAACTACTTTTCAAAAGAGTCAGTTTACTGAATATCATCCACAGTTAAGACTCAATATACAGGGAAAAATTTAATGAACATTTTCTTTCATGTAAGTAGTTTCTTTTTCAGTTCAATGATAGGTAGATAGTTTCTCTTTCAATATCTCAGATGCATACTCTTAAATATTGCTAGCTGTCACCATCTCCACACATTGATGAGATATTAGATAGGTATTGCAAATAAGAGATTAAATGAATAATAAAATAATTCAAAGTGGATTTGGCCTCATCCATATGATATTATGCCAAAGTACCCATAAAATAACAGCTCTAAGGAGCCTAGATGAACCCCTTTCATAAATGTCAGAAGCACACCTTCTTAATCAAAGCAAATCAAAGCCACTTGCTTTGATTTCACTCCTTCAATATTTTTTTTCCTTCGAGATTTCTTCATAAAACAAATACGCTGATCTGCTTTTTATTCATTTTGTTTTATGTCAGGAGCCGCATTAGGCATTACTGACAAAATGGAGGTGCGGCCTCCACCCCCTCTCCTCAGGGTCCCGGGATGAAGGGGTTAGCTCTTGTGATTCTGACTTGTTCTTTCCTTTCTTCAGTTGAGTTGGCTGGAAAGAATGTTAAGGTGCTTGAGAGAAGCATGAGAAAGCACAAAGCCTTCTGCAGTTGTGCCCAGAAAGTAATCTATAAAGTAAGCATTGACATTTGTTCAAGGATGTTTACAAAGAATGTTCCAGGATTGAAGGGTTAATGCAGCCATGATAGGGAAAGTGGAGATGTGCCCGCAGGTGGGTCTCTCTGCGTGGGCTGAACGTGCTTGCAAGCGAGGTGTTCTGCCAAGGAGTCTGGACACAGCCTTGAGTTTAATGGTCCCTTGCAAATGAGGGAACATCCCCTTCTTGTGATAAGAAGGAGGAAGGCTCTGGACAGGCTCTGCAGTAAGCAGAAATTTCACTCCCTTTTGCTGTACGATAATATTTATGCACATGCACTATACTGAAAAAGCTTGGTCATACTGTCTGGAATTCTGCCCAGGGGGGCTATATAAAAGTAAACCACAAGCCTGCTTGCTTGCGCAGTTATTATTTTTCCTCTGGCCAGAGTGGTGTCTGTCTCTTGTATGTGTCTTGTCTTTTATGTCATTTCACTCGTAATCTCCAACACAGGATGAGCATGCAGGCTGCAGCTTGAGGTCATGGGAAGGATTGTTATCTGAGACCTGTTTGTGAGGGGAATGTTTATGGTAAAAGAAGTTTGCTGAGCTTGGGGTTTAGGAAAAATTAAAAATAGCTAGAAGCCTTTTTAGGAGATAGTGATCTTAAGATGTTAGGGGCAAACAGGATTTAGAAAGATAAGAAATAAACTGAGGAATGTAGCATGAGTTACAATGTAATCACAAGTTAAGTGTAGGACACATAAAGGAAGTAGATAATAGATAGTAAAGCTGATTCTGAGAGAATCGCTGAAGCAGGAACTCTGTTTGTAGGGCCATAGTGATTTCTGGAGACAATAAATCTGGGTGGGGGAAACTAAAAATGTCAAACCTCTGACCTAACGCTTTTGTCAAAGTATAAAAGAAAATCTGAAGCTTGAAATAAACATGTAGTTCCGTACTATGAGTCAGAGGCTACATCATCGTCCACCGACACCGCTTACCCCTTCAGGCTGATTCCCTGGCTGCTGGAGCTGGACTCCAGCAGTTTTATTTATTATTTCCTTCCCAACTCTCTGAGTTTCTCTTTATTCTTTACAAAGAATTCTTTAAAAGCTCAAAAATGTAACTTATTCATTTGATCATAATTTCAATAACAGACCATGTAACAAGACTAATAAGAATATATATATGTATATAATATATATACATATATATATATATATATATATGTACTTGCTTAAGTCATTTCTGACTCTTTGTGACCCCATGGACTGTAGTCCACAAGGCTACACTGTCCGTGGGATTTTCCAGTGGATCCAGGGGATCTTCCTGGCCCAGGGATCAAATCTGCTTCTCTCATGCCTCCTGCATTGGCAAGTGTGTTCTTTACCACTAATGCTACCGTATATACACAAATATATCTTTAGTGAGCTGTTGTTGTTTAAATTAGTCAGTTTGCTTGAGTAGTTGTATTATTGCTCTAAGAAGTAAGAGAGAAAAAAACGTTGGGAAATTTAAAATAAATTGCTCTTATTCATATATATATATAGCATACAGTATATATGATAGAATATATAAATAATTATGTATATTTATATTTTATCATATATTTTCTAATATGAATAAAAACTGTGCTGTGTTTAGAAGTGTCTAACTCTTTGTGATCCCACGGACTGTAGCTCAAAAGGCACCTCTGTCCATGGGGATTCTCCAGGCAAGAATACTGGAATGGGTTGCCATGCTTTCCTCCAGGGGATCTTCCCAATTCAGGGATCAAACCCAGGCCTCCCGCATTGCAGGTGGATTCTTTACTGTCCGAGCCACCAGGGACACCCATGAGTACTGAAGTGGGTAGCCTATTTCTTCTCCAGGGTATCTTCCCAATTCAGGAATGGAACTTGGGTCTCCTGCATTGTAGGCAGATTCTTTAACAAAGAATCTAACTAGTAATTTAATGAAGAATAGCTAAGCTATTCAGGAAGCGCATAAATAACAACTTCTTGTCTGTAAACATATATCGTATAAGTTCAGTTCAGTTCAGAAGCTCAGTCGTGTCCGACTTTGCGACCCCATGAATCGCAGCATGCCAGGCCTCCCTGTCCATCACCAACTCCCGGAGTTCACTCATACTCACGTCCATCGAGTCAGTGATGCCATCCAGCCATCTCATCCTCTGTTGTCCCCTTCTCGTCCTGCCTCCAATCCCTCCTAGCATCAGAGTCTTTTCCAATGAGTCAACTCTTCGCATGAGGTGGCCAAAGTACTGGAGTTTCAGCTTTAGCATCATTCCTTCCAAAGAAATCCCAGGGCTGATCTCTTTCAGAATGGACTGGTTGGATCTCCTTGCAGTTCATGGGACTCTCAATAGCCTTCTCCAACACCACAGTTCAAAAGTATCAATTCTTCAGCACTCAGCTTTCTTCACAGTCCAACTCTTACATCCATACATGACCACAGGAAAAACCATAGCCTTGACTAGACGGACCTTTGTTGGCAAAGTAATGTCTCTGCTTTTGAATATACTATCTAGGTTGGTCATAACTTTTCTTCCAAGGAGTAAGTGTCTTTTAATTTCACGGCTGCAATCATCACCCGCAGTGATTTTAGAGTCCCCAAAAATAAAGTCTGACACTGTTTCCACTGTTTCCGCATCTATTTCCCATGAAGTGATGGCACCGGATGCCATGATCTTCATTTTCTGAATGTTGAGCTTTAGGCCAACTTTTTCACTCTCCACTTTCACTTTCATCAACAAGCTTTTTAGTTCCTCTTCACTTTCTGCCATAAGGGTGGTGTCATCTGCATATCTGAGGTTATTGATATTTCTCCCATAAATCTTGATTCCAACTTGTGTTTCTTCCAGTGAAGCATTTCTCATGATGTACTCTGCATATAAGTTAAATAAGCAGGGTGATAGCATTACCTAATTAGAGAAATTGTACTAATAAACCTAGTTAGGAATGTTTCAAGTTTGCAATCATACTTTATATCATCACTTTTGTCAGAACTGAAAAATATTACTTTTTTATTAATTGGGCTTTATTTTTCTATGGCAAGTTGAGATATAACGTGCACTGCTTTTTTTTTTTTTTTTTTTTTTGCTTTTTTTTTCCCACTCTGGAATCCTGAGGAAAAGAAGCTATACCACACATGTTAAACAGGCAAGGGAGAATTTATTCAAAACTTTTGCAGTAGGGATTAAGAAAATTGCAAAAGGGCATAGAGATTAAACTCAATTTCCAAGAAATGAAGTGCAGGAGATTTTTTAAGTTCTGAGATGAGTTAATAGAAATTTGTTAGAAGATAGTAATGGGGAGGTTGAAAGTGAAAGTGAAAGTGAAAGTGAAGTCGCTCTGTCTTGTCCAACTCTCAGCAACCCCATGGAATGCAGCCTACCAGGGGAGGTTAGTCAATACGATTAGGCCAACTGTGTTTGCTAATTAGAACTTTTAGAAGTTAGACCACTACCTTCCCACAGTCACTGAGAGATGTGGGCCCCATCTTTCCTGATGATTGTGTTTTTGTAGGATGGCTGCTAGGCCACTGACAAAGATGTTTCTGGGTTGTAAAACTGAGGAGAGGCTGTGAGAAGATTTACGTCTCAAAGGAGGAGAGAATTTATAGCTTTGAAGTTTTGAAAGTAAATGCTCTAAGAAAACGGAGATTAGGATCCAAGGACTTCCCTGGTGGCTCAGAGGGTAAAGCATCTGCCTACAATGTGGGAAACCTGGGTTCAATCCCTGGGTCAGGAAGATCCCCTGGAGAAGGAAATGGCAACCCACTCCAGTACTCTTGTCTGGAAAATCCCATGGACAGAGGAGCCTGGTAGGCTACAGTCCATGGGGTCACAAAGAGTCAGACACAACTGAGTGACTTCACTTTCACTTTCAGTCAGGAAGAACTCTACCTAAAATTAATAAAGCAGAGGCCAGCTATTGAAGTCAGAGAGGAACTTGCTAGGAGGCTCAGTGGTAAAGAATCCTCCTGTGATGCAGAAGATGTGGATTCGAACCAGGGTCAGCAAGATCCCCTGGAGGAGGGGATGGCATTACAATATTCTTCTCTGGAGAATGCCAAGGACAGAGTAGTCTGGTGGGCTAGAGCACATGGGGGTCCCAAAGACTCAGACACTACTGAAGAGACTGAGCATGCACGCACACATCACAGTCAGAGTATAAAAGTGTGGGAGGGGATACTATATTTTGTAAATTTATTATTTTCTAAAATTAAACAGACTTCCAAAGAATAGCATTGAGAGATAAGAAAGCCTCCCTCAGTGATCAATCCAAAGAAATAGAAGAAAACAAGAGAATGGGGAAGACTAGAGATCTCTTCAAGAAAGTTAGAGATACCAAGTGAACATTTCATGCAAAGATGGACACAATAAAGGACAGAAATGGTATGGGCCTAACAGAAGCAGAAGATATTAAGAAGAGGTGGCAAGAATACCCAGGAGAACTGTACAAAAATGATCTTCATGACCCAGATAATCAAGATGGTATGATCAGTCACCAAGAGCCAAACATCCTGGAATGGGAGATCAAGTGGGCCTTAGGAAGCATGAATATAAACAAAGCTAGTTTAAGTGATGGAAATACAATTGAGCAATTGCAAATCCTAAAAGATGATGCTGTGAAAGTGTTGAACTCATGCCAGCAAATTTGGAGAACTCAGCAGTAGCCACAGGATTGGAAAAGGTCAGTTTTCATTCCAATCTCTAAGAAAGGCAATGCCAAAGAATGCTTAAACTATCACACAATTGCACTCATCTCACATGCTTGTAAAGTAATGCTCAAAATTCTCCAAGCCAGACTTGAGTAATACGTGAACCGTGAACTTCCAGATGTTCAAGCTGGCTTTAGAAAAGGTAGAGGAAACAGAGATCAAATTGCCAACATCTGCTGGATCATGGAAAAAGCAAGAAAAATCCAGAAAAACATCTATTTCTGCTTTATTGACTATGCCAAAGCCTTTGACTATGTGGATCACAACAAACTGTGGAAAATTCTGCAAGAGATGTGAATACCAGACCATCTGACCTGACCTGCCTCTTGAGAACCCTGCATGCAGGTCAGGAAGCAAAAGTTAGAACTGGACATGGAACAACAGACTGGTTCCAAAAAAGGAAAAGAAGTACATCAAGGCTGTATATTTTCACCATGCTTATTTAACTTTTATGCGGAGTACATCATGAGAAATGCTGGGCTGTATGAAGCACAAGCTGGATTCAAGATTGCCAGGAGAAATATCAATAACCTCAGGTATGCAAATGACACCACCCTTATGGCAGAAAGTGAAGAAGAGCTGAAGATCCGCTTGATGAAAGTGAAAGAGGAGAGTACAAAAGTCGGTGTAAAGCTCAACATTCAGAAAACTGAGATCCTGGCATCCAGTCTCATCACTTCATGGCAAATAGATGAAGAAAAGTGGAAACAGTGGCAGACTTCACTTTTGGGGGGGCTCCAAAATCACTGCAGATGATGACTGCAGCCATCAAATTAAAAGACACTTACTCCTTGGGAGAAAAGTTATGACCAACCTAAACAGCATATTAAAAAGTGGAGGCACTACTTTGTCAACAAAGGTCTGTCTAGTCAAGGCCATGTTTTTTTCCAGTAGTCATGTATGTATGTGAGAGTTGGAGTATAAAGAAAGCTGAGCACTGAAGAACTGATGCTTTTGATCCGTGGTGTTGGAGAAAACTCTTGAGCATCCCTTGCACTGCAAGCAGATCCAACCAGTCTATCCTAAAGGAAATCAGTCCTGAATACTCATTGGAAGAACTGATGTTGAAGCTATAACTCCAATACTTTGGCCGCCTGATGTGAAGAGCTGACTCATTTTAAAAGACCCGGATGGTGGGAAAGATTGAGGGCAGGAGGAGAAGGTGGCAACAGAGGATGAGGTGCTTGGATGGCATTACCGACTCAATGGACATGGGTTTGGGTGGACTCTGGCAGTTGGTGATGGACGGAGAAGCCTGGCATGCTGCCGTCCATGGGGTTGCAAAGTGTTGAACACAACTGGGCCACTGAACTGAACTGAAAATTAAACTAAGTGTAAATTCATTTGTGGTATTTCCAAAATATAGACCAGAATAACAGTCAAACAGAAACTGAAATAAGGTTAGATATCTCTCTGAATTAGGTACTATATGTACTCAGAGCAGCCTGTAGTTCAGTTTGGTCCCAAAATACCACCTTAGAAGCTACAAAAATTTCAGAGAAATGAAGGAGAAAATGACCTGATTTTACATATAAAATACCTTGTATTAGGATAATGTCATTACCAAAGAAGTCAATATCCTTGAAATAGTTTTACTATTGTCATGCAGAATAAGACTTGGGGGAATTTAGAAGGAAAGGATTCTAATTTAATCCTAATTATCTCTGCTTTAATTAGAGCTTTCAATGTTCACTTGGTGAAATTTACTGAGGTGTCACAAGATAAGCACTGGATCTGTCAGTTTTATAACTGGGAAAGATCTTAGTACCATGTCCAACTAGTTCATTTTAAAGAAGTAACAAAGACAAGGCAACTTGCCCATTGGGCATATCTCTTACACCTCCTACACACACACACACACACACACACACACACACAATAGTACTCAAAGTGACAGAATATTTTTCTTTCTAAATTCCTGTGTTCCTAAATTTCATTGCAATGCTATATTCCATCAAGTTGGCTTTACATAATGTTATAATTATTATGATTTATGATTATAGACTACTAAAAATTAACATATTGTATTTTTCATGATACATAAATTGGGATAAATATTTGATAAAAATAGTCCCTAAGTTCTTTTCATTAAAGGATAATTAAATGTTTTAAATTATTTCTCAATTACTACAACTGACTTTATATGTGAACAATGAAATCCCTAGTTGATTTTGTTAGGCAGTTAGAATAAGAAAAAGGAGTCCAAAATGGCAGTGGCTAAAAGACAAAGAAAGGCAAAGCCCATAAAATAGAACAAAGGAAGGTCTGAGGACCAGAGTGAGGACCCCAGGTAAAACAAACAGCCCTCCTGGCTAGCCCAGTTTACATAGGTCTGGCCCAGGGGGAGGAGAAAAAAAAAACATATAAAAAGAGAAGCCAAAATTGAGCTGGGGCCTTCTCTTGCCGTCTTTTGGGTCAGTCCACCCTCACGCCTTGAGAACGTATTTTCCTTTGCTTGCCAATAAAACTGAGCTCTAACACTGGTCCATCTGTTGCTTCAAATGTTTGCTGCGGTGAGACAGAACTGAGGAAATTACACACTCCCCCAAACATTTCATTCAGGTAAAATGAGCTTTGTGACTTGGCCAATGAGAAACAGAACTCTCAAATTGCTCATTATCAAACGGTCTTACAATGAATACATCTATTTCAGTACTGTTGCTGCTGCTGCTGCTGCTGCAAAGTCGCTTCAGTCGTGTCTGACTCTGACCCCAAAGACGGCAGCCCACCAGGCTCCCCTGACCCTGGGATTCTCCAGGCAAGAACACTGGAGTGGGTTGCCATTTCCTTCTCCAATGCATGAAAGTGAAAAGTGAAAGTGAAGTCGCTCAGTCGTGTCCAACTCTTTGCGACCCCATGGACTGCAGCCCACCAGGCTCCTCCATCCATGGGATTTTCCAGGCAAGAGTACAGGAATGGGGTGCCATTGCCTTCTCTGATTTCAGTACTAGTGCTTTCTAAAATTTCCCAGATTTAAAATGTTAGTAAACAAATCTTTAAAAGCACCTACAAGAAATAATATATTTTTTAAAGGACCATTAGACATTTAATAATTTTTTTAGATTTTGCATATTCAATTGAGCCATATTTTCAAGACTAGAACAGTGTTATGCTTAAATGTTTGTGTACTTCAAAATCTGAATGTTGAAATCTTACCCATCCCCCATATGATGATATTAGAAGGTAAGGTCTTTGGGAGGTAATTCAGTCATGAGGATGCAGTTCTCATGAAAGCAATTATTGCTCTTATAAGGAAAGACAGATTGTTGGCTAGATGTTCTACCCATTATCAAAAACAGTGTATTGAAGTGTCCTACTCTGTATAGTTGTTGATTTCTCTCTTCAGATCTGTCAATGTTTGCTTTATATATTGAGAACAAAGGGACCTAACAGATATGCATATTCATACACACACACACACACACACACACACACACACACACATATGACTTTCTACCCAAAAGCAGAAATGCATTCTTCTCAAGTACAAATGTTTCATAAACATTCATATAAATATTTTATGCAAACCTGTTTCCTGTTCACTTTACTAAGTATATAAGAGTAAAATTGTTATGATATATAATAAGCATATATTTAAATATATAAGAAATGACCACACTCTTTTTCAAATTGACTATATCATTTTCCATTCCCACTGAGATTTTCTTCTGTTGCTCATCTTGCCAAAATTTGGTATTTTCCATCTTTTAAAAATTTAGAACATTTTAGTGCTTGTACAATGATTAATTTTTGTTTAATGACTAATAATATTTAACATCTTATATATGCCATCCACCTGTCTACTTTGGTATAGTGTCTGTACAGGTACTTTGTCTATTTTTTATTGAATTATTTGTTTTCTTATAGTTGAATTTTGTTTGCAAATATTTTCTCTCATTGTTGTGGCCTACAGTGTCATTGAACAGTATCTTTTGCAGACAAAACGTGGTTAATTTTGATGAAGTCTAATTTATCATTTCTTTCTTTATACATTTGGCTTTTGACATTTTCTCTAAAATACCTTTGTCTAAGTATCACAGTCAGATCTCCCAATATGTATCCCCAAAGACATTTGATAATTTTATATTATTTAGGCCTGTGATTCATTTTATGCTAAAATTTATGTATGCGAAGTATGTGTCAAAGTTCTCATTCTGCAAAGGGTCATTCAACTGTTTCTGTACTACTTGTTGAAAAGACTATCCTTTTTCTAATCAGTTAAAAAGAAAATGGCCCCTATGTATCTTCAGCATGAATTAGTTTGCATATTTTTGTGAATCTGTTTCTTGGATGGTTATGCTTTCCATTGATATATGTAGGTTGCTCTTACCTTTTACTTAGTGTGGTTCTTGGGTATGTGAAAGGTTTTCCTCTGTGTTTCTACTCTACTCAGGAATCTCTGGAATCTTGTGCTAATCACAGAAGGGTTTTTTCCTCAGACTCTTGTCACCTCTCAGAGCTGTAGGCTACTGATTGGTACTTGATTGTACTACTTGGTACTTGATCAGGTGGGCTCTCAGTTTTCCTAGCAGAGCCTCAGTCTTACAGAGACTTTGTGAGCCTAGACTTTGGATTTAAGACAGTCTCTGAATTACTGCTGTTCTTGTTCTTTATCAACCTAAAACTGATGGGTTTTGAATGGGAAAGAGTTTCTTGTAATAATAATAATAACAGAACTCTAGTCTTTTTTGAAACAAATCCTGACTCCAAGAAGGAGTTGTTTCCTGTTTTTTTTTTTTTTTTGGGGGGGGGGTCAGGGTATGGTGGGAGACATAGAGCTTTAACTTATCCTCCCATCAAATTATTGGGGGATGGGATAAGAAGGGAAGAATCCTGTGGGCTGAAAGCAGAGATTCCTAGGCTTCCCCTGAGCCAGATGAATTTTGTCTACCCCCTTTCCTGAAGGAACGTCCTCACATTCTTACTTAGCAATAGTCACTGTGAGGTACTTAGCAATAATCACTGTGAATGTTGTTGAAATCTAGCATTCCAGTGTCTCCCATTTTGTTCAGATATGAGTTTTATTTCCAAGAGGAGAGAATATTTACCTTTCCTACTACTACGAAGAACACTTCAACTCTTGGAAGAATTTAATGTGTGTTTAATTAATTAAGTAGAATTGAAGCATGTTAAACAGTATCTTACTTATATCACACTTTTTTCTTTGATATATTAGATAATGATTTGGTGATAGGTTAACTGATACTTTTATTTTTCTTGACATTTGGATACTTGGTAGAAATGATCAGTTAAAATTCTATTATACAGAATGGAAGATGAGCTGAAGAAGATTGATTTATTTTGCAGACTATAAACTTTGAAATACATAGCATAAGTAACTATTTTAATTTTATTTTACATTTTTCAGTTGATCCTAATTGCAATTGAGGTCAACAAATGAGTTTTCCTATAGACATGGTGAATTTTGTTTCAATAAATCTGTTTGAAATCTTCAGTAATTTAAAAAACTGTTTACAATTGAACATAACAGTTTTAAAAACACATTTTTTACTCCCATTTAAAATGATTTTTTTAATGCTTTTCAACCAGCACTGACAGTTTTAGAGCACTTACTATTTCGTTAGCAGAATTCTGACCACAGGGAAGAAGAAAATAAGTAAGACTGAAATATTAGCCTATGTGATTGTTATACAAACCCTGAATATTATTCAAATGTAGGTTTTGTGATATAGAAATTGAGATCTCAGGGTAGAAATTTGAAGATTCAGATCTCCAAAATATCATTATAGTTTTTTCCACTCTTTAACTCTACTACACGGTGTTACTTATCTTCTCTCTCATTTAAAATGACACTAGTTCAATTTAATAATCTTACCCCAAAAGTGCACTCCATCATTCTTCAAAATTTTATTTTTTTCTAATTCAAACACCTACACACACATTCATACAATTTCAATTTCTTATATACCAGTGGAAGATAGTAGCAGTAAATGTTAGATAGTCCTAATATACATTGTTCACAACCAATTGCCAATAGACCAAATAAAGAAGAGGGGACCTGAGTAGAAATATATGAGAAAAACTCCTTTCCCAAAGTGGCATGGAAGATCAGGTACTGAAGTAGGCAGTATCCTAGTAGGAAATGAGTCTATTGTATTATATAAAGTGCATGTTGTGAGTTCTGCTTTCATTTAAGATGCAGAAATTCACAGGTGAAATGTTCACATGACAAGTAAAACTTGGATCACTGCAGATGGTGACTGCAGCCATGAAATTAAAAGACACTTACTTCTTGGAAGAAGTTATGACCAACCTAGATAGCATATTCAAAAGCAGAGACATTACTTTGCCGACTAAGGTCCGTCTAGTCAAGGCTATGATTTTTCCTGTGGTCATGTATGGATGTGAGAGTTGGACTGTGAAGAAGGCTGAGCACCAAAGAATTGATGCTTTTGAACTGTGTTGGAGAAGACTCTTGAGAGTCCCTTGGCCTGCAAGGAGATCCAACCAGTCCATTCTGGATTTCTTGGAAGGAATGATGCTAAAGCTGAAACTCCAGTACTTTGGCCACCTCATGTGAAGAGTTGACTCATTGGAAAAGACTCTGATGCTGGGAGGGATTGAGGGCAGGAGGAGAAGGGGATGACCAAGGATGAGATGGCTGGATGGCATCACTGACTCGATGGACGTGAGTCTGAGTGAACTCCGGGAGTTGGTGATGGACAGGGAAGCCTGGCATGCTGCGATTCATGGGTTCGCAAAGAGTCGGGCACGACTGAGCGACTGAACTGAACTGAAAACTTGGAAAATATACAAAAAATTGTAAGTTTTCTTGAGTCCACTACAGAGCCAAAGTTTCAAGTCAACCGGGTTAACTGACTTGGGAACAATGACAAGCTTTTCTAACAGGAGATGAGGACCAGAAAACTTTTTCACATCTGGCAGTATGCAAGACGTGGCTGTCACATAAGCAGGTAAGAAATAATTCAGATACATCAGTAAACCATTAAAGGCTGAGATTGGACTAACTGGACAGTTTAGAAAAGAAACTGTGACCTTAGGACATAAGGGGAGTTCACAGTCACTCACTAACTCTGTTTTTACAGGCTTTTTACTGGGTGCACATGAGGAGATTGGTGGGGAAACCAAAGAATAGAGTCTCTTGGTGGCAGGAGCATCTGGGAGCTTATTGATTGTTCCTAGAGACCAGAAAAAAATGCTACCCATATCCGGGACTGTTCTTTTTATCAAAGAAAACTTTCAACTACTAGGGGAAGAGAGAAAACATTATGGTCCTCAGGGTTCCAAAAAGTGCTCCTGCTTCTGGGGTGGGGGGTTGGGAGAGGCAGAAGTGAACTCATTGGCCTCCAGGCAATGAGTAGATAAGCCTCTTAGACTTAGAAAGTCTGCTACCATTTGGGGAAAAGTGGGAAAGTTTCTCCCGCTCAAGACCACCACAAACACAATGTAGAGTTTAGTTTATTAAAATGTCAGGGATGTGTGCAATTTCCTTGGTTCATTTTTGCCACTGCAAAAATTTGAAGCCACAGATGGAGCTGTTTTATTAGGGAAAACAAAAGATAGTACACTCTGGAGGAGAGAGAGTGGACCAACCCAAGAGACAAGAGAAGAGAGACCTCAATCCTTCTAGGCCTCTTCCTTTTATACTTTTGTCTCTTCCCCCCAAGCCTGCCCTGTGTAAATTGGGCTAGCCAGGAGGGTTGTTTGTTTTACTTGAGGTCCTCACTCTGGTCCTAGGACCTTCCTTTGTTCTATTTTTGCAGGCTTTTCCCTTCTTTGTCTTTTAGCCACTGCCATTTTGACTCCTTTTTCTTATTCTAACTACCTAACATTCCCCCCTCAAGAGATGGGAGGACCAATTCTTTGGGGATATAGCCATTGAGGTCTCTCTGGTGAACTGGGATGGCAAGGGGCATTGGGCCTCCCTCTCTTGTTAGTCTCAAGCCTCAGAGTCCTTATAGCAGTGTCCATCTAAGGGTGAATTATATTTTCCACTGTAAGCTATAGTTTTATGTATCCTTGTTGAACTGGTATTGCATGTTGTAGCTTGTTGACGGGTGTATCGAGTGTCTTCTGTTTCTTTCATGGCTTGACTCACGATTAGTGAATCCAGGAGTTGTCTCCTGGTACTTTGATGGCTATGAGGGTAGAGAGTATTACGAGGTAGGGGTCCTCCCATGTGGGCTGGAGTTGAGCCTTTGGGGACTCATCTTTCCAGATTTTAATTAGGACTTGAGTCCCTGGAGCATATAGTGATGACTCTTTAGAATCTTTTGGGTCCTGGTTGACACCCCACAAGTGTATATCCTGTTGGAATTGCCCAAAGGCCATGGTATAAGACTCTGGATCTAGGAAGAGGACATTGACATAACAAAAGGTCTCCCATATAGCATCTCATAAGTACTAAGACTGACCTGTTCCTTAGAAGCAATACAGATACAGAGGAGAGCTATTGGTAAAGCCTCCTTCCATCCCAGGAAGGTCTTTTGGCTTATCTTTTTTTAGTTGATTTTAAGAATTGTTTGGCTCTATCTATTTTTCCTGAAAATTGAGGCCTCCATGAACAATAGGAATAATAAATAATGCCCAATGTTTTAAAAACCCCTTGGGTGACCTTAGAAGTAAATGATGTTCCATTGTCACTTTGTAATGATGTGGGCAGACCAAATCTTGGAATGATTTCATGGAGCAGTTTTGTTTATTTTTTTTAACCACCTCCTCAGCTTTCTCAGTGGTGGGAAAGCTTTTAATCAATCCTGTGAACATATCTATCATGACTAGTAGGTATTTATACCCTTGAGAAACTGGCATCTGGGTGAAGACCATCTCCAAGTCTTCTCCTGGGTAGGTCCCATGTCATTGGATGGGCTGGGCCAGCTGGGGTCTTTGAGCTCCTTGGGGGTTGTTTAATTGGAAAATGGAACAAGAGGAGACCACTTGTCTTATAGCTGTTTGGAGCCTGTTGCTCTGAAGGACCTTTTTAGTAATCTTTGGAGGGCCTTCTCCCCTAAATGAGTGGTGACATGTAAGGAGTTAACCAACTTCTATTGGAGGTTCCCAGGCAGAAAAAGGAGTCCTTCTTTCAACTACCCCATATGATCATCTTAAAGGCCTTCACTCTTAGCTTTAAGAGTCTCCCCTTCAGTATATGAAGGAGTTTGTGCAAATTAGTCTGTGGAACTAAGGTGGCAATCCCTTGGTTTTTCTATTAGGTCAGTTTTCTGAAATGCTGCTCTCTTAGCTTCCTGATTGTCTACTTGGTCCCCTCGTGCCACTTCCATGCTCCCTTTTCAGTGTCCTTTAGAACAGGAGACTAAAACCTTGGTGGGCAGATGGACTACCTCCAAGAGCCTAATGATTTGATCACCATATTTGATTGTGGACCCTTGGGTGTTCAAGTGGCCTCTTTCTTTCCAAATAGCAACATGTGCATGTGGCACCAGAAAGGCATCTTTGGAATCAGTGTAAATGGCTACTCTTCTCCTTTTCCCAGCGCTAAAGTTCGAGTTAAGGCTATGAGCTCAGCTAACTGGGCTGAAGTACCTCGTGGCAATGGCAACCCACTCCAGTACTCTTGCCTGGAAGATCCCATGGACGGAGGAGCCTGGTAGGCTGCAGTCCATGGCGTCGCTAAGAGTCGGGCATGACTGAGCAACTTCACTTTCACTTTTCACTTTCATGCTTTGGAGAAGGAAATGGCAACCCACTCCAGTGTTCTTGCCTGGAGAATCCCAGGGATGGGGGAGCCTGGTGGGCTGCCGTCTATGGGGTCGCACAGAGTCGGACACGACTGGAGCCACTTAGCAGCAGCAACCTGGTGGCAAAGGTTTAGCCTCTATGGTCTCAAAATTGGAGACTACTGCATATCCAGCTCTTCTTTTCCCATCCAAAACAAAGCTGCTTCCATCAGTGTACCAGATTTCCTCAGGATCAGTCAGAGGATCTTCTGACAATCTCTCAGGGTTTTGTCCAGTGGTCCGAAGTTTCTAGGTAAGAGTGAAAGGGGAAAGAGCCCTTGAAGGTAGGCAGGAGGGTAGCTGGGTTAAGAACCTCACAAGGGGATATAGTCAGGCCTGGATTTTCCAACAGCACTACTTGATATGTGAGGATCCTTTGATCAGACATCTATAAATGGCCTCTCACATTCCGGAGTTGTCTCACTTGGTGGCTGGTAAAAGTAGTTAATTCACTCTGAAGAGAGTTTTAAAGCATCTTCTATCAGGGCTGCAGTAGCTGCAGGTTTTTGAAGGCAGGGAAAAATCTCTTCCCAATAAGGGAGTAGGACACTTAGGGACCACTGGAAACTACTGGGAAAATATTTGTCCACCCAAGCAACAATGAAGTGTTCAGGTGAATATTTTTGTAATTGTTTTTTCTGTAGCACCCAAAATAGTACAGGTTTGAGAGGCGAAGGCTCTGGAGTAGATCAGGACAGAATAGGTAGCCTGTATGTCAATCAATAAATTCTCAGACCTACCTGCCACACCCTGTTGCACCCTTGGCTCCAGTCCTGTGATGGTCACCTGTGACAGGTGGGCTGGCTGGAGCAGGACGCTTCAGTCCTGATGTCTTTGGCCCAATGTCCCACCTCTCTACACATTAGGCATTTGCCTCGTGCTTTGTCCTTAAGGACTCGGGGTTTGCCATAGGGCTTCCCTGGAGGGTGGCCAGTAGCTGGGCATGCCTTGTCGCTTTCCTTTTCTCCCTTTCCTTGGCCTAGGCCTCCTTGTCCTGTTCTCTCTTATAAAAGGTATTGGTGGCTGTCTGGACCATCTCATCAGGGGCCTGCTGCTGGAGCCGTTGTTACTTTATTCTGATGTTTGATGTACATTGGAACAGGAATTTGTCCTTTAAAATCACCTGTCTCATAAGAGTCTAAGTCCAGATTGGTAAACTTTTGGAGGGCCTCTTTTAGACTTTCCAGAAAGGCAATTGTATTCTCAATGGACTCTTGAGTTATTGCTGAGATCAAGCACAGCACAATAACTAATAGGCTTCCTTCTATTTCCATGGGTGGACTAACTTAGGGGTGAGTCTTTCTGAAGCATATCCTACCCAGTACTGTTGCAACCTGAGAGCTGGGCATCCCCAGGTCAGGTGCAGAACCCCAGGCTGGTTGAGGCATGACAGCCTCCTGGAGATCTAATCCCCAGGCAGGTCGAGGCATGTAGACCTCCTGGCACTCCTGGACTGGTGGATCCCTGAGCAGGTTGAGGCATGAAAATCTTTTGAGGACCAGATCCTTAAGCAGGTCGAGGCAGGTCGACCTCCTGGGACCCCTAGACTGGAATTGGGCATACTCAAGGTCTCCAGGGTATCCAGTGCTAGGTAGGATTAAGGGGTTGTAACCTTAACTCATTGCTGGTTTGCTTAACTATTGCTGTAGATGGGAATATTTACCATGATGTAAAGTAATCCAAATCTGTGTGCTGAGACTGGGAACCTGGTGAAATAGCCATAGAATTATCCCCTTATTGCTCTGAGGGAATGTAAGTCACTGATTTCCTCCCCTAGTCTTCCATAAGAGCAGTTTACAGTTTTTCCAATGGTAAACATTTCATTGTCATAGATCCACTTTAGGCAATAACAGAAGTAATGACAAAGGAGTGGGTTATCTGGTCATGTTAGAGGCATTAATAGTATTTTAATAATAGGCTGGGTGGATCATGTTGCCAAAAGAGGCAGGGTCCTGGTTGTAGGAGTTAGTAAGTGGCTTAAGAACAAATTGATAAGAGGCAATAGACCAGATGTTCCATTAAAGTGGAGTGGACATTTGATCAAGGGGTATGCTTGTAAATTTAGGATAAGGGTGGTAAAGGTTTGGGCCCAAACTGCCTGCAGGGCTAACTCTCAAAGTGGCAAACATTGTCCCCGGAAGGCCAGTTGCCCTTGAAGGGATTCCACCAACAGATGGACTTCTAGCAGGCATTGTGTGCCTGACACCCACCCTAGTGGGTTCACTGAGAGATGAACATGCTGTTGCACATGTTGTAAGGAACAGGGAAGATGAAGGCCTGAATATCAGGGATTGGATATTATACAGTATTTCCCTCCCAAGGGCCAGCTATTTTCCCGTTGTCCCTCAAGAAGATTGTAAAGGCAATATTGTGGCCGCAGACAAGGCTCAGGAAGAGAGCATGAAACAGGAAGGAAGGGGCAGGGCACAACTTTTGAAAGAATGACATAGCCCAAGGGTATAACATAAACCAATTAATATCAAATGAGTCCAAGATGACAAGTCAAATTCAAATGAACCTTGATCTTCAATCTGCAAGCTAAATGACACAACCAGAGGTGACAGGCAGTTCCAAGACACTGTCAATTGTTGATTCCCCAATTATTGGAATGATCCTCCTACTCATTAGCATATTAAATGACCCAGCTCAGAAAAAAACAACCACACCACATTCCATGGCCACAGCTCTTGCCCTCTCCATGGCCCACACCCTGCGGAATGTGCTTCTCTCTGCTGCTGCTGCTACTGCTGCTAAATCACTTCAGTTGTGTCTGACTCTGTGTAACCCCACCAGGCTCCCCTGTCTCTGGGATTCTCCAGGCAAGAACACTGGAGTGGGTTGCCATTTCCTTCTCCAATGCATAAAAGTGAAAAGTGAAAGTGAAGTCATTCAGTTGTGCCCAACTCTTAGCGACTTCATGGACTGCAGCCTACCAGGCTCCTCCAACCATGGGATTTTCCAGGCAAGAGTACTGGAGTGGGTTGCCATTGCCTTCTCCAGTGCTTCTTTCTAAGTCTGAACAAATCCACCTCTTACCTATAGCTGTGTCTCTCACTGAATTTTTTTGCAATGAGACATCAAGAGTTCGAGCTTCATTAGGTCCTAAAATCAGGCACCATGGGTTTTGGCTGGGCTCAAGTCCCAGGAGAGAGGGAGAGCGTAGCTGAAGGATGGGAGGAAAAAGCAATGGGAAAAAACATGCCAAGGAATCCCCTTCATAACCTGCCAGAAAATCTGCTAAATACCTGACCTGTGCTCACAGTTTTCATTGACCTGGTCCTTGGTACAAAAAAGATTAATAACAGAAGAACCCCCACCCACTTTGGAAACATCTATTGGGGCCCAGCAGATAGGGGAGCTTTTGGGACACACTGAGGAGTATCCCCTGCCAGAGTTCCTCAATTGCAACCACAGTCGTTAGCCTGTTCATGGGGGGTTTGAGGAAACAAGAAACAAGAGATTGTAAAGGAATTAAGATTTTGTTAGCCGTGTGTTCTTCCAGCCATAGGAGCGAGGACTTCCTACCTTAACAGGAGTTCTTCTGGAAACTGAGACTGAGCCGTGTGAGCTTTCTGCTGAGTTTGCTTTTGCTGTCCTGGTTTCTAGCATGTTGGACTTCTTGTCATTTCCACTGTGTTGGGTTCTCTTTGTGTTCAGCTTCCACCATAGGAGCTTTCACTGAGTTGGGCTTCTGCTCTGCTTGGCTTCTGTCTTGTGGGGGCCAAGCCAAGTTTGTTTCAGCCAGGTTAAATCTGAATCATGGCACCATAGATGTGTAATTTCCTCGGTTCTGTCTCACTACAGCAAAAACTTGAAGTAATGGACAGAGTGGTGTTATAGCTCAGTTTTATTAGGAAAAACAAGGAGACTACCCCTTGAGGAGTGAAGGCAGGGTGACCCAAAAGACAAGAGAAGAGAGGCCTCAATCCTTCTAGGTTTCCTCCTTTTATACATTTGTTTCCTCCCCCCCGAGCCTGCCCTTTGTAAATTGGGCTAGCCAGGAGGGCTGTTTGTTTTACCTGAGGTCCTCACTCTGGTCCTTGGACTTTCCTTTGTTCTATTTTCACGAGCTTTTCCCTTCTTTAGCCACCGCCATTTTGGACTTCTTTTTCCTATTCTAACTACCTAACAAAAAGATTGAGAAAAATCTCAGGAACTGAATGAACATCTCAACATCAAGGCTAAGTGCATAGAATTTGCCTTATTTTATTTTTTATTTTATTATTATCTCTCCTACAGTCTTTTCATCTTAGATCTGTATTGATTGAGTGATTGTCTTCCTGTAGCTATACAAATGTCATACTAGTTAATTTCATTCCCAACTCTTTGATGACCTGTTCTGTTTCACTCTCTTTTCCTTTTTACTATTTTCTTCTCTTTTGTGTCTCAGTGTAGACATTTTCTACTTACCTGTCTACAAGTTAAGTTTTCCTTTTCTCTGCTAAGTGTGCTAAAGATTTATCATTATTCATTTCTTTTTTTTTTATTTTTAAAATCTTTTTTGATTTATCATTGTTCATTTCTGAATGTGTTTTTTTTTCTAGAATTTTTATGTGGCCTCTATTACTAATTTCCTAATTAACAACCTTCATTATTAATTTCTTTCTGTTCAAATACTTCATCTATTTATGTACATTTTCTGTTGCTTTTTTTTTTCTTTTAATAAACCCTTAATATATTGGCAATAGTTATTCTACAGTTCCTATCTGATAGTTCTACTATTTCTGTTATCTCTGATTCTGATTCTGTTTTATTAGTGTTATTTCTTGTTTTGGCTTTTTTTCAGAATTTTTTATTACATGTCTATTATCATGTGTAAAACAAGTAGAAAATAAAGTAGGTAAAGTTTATGGCTAGAAATGGGCATATATCTTCTGCCAGGCCATTCAAGTGGATGAGTTGATTTAGTCTAGTCAATTTAAGTTTTGTTGTTGCTAGAGTCACTTCTAATGTATGTATTGATTGATGTCATATGATACCACGTGAGACACAATTTACTTAAAACTAGAGCCTGAGATAGAGATTCTTGAACAGATGATTTCTTGAGGAGTGCTGTCAGGAGAAGGGAGTGAGCAAAACAGGCTATTGGAAAAAGGTAAATAATATACAGTTTAAGACAAATTTAGCTCAAGTATAATCTGACAGGGGAATCTGGAATATGAGTTGCAAAACAAAGTTTGTCTACCTAGAGACAAGGAAACCAGGGTCAATGCTTGGCATAAGATCACCCACTGGGGACAAGGTACAGCTTCTCAGGCATCTCTAATGGGGATAGTTTCTATCTGGTATGTTCAAGTCTCTAGGAAGATAGAGTTGCAACAGCTGGGGAATGGGCATACCAAGCAAATAACGGGAATCTATACAGGTCACGTGGAGCACTTGATACACTCTGTAACCAAATTCTATATTCTGTCATATCAGTCAAATTGCAGATTCCAGTTCACAGCTAAGGCATTAATTTAAGTCAAGTAATCAGAAATAAATGGTTAAGAAAACATTTCACTAAGTGGCAAACAGGAACATGCATTAAGTATGATCACTACAGTGCTAAGTGGTAATTTTTCCCACACTAGCTTGAGAGCAGATGTTCAGATTTCAGTGGCTTTATTTTTGCCATAAATTCCATGTATATGCATGCTTATTGTGCGAATACAGCTGGCAAACTAAAATTAAGTAGGTACACTGGATAATCACAAGTGCATCAAATAATGAGTCAAGATACCTGAGTCCTGATCTAGAAATGATTACTAACACACTGTTTGTTAGTTTGAGGAAGTCAATTCTGCTAATTGTGATTCATCTCTAGAGGGCAGATAGGGAAAACAACACATAATTTTAAGACTCAATTTGGCTCAAGGAAATTTTCTTCAGGTTCACAAAGTATAGTGTGTACCTTTCCTTTATTGCTAACAGGAAAGCAATAATCTGAAATGCAGACTATTCCCCACACAAATCAACAATGATTTGAAATACTGTAATGAAGAATTTTAAAAAGTGCTTAAGCAGTGGATTAACTCACATCTGCATTTTCTAAACTCTTACTGCAGGAGGAAAAAACAACAACAACACACACACAACAATACACATACATATACATAAAATCACCCTGAGAGAGAGGAAGAAAACAAGCTACAATTGCAAGTCAGTGACGGAAAGGAGTGATTAAAGAGATCAGGTGTGGTCATTTTTAAATGTGTTCAATTTTGTTGAGTATGGTGTTTTATTGTTTTGTTTTTAACTGACAAATAAAAGAAGCACAAATTTAGAGATTAATAAAAATATATATATTTCAAAGGGAATTTGTCTTAGTCTCTCATTTAATCCTCTGATATTACAAAAGAGAACACTAAAGTGAAAAATGTAATATTAGAGATGAAATGGGTAGGAGCTTGGGAAAAAACTTCAAAAATCAAGATCAGTTATCAAAGCTCAGGGGTTTTGATCAGAATTAGAAATGTTCTTCTGGATTGCTAAAGGTAAATGTGTCTAGTATCTGTTTTTCCATAAAATTTGTTATGATTTTATGGTTAATCACCCTGGATTTTCTTAAAACATATTCACTCAGAATAACCTGTACTACCATTTTGTTGAATTTAAATGTTTTCCTTTCTCCAAATCCATGAGTAGTATCCATATATAGTCAGCCCTCAGAATCCACAGGTACCCCATTTTATGTTAAGGACTGGACCCATCCACAGATTAGGTTATCTGCAGGGTTTCCTGGTAGCAGTATAGCAAGGGATGATTCTAAATGCTCTTTCTGGTTATCTAAACCTTATGGGTCAGAAGCAAATATTATGGGTTTTAAAAAGTCACAAAATCCAAGAAGATAATACTAATCTATGAGACAAGGTTGGGACAAAGTTCCTATGATATACTTTTTCCATCTTTTCTTAAAAAGGCCTTGCCATATGGTACAAATACAAACTCTCAAGGTTATGGGATGAAATAGACAATGAGGAAGATATAATGAAAAGTACAGTGGATGAATAGCTTCTGACCCCTTCTTCCTTTTTCCTCTATCCCTGCTGAGGTCATGTAAGACATCAATAAAATAATCAAAGGTAACTCAATTTAGGCATGGATGTAATATGTTTTATGCTATTTCAGGACTCACAGTGTTAGAAGAGGGAGGTAGATATCAGGAAACAAGGAGATCACAGGTTTATTCAAGTACAGATCTACTTAGAATAATATAATAACTATACATTGTGATTTAAGGGCAAGCTCACTAGAGTTTAACCATAATCCATAATTATGGCCATATTATACCATGTCAATAATTCTTTAGGCAAAAAAATATATTTTATGTTTATACTGTATTAATAACTTCATTTCTCTAAAATAAGTATCAATATTCAAAAGAACAATGGAATTATTAATTATGTACAATAATAATATGGCAAATATATGACCAGAAAATAACATATTTCCTATCATCTCTCATTTAGTACTTATTCTTAGCTATGTGGTCTATCTTTTAAATTGTTTCACTAAAATTGTTCTATTCTTTGTTAACTTGTGCCTTAAATATTTTAAAATAATGCACAACATGGAAAACTCATTACAAATCTGTGATTTAAATCATAAAGTAAAAAAAAAAAAAAAACACTACGTGTAAACCTCATAGAATCATACTTCTTAGTCTTAAAGACTATTGTAGATTATCTGGTTAAGCTTCTTATTTCACTGGGAAATCTTCAGACTTTCCAGGTTTAAGATTTTTGCCTAGGGCTAAAGAATTTTTAAAGTAATAGATAAGGCATGTAATTGATGACTTGTACACTTAGTCCTATTAGTCTTATTAAAGTTGCTATTCAAAATGTAATCCGCAGACCACAAGATTTTGCATCAACTCGACATTGGACAGAGATGCAGAATCAGTCACTACTCGAGATTTATTGAAGAAGAATGTATAATTTAGTAAAATCCCTGATGATTAATTAAATTTAGTAAATCCTTGATGATTAAAGTGTAAAAAACACTTCTCA
Organism: Capra hircus; assembly: GCF_001704415.2. Classification (NCBI taxonomy): domain Eukaryota; kingdom Metazoa; phylum Chordata; class Mammalia; order Artiodactyla; family Bovidae; genus Capra; species Capra hircus. The sequence continues at coordinate 24,006,314 of NC_030835.1, forward strand.
TTGAGAAAAGTTTTGGGTAGAAGGCGATTTCTCACAATAACTTCAGCTCACTTCCATTTCCAACTTTGTTTTGTGAGTTCTAAAACAGTGTTCACTGAAGTAGTATGTTCAGAGTAAGAAGTCTTTCTTGGTATGGGAAGAAAATAGTGGAATTTGCATGTATATATAATCTTGGATCCTATTTAGTTGATCATTTCTGGCTTTTTCCCCCAAGATTGAGTCTCCACCCTTTTAGGTCCTGCTGTGTGCTACAGGTAGACTGTGCAAGAGGGCATAGTCATCTAGGTTAATTGTCTTTTGAATTCTAGTTGGGTTTAGGGAGAGATCAGTAGATGGGGGGCGAAATTAAGGTGTTTTTCTTCCTGCTTCCATTTGCTTTCTGTTTGGATGCCAGGATCATGGAAGTAGCTGATTTTCTCTATAGGTGCAGATGTTAATGGAGAGCTTGTTTTGTAAGGTTTCTGCTCTCTCCTTGGCTCTAGGAACCCTAGTTCATTCCGTCATCTCTTTAGAGAATGGTGTGCTACCATTTTCTGATGCTACTAGTCCCTGATTTCATCAAGAATCTTTACTGATTTCCTTAACCTTACTCTTAGCTTTGTAAATAATGTGTTCATTGTTTTCAGAGTTCCCAAATTGTCTCTTTTCTGTAAAGACTCTAATACACCCATCATTTCCTGTTTATTTGTTTTATAATTAACCAATCTCATATATATGTATCTCATATCATATGTATATGATAATACACAGGCAGTAATGGAGTAGGGAGCATGGTCAAATATATTTGAAGATCATTGCTAACATCATCCAAATTATAGTATAATTGATTTATTTAAAACTTCACCCTTATACAGAAACTATTTGTTCTGTAAAGTTTATTGAGGTCACTGAGATCTATAAGTAGACAGATCAGTCTACTTATATTTTACCTAGATAAATTCCACACCGTTTCTCTTATCCTTGTGATTGTCAACCATCGATTTGTTGGTCCTTTTAACAAAATATAAAGTAAAGAGAAAAAATGTGCATAAAAACACAAATTATTTATTTTAATTAACTGGCAAAAATGCAGCCTCCTTTTACCATTTGTTGTTAGGAAAGTTGGCAGCAATACTTACCAGTTCCTCTTGCTGCCAGACAGGAGATTGCTATATCTTCTCTAGAAAAACAGAGTCATCAAAAAGAAAAACTTATTAAAACTGACTAGAGGACTCTCCCCAATAATTGTGAAGGCAGTACAAAGAATGTAATAAACACATTAGGAATAGAAGAAACTTTAAAAACCAAACTCAAGGTCATCAAATAGCTTCAGTGAGATACTGCAACAATAAAACAAAAATATTATTCTGTCTCAGATAATAGATATATGTCTTTAAAATGAAAACACAATTTTAGGCCAATAAAATGTTTTAAAAAGGCATTTTTAGGAATAAAAACTTTAATAAAAAGTAGAAATGGGAGTAAATCTATCAGGAAGAGAAGGTAAGGTCAAACAGAGTGGGACAGAACAGGGAAAAAAATATAAAGTTCTATTTAGAAACTGAACAACAAAATAATAAAATTACCAAAAATAGAGAAAGGAGGTTTAATTCATTTCAGTCACTTAGTTGTGGCCCACTCTTTGTGACCCAATGGACTGAAACATGCCAGGCCTCCCTCTGCATCACCAACTCCCAGAGTTTACTCAAACTCATGTCCATTGAGTTGGTGATGCCATCCAATCATCTCATCCACTGTTGTCCCCTTCTCCACCCACCTTCAATCTTTTTGAGCATCAGGGTGTTTTCAAATGAGTCAGTTCTTCACATCAGGTGGCCAAAGTATTCAAGTTTCAACTTCAGCATCAGTCCTTCCAATGAATATTCAGGACTGATTTCCTTTAGGATGGATTGGTTAGATCTCCTTGCTGTCCAAGGGACTCTCAAGAGTGTTCTCCAACATCACAGTTCTAAAGCATCAATTCTCAGTGCTCAGTTTTGTTTATAGTCCAAGTCTCACATCCATACATGACTACTGGAGAAACCATAGCTTTGACTAGACTTTGACTAGAAACCATAGCTTTGACTTTACTTTTGTTGGCAAAGTAATGTCTCTGATTTCTAATATTCTGTCTAGGCTGGTCATAACTTTTCTTCTAAGGAACAAGTGTCTTTTAATTTCATGGCTGCATTCACCACTGCAGTGATTTTGGAGCCCCCCAAAATAAAGTCTGTCACTGCTTCCTCTGTTTCCCCATCTATTTGCCATGAAGTGATGGGACCGGATACCACGATCTTAGTTTTCTGAATGTAGAGTTTTAAGCCATCTTTTTCACTTTCCTCTTTCACTTTCATCAAGAGGCTCTTTAGTTCCTCTTCATTTTCTCTCATAAGGGTGGTGTCATCTGCATAACTGAGGTTATTGATATTTCTCCTGGGAATCTTGATTCTATCGTGTGCTTCATCCAGTCCAGCACTTCTCACGAGGTACTCTGAATGTAAGTTAAATAAGCAGGGTAACAAGCAGCTTTGACGAACAGAGGAAATGAAGATAAAGAAGTTTTTGATGAAACTATTTGGGCATACACTACGCAATTGAAGCATGTGAGTTTTTCCATACTGAATGGGTCCATCAAGTAGAATGTACAAAAAATAGCTGTATCAAAGCTCATCACCATGAAACTACAGAAAGAAAGTGAAAGTGAAAGAAAGTCAATCATGTCCAACTCTTAGCGACTCAATGGGCTGTAGCCTACCAGGTTTCTCTGTCCATGAGATTTTCCAGGCAAGAGTACAGGAATGGGTTGCCATTTCCTTCTCCAGAGGATCTTCCCGACTCAGGGAAGAACCTGGGTCTCCTGCATTGTGGGCAGCTGATTTATCCTCTGAGCCACCAGGGAGGCATAAGCAGAGATCTTAAATTCTTCCGAGATGGGAGATAAAAATAACATTGTAAAAATAAGGTCAGGCTTTATAATATCAGTTTTCTCAGACAAGACGGAAGCTTGAGACCATAATGCGATATCTGAAAATTTATAGAAAATGACTTCCAATGCAGAATTCCAATTAAAACTGAGGGTTGTCCAAGATATTCTCATACATGAATGGTTTCAAAAATGTTATTCTTCCTACACTCATTCCTTCAGTTCAGTTCAGTTCAGTCATTCAGTCGTGTCCGACTATTTGCGACCCCATGAATTGCAGCACACCAGGACTTCTTGTCCATCATCAATTCCCGGAGTTCACTCAGACTCACGTCCATTGAGTCAGTGATGCCATCCAGCCATCTCATCCTCTGTCGTCCCGTTCTTATCCTGCCCCCAGTCCCTCCCAGCATCAGAGTCTTTTCCAATGAGACAACTTTTCACATGAGGTGGCCAAAGTACTGGAGTTTCAGTTTAGCATCATTCCTTCCAAAGAAATCCCAGGGTTGATCTCCTTCAGAATGGACTGGTTGGATCTCCTTGCAGGCCAAGGGACTCTAGAGAGTCTTCTCCAACACCAAAGTTCAAAAGCATCAATTCTTCGGTTCTCAGCCTCCTTCACAGTCCAACTCTCACATCCATACATGACCGCTGCAAAAACCATAGCCTTGACTAGATGGAACTTTGTTGGCAAAGTAATGTCTCTGCTTTTGAATATGCTATCTAGGTTGGTCATAACTTTTCTCCCAAGGAGTAAGTGTCTTTTAATTTCATGGATGCAGTCACCATATGCAGTGATTTTGGAGCTCCCCAAAATAAAGTCTGACACTGTTTCCAATGTTTCCCCATCTATTTCCCATGAAGTGATGGGACCGGATGCCATGATCTTTGTTTTCTGAATGTTGAGCTTTACACCAGCTTTTTCACTCTCTTCTGTCACTTTCATCAAGAGACTTTTTAGTTGATCTTCACTTTCTCTCATTAGGGTGGTGTCATCTGCATATCTGAGGTTATTGATATTTCTTCCAGCAGTCTTGAGTCTAGCTTGTGCTTCTTCCAGCCCAGCGTTTCTCATGATGTACTCTGCATATAAGTTAAATAAGCAGGGTGACAATATGCATCCTTGATGTGCTCCTTTTCCTATTTGCAACCAGTATGTTGTCCCATGTCCAGTTCTAACTGTTGCTTCCTGACCTGCATACAGATTTCTTAAGAGGCAGGTCAGGTGGTCTGGTATTCCTATCTCTTGCAGAATTTTTCACAGTTTATTGTGATCCACACAGTCAAAGGCTTTGGCATAGTCAATAAAGCAGAAATAGATGTTTTTCTGGAACTTTCTTGCTTTTTCCATGATCCAGAGGATATTGGCAATTTGATCTCTGGTTTCTCTACCTTTTCAAAAACCAGCTAGAACATCTGGAAGTTCACGGTTCAGGTATTGCTGAAACCTGACTTGGAGAATTTTGAGCATTACTTTACTAGCATGTGAGATGAGTGCAATTGTGCAGTAGTTTGAGCATTCTGTGGCATTGCCTTTTCTTTGTGATTGGAATGAAAACTGACCTTTTCCAGTTCTATAGCCATTGCTGAGTTTTCCAAATTTGTTGGCATATTGAGTGCAGCACTTTGACAACCTCATCTTTCAGGATTTGAAATAGCTCAACTGGAATTCCATTTCCTCCACTAGCTTTGTTCGTAGTGATTCTTTATAAGGCCCACTTGACTTCACACTCCAGAATGTCTGGCTCTAGGTGAGTGATCACACCATCGTGATTATCTTGGTCGTGCAGATCTTTTTTGTACAGTCCTTCTGTGTATTCTTGCCACCTCTTCTTAATATCTTCTATCTGTTAGGTCCATACCATTTTTGTCCTTTATCGAGCCCATCTTTGCATGAAATATTCCCTTGATATCTTTCATTTTCTTGAAGAGATCTCTAGTCTTTCCCATTCTGTTGTTTTCCTCTATTTCTTTGCACTGATCTCTGAGGAAGGCTTTCTTATCTCTCCTTACTATTCTTTGGAACTCTGCATTCAGATGCTGATATCTTTCCTTTTCTCCTTAGCTTTTCGATTTTCTTCTTTTCTCATTTCTTAATCACTTCTGAAAGGATGTACTCTACCAAAACAAGAGAATAAATCAAGAAAGAGGAAGTCAAGGGGATCAAGGAACCGTCAACCCAACGTAGAAAAAGATAATGGATTTTACTTGATGATGGTGAAGACAAATTACAGAACAGGAACTATGTAGCAAGCCTAGATGAAAGTCATTTAAGAAATAAGTCCTAGGAGAGATGCTGCCGACTGGGGGTGGGAACAAAGTAGTTTATAGATTATTTTATGCATTTGAATGTATTGGGAGGAAATTTACATTTTGAAAGAGAAAAAAAAAATCAAACCAAAAAATGAGCAATTAACCCCAAAAAGTAGTGTGTGTGTGTCACTAAATAACATGTGTATAGTAAATTATAATCATTGAAAATAGATATAAAACATTGTAATAAAAATAAAGGTTATGAAAGAGCACAATTATGACCTTCCATGGTGAAACTGTTATTACCTAATATTTGTTACTAATAGACAAGTGATTTAAATATAAGCAAGTTACTGAAAAATATATGAATAAGTACCATAAATTAGAACAGTTAACCACATTGAAAATTGTTGCTTCTGGGAGGCAGTGATGGTTAATATCTCACAAATATTCCTTTCAGTACCACCCAGACACATTTAGTTTGCTGTAACTGATACTGACTATAAAATAAAATACATATAAATTCGACTTGTACAGTATCAGTTTTCAAGAGCCATACACAATTATTCAGAATCTATACAATATTGGAGATATTTATTCAATATTTTACTTGATGGCAACAACTTTTAAATTAATACCTGACAGTGAGAAGGCAATTTTTCCTCAAGGAAACTTGAATATAAACATAGGAACAAACTTTTTTTCATCTTCTCTGGACCTCACATCAGTTTCTACTTTTGCCATGACTCTGTTGCAATTCAGAAATCTTTCCAAGAACAATTCAATTACCTTAGTAATTATACCACATTTTAAGAATATGACTCTTAAAGAGAACTGATTATAATGCTTTATGAGACAGTGTCATAATAATGAAATCTCTGTGTTACATTTCAGACGTTCTATAAATTATATTCTGAAAGTCCATAGTCTGCTCCAGATATCTGAAACATTGCTATTACCTTCTCCATGGTTAAAATTTCCCTATGTGTCAGTAGGGAAAACAACTAGACCATTCAGGTATGACCTAATCAAATCCCTTATGATTATACACAGAAGAACTGTACAAAAAAGATCTTCACAACCCAGATAATCATGATGGTATGATCACTCATCTAGAGCCAGACATCCTGGAATGTGAAGTCAAGTGGGCCTTAGGGAAGCATCACTACAAACAAAGTTAGTGGAGGTGATGGAATTCCAGTTGAGCTATTTCAAATCCTAAAAGATGATGCTGTCAAAGTACTGCACTCAATATGCCAACAAATTTGGAAAACTCAGCAGTAGCCACGGGACTGGAAAAGGTCAGTTTTCATTCCAATCACAAAGAAAGGCAATGCCAAAGAATGTTCAAACTACTACCTAGTTGTACACATCTCAACATACTAGCAATGTAATACTCAGAATTGTCCAAGTGAGGCTCCAACAGTACATGAGCTTAGAGCTTCCAGATATTCAAGCTGAATTTAGAAAAGAGAGAGAAACCAGAGATTAAATTGCCAACATCCACTGGATCATGGAAAAAGCAAAAAAGTCCCAGAAAAACATCTCCTTCTGCTTTATTGACTATGCCATAGCCTTTGACTGTGTGGATCACAACAAACTGGAAAATTCTTAAAGAGACGGGAATACCAGATGACCTTAACTGCCTTCTGAGAAATTTGTATGCAGGTCAAGTAGCAAAAGTTAGAACCAGACGTGGAATAAAGGACTGGTTTCAAATTGAGAAAAGAGTATGTCAAGGCTGTATATTATCACCCTGCTTATTTAACTTATATGCAGAGTACAAAATGTGAAATGCCGGGCTGGATGAAGTACAACCTGGAATCAAGATTGCTGGGAGAAATACCAATAAGCTCAGTGATGCAGATGACATCACCCTTATGGCAGAAAATGAAGAGGAACTAAAGAGCTTCTTGATGAAAGTGAAAGAGGAGCATGAAAAACTCCTCTGATTTAAAACTCAACATTCAAAAAACTAAGATTATGGCATTTTATCCAATCACTTCATGCAAATAGATGTGGAAACAATGGAAACTGTGAGAGGCTTTATTTTCTTGGGTTCTAAAATCACTGCAGATGGTAAGAGCAGTCATGAAATTAAAAGACATTTGCCTTTTGGAAGAAAAGCTATGACCAACCTAGACAGCATATTAAAAAACAGAGACATTACTTGCTGACAAAGTTCCATCTAGTCAAAGCTACGGTTTTTCCAGTAGTCATGTATGGATATGAGAGTTGGACCATAAAGAAAGCTGAGCACTGAAGAATTGATGCTTTTGAATTGTGGTGTTGGAGAAGATTCTTGAGAGTCCCTTGGACTGCAAGGAGATCCAACCAGTCAATTTTCAAGGAAATCAGTCCTGAATATTCATTGGAAGGACTGATGCTGAAGCTGAAACTCCAATACTTTGGCCATCCAATACAAAGAACTAACTTATTAGAAAAGACCCTGATTCTTGAAATGATTGAAGGCAGGAAGAGAAGGGGACACCAGAGGATGAGATGTTTGGATGGCATTGCCGACTCTAGGAACATGAGTTTGAGAAAGCTCTGGGAGTTAGTGATGGAGAGAGAAGCCTGGCGTGCTGCAGACCATCGGGTTGCAAAGAGTTGGACACAACTGAGTGACTGAATTCATGTATCATTTCTACCATGACTGCCTCCTAAAGTTGTATGGAAAGACTTGATATGTTCTCCTTATTAGATATTAAGATATCATTGTTATTTTCCTTTTACTCACCTCACTGACATAGCTCTCCTCATTCCTGAAAGACATAGCATAGTTATTATATTTGATACTGATACAAGTCAGAATATATTTATTTTCTTTTCCTACTTGTCTAATGACTCTCATCTTGGACTATAACTTTGAACTTTGTGAATAGTGGCTATATCTGTATTCAAAGCCTGATCTAGATGACCTGCAGAAGAATCCTTAAATCTGTTATTAACAGTTAAACCTCTCATTTATTCTTCTGCAAATTATATCTCTGTATCAGTGCTAACATATGTTGTTTTCTATTTTTATTTGAGATAAATATGTACCTTGATTATTCCTTAAAGCAGGCAAACTAACAATATTGGGTAACTGAGGGAAAAGCCAGGTAAAATACTCTTATGTCTGATAGATCTATTTTTACATATTTTAAGCATAACTATTTAAAAGATTTTATCAAGTATTAAAGGTTTTTTTTAAAAAATACTTTGTTTTTCTAAATGATTTCAACCGAGTGTGTGTATACGTCAGATGCTTCCCCGATGGCTCCACAGGTAAGGAGTCTGCATGCAGTACAGGAAATGCATGAGAAGTGGTGTCTATCCATGGATCAGGAAGATCTCCTGGAGGAGGAAGTGGCAACCCACTCCAGTATTCTAGATTGGAATATCTCATAGGCAGAGGAGTCTGGCAGACTACAGTCTATAGGGTCACAAAATCAGATATAACTGAGCATGGCATGGCATGTGTATGACAATACTTACTGCAGTGATTACTAGAAAAATATTGTAACAGAAATATGAGTGACAAAATAACTATAATTTAAATCCAATACACTCTTTATATTTCTTTTGTTATTCTGTCATCTTCTCTATTCTATCATTAGATTCATGATTCACTTTTGTTGAAATGTGAGGGACACACAAAATATAAAAAAGCAATCAAATGGAATCTAGATAATAAATAGAATGTGAGTCTTTATCAGACTAACTTGGTTGCATTATAAAACTTGGCAGATAGACAGTGGCATGACATATGAAAAAAGATGATATCAGCTAGAAAAAATATTAAAGATAATTCTGAATATTTTGACCTTTGCACAGCCATATAAAATAGAGGCAATCCTGAACATTTTATTTGTTCTAAAATGGAATATATGTCATCCAAGGAGTCTGTCATCTCATGCCTTTATATTTCTATAAAAAACTTTCTGGATAGAATTAGATACAAAACCAAAGAGAGATTATCCTTTTTCATTCAAAAAATCTACAATTCTCATGGAATGAAAATTATTGCAAAATATGGAAATTGAGAATATATTTTAAGCTTCATTTAATGATTTACATGGACATTTTGGTTAAAAATGACAATTATCCACAGAAATACTCTCATTTTAAATGAAAAAAGTGAAATAATTCTTATTGCATTTAATATGTATCCATTATTTTTCAGAGGAGGGAACTAAGGTGAGAAATGATAAGTGATTTTTCTAAAAGTCAACAGTAAATTAATAGTACAGATGCAATTAATCCAAATCCCTTGTTTTGCAACTCAGTTTCTAGTATATTGTGCTTGAGTTTCAAATATTTAGAGCATTTAAGTGGATTCATTTTTAGAACTAAAATGTATAATGATCACTTTTTATAATAGTTATGCTTTTAGCATTTGTTGGTTAAAACTGTCACAGTATCCAATACAGTTTATGGAATTAGTTTATTCTTATTGATTAAAAAAGATAAGATGTAGACTTAAATAATATATTTTATGAGATAAAGAGATGAACATAAAATATGTTATAATATTGTAATCTTATAACATCACAAAGTAAGGAGTTATAGAAGGGATGGTTCAGAAACTTCAGGGACAGCTTCCTGTAAGAGAATGGAGAGCATTTCAGCAAAAGCATAGAAGCGCAAGGAGCAAAGTGGAACTAGGAATTACACAGTGTAGAACAGGGGTCCCCAAACCCAGGACGGGACTGGTACCAGTCCATGGCCCATTAGGAGCTGGCCACATAGCAAGAGATATTTACAGCCACTCCCTACTACTTGCATTACCGCCAGAGCTCCTCCTTCTGTCAGCTGCATAATAAATGTAATGCACTTGAATCATCTGGAAACCATCCCACCCCCCGGTCCATGGAAAAATTGTCTTCCATGAAACTGGTCCCTGGTGCCAAAAAAGGTTGGGGACCACTGATATAGAATGTGAAGTCAAAGGATATTGAGGTGGTAAGACAGCAGATCAGATTTTACAGGACTTTCAAAGCCATACCTAATAATTTAGATTTCTATTGAAGCCAAAAGGAAGCAACTGAAGAACTGAGGAGAGAGCAAGATCATAGTTGGATGTAAGAAGCACTATATTCACAGCAGAGTAAGACTAGATTGAAGGAGATGAGACTAGAGAAGTAAAAAGTATGGTGAAATGACTGTTGAAAATTTCATTCAAGAGATAGTGAATGTCTAGACTTCTGGGGTAGACGTTAGATAATTAGGACTTAATAGATTAAACAGATGTTTAAGGTTTTGCTCATGTATTGATTTTAAGGTAAATGAAATAAAGAAAATGTATCAATCAATTAGTGTTTGCAAGTGAGAGGAAATTAATCAGTTATCATAAAAATAGATTGTAGTTACTCCCTAGATATAGATCAAATCCCAGGAAGAATAAAGTATGATACAAGGAATTTAAAATATTGACTCCTTCAGAATATTTAACTCTTATGAGATACATAGCAAAATAATAATTTACAAATAAGATTGAGAGTAGGTGGTCAAAGGCATATAAATGTACATGGAAAGGGAAAATTATCTCAGAAACCAAGGGTGGAAAAATGTTTGAAAAGGCAGAAAATGGTCATCAGTGACAGAAGGCCAGCAAATCAAGAAAACTGGAGTCTGAAGAATGTTCACTGGATTTCTATATTAGAAATTTAAGAAAACTGTGTTGATGAGGTAAAAATTCAGATCAAAATTGGAGGTGCTAATTTGGGGACTGAATTACAGCACGGCTTTTCATTCTCAAAAGTTTGGTGGAAATATACAATAGAATATAGAAGAAACTTAAAGGAAAAATGACATCTTTTGTGGAAAAAAAAATATGACACATACTTATCTGCACAGAGGGGCTTTTTGGTGGCTCAGTTGTAAAGAATTTGCCTACGATGCAGGATACCTGGGTTTGATTCCTGGGTTGGGAAGAAAAGGATTACTGGAGAGGGATATGGCAACCCACTCCAGTATTCTTGCCTGAGCAATCCCGGGACAGAGGAACTTGGCAGGCTACAGTCTGTGCGGTCACAAGAGTCAAACACTGTTTAGTGACTAACCACCAATGTGCATGAAGGAAGAAACAAATGTAGAGGAAGACAGAGGCTATTTGATGATATAAGGATGTTGAGTATTTGGGAAGGGAAGTTAAAAATCAAAGACAAAATTAAAATTCTTTGATATGAATCTGAACATTACTTTCCTGACTTGGATAGATGCTAGGGTGGTTGACCATACAAAGTTAAAGGCAAACATGTCTAAAGTAACAGTATTCATAACATATAATTCACAAGTATTGTTGTTGTGAAATAAAGTCATGTGAAAGAGACAGAGACAAGGTGGGATATTCAAGAAGAATAAAAAGAGTAAGGAGTAAATGCCATAGGTAATGCAATAAAGGGGTAAAGACATGTTATAGCACAATGGAAAATAACAAAGTAAGATAATAAGAATGAGATTGTTTCTCTGTGGTTTCCACACAAGTCTGTGCTGATTCTGGGGATGGCCATATGTGGGTGGACAGATAAAAGTTTCCAAGAGTATATTTAATGTTCTCAGGCTCAAACCAATTAATAGGCATTTATATTATTTTAGAAACGGAACCATCAGTCATCCACAAAGGTCCTTCTCAAACTAATAAGTCATAAATGAAGTGTCAATCTCTTGATATAAAGCTTAATTCTTAGTATCTCATTGCTAGTCAGGTAATTTCAACCAAATTCAATCAATCAACTACCAAGCATATTTTAAAGTATCAAATACATATATGACACTGATCTTTAAGGGGCTTCCTTTATAGCTCAGTTGGTAAAGAATCTGCCTGCAAAGATGACTCAGGTTCAGTTTCTGGGTTGGGAAGATCCCCTGGAGAAGGTAATGGCAACCTACTCCACTGTTCTTTTTTTTTTAATTTTCTTAATATTTTTTTTTTTAATTTTAAAATCTTTAATACTCCACTATTCTTGCCTGGAGAATCCCATGGATTCTTAGCGACTAAACCACCACCAAGCAGATTTTAAGATATCGTCTTTATCTTTGAAATTCTAAGACTCTAAGGCAGTACTTAATGGCAAGAACAAGTGCATTCATGTGTGTGCATTCAATTTTCTCCAACTCTTTGCAAGCCAGCCACACTTCTCTGTGCACGGAATTTTCCAGGCAAGAATACTGGAGTGGGTTGTCATTTGCTTCTCCTGGGGATCTTCCTGACTGGGGACTGAACCTGTGTTTCTTGCGTTTGCATGCAGGTTCTTTACCACTGAGCCACCAGGGAAGCCTGAAGAACAAGTGACAAGGCGAGATATATTTGCCAAATTTCTTAACTGGATTACTAATTATAAATTAGGGTAGAAGTCAAATCAAGTCTGAATATTTAAGCAATTATTAAGCTATGGAGGATGAGCTGAAATTTTGACCTGAACTATCCTACAGTAAGGTTTAGAAAAAAAAGTAAACACTTCCCAATTATTTTTTAATGATAAAAGGCAGCACTTGACAAATGAGACATGACAGAAGTGAAATATTTATAATATAATTGGGATAATGTTGGAATAGGTAACAGTAAACTAGAATATTTAAATGGGTTTAACATTTCATGAGAAGAAGATACATAAGTAATTAGATAAAAGAAGCAGAGATTTGGGAAAAAAAAAGAAATAGAAGAGAAGTAACAGGTACATGAATACATTTTTCTTTTAGTAGAACTGAATAGACAAATGCCTACAAAGATTACAGACTACATTGGATTAACTGGATTAATTCTCAGCTACAACTAAACCAACACTCTGTTTGCAATGACCCTGACTCACAATCAGACACTGCATTCTGTGTCATCACTCCTCCTACTGAAAATAAATAAAATGAAAGGCATAAGGTAGAAAGATTGGGGAATCAGTCTTAGGAGGCATTAAATAATGACACAACTGTCAGCAAGTGGATAGAGGACTTAGAGCACTATTTAGAGTGGACCTCTTAGCAGACGGAATTTGAGGGGAAGGCAATATGAATGAAGGAGTCTACATCCAGAACTAAACCAAATATGGTAAGCTATTTATGCAACAGTAATGACAGTGGCAATATTCAAACAAATGACACATTTTTGAGGGATTAAAAATAAAATTGTATTAGAGTGGAATACACATGTGTGGCTTTGAAAGTCAGTGAGAAGAGATTTGATTTAAAGCAGTTAAGATTTAAGAAGGCACTAAAATATTTGGAAGCCTTTAAAATGTTTGGAGTAAGGGGGTGTTAAAAGCAATATTATCAGAGAATCTACCAAATTTTAGAATACAGGAAAATTATAAGGTAACTGATCAAACATACAAGAAGATTAAAATATTTTGGTAAATTGGATAAACATGAAACTGCAAAGAGAAAAAGTAGCTGTGAAGAAGGTATTGTAAAAGAGACAACCTCTCTCCACCCTGTTTTTATGTTGTATTAACAGAATTATGCTAAATCAATGCAAAATCTAGAATTTTAATGATTATTGACATATATTTCCATCTGGGTTTCAGGACTTCATAATAAAATCAGGAAAAAAAAACATAAAAGCTCTGGCACCTTTAGTCCTGCTATAATAAAATATTAAATATATCTTGAAGTGAAGTGAAGTTGCTCAGTCGTATCCAACTCTTTGTGACCCCATGGATGGTAGCCTACACTAGGCTCCTCCGTCCATGAGATTTTCTAGGCAAGATTACTGGAGTGGGTTATCATTTCCTTCTTCAGGGAATCTTCCTGACCCAGAGATCAAACCCAGGTCTCCCACATTGTAGACAGACGCTTTACCATCTGAGCCACCAGGGAAGTCCAGAGATAAATCTTAGAAAATCTATACTAAGCATTTATTTTTAAATATTTTACTAGAATAATCTCTAAAATATAGGCTGTAATCTATGATGAGACAAAGTTATAACATAAGGAAATATTTAGAAATGTCTAGTCTAAACTCATTGCTCACCTTTTCTCAAGCATGTAAAAATACCTATAAACCCTGAATTAATCAATTATTTTTCCTATCAAACATGCAATTATAACTCAAAAGTGCAAAGACAAACCATCATCAGATTTTTTTTTTAAGTTAAATGTATTTCAAACTGAGGGAGGCAAATAGTAGAGTTTCTGACACACACATGCAAATTTGAAGAGTTTCTTCTAGATATAGTATCTCTGAGAACAATATTTAACCAAAGGTGTGTCAAAAGGCCAGGGTGGCTGCCTTGATAGAGGAAGAGTCTGGGCTGGTAGTTAGAAGATTTGGTTTTCAAACCTGCATTTACTACTTAATGACTTTCGGTTAATCTCACTGGATCCTGCTTTTCTTGTCAGTGAAATGGTGATATAAATTAAATAATAATGTTAAACAATAATACTGGTAACAACTGGCAGAAATTTTGACCTTTCTAACATATTGAGAACTTATCGTGGACTAAGTTATGACTTTGCATGCATTATTTTCATTAATCCTTATTAAGCTTGAAAAGGAAATATTATTTCCATTTTTATATGAGAGAAATTTCAGGTGAGGAAACACAGCTCAGTAAATTATGAGATTTTTCTAATATAACTTAGACTATAAGTACTGTGGAATTTTGTTGTCTTCATCTACCTCATAGTGATAATGTGAAAATGCACTGAAATTAAATAAAGAAATGTTTTAAGAGACCCTATCATTAATTTATTTTATTTTACTGTATTGCAAATACCTTATGGGAAACTTTTAACCTAACCCATTTCTATATTGTCACAGTATTTTTGGGTATAGGTACTAACTAAATAGTTGTTATTCAATGGAATAGATGGAAAGAAATAAGAAAGAGAGGCATATAACATGAAGTTGATTGTTACAGAAAGCAAGAAATACCTTTGAGGCTGAATCATATGAAATTTTCATCTTTGTGTATAGTGTGATTGACTACATGAAGTTCATATGGTTCAAGCCATTGTGAATAACATATTTTACTCAAATTTTTAAAAATCTTAAGTTCAGTGATTTTAGTTAAGAGCAAATGTATTTTTTTTTTCTTTTGTTACAGTCATGATTAGTTACTGTGGCAATTATTTTTTTCTGTGTAACACCTCAAAACATACTGACTTAAAATAACAATTTCTCATTTCTCACTATTCTGCCTTAAAACACAGAATTTCTATATTTCTTAAAATATTCTAACTGAAAATTGAACAGTTCCTTCAGTAATCATTCTTTTCCCAGAACTTGTAATATGCACATTTAAAAGTTTAAAAAAAAAAAAAAGGCCAAAAACACTTGACACTAACAGTGTCTACCTAAAATTCTATTCAGGTAGAAATTCTATTCTATTTCTAAATAGAAATTCTATTCTATTTCAGTCTACCTGAAATTCCTTTCAATCAAATACACAAGTTACAAATATCTACTTTATATTTTTAGTTACCCCTGGTGACATTTTTTCTTTTCTCTTTTAACCATTTGTCTGCCTCTATATGCCATAGATCTCCTTTTCTTTGGTCTTTTTGATCTCTTTAGCAGCTTTCTCACTGCCCTTTCAGTTTCTACTAACAATCTCACTGTCATGTTCCCATCTTTGTTCCTGACCAGTCCCCAAAGCAATGCCAAATGTTTTAGGTTTTGTAAATGATAGTACTTTAATCTAGATTTGGAGTGTTCTTTTCATGACTGAATGCAATAATTATTTTATATTGATGTAACAAGCTATTTACTTAGTTAGATGATAACTAATAATTAGTAGTAAAAATCTACTTAGAACAACTATTTATGTTTCATAATTCTGTGGATGCCCTGGTGGCTTTCCTTCATTTTCTCCTGGACTCCTTCATGTGGTTGCATTCAATTGGAGGGCTGACTAGGCTGGAAGGTTCGAGAAGACCTCACTCACATTTCTGATTTTGTTCTTACAGTCTACTGGAGTGCCTTGACTTTTATCCATGTGGTCCTTCATTCTCCAAGAATTTAGACAGAGCTTCTGTATAGTATGAGGGACTCACGATTGCAAAAGG
This sequence comes from Capra hircus, assembly GCF_001704415.2. Lineage (NCBI taxonomy): Eukaryota > Metazoa > Chordata > Mammalia > Artiodactyla > Bovidae > Capra > Capra hircus. The sequence continues at coordinate 24,022,455 of NC_030835.1, forward strand.
GATAAATGAACTTGCAAAGTCACTTTAATTCTAATCTCCAAGCCCCACAGTCCACTTTCCCTAGCATTTTCTACTTTCTACACCAAGTTAAGTGGCCAGCACAGATTCAGGGTTAGGGAAGCAGACTACTCCCAAATGCAAAAAGAAGTAGAGGCGCAACGCACACCTTGCAGAAACGCTCGCCGGAAGGGAGGAATACTTGTAGCCATGTTTGCAATCAACCTGTGAAGCCAACTCAGATATGAATCCAGTAGATTCTTTAATTTGTTCATTGTACAACTACAGTGAATTCAGAGGTTAGATGTTTATTGAAATCAATGATGATTTTGTAATAGAGTTTATATAAACACCATTTACTTCATTTTCATACAAAGTTTACAAGAGCAAAATAAAATAATTTAAAATGTAAATGTCTCATTTTAACTCTTTTTGTCATTTAAATTTCCCCTAGCATTTCATATTATGGTAAATGTACTCTACTAACATGAATTTGTAGAATATGATTTCCTTGAGATCAGAAACTTTTTACTGCTGCATATGAATGAGGATAATATATATGAAACTGACAATAGAGACAAACCTTTTCCCATCTGAAAAAAATGTGACTTTTTAGTAAAAATATGCAATTACCTGCATTGGAGCACTCAAAACAGTCTTATTTTTCTCATATGCTTTGTACTGCAAAGTACTAAATGATTTAGAACAGTAGATCTCAGAGTGGGAGTTAGTGCCCCCCAAGGGCAATTTTGAATATTTTTAGAGAACTTCATGTTTTCTGATAGAAATATGCCTGAGAATTTACATGTAGCAATGCATATTATTTTAATATAAACTACTTTCCTTATGCTCATTTATGAGTTTCAGTTAGTTATACATTGTATTGACACTTTATTAGCAGGTTTGTGGAGTGTAAATAAACATAATAAAATTCAGCAACATGAGTATACAATTTAATGCCTTTTACAAATGTACAGTAATATAAACACTGACAAAAGGATGAATAAACAGCTGTCACTTCTAAAAGTTTCCTCATACACTTTTGTTACCAATCTTTTCTCCACCCTTGATTTCTGGCAACCACTGATCTGCTGTCTGCCACTTCAGTTTTACAGAATTTTTTAGCATTTTCTGAACCATGATTTGTTTTGAATGGGCAAAGTACAAATTGTATATAGGCAAGTGGTGAGAGGAAAGATCATATCAGGAAGAATATATAGTGACCTGCTTAAAATTTTTACTTACCTTAAAGTCAATCAGGAGCTATCAGTTTCTTGCTACAATTTGCATTTCCAAATCTTCCAGAGTAGAGGGAGAATTAATTGGAGAAATGTGAGCCTGGAGGTAGAGAGAACAGTCAGAAAGTTTCCACTGTAGTTCATGGGAGGAATGTTGAGACCTGACCTAAGTCAGTAATAGGAGGATTGGGGTGGTGAGTACACAACTGAGAGTGATTCAATATCTACATTTTTCTACAAACTGGACCATGATTGGCTGTCAGGGCTGGAAATGTGGATACATGAAGGATTATATCCAAGAGTTTGGCTTAGCTGGATAGATATTAAAGTTATTAACCCCAAAATTAAAAAGAGAAGTAGAATTGAGATATAGAGAGAGGGTGGTAGAATTAAGCTTTGATCATATTTAGTTTGAAGTAAGTGAAATATTCAAGTGAAAATGTTTAATTCTTTCCAAAGTGAAAGTCGCTCAGTCATGTCCAACTCTGCGACCCCATGGATACTGGAATGGGTAGCTGTTCTCTTCTCCAGGAGATCATCCTGACTCAGGTTTCGAACTAAGGCCTCCTGCATTGAAGGCGGATTCTTTAGCAGCTGAGCTACCAGCGAAGCCCAATTCTTTCCAAAGACCAAGACAAATGTCTAGATTGAAACTACAGATTTGGAAGTCATAAGTATATGACTCCCAAAGTATATAAGTAAATCACATTGAAAGCAATGTAATTTGCAGTACTGTTCTGATAGTTCAGCTGGTAAAGAATCTGCCTGCAATGCAGGAGACCTGGTTTCAATCCCTGGGTTGGGAAGATTCCTTGGAGAAAGGAAAGGCTACCCACTCTATTATTCTGGCCTGAAGAATTCCATGGACTGTATAGTCCATGGGGTCGCAAGTGTCAGACAAGACTGAGTGACTTTCCTTTTCACTTTTCTCCTAACAAAATTTGAACAAAATATATTTCCTCTTTTGTATTTTTTCTTGAAGTTAGAATTATCCTCCTTTTGTAATATCTGTGCCAACTGTATCTTCTTATCCTCTTCAAATTGTGTTTGTCTTGTCAAGGTTTTATATCCAACCTACACAACTATAATAGCTTCCTCACACCTACCTGAAGGGAAAGTGCAAGTTGCTCAATAGTGTCCAACTCTTGGCAACCCTTTGAATTGTAGTCTGCCAGACTCCTTTGTCCATGGAATTTTCAGGCAAGAATGCTTGAGTAGGTAGCCATTCCCTTCTTCAGGGGTCTTCCCTACTCAGGAATCTAACCCTAGTCTCCTGCACTGCAGGCAGAGTCTTAACTGTCTGAACCACCTGAAATGCCCCACCTAAGAAAACTTATATGCTACAGTCTCAATTCTTCACCTTTTCTTTTCTGTTTGCCTAAAAGGCTTTTCTGATCATTATTTATAAAATTTGTATCAACCTTACAAAATCGAATTCTAAAGACTGCTTGCCTTCATTTAATATCTTTCTCTTTCTATTCCCACTCACAACCACATTCTTCCTTTGAGCCTCTATAACATTTTTCAAAAATATTGTTTATTTTACTCCATTCCTTCACTTACAGTTATTCATATTTCATTAATCCTCCTTTTTATATGGTAAAGTCTTCAAGTATATGTTTGGACTTTAACCACTGTATTTGCCAGTGGAGCACACAAATGTTTTGTATTTAGGAGGCACTTCAGAAATACCCATGCATTAACACTGACTAAAGCGTTTTGTCCATTTTATATAAAGACCAAATGTAACTGGTCCTAATAAGGCTCCCTAATTGAGGACATTACTTATTTATCAGAATCATTATTTATATATAAAACACTTTGAAATGAGAACTGCTCAATTAGTTATCAAGGGGGAAGTAGAGATTCTACATTCTGAATATTGGTTTAAGAATATCAATAGGAAATTGAATACCTCTGGCCCATAAAAGTTTGAATTCTCAGTTCGTTGTGGATTTTTATAAAATCAAATTACATAGTAGAAACCAAGGTACCTGGTTTTACATTTTGGTGATTATAAAACTAATTCCCATGTCTTAATTCAGTTAGTTATCCTAATAACTTGAACTATGGATACTTTTTGTATAGTTACTTGAATAACTTGAACTATGCAAATAGTTTTCTCATGACTAAAAACTCATAGTTAGAGTTTTTATTCAAAATTATAATTAATGACAATGGAAATAATGGAAAATAATGTGTCTCAAGTGCTATTGAGACAATCTAGAATGATTCTTAAATTTTTAATTATGTTATGCTAGAATTTGTTTTGGTCATGAAAGATATTATTCTTGGCAGTTCATAATATGTGTTAAATAATTAAACATGTGAAAACGAAGATTATCTGAGAAATAAAACAGCCATCTGTCCTAAACCATTTCAGTACTCTTTTGCTTAGAGATTTGAAGATAGGCCAAAAGATCTCTTTTCATATTCTAGGATGCCCATTAATTGTTGAATATCTAAATTGGTTATGCAAACCATAATAACTTTTAAAATATTTATGATAAGACAGAGTTTGCAGAGTTAAGAGAGTTAGGAAAGAGGTAAAGCTGGACCAATTTAGTAGGATCACAAAGACAGAATGAAAGAATGAATAGGGGAAACTGAGAAATGCCTAGATGCCAGATGTCCTAGACAGATACTAACAACATTCTAACATTAAAACATATTTATATTTTCTTTTTTTCATTAAAAACATTCAATTTTTTAAATTTTTAGTAATATGCAAAGGCAAAATGGCAATCCACTCCAGTATTCTTGCCTAGAGAATCCTGTGGACCGAGGAGCCTGGGGGCTGCTGTCCATAGTGTCGCACAGAGTCGGACACGACTGAAGCGACTTAGCATGTATGCATGCATTGGAGAAGGAAATGGCAATACACTCCTGTATTGTTGCCTGGAGAATCCCAGGGACAAAGGAGCCTGATGGGCCGCCATCTATGGGGTGGCACAGAGTTGGACATGACTGAAGCGACTCAGCAGCAGCAGCAGCAGCAAAGGCAACTACTATACTTAGTTTTGTTTAATATGAAAAATTACATCACTTCTTTACATTTATAGATCATTTATCTAGATATTATCTGTATCAAATGGCATCTTTCTCCATTTGAGAAAAGGTCTCAGATTATTGCTGAATGCAGATTGAAAGAACACCTGTGAATTTTATAGTAAAAGACAATTATGTGTACCAAAAAAAGCATTATCCACTTCATAGGTTTATATAACCTAATTTCTTGATGCGCATCCTAAATTTAGAAAAAAAAAATACTTTACCACATAAAGATCACAGGCTTTTCATGTATTTTCCTTTCATAAGAAAACGTTGGGTAGAAACACTGCTTTACTTCTGCTGGTATGATAATTAGCCCTAAAATTTCTGTATCTGAAATAGTTTCAGTTGTTTATGAATTTTTAAATAATTAAAAGCAGTGAAACCAATAACTTCAAATTCCATGGTATCAAAGAATATTTATAGGGGTTTGAATTAATTAATACACAGTATTAATTATGATTTAGGACTTTTTATATTGACTCTACCTCCCTCCTTGTAATGTGCATTGTTCAATTTGTGTATCTTTCACTGTTTAATAAGACATTATATAATTTTACTAAGTCTATGCTTCAGAAACGTTACTAGTGACTTAATCAGCATAGCCAGATCTTGTCTATAGGCTACAACTGAAAACCAAATGTTCTACTCAGGCTCTTGAGTATTTCTCGGTCATATCCTCTGGATAAGCTAATTCCAGTATCTGCCAAATGAGAATCATAAGAACTCAACTTCATTTATGTATAAGGTTTAAGCATTATTATTTAGAAAATATAAACAATGTGTTTCTTTATGACACATAAATAAATAAGCTATCATTAAAAATGAGTGATATAAAAGAGAAGTGGGGCATACAAGCAGAAGGTATCAAAGAAATTTTCTGCAGCTATCTTTTACTATGATTCAGCAGTGTTTGTGAAAAGCTTTAAATTTAATTTGAAAATGGCAGGAGTTAGGTTGTAACCACAGAGTATGTTTTATTATACCCATGACCATTTCTGCCAATAATAACAGCACTTCCGACGTTGCTTTACAAACTTAGAGTCAAGCTGAAAATAGGCATGCATTTTTAACACATTTATTCATGATATATATTTTAATAAATTCAACTTAGTTTAAAACATAGGAATATAGGAGAAGAAGCCAATGGATATGCATTCAGCTTCTGGTTCTATATTTTTTGTTTTCTCTTAGGGAAAAATTTCAGATTGAGAGAAAAGTGGCAAAGATAATGAAGAAAATTCTTATATATATTTTATTCAATATTCTCTTACATTAGCATTTTACATACCTACAGCATACTCATCAAAATTAAGAAATTGACATCATTAGCTACTGACTTTGTACTTCATTAGCTACCGGCTTTATGCAGATTTCTACAATTTTTCCACTAGTTTCTCCTCTAATGCCTTTTTTTTTCTGTTCCAATGTCCATATAGCATGCTACATTGCACTTAGTATCCCAGTCTCTTTGTTTCTGCTACAGTTTCTCAGTCTTTCCTGTTTTTTCACTACCTTGCAAGTTTAAAGCATACTGAATAGGTATTTTGTAAAATGTTTTCAATATGCATCTACTTTCTGATTACACTGGGATTATGGATTTGGGAGAAAATTTACCACAGAGATGATGAGCCCCATTCATCACAATGCATTGGAAGAACATTATATCTCTATAATTTATTACTGGTTATGTTAACCTTGATCACTTAGTTAAGATGGGGTTTGCCAAGGTTCTCTATCCTAAATTCACTATATTTCCCTTTGTACGCTCTGTTATTTCAAAATGAATAATTCAGTCTAGCATATATTCAAGGGGAAAAAATTATATTAAACCTCATGAGGAGAGAGTTTCTCTTTATACTAGTCAGAGCTCTTCTTTAAGACAGATTTTTATCACCCATTGATTAGTTGGTTGAATTGTCAGTGTAAATCCCACAAATACTTATTTCATACTTTAAACTATAAATCAAAAACCTGTTTATTTTGTTGCTCATATTGTTCTAGTTTTTGCCATTGAGAGTTCTTTCAAATTGGTTTCTCTGATCCATCTTTTTTTTTTTTTTTAACCTTTGATACTACCTACCACTATTTACTCTCCAGTAATACAAAATACTCTGGCTCATCTTTTATTTTTCCTACCGCAATCCTGGTATCAGCCATTGCTCTTAGGTCAGGTTTTTTTTTTTTTTTTTTTTTTAATATTGTCACTTAGTCACATTATATCTACATTGTGACCTTTGCTAAATAAACATATTCTCTTTAGGTGACTCAGAGGTTAAAGCATCTGCCTGCAATGCAGGAGACCTGGGTTCAATCCCTGGGTGGGAAGATCCCCTGGAGAAGGAAATGTCAACCCACTCCAGGATTCTTGCCTGGAGAATCCCATGGATGGAGGAGCCTGGTGGGCTAGAGTCCACGGGGTCGCAAAGAGTCAGATATGACTGAACGACTTCACTTCACTTTAACTGAATTGAGAGACTTTGTATGATAATAAGCCTTAAGAATAAGTCTGCTAAAATATATGTAATCTCTCTTCAAAGAAGCATATATACACACATGAAACAATATTGTTCCAAAAAACTGTCAGAGAGATTAATGGAACTTTAAAGGTTGTTGATAGATAATCTGTAACGATCTGTACAAATTCATGTCCTTTAAAACTCACTGATTTTAATGTCCACTGACTATGAAGTAATTTTCTTCTAGAACTGATAAGAAATTTGGTCAAGTTTGTACAAGATAAATACTGACTCACCAAAAAGAAGTTTTACCTAACTGAATTTGTAACTGGATAGTTAAAATAATTTCTATGAAACTAGGTTTACTGATCTTAAAATGGGCTAATAACATACTCTTCAAAGAAATGTAACAAATTTTAGCTGAGTCAAAGTGTGTAAAATGCTTCAGAGAGACAAAGCCCACAAGAACAGTCAGGAAATTGGGCATAGCCATTGTTGTGGTTGTAATAGCACACCACATTTTAGTTTTGTAAGCTTAAAAGTAATTTACTTAATATTTGATTTGCTCTCTCATCCACAGGCTAGGACTTGTTTTACAAGTTTAAATCAGATACTAGAAATCTATCTTTCAAAACTTCAATCTTTCAATTGTTACAGGACTGAAAACTCATCTTGTGCTCTAGAGCAACATCACCTCTGGCCCTGGAATCTATTCCATAAATGGTCATTGCTATGTAGTTCCCCGTGTATAGGTTCCTGCTAAGTCACTTCAGTCGCGTTTGACTCTGTGTGACCCTATGAACTGTAGCCTGCCAGGCTCCTCTGTCCATGGGATTCTGATACTGGAGTGGGTTCCCATGACCTCCTCCAGGGTATTTTTTCTAGTCAGGGATCAAACCTGTGTCTCTTAAGTCTCCTGCCCTGGCAGGCCTGTTCTTTACCACTGGTGCCATCTAATTCCCTAGTGTACATTTAAGCCTATTAACATTTAAATTAGTAGATTGAGTAAAGCAGATTGCCCTCCCTAATGTTGGCAAGGTTCACCCCAGCAGTTAAAACTCTGAGTAGAACAAAAAAAGATGACTCATTTGTGAGTAAGGGGGATAACTTTCAGCTTGACTGCTTGGATCTGATACATCATGTTTGTTTGTTTTCTTCTTTCTTTATTTTGGAAGAATCACATCTTTCTGGGCTTTGAACCGGCCAACATCCAGACTAGAACTACACAGTTGGGTTCCCTGGATCTCCAACTTGCCAGCTCCCTCTGTATATCTTGAGACTTACCAGCTTCCATAATCACATGAGTGGATTCTTTACAATAAACCTGTTTCTGTACATGTAACATTCTATTGGTTCTTGTTCTGGAGATTGTAATCAATACACTGTCTAAATCATTATTACCTAAATATCTCTTGGATGATTAAAGGTGATGTTGGTGATCTTACTTATTCTAAATCTACATCAGTCCTAAATACATAGAACTATGCATTGTATTAGTGTAGGAAGCAACCAGTTTAAGCAGCTAGGTTATGAATGTTTTAAATATCCAGGTAACTTACAATAGATCCATTCTAAAAAAAAAAAAAAAAAAGACCCACAAAAATATTTGCATAATAATGATGGAGAAATGATGAATTGTTGCTGTTGCAGTTGCTAAATAGTTTCTGACCCTTTGCAACTCCATGGACTGTAACCTGCCAGGCTCCTCTATCCTCTTGCTCAAATTCATGTCCATTGAGTCAGTGATGCTATCTAACCATCTTATATTCTTCTTCCCCCTTCTCCTTCTGCCTTCAATCTTTCCCATCATTAGAATCTTTTCCAATGAGTCAACTCTTCACATCAGATGGCCAAAGTATTAAAGCTCCTGCTTTAGCATCAGTCCTTCCTATGAATATTCAACATTGATTTCCTTTAGGATTGGCTGGTTTGATCTTGCAGTCCAAGGGACTCTCAAGAGTCTTCTTCAGTACCGTCTTTCAAAAGCATCAGTTCTTCAGTGCTCAATCTTCTTTATGGTCTAATGACTGTACATGAGTACTGGAAAAACCATGGCTTTGACTATACAGAGCTTTTTTGTCAAAGTGATGTCTCTGCTTTTTAATATGCTGTCTAGGTTTGTCATAACTTTCATTCCAAAGAGTAAGTGTTTTTTATTTCATGGCTGAAGTCACTGTCCACAGTGATTTTGGAGCCCAAGAAAATAAAGTCTGGCAATGTTTCCAAGTTTCCCCATTTATTTGCCATGAAGTGATGAGACCTGATGCAATGATCTTCATTTTTTTTTTGTTAGTTTATTTTTTTATTTTTTTTAAATTTTTTAATTTTTTTTATTTTTTAAATTTTAAAATCTTTAATTCTTACATGTGTTCCCAAACATGAACCCCCCTCCCACCTCCCTCCCCACAACATCTCTCTGGGTCATCCCCATGCACCAGCCCCAAGCATGCTGTACCCTACGTCAGACATGGACTGGCGATTCAATTCTTACATGACAGTATACATGTTAGAATTCCCATTCTCCCAAATCATCCCACCCTCTCCCTCTCCCTCTGAGTCCACGATCTTCATTTTTTTAATGCTGTTTCAAGTCAGCTTTTTCACTCTTCTCTTTCACTCTCATCAAGAGACTCTAGTTCCTCTTCAGTTTCTGCCATTAGAGTGGTATCTTTTGCATATTTGAGGCTGTAATGTTTCTTTCAGCATTCTCGACTCCAGCTTGTGATTCATTCAGCCTGGCATTTTGCATGATATAACCTGAATAGAAGTAAAATAAGCAGAGTGACAATGTACAGCCTTGTCATACTCCTTTCCTAATTTGGAATCACTTAGTTGTTCCATTTTTAGTTCTTTTGTTTCTTGACCCACATATAGGTTTCTCAAGAGATGGGTAAGGTGGTCGGAACTCCCATCTCTTTTAAAGAATTTTCTACAGTTGCAATCCACACAGTCAAAGGTTGGAGAAGGCAATGGACACCCACTCCAGTACTCTTGACTGGAAAATCCTATGGATGGAAGAACCTGGTGGGCTGCAGTCCATGGGGTCGCGAAGAGTCGCACACAACTGAGCGACTTCACTTTCACTTTTCGCTTTCATGCATTGGAGAAGGAAATGGCAACCATTCCAGTGTTCTTGCCTGTAGAATCCCAGTGATAGGGGAGCCTGGTGGGCTGCAGTCTATGGGGTCGCACAGAGTCTGATACGCCTAAAGTTTCTTAGCAGCAGCAGCAGCAGCACACAGTCAAAGACTTTAAAATAGTCAATGAATCAGCAGTAGTTGTTTTTCTGAAACTTCCTGGTATTATCCACGATCCAACAAATGTTGGTAATCTGATTTCTGATTCCTTTGCCTCTTTGAAACCCAGGTTATACATCTAGTAGTGCTGAAGCCTAGCTCGAAGAATTTTGAGCATAATCTTGCCAGTGTGTGAGATGAGGGCAATTGTATTGTAGTTTGAACATTCTTTTTCATTGCCTTCTTTTGTATTAGAATGAAAACTGATATTTTCCAGTCCTGTGGCCATTGTTGAGTTTTCCATATTTGCTGACATTTTGAGTACAGCACTTTAATAACATCATCTTTTAAGATATTAAATAGCTGTACTGGAATTCTGCCACCACTAGTTTTGTTTGTAAAAACACTTCCTAAAGCCCACTTCTCATTCCACAATGTCCGGCTTTAGATGAGTGACCACAACATTGTGATTTTCTGGGCTATTAAAACCTTTCTTGTATAGTTATTCTATGTATTCTTGTCACCTCTTCTTAATCTCTTCTGCTTCTGTTAAATCCTTACCATTTGTGTTCTTTATCATGCCCATTCTTTCATGAAATGTTCCCTTGACATTTCTACTTTTCTTGAAGAGATCTCTAGCCTTTCCCATTCTATTGTTTTCCTCTATTCTTTTCATTGTTAATTTAAGAAGGCCTTCTTGTCTCTCCTTAAACTATTCTCTGCAACTCTGCATTCAGTTGACTATATGTTTACCTTTCTCCATTGCCTTTTATTTCTCTTCTTTCCTCAGCTATTTGTAAAGCCTCCTCAGACAACCCTTTTGCCTTCTAACATTTCTTTTTCTTTGGGATGGTTTTGGCCACTCTCTTCTGTACAGTGTTACAACTTCGTCCATAATTTTTCAAGCACTCTCTCTATCAGATTTAATCAGTTGGATCTATTTGTCAGTTCACTGTATACTCATAAAGGATTTGATTTAGGTCATACCTGAATAATCTAGTGGCTTTCCTTAATTTCTTTAGTTTAAGCCTGAATTTAGCGATAAGAAGCTGATGATCTGAGTCTCAGCAGTTGTACATCTTATTTTCACTGACTGTATAGAGCTTCTTCATCTTTGGCTGAAAAGAGCATAATCAATCTGATTTTGATAAGCAGCATCCCAGGGATGGGGGAGCCTAGTGGGCTGCTGTCTGTGGGGTTGCACAGAGTCAGACACAACTGAAGCAACTTAGCAGCAGCAGCAGCAGCAGCAGCAGCAGCAGCAGTGTTGTCCATGTGTAGATTTGACCCTTGGATTGTTGGAAAAGGGTGTTTCCTAGGACCTAAATGCTATATATAGAAATGTCTAAGAAAATCCATATACATAGAATCACACAGAGATATGAAACTCTGACTCACTTCATTCATTATCATATCAAAATAATTAATTCATTCACAACAAATAATAAAAATTATGTAAATGTAATAGAGACAAAATGTAACAAGCTTAAAATAATTATTAATTTTAGGGTATAAACACCATCAAATTGTATTTCTCATACATAAACATTTATTGTGGAAAGAGTTATGAACTGATTTAAGTTCAGTTTTTGCTTTAAAAAATATTTTCATTCTTGATACAACTGCTAATTGTTTTTTTAAATCTTAGAACAATCTTCATCTGGCTTATATTATATTCATATAATCAAAAAGTATTTTTTAATGAACACTAAAACATTTTGCTGGCTCTGAAACTATTGGGAGAATAGTGGACTTTTGCCAGTCAATACTTATTCTTAGCAAAAGATAAGAAACTTTGGCCAAATGTTTCATTTTAATCCTCTTTCACAGCAGTGAATGTAATTTTGTCTACATAAGGTAATGGTTTCCAAATATATTGTATTATTTTTCTTCAAACCATTTTCATACAGTTGTTTTCTTTTTTTTTTTACAGTCTATAAATGAACTGGACATGTTTCTCCTCTTTCAAAAGACACGGATTATTTTATTAGATATGACTAACCAAATGCCAGCTCTGGTAATTGCTATAAAGATAAGAGAATTTGTCCCAATGAATAGAATTCCTTGAGAGCAAGACCCATGCTTTCTCCCCACACCCTCCCCGCCCCCGCATTGTTTGTTAGTCATGCTCACTTTCTGAAATATATTTACAGCAACATCACCATAACTAACATCAACAGTGACATAAAGATTCCTGGTTGCTGCACTTTTGTACTTAAATTCTCATTTTATTTGGCCTCTTTTGAAAACATCCTTGTTCTGAAAACGCTATTGACTTTTATTCCCTCCTAATTTCCCCTCTTTTATTAAATGCACCATTTTCAAGCTCTGCTCCTTCTACAAGAGGCTTAGAGTTCTCCCTACTCTAAGATCTTTCTGAGGTTGTCCATCTGTTTCTGAGAGAAAACATTCTTTGTGAATATATTAAATTTACAAATTTATTCATTAAATTATCAATATATTTTGCCCCTCCATTTTTATTATTTAATATCCAAATTTTATCCAAGGATATGAAAGTGTGCTGTGCTGTGCTTAGCCATTCAGTCATATCCAACTGTGACCCCATGGACTGAAGCCCGCTTGGCTCCTCTGTCCATGGGGATTCTCTAGGCAAGAATACTGGAGTGGATTGCCATGCCCTCCTCCAGGGGATCTTCCCAACCCAAGGATCAAACCCAGGTCTCCCGCATTGAAGGCAAATTCTTTACCAGGGAAAGCTACCAGGGAAGCCCTATAAAAGTGTAAGCAATAATAAAACTATAATGGAAATACATAAATTAGTGGAATGACCATACTTATAATATGCTTAAATGCTACATGATATTTTCAGTGTGTCATTCTGAATTTATGTCTATGATTGTTCATATACCACACATCTTTACATAGGAATATTTGATCTGATGGTTTGTGTTTATTCCTGAGTTGTCAAGTGTTTGTCAATCATTCTGTGATATCAATAACAATAAATAACAGTTTTCTCCCAGTATGAACTAAACAGTATTACCACTAATAGAATTACTGATGCAAACACCAGATGTTTGAGCTAACCTATACAGTAATATGCATAGGCTGCTGCTGCTGCTAAGGCGCTTCAATCGTGTGCGACTCTGTGCGACCCCATAGACGGCAGCCCACCAGGCTCCCCCGTCCCTGGGATTCTCCAGGCAAGAATACTGGAGTGGGTTGCCATTTCCTTCTCCAGTGCATCAAAGTGAAAAGTGAAAATGAAGTCGCTCAGCCGTGTCCGACTCTTAGCGACCCCACGGGCTGCAGCCTACCAGGCTCCTCCGACCATGGGATTTTCCAGGCAAGAGTACTGGAGTGGGGTGCCATTGCCTTCTCCAAATATGCATAGGGAATTAACATATTTCATCAAGTTTTTAAAATCCTGAAAATGTCATAAGAAGCCTGTAAAAGATTAATTGTAAAAGATATGGATCAAGTTTTGCCGATGCCTTGATAAGACTGCTGGCTAGCTTCTAAAGAAAAACCCACAGGGTAGCAGTTCCTATGTGGACTTACCGTAGTTCAACCTCAGGGCATGCAGTTTGAAGGCTAAAAAACCTGATTTCTCGTCACTCCAGAGAGGAATCTTTCTTTGCTGAAGGGCAGATTTACTAACTTGTCTGCAAAGAGACTAAAATGCAAATATTAGACTATCAGTATATTAATTTACATTGAAAATTATAATTTCCAAATAAGGGGTAGATTCTAAAGTTCTTTAGCTAGTGAATTCCCTCCACGTATAGAACATAGATAGCAGAAAAGTTAACTGGCAGGTTGCTTAGGAAGCCTACCTCAAAAATAGAAGGATTAGTTTTCATTTTAGTATTTAAAGCCACCAGCTAAGGATAAGCTCTTATATTTATTTCCATGATAGAGACTGTCCTCCTGATAAAAGTAAACCAACTTTTACATTGGAGCCAACATGCATCTTCCATGGTTAACAGTTAGAAGCTTCTTAGTATCCCAGTCTCCTCTCTCTGTAGTTTCATTTATTTGTTCACCAGTCTACTACCTCTTTTTCCTTTTAGGAAGCCCTGAGAGACATGAAAATTCTCAGGGTAATTTTTTTTGCATTGTCCTGATTAAGATCATTTATATATTGATTTAATTATTTAGTTCTAAGGTAATGATTTGACTTGTTTTAAGATTCTTGGGATCTCACTGGTTTTCAAGCTATTTTTGAACAGATGTAAACTCATGATTCTATCTCACGCCCAAGCTTTTAAGAATCCCAAATGACTATAACTTCAGAACAACTTTTCTTTCTGAGTTTCTTGTCATATATTTTCAAATTCAACTATCATGTCTCTATGGCTTTTTGATAAATTATTCAAATTTAAAATAATGAAAATCAAACTGCTTTTTTTCTAAAGAATAGTGTTTCTTTTTTATTATTCTTTAAAGATTAGCATACATCTCCTTCTCTTCCTCATTTAATGGAAGGATATATTAAAATTTTCATTAACTACCATGCTTGTGCCAATGTGTTGTTTCTACAATAGATTTTCTATTTAATGTCATCCACTCTATGATATATCTACAGAAATACTAAGAAGTTAAGGGACTTGCCCAAGGAAACACACAGTGTACATTGTACAGTAAAATTTTGCATTCATTTTTTCTGACTGTAAAGATGTTAATTATACTTTTATGTTACAATTCTTCACAATATCATCATTACCTAACCAACTACCCAAACTGCCTTCATTTAAAATGACTAATTGCCTTTTTCTCTCAGTCCCCTGATCTTTTAAGTCACAAGTTCCATTTCCTCTTAACCATTGACTTGCCTATTCCCTTCACCATTGCCTTATTGCACTTTTCATCATTTTCTACTTAGACCCTAACGATGTTACTCTATCTATGTCATTTTCTATAGTCTGAGGTTCAGATGGCTTCTGTTATGTCTGATATCATCATATTCTTGTGTAAGTTCTCAAAGGCTTCATGTTACTCTGTTAATTATCCACTCTTATCTGTGTTAATGTTACAATTCTTTTACTCTAGTATTTCACTTCCTACTCCTCCTCCTCTTTAACAAATCCAAACTTCAAAAATTCACTTCTCTCTCATCATAACCTTCTTCTATATTGCAAAAAAAAAAACCAATTATTAATAACCAAAAAGACATTGAATGAGTACCTACAATTTGCCATGCACTATGCAAAGATGAATTATTAAATTTTATTTGCAAATAAGCCTATGAGTTTACATGATTACTGTTCTCAGTTTACATATTAAGAAATTATGACTCAAAGTGAATAACTTGCCTGCTGTCTCATAGCCAGTAATTTATACAATATACAGTTTAACCCAGGCTTGCCTGTTGGTGCTAATGGTAAAGAACCCACCTGCCAATGCAGATAGACATAAGAGATGCAGGTTCGATCCTGGGTTGGGAAGATCCCCTGGAGGAGGGCACAGCAACCCACCCCAGTATTCTTGCCTCAAGAGTCCCATGGACAGAGGAGCCTAACACGTTATGGTCCATGGGGCAGCAAACAGTTGGACATGACTGAATGACTTAGCATGTACACACACACAGTTTCACCTAGGCATAAGAATTCATCCTTTCAATCATTGCAGAAAAATATACTCATCATTAAGATAGATTATAAGAATTAAGCATTGGACTTTTAAAATTGTAATTAAAAATTCAGACAAACTGAAGCATGTTCAAAATAAAAAGAATGTATAAATTATTTGCAAAATATAGTATCGATAATAAAAATATACAACTCAAATCAAGATACTTCTCACACCTGCTTAGTTGTGTTCATTTGCTGCTTCAGGAGGTATTTTCAGGTAACATGGAGGTCAGCTCAGCTCCTAGAAGGCATATGACCAATGCTGGTTTTGAAATTCCTCTACCCCTGCTTGACAAAACAATACGAAATTTGAACATAAAAGGCAAATCAGAGTAACCTGTATAGTAAATTTACAGAAAAATCAGAGATAAAGAGTTGACTAAAAGAGACAGAATAGCTCCCATTCATTTAGTTGGTAATAGGATATAAGGAAAAAAAAAAAAAGGTTGATTAGAAACATTTTGTCAGTGCTTGTCCACCTCATTTTCAATGATTGTATCTTTCTGTCTACAAGAGTAGGTAGTTATAACGACTGTCTTAGCTTTCAATTTTGTCATGATGCCTTGAAAATTTCTAACATAAGAAACATTTAGTTATAGGTATATTCTGGGACTGGAGCTTCCTTGGTGGTTCAGCAGTAAAGAATATGCTGCAACTGAGGAGCCGCAGGAGACGCTGGTTCAGTCCCTGGTTTGGAAAGATACACTGGAGAAGGAAATGGCTATCCACTCCAATATTCTTGCCTAGAGAATCCCATGGACCGAAAAGCCTGGCAAGCCACAGTCGAAGGGGTCGCAAAAAGTCAGACACATTTGAAGCGACTTAGCATGTGTGTGTGTGTGCACACACACACACACACACACACACACACACACACACACACACCCCATATTCTCTGGGACTAGGGGAATCACACTGTATCCCACCTATCTGTTTCTGCAGATAGACTGTCATTGGTGATGAAATTTCTACACTAGTCAATTGGGGAGGTGTTTGACATTACTTCAAATACTGGCTCACATAACATGAAAAAGATAAATAATGCTGTTAAATTTATTGTTTGATTATTCCTGAAGCTTATATTTCCAATGCTGTAAAAATTTGGAAGTGAGGATTAGTGGAGAAACTGGTCCTTTGCACTAATTTATCTACTTTCCTGGGAACAACACCTTGCTACTTAGGCCTGAAAAGTGTTTCATCATGTGCATTTTCTTCTTTCTCACTTCCCTTTTTCTCTACTCATGTCCCATCACTTTTTCTACTATAGCTTTCCCTCTTTGCCCCATGTATTTACTTTCCTAAGTTCTGCTAACTCCTCCCGTTTAAATAATCACAACTCAGTTTCCTTCAGGCCCTTCCTACCTCTTACAAACGTTTCAACCTCTTGAATCTGCTACTACCTTCAGTTTGATGCCATAAAGGTAGTATCTCCATTCAGGTGGTATCTCCAGGGTTTTCTTGGATGCAGGAAGATGAGCTTTGTCCACCAGAGAAGTGAGGGACAAAGCCTGTCATGAGGGGAAGGCCAAGGTTTCTTCCTCAAGGGGTGTGATTGAATTTATTTCATAGTAACTACAATTTTAAAACAAACCTCATTCTCCAAGGATTGATTTCTCTCTTCCAGCTCCTTTCTTATTGATCTAGGTGATAAACTTCACCTATTAACATAATGCTGATTCTGCTGATGATGAAAGAGTAACCCTGACTTCATTTTATAAAAAGAGCATATCTCCCTTTCTTTGTTTGAATTACATTACAAAACCTCCTCCATGGGAACAAATGGTGTTATGCCAGAAAAGGTTTCCTCCAATAACTAAATTCTCTTTAACCAGAGTATAAGACAGAAGAAAAGGTAGGAATTGAACTGTGACTATCAACCAGAGCTCTAGCATGAAGCTGCTTACGTGTTTTGGGCTTCCCACAGCACAACAAATAAGTCTTGAGAGAAAACCTTCCAAGAAACACTGGTCACAAAACAAATGCTTCATGAAAAGCAGATGGGAGTGATATGGCCTTAGTTGACCTAGCTTGGAAAAGTATGCAACATCACTTCCACTTTAAGTTGATAAGACCAACCCAGATGCATGTGATGAGAATGAGGCTCCAAATCCTGATGGGGACATAGCAAAGTTACCTTGCAGAAGAGAAGGTGGAATGGGAGGTATAATCTAGTTATTTTTAGAAATGCAATCTGGGACACAAGTCATACCTGCTGGGATCTGCCCAAATTCCTGACCCACAGAATCCATGAACATAATAAATGTTACTGTTTTTTAGCACTAAATTTTGGATAGTTTGCCATTTAACAATAGATGACCAGGAGAGTAGCTTATGAGACAGTCACTGCTGTAGCATTTACTACTGGTTCAGGCAGCACACAACAGCTGACCAGTATAGACCAACTGAAGTGTTCACAGCTTGGAGTCCATAAAATGAGATCCATGATGCTCTAATTTTGGAAAATGAAATGCAGACTTTATTTGAATGCCACAGAGGCCACTATCATGGGGACAAACAGATGCTTCCAAATGATTTAGAGCTTCCTTTATTCCAAGTTTTAATATATATGCACTGACCTTTTAGTTTTGCCAGTCTCTATGACTGATACTTGCCTTAGTACCTTCTGAAGAAAGATATAACAAGGAAGACTTCTGGGCACTATGATTCTGACCTTTGCCCTTGATTCCATTTTTGTTTTATCTTGTGTTGTTGGAAAGGGTGTTTGCTGTGACCAGTGCATTCTCTTGGCAAAACTCTATTAAACGTCTTTACCCTGCTTCATTCTGTACTCCAAGGGCAAATTTGCCTGTTACTCCAGGTATTTCTTGATTCCCTACTTCTGCATTCCAGTCCCCTATAATGAAAAGGACATCTTTATTGGGTGCTAGTTCTAGAAGGTCTTATAGGTATTTATAGAACCGTTCAACTTCAGCTTCTTCAGTATTACTGCTCAGGGCATAGACTTGGATTACTGTGATACTGAATGGTTTGCCTTGGAAGGAAACAAATAGATATTCTGTCGTTTTTGAGCTTGCATCCAAGCATAGCATTTTGGACTCTTTTGTTGGCTATGAGGCTACTCCATTTCTTCTAAGGGATTCTTGCCCACAGCAGTAGGTGTAATGGTCATCTGAGTTAAATTCACCCATTCCAGTCCATTTTAGTTCAGTGATTCCTAAAATATTGATATTCACTCTTGTCATCTCCTGTTTGACCACCTCCAACTTGCCTTGATTCATGAACCTAACATTCCAGGTTCCTATGCTATATTGCTCTTTACAGCATCAGACTTTACTTCCATCACCTGTCACATCCACAGCTGGGTTTGGTTTTTCCTTTGGCTTGTCTCTTTTTTGTTTCTGGAGTTATTTCTCCACTTATCTCCAGTAGCATACTGGGCACCTACTGACCTGGGGAGTTCATCTTTCAGTGTCCTATCGTTTTGCCTTTTCATAGTGTTCATGGGGTTCTCAAGGCAAGAATATAAGTTTGCCATTCCCTTATCCAGTAGACCATGTTTTGTCAGAACTCTCCACCATGACTCGTCCATCTTGGGTGGCCCTATATGGCATGGCTCATAGCATCATTGAGTTAGACAAGGCTATGGTCCATGTGATCAGATTGGTTAGTTTCCTGTGATTGCGGTTTTCAGTGTGTCTGCCCTCTGATGGAGAAGGGTAAGAGGCTTATGGAAGCTTCCTGATGGGAGAGACTGACAGAGGAGGAAATTGGGTCTTGTTCTGATGGGTGGGGCCATGTTCAATAAATCTTTAATCCAATTTTCTGTTGATGGGTGGGGCTGTGTTTCCTCTCTGTTAGTTACCTGAGGCCAAACTATGATGGAGGTAATGAAGATAATGGGGACCTCCTTCAAAAGGTCCCATGCGTGCACTGCTACACTCAGTGCCCCCAGCCCTGCAGCAGGCCACTGCCGACCCGTTCCTCCTCCAGAGACTCCTAGACACTTATGGGCAAGTCTGGGTCAGTCTCTTGTGGAGTCATTGCTCCTTTCTCCTGAGTCCTAGTGTGCACAAGTTTTCATTCGTGCCCAAGAGTTTCTTTCCCAGTCCTGTTCTGGTGGCTCTATGGTGACCTCCTCCAAGTGAGCTTATGCCATACAGAGGTCTGCTGCACACAGAGCCCCTTCCCCTGAAGCAGTCCACTGCTGACCTATACCTCCACAGGAGACACTCAAACACAGTTCTGTCTCAGTCTCTGTGGGGTCTCTGGGTCCTGGTGCACATAAGGTTTGTTTGAGCCCTCTGAGAATTACTGGTGGGTGTGGAGTTTGATTCTAAACGTGAATTCGCCCCTCCTACCTTGTCGCTGGGGCTTCTCCTATGTTTCTGGATGTGGGGTTTATCTCACCGCTGTCGCTCAAGCTCAGTGCAATTCCAACAATACAAGAGAAGACTCTACACATCGACATCACCAGATGGTCAATACCGAAATCAGATTTATTATATTCTCTGCACCCAAAGATGGATAAGTTCTATACAGTTAGCAAAAACCAGACCGAGAGCTGACTGTGGCATAGATCGTGAACTCCTTATTGCCAAATTCAGACTTAAATTGAAGAAAGTAGGGAAAACCACTAGACCATTCGGGTGTGATCTAAATCAAATCCCTTATGATTATACAGTGGAAGTGGAAAATAGATTAAAAGGGTTAGTTCTGATAGACAGAGTGCCTGAAGAACTATGGACAGAGCGTCGTGACATTGCACAGGAGGCAGTGATCAAAATCATGGCCAAGGAAAATAAATGCAATAAGGCAAAATGGTTGTTTGATGAAGACTTACAATTAGCTGTGAATAGAAGAAAAGAAGGCAAAGGAGAAAACGAAGGACATACCCACTTGAATGCAGAGTTCCGAAGAATAGCAAAGAAACATAAGAAAGCCTTCCTCAGTGATCAATACAAAGAAATAGAGGAACACAACAGAATGCGAAAGCTTAGATATCTCTTCAAGAAAATTAGAGATACTAAAAGAACATTTCATACATAGATGTTGACAATAAATGACAGAAATGGTATGGACCTAACAGAAGCAGAAGATATTAAGAAGAGGTGGCAAGAATACATGGAAGGACTATACAAAAAAGATCTCCACAACCCAGATAATCACGATGTTGTGATCACCGACCTAAAGCCAGACATCTTGGAATGCGAAGTGAAGTAGGCCTTAGGAAGCATCACTATGAACAAAGCTGATGGAGGTGGTGGAATCCCAGCTGAGCTCTTTCAAATCCTAAAAGATGATGTTGTGAAACTGCTGCACTCAATATGCCAGCAAATTTGGAAATCTCAGCAGTGGCCACACGATTGGAAAAGGTTAGTTCTCATTATAATCCCAAAGAAAGGCAATGCCAAAGAATGCTCGAACTATTGCCCAATCACTGTCAGCCCAACATGCTAGTAAAGCAATGCTCAAAATTCTCCAAGCCAGGCTTCAACAGTACATGAACCATGAACTTCCAGATGTTCAAGCTTGTTTTATAAAAGGCAGAAGAATCAGAGATAAAATTGCCAACATCCATTGGATCACCAAAAAAGCAAGAGAGTTCCAGAAAAATACCTTCTTCTGCTTTATTGACTATGCAAAGCCTTTCATTGTGTGGATCACAACAAACTGTGGAAAATTCTTCAAGAGATGGGAATACCAGACTAGCTGACCTGCCTCCTGAGAAATATGTATGCAGGTCAAGAAGCCACAGTTCGAACTGGACATGGAACAGACTGGTTCCAAATCAGGAAAGAAGTACGTCAAGGCTGTATATTGTCACCCTGCTTATTTAAGTTATATGCAGAATACATCATGAGAAATGCTGGGCTGGATGAAGCACAAGCTGGAATCAAGATTGCTGGGAGAAATATCAATAACCTTAGATATGCAGATGACACCACCCTTTTGGCAGAAAGCAAAGAGGAACTAAAGAGCCTCTTTATTAAGTGAAAGAGGAGAGCGAAAAAGTTGGCTTAAAGCTCAACATTCAGAAAACTAAGATCATGGCATCTGGTCCCATCACTTCATGGCAAAGAGATGGGGAAACAGTGGAAATAGTGACAAACTTTATTTTTTTGAGCTCCAAAATCACTGCACATGGTGACTGCAGCCTTGAAATTAAAAAATGCTTACTCCTTAGAAGAAAAGTTTATGACCAACCTAGATAGCATACGAAAAAGCAGAGACATTATTTTACAATGGTCCATCTAGTCAAGGCTATGGTTTTTCCAGTAGTCATGTATGAATGTGAGAGTTGGAGTATAAGAAAGCTAAGCACTGAAGAACTGAATGTTTTGAACTGTGGTGTTGGAGCAGACTCTTGGGAGTCCCTTGCACTGCAAGATCAAACCCATCAATCCTCAAGGAAATCAGTCCTGAATATTATTTGGAAGGACTGATGCTGAAGCTGAAGCTCCAATACTTTGGCCACCTGATATGAAGAACTCAGTTATTTGAAAAGATCATGATGATTGGAAAGATTGAAGGCAGGAGGAGAAGGGGATGACAGAGGCTGAGATAGTTGGATGGCATCATTAACTCAATGGACATGAGTTTGAGAAAACTCTGGGAGTTGGTGTTGTACAGGGAGGCCTGGTGTGCTTCAGTCCATGGGATCACAAACAGTCTGACACATCTGATCAACTGAACTGAACACTTTTGTTTAATTTTTTCATGGATACATTTATTTTTTAATATAAATTTATTTATTTTAACTGGAGGTTAATTACTTTACAATATTGTATTGGTTTTGCCATACATCAACATGTATCCACCACAGGTATACATGTGTTTCCCATCCTGAACCCCTCTCCCCCCTCCCTCCCCATACAAAATAATTTTAGAAAACATTATAGCATTACTTCCTACTTGCTTTTTTTCTCTTGTTTTATCAGTATGAGAAAAGCACATTTTTTAAAAGCATTTATTCAAAAGTATATTCCAGCTGTAATTACTTTACAGTCTAGCTGAGCACTCCCTGCTA
Organism: Capra hircus; assembly: GCF_001704415.2. NCBI lineage: Eukaryota > Metazoa > Chordata > Mammalia > Artiodactyla > Bovidae > Capra > Capra hircus. The sequence continues at coordinate 24,045,018 of NC_030835.1, forward strand.
CACAAATAACTGAACTTCTTCCCCTAAAACTCACTGAGAAGGCAGCTACTTATAAGTTGATGTCACACGTAGCCATGCTATAACAAAGGAAAATAAATATTTCTGTTCATGTGTATACACTCACACAGTCACTCACATATACTCATATATGGGAAAGTGATTATTGTGTTATATACATAAATACATATATGCATCAATAGATTAATATAATGTACATACCTATACTAGCAAACATATATATATATATATATATATATGACTTATCCTTGAGCTTATTTTCCTTTTTCTAAATTTAGGTTTCTGATTCATTCCTATCAACTTGTAAGCTTTTCTACTTAGGGTCTGTCTTTGAAAAATTGATCCATTCTCTGTGCACTTATTAAATCAAGATTCTGGTCATAAAATATTTTGGACTGTGAGGAGACGTTTCAACTTAATTAAGATAAGTTTCAACTCAAAAGGATTCTATGTAATCACCTTTAAATTCTTATTATGACTTCCTTGTATCTCAGTGCACCTCTTTCTACTGTGAATGCTTATTATCTAAATAGTTGCAAGGAATATGAAAGAAAGATGGGAAGGGTTACTTTTCAGCTTGGCAATGTGCATTGCTTTACCTTCTACAAATCAAGACTACAGATACATGCAGTCTGAATTTTTACCATCACTCAAAATATCTATCATATTATATACTTCTGTCTATAAATATGTAGATGGTGTGTGTATATAGAAATTTATATATAATAGATTATAATACAGCAATTATTGGTTTCAGAACAAATATATGCTATTTGAAATAAATTTCTATGATAAATTTAAAAGTAAATATATAATTATATGTAATCTATATAAAATTACCTACATAATTTTTTTCTGAAAACTGCTCTATGTTTCAGAATGGAAAATGTTGTGACTATTGTCTGATGCTAATATAGAAATGCCCCAGTATTTTTAATGGCTATGAATGTAGACTGAATTAATTATTTATTTTCACTTTCCTTTATGAATATGACCTTAGGAAAATTATTTATCATCTGTAATTTTGTTTCCTCATTTCTAAAATAAAGGTAATAATAATTCTGAAGATGAAATTAAGGAATTAATGTAAAGCTACTAGAATTTAGAAAATCAGTTTGTGTATTTCTTAGAATACTTTCTGGTACATAGTGAACATTTGGTACTATTAAGTGTAGTTAGTAGTAGTATAATCCATATAGAATTTTTGAGTGAAATTTGTCCAAATTTTAAAGTAGCTTGATATATACAGTCAAATTTCCATCCAACTCTTACTCTCATCATCATGTGCAAACAGGAAATATAAATACAATATACCTTAAGATATTTTAAAGCCATTTCCAAATAATTTTAGCTTTATTGTTTTAACATATGCACAGAAGGGGATTTTTAAATGATTTAAGTCAACTGCCATACATTTTTGTTTGATATTTAAATAATTTAATGTTGCCATCTCATGTATTTGCAAGGAAATTATTCCTTTTGTTAAATGACAGAAAATTGCTTCATTACAATTTATTGTGCTATATGCTTCTCAGCATATACTTGGACAAATCCCTCTTTGGCTGTTAGTGATTACAGGCTCAGATCAAGACTCTATTTTAAACTTCAACTCACTCCAGTATTCTTGCCTGGAGAATCCCAGGGACGGGGGAGCCTGGTGGGCTGCCGTCTATGGGGTTTCACAGAGTCGGACACGACTGAAGGGACTTAGTAGCAGCAAATCAATAATAACTATATGTAAATTTACTGCCAGAAATGTCATGGAATCTGGCATTTCACAGGTAAAAAATGCACTGCAGACTTGGAGTTATGCACTGTCAGAATTTGTTTATGCTCCAACCCTTTTGTTCTCATGGATATCTGATAATTAATAGATACTGATTTCATTAAATATTTAAACTCCAGGATGTATTTGCTAAAATTACAGTAGCTATTTCCCCTGCCTGCCCAGACAGTGTTTGAAAGCAATATCTCCACCCCCCAACCAAAAGGCACATTATTTGAAAACGCTTTCAGTTTCAGGTTGGAACAGCAACGTAATTCAATATGAGCTGATGTAAAAATAAAATAGTTTCAATTTTGTTCTTATTGCTGGACTTTTCCTGTGCTTCTTGATTTAGTGGTCATCATAAATGTTTAAAGTGAGTTAACTGTTTTATGTCATACAGGGCAGGCTATCTCTTCACTTTAAAGAGATCTCTGTAAATAAAAAGAACTCTAAGATAGCCGTTAAAATGAGTCAAGTAGGAAAATTTATACTCTTTCTGGTGTCTTTGTGTTCTGGTAGTTGCCAGGTGCCACAGCATCTGCTCTGGAAGTTGTTGATGTCACACAGCGGCAGGAGAAGAACACTTGATTTTCCATAATTGATTTTATTCTTTAGAATGTGGATGTCTGCCTCTGTTTTTACAAGAAGACTTAATGGAGTTTTATAGATATTTTTAAAATGTCGACAGTCATGCTTACAGTTTTAGGCACTCTGCTTGCTAGAGGTGGAATTGTCAGGGTAAATAGGAGACTAATTGGGGGAGACCTTGTATCATCAATGCCTGAAGGGAACTAGTCAGAAAGCAAACAATTAGTGGTTACTTGTGGATGTCAGAAGCTCTAGCAAACAAACAGTCAATTATTAAATGGGTTTTGCCACCAGGTGAATGTACTTAAGTGTAGGCAGTATGAAATTGCAATCAAACTGATCAAATGACATTTTTTTACTGAGGAGTGAAACAGGGACTTGGCAGAGAACAGTATCTGCAAGTTAAACTAAAATGATCATCAGCTTGACATGAATAAATTACTTTTTTCCTTAAGAAAAAAAAATCATCAACTCAGTATCGATTAACTCCTTAAGTTTTGCCAGGAGTTTCAAAATAAATCCAATAAATATTCTATTTTCATCTTTAAATTGTTTTTTAACATTAAAAATATAAACAACTGAACTGAGTTCTGACACTTGGCAGCAAACCACTCACATTTATTCTCTTCTCCTTTGTCTCCTACACACTCCCTTGTCCTAATAATAAGTATCATTTTAAGGAATTGCTTACTCCTTTATTGGCTGGCCTCAGAACTTGGTCGATTCTTACTGGATTAGAATTATTAATTTAGGAAGGATACATTACAATTGAATCCAAATCCATTATGAAACATTAATAAAGACAGTGATAACACCCCAGTCTCATTACAATCCATGAAGTCTCAATTGTGTAATAAGGTTCTATTAGTAAAAACTAGAAAAATATAGCACTTAAATACTGAGGAAATTAAGAACTATGCAAAGATATTTCAGTAATGACCAAAGTTTCACCTAATGAAGCACAAAGAGAAAAACATTTCATCTCCTAACCTTATATAATGTCATGCTATGGGGCAACTTTTCTGATTCCAAGGTAAGGATGGGGATTTGTATCTGACTTACTTAAGTTGATTGTATGTTAATAAAATTAGAAACCTTTAATGGGAGATACAATAATCCCACTCTTTCAGATACTTCTTAAGGGAAATTTTGCTATTTGAGTTATAGGAAAATTTTTATAAGGAAGAATCTCTTAGTTGATGACAAAATAAACTGAAATTAGGCAAAATTAATTTGGAGAGAATGAACAGATGGCCAAACAGTGGATTTTTAACTTAACCTTTTTAATTGATGGCAAATGTCACAGAAAGCTATTCACTATTTTCTTATCAGAACTGCAAAGTGGAAAAACAAGATTTTATGGCTAAATATTTCAACCTCCACCTCTAAAATCTGTATCATCTCAGGGGTGCTAAAACAAGTAAAAAGACTAGCAAATCAAAGAAGAATATATCACATAAAGAATAAAATATAACAAACTTTAGAAATATGATCTAGTAGTTTAACAAAAGAGTATTCCAGAATTCTGAAACATGCAAACAGAAGATGCCTTTTCTTCACCTTGAAAACAATTTTTAATCAATAATGAAAACAAAGCAAAACAAAAAAAGCAACTAAAAGCTGTCATCATGTTATAATCAATTATTGGAAATTTATAATAAAATAAAACTTGGTTTTGAAATACCATAGGCTTAATAATAAAGACATTTTTATTAAAATGCAGCTATATTTTTATATAATTTTCAACATCTGTTGGATCATCGAAAAAGCACGAGAATACCAGAAAAAACATCTATTTCTGCTTTATTGATTATACCAAAGACTGTTTGTAGATCACAACAAACTGTGGGAAATTCTTCAAGATATAAGAATAAAAGTCCACCTTACCTGCTTCCTGAGAAATCTGTATGCAGGTCAAGAAGCAATAGTTAGAACTGGATATTGAACAATGGACTGGTTCCAAATTGTGAAAGGAGTACATCAAGGCTGTATATTGTCACACTGCTTATTTAACTTCAATGCAGAGTACATCATGTAAAATATCAGGCTGGATGAAGCACAAGCTGGAAACAAGATTGCTGGGAGAAATATCGAAAACAGATATGCAGATGACACCACACTTATGGCAGAAATTGAAGAAGAACTAAACAGCCTCTTGATGAAAGTGAAAGAGGAGAGTGAAAAAGTTGGCTTAAAAGATAACAATCAGAAAACAAAGATCATGGCATCTGGTCCCATCACTTCATGGCAAATAGATGAGGAAACAATGAAAACAGTGAGAGACTTTATTTTGGGGGGCTCCAAAATCCTTGCATATGGTGACTGCAGTCATGAAATTAAAAGATGCTTGCTCCTTGGAAGAAAAACTATGACCAACCTAGACAGCATGTTAAAAAGCAGAGACATTACTCTGCCAGCAAAGTTCCATCTAGTCAAAGCTATGGTTTTTCCAGTAGTCATGTATGGATGTGAGAGTTGGACTATAAAGAAAGCTGAGTGCAGAAGAATTGATGCTTTTGAACTTTGGTGTTGGAGAAAACTCTTGAGAGATCCTTGGACTGCAAGGGGACCAAAACAGTCAATTTTCAAGGAAATCAGTCCTGAATATTCATTGGAAGGACTGAGGCTGGAGCTTAAGCTCCAATATTTTGGCCACCTGATGCAGAGAACTGACTCTTTGGAAAAGACCCTGATGCTGGGAAAGATTGAAGTCAGGAGAAGGGGACGACAGAGGATGAGATGATTGGATGGTATCACCAACTCAATGGACATGAGTTTGAGCAAGCTCTGGGAGTTGTTGGTGGACATGGAAGCCTGGTGTGTTGCAGTACATGGTGGTGCAAAGTGTTGGACACGAATGAGTGACTAAATGGAACTGATACTTTTATCAATATATATCATGCCTGTGATGATGAATACAAAAATATTTATCAAATGTGTAATTATAGTAAGTAGGTAAAAGATTCAAATCATTCCTTGTCTATTTTATTCTAGTAGAAAGAGTAAAATATTTTTATAAAATTATTTTGTATATTCATTTTATTTTTAATTATAAATTATTAACATCACATGAAATATTAAAATATACTGCCAAGGGTAAGATTGACAACCACAGTCTTTTCTTTTATATGGATATAATCATAAGTAGTGTCAAGAAGGGCCTTCCTACATGGCTCGGTGATAAAGAATCTGTCTGCCAATGTAGGAGCCCAGATTTGATCCTTGGGTCTGAAAGATCCCCTGGAGAAGGAAATTGCAACTCACTCCAGTATTTTTGCCTGGAGAATCTCATGGACAGACAAGCCTGGTGCATGGTGCAATACAGTCCATGGGGTAGCAAAAAGTCTGAGGTGATAGTGCCTGAGCACACACACACCTTCTCTAGTGTTCAAGATATTAGTATCTAGTGAGTTAATATACTTCAAGTATTTAAAATTATACATAATTTGTATAATGAAGAGTTTGAATTGTCCAGGGGAATTTCTAGCCTTTGTCTTCACCTTCTCCTAATTACTCTCTTGCCCCTGAATATTGTGTGTGATATGCATGTTTTGGCTTATACAAGAACTTTGAGTCATATTGAATGGTCTTAAAAATGTGACGTCAGATGGAGCTTTGGTTCATGTGATATGAATCAACCTGGAAACCAAAATCAGCCATGTGCACAATCAATCTATCAATCATGTCTACACTGTGGAACATTAATAAAACTTTGGGTACTAAAGCTTGGGTGAACTGTTCTGGTTGTCAATATTCTGAGCATATTGTCACACATCAGCATAGGAACAGCAATGTGTTCTCACTCCAGGGAGAGAGGTCTATGTTAAAACACTCCGAGATTTGATCTGTGAATCTTACTCTGGCTTATTTTAATCTGTATCCTTTCCTTGTGATAAACTTTGGCAGTGGATGTAACAGCTTTCATTGACTTCTGTGAGTTTATCTAACGAGTTAACAAAACTGAGGAAGATTTTGGAAACCATTTGAATATACCTGTGGTATCAGAATTGAGGACAATACTGGGGACTCTGCCCTCTAACACTATTATTGGCCTAAACTCTTTATAATCACTATTCATACACTACATGCTTCACTAGTGTTTAGTACATTTATGTACACTTAGTGCTTACACAAAATTAATGTAAGCCATCTATAAAATAAGTCTGAAAAATTTAAAAGTACTGTTAATTTTCATCAATTGTTATCACTACTCCCAATAATATACTGTTTGATCCCACACTTTAATATATGTCCAATTGACTACATTCTTTGCAGCTAGAGATGGAGAGACTCTATAGAGTCAGCAAAAACAAGACCAGGAGCTGACTGTGGCTCAGATCATGAACTCTTTATTACCAAATTCAGACAAAAATGGAAGAAAGTAGGGAAATCCACTAGACCATTCAGGTATGACCAAAATCAAATCCCTTATGACTATACAGTGGAAGTGAGAAATAGATTTAAGGGACTAGATCTGATAGAGAGAGTGCCTGATGAACTATGGACAGAGGTTTGTGACATTGTACAGGAGACAGGGATCAAGACCATCCCCATGGAAAAGAAATGCAAAAAAGCAAAATGGCTGTCTGGGAAGGCATTACAAATAGCTGTGAAAAGAAGAGAAGTGAAAAGCAAAGGAGAAAAGGAAAGATATCAGCATCTGAATGCAGAGTTCCAAAGACTAGCATAGAAATAGAAGAAAGATTTCCTCAGCGATCAATGCAAAGAAATAGAGGAAAACAACAGAATGGGAAAGACTAGAGATCTCGTCAAGAAAATTAGAGATACCAAGGGAACATTTCATGCAAAGTTGGGCTCAATAAAGGGCAAAAATGGTATAGACCTAACAGAAGCAGAAGATATTAAAAAGAGGTGTCAAGAAGAGGTGTACAGAAGAACTATACAAAAAAGATTTTCATGACCCAGATAATCACGATGGTGTGATCACTCACCTAGAGCCAGACATCCTGGAATGTGAAGTCAAGTGGGCCTTAGAAAGCATCACTAGGAACAAAGCTAGTGGAGGTGATGGAATTCCAGTTGAGTCCTAAAAGGTTATGCTGCGAAAGTGTTGCACTCAATATGTCAGCAAATTTGGAAAACTCAGCAGTGGCCACAAGACTGAAAATGTCAGTTTTCATTCCAATCCCAAAGAAAGGCAATGCCAAAGAATCCTCAAACTACCGCACAATTGCACTCATCTCACATGCCAGTAAAGTAATGCTCAAAATTCTCCAAGCCAGGCTTAAGCAATATGTAAACCATGAACTTTCAGATGTTCAAGCTGGTTTTAGAAAAGGCAGAAGAACCAGAGATCAAATTGCGAACATCTGCTGGATCATGGAAAAAGCAAGAGAGTTTCAGAAAAACATCTATTTCTGCTTTATTGACTATGTCAAAGCCTTTGACTGTGTGGATCACAATAAACTGTGGAAAATTCTGCAAGAGATGGGAATACCAGACCACCTGACCTGCCTCTTGAGAAACCTATATCCAGGTCAGGAAGCAACAGTTAGAACTGGACGTAGAACAACAGACTGGTTTCAAATAGGAAAAGGAGTACGTCAAGTCTGTATATTGTCACCCTGCTTATTTAACTTATATGCAGAGTACATCATAAGAAACACTGGACTGGAAGAAACACAAGCTGGAATCAAGATTGCCGGGAGAAATATCAATAACCTCAGATATGCAGATGACACCACCCTTATGGCAGAAAGTAAAGAGGAACTAAAGAGCCTCTTGATGAAACCGAAAGTGGAGAGTGAAAAAGTTGGTTTAAAGCTCAACATTCAGAAAATGAAGATCATGGCATCCGGTCCCATCACTTCATGGGAAATAGATGGAGAAATAGTGGAAACAGAATCCAACATTATTTTTTGGGCTCCAAAATCACTGCAGATGGTGATTGCAGCCATGAAGTTAAAAGACACTTACTCCTTGGAAGAAAAGTTATCACCAACCTAGATAGTATATTCAAAAGCAGAGACATTACTTTGCCAACAAATGTCCATTTAGTAATGGCTATGGTTTTTCTTGTGGTCATGTATGGATGTGAGAGTTGGACTGTGAAGAAAGCTGAGCACTGAAGAATTGATGTTTTTCAACTGTGGTGTTGGAGAAGACTCTTGAGAGTGCCTTGGACTGCAAGGAGATCCAACCAGTCCCTTCTGAATGAGATCAGCCCTGGGTGTTTATTGGAAGGACTGATGCTAAAGCTGAAACTCCAATACTTTGGCCACCTAATGCGAAGAGTGGACTCATTGGAAAAGACCCTGATGCTGGTAGTAATTGGGGGCAGGAGGAGAAGGAAACACCAAGGATGAGATGGCTGGATGGCATCACTGACTCGATGGATATGAGTTTGAGTAAACTCTGGGAATTGGTGATGGACAGGGAGGCCTGGTGTGCTGTGATTCATGGGGTTACAAAGAGTCGGACACGACTGAGTGATTGAACTGAACTAAACTAAACTGAATGTGTGTGGGAATTCAGTTGGTTTTAGTAAACTATCCTATTTAATGGCAATAGAATTTAACTCTTTTGATCGAAAGTTATATCCACACATGGGTGTTACCCAACCCCCAACAACCCCAAATCTTTGTCCTCTATTCATACTTTTTTTCTGTTGCTTACAATTGCTCTATGGAAAAGCTCCTGTCCCCAGTCAATGTTTGTTTTTTTTTTTTTTCTCATCACTGCCTATGGCTTAATTTCCAGTCTCCATCAATCTTTTGAGGCAAATCCCACATAGGCTACAGTTTGTATTAATGCTAATAAGAGGATAGTTGTGAAGGAAAGCTGTCTAATGGCACAGAGCCCTAGTCTGTGGGGAATGCTTAAGTGGCTAAAAATTTGCTCTTTGAGGTATTATCATCACCACCATAGAAGGTAATCCCTCTATTTGTATATTGGTCTACTCTCGGCCATGAAGATTAAAAAAAAGAGATGTTCAATAACCATTGTAACCTGGCTAATTCACCTGCATGGGACAGGGTAAAGAAGACTGATAGCTCTCTTTGAAAGACAGGACTCTTAGGCCTGCCTAGCAGAAACAGCACCAATTAAAACCAACGATAGACATAGTTGGAGTAGAATTCTGTAGGTCCTCAATTCCTAGGTTCAAAGATTCTAAAGAAATTTCCCAGGGAGTTGGGACAGTAGGTAGAGTGAAGAGCACTCAGAAAATTAAAGAATTTGATGAAAAATGTGAAAAACTTTTTGTCTTCACAGTCAATACAAACCACAAATATTAATCTTGGCTAGAATCACTGTTTTATTGACTATTTACCTATTATTAATTATTTTACCCTTATAATTTAATGAACAAAAGTTAAAAAGTGGAGTGGTGCAAAACAATAAGACTTTTACTAGTGTATAAAATTGTCTTATAGGACCTTAACACATTTCCTTTGCAAATAAGAAAGCTATCTCCCAAACTGTGTTTCAGAAAGGACCTCCAAAGTCAAACTAGGTCATCATTCGAGTAGAACTGATGCCAGAAAACACAGCTGCTTCTGGAATATTTTTCAGCAAAAGGAAGAATACCCTCTGAGTCTTCTCAAATTAAATCTTTGTCACAGGCCTTTGTGTGTTTTAAAGGGAAACCTATAATCAAAGGTCCAATCATTAGAAACTTTGGACATAATATCAGGATAGCAATGCAACCATTCAAGCTCTCAAAGGCCAGAGTAAATACTGCCTATCTGTGGCTAAGAAAATAATAAATTCCAGATGATGCACCGAAGATAGTTCAGTTACCCCACTGAGGGTTGCTATCTCCAGTCAATTCTCCCTGCTATCCAGCGATAACACACAGCATCTGTTTGTTTGTTTCCTCACTACCATAGCATTTCTGGGTACGATATTATTAAATTATCACCAATAGGTTAAATGAGGATAGGTATTTCAGAAGGAATGGATGCAGTTTTAATACTTCAAATGAGACTAGTAAACATAGGAATGGAGACCTATACCGTAAAAAGATAATACTGAACAAAGTAGGACTGTTTTCATTTTAGAAATGGTTGCAAAGAAATAAAATTATTGAGGAATCTGGAAAGATCTCAATTAAGAAAATAATGGGAAGACTTTCCCCTACCTCTTGGGGTAGTAAAATAGATCTAGGTTCACCCAACTTGAACAGGCAACCCCATCTTGTAGTCTTAAAATAATTGTGTAGAAAATTGTTAGAAACACATAAATTTTAGAAGACAGCCAAAACCTAACTCTAACATTTCACTGAGAAAAGTAGAAAAGTACAGATAGGTTGCCATTTTATTTCAAAGAAATTCTGACCTAAGCCTGAAGGAACTTGCTTGCTATCAAAATGAAACACTTTACTGTAACTTAAGAGATAGGATTCACATTTTTTGAACTTTGCTTAAGCCACATCTGGGGCATTAGCACCTTTAGTTTTAACTTTTTGTTAACTAAGAAAATTCCCAGAATTTCATGATATTTTTGTTTGTCAGCTTTAATTTCAAAGCTTAACACTGCAAATATGTGAAGCAAAATAATGACAAAGTAATAATAACAGTAATTATAATAATAAAGTACAGTGAATTTTATGCTAATCTATCATACTGTATGCACCCCTACCAACTACCTCATCTTTGAGATAGATGGCGAAAATAAAGGGTACTGAAAATACTGGATTCTCATGAGATTCCCCATATTTCTGGACTTGTTATCACTATTCTACAAATGAGGAATCAAGATTCATTTAAGTGTTTTTTCAAAGCTTATAAAACTAATAGATTCAGAAGCTGGAAATTCAAGCATATACATGATCTTATACCTTGTGTGCTTTCCTCTAAACTTTGCTGTCTACCAAACAATTATGTGATCCTAATCAAAAGGAAACAGCATATTCTCTGTAGTGAGCAACAAATAAAGAGAACCAAGTCAGACCTGAGTAAAATGGTAAAGGAAACCAGATATAATTGTGGTGGGATAATTTATTGACATCCCTGTTTCTCCTCTACTTGTACTGATAAAGTTAACAAGGTTACCACACCATATGTCCTTTAAATGCTAAGTAAATTATAAATGGTTCCAAATAGGAAAAGGAGTACATCAAGGCTGTATTGTGTCACCCTGCTTATTTAACTTACGTGCAGAGTACATCATGAGAACGCTGGGCTGGAAGAAGCAAAGCTGGAATCAAGATTGCTGGGAGAAATATCAATAACCTCAGACATGCAGATGACACCACCTTTATGGCAGAAAGTGACAAGGAACTAAAAAGCCTCTTGGAAGTGATAGAAGAGAGTGAAAAAGTTGACTTAAAGCTCAACATTCAGAAAACGAAGATCATGGCATCTGGTCCCATCACTTCATGGGAAATAGATGGGGAAACAGTGGAAACAGTGTCAGACTTTATTTTTTTGGGCTCCACAATCACTGCAGATGGTGACTGCAGCCATGAAATTAAAAGACGCTTACTCCTTGGAAGAAAAGTTATCACCAACCTAGATAGCATATTCAAAAGCAGAGACAAAGGACCAACAAAGGTCCATATAGTCAAGGCTATGGTTTTTCCAGTGGTCATGTATGGATGTGAGAGTTGGACTGTGAAGAAAGCTGAGCGCCAAAGAATTGATGCTTTTGAACTGTGGTGTTGGAGAAGACTCTTGAGAGTCCCTTGGACTGCAAGGAGATCCAACCAGTCCATACTGAAGGAGATCAGCCCTGGGATTTCTTTGGAAGGAATGATGCTAAAGCTGAAATTCCAGTACTTTGGCCACCTCATGCTAAGCATTGACTCATTGGAAAAGACTCTGATGCTCTGAGGGATTGGGGGCAGGAGGAGAAGGGGACGACAGAGGATGAGATGCCTGGATGGCATCACCAATTCATGGACGTGAGTCTGAGTAAACTCTGGGAGTTGGTGATGGACGGAGAGGCCTGGCGTGCTCCGATTCATGGAGTCACAAAGAGTCGGACACAACTGAGCAACTGAACTGAACTGAACTGAACTGAAATTATAAAGTTACCAAGAAGAAACTGGAGATAACAAACATCCAAGTTGAAGACATAATGCTTGGTGTTCCAGAAGGGAAGGACTGTAATGTGAAGATCTTTGAAAAAATATGGACAGGAACAGAGGAAGGGGAAGAGTTTTCTCTGTCATGAGGGATTTGAAGTACACAAATTCTTCAAGATGTGGGACATATATGTCATTCATTTTTAAATATTCAATAATATACCTCGATGTATTAAAAGGCTTGAAAATGTTCTCATTCTCTGGGGATCTTAAAAATCACAGAAGCATTTTAACTTTAAAACAATCATATAAACTTGGTTCACGAGCATCTCAGCAGTAGCCCATATGGAGCAATATGGAACAGTGGGATGTTTTCATAAATGAAATAAAATGCTTTGATGAAGAGCTCAAAAACGAATACAGAGGAGAGTCCAGTGATAACAGATTTACTTTTCTGCTAGCCCAATCAGCTGAAGACTCAATATTCAATTAGATGTTACTGATAAAACTTTTACCTATGATAGTTTTTTCATATCCCCTTTAGGGGAATGAGGATCATATTGGTTTACCTATGTTGAGAACGATCGATATCTGAGAATTTATAATTAAAAACAAACATATTCTAGGGTTAATAAGCCTAAAGTGTTCGCATTTTCAGTTGATTTTTTCCCCTCTGGGAACCATAATATTTTCAATTAAAATATCAGTGTTATTAAAATCTAGACATTTTAGGTCATAGGCTTCCCTCATAGCTCCGATGGTAAAGGATCTGCCTGCAATGGGGGAGATCTGGGTTTGATCCTTGGGTGAGGAAGATCTCTTGGAAAAGGGAATGGCAGCTCATTCCAGTAAAGAATCCTATGGGCAGAGGAGCCTGGCAGGCTTCAGTCCATGCGGTTGCAAAGAGTTGGACACCACTGAGGAACTAATACTTTCACTTTTTAGGTCATAGTAAAGATGTTTTAATATATATTTCCCCCCCTTCTATTTCCAGTACTTTGGAATATACTTTTACAAGAATTAAAATGTCAAAAATGTTTCTATGATTGTGATCTTTGAATATTTAACTAAATTTAGATGTTACAAAATTTCATACCTTTGAACTTTATTTATTTGTATTCTGGAATAGAATATAAATTAATAAAATTAAAAATTGAAATGCAATAATTTTTCCATAGGTTGACATATTCCAAAAATAAGTGTAGAATTTTAAAGTTTTGACATAAGTATCTTTTGCATCCTAATTGCTTAATTTGTAACATTTCTCTCACTTTTATAGAGATAAATGTCAATGTCTTGGTTGCAATCATTATTTTAAATTATAATTTGATAAAAGTTTCAAAAGCTGGGTTTTCTGGTCCTCCATTTATTGAAAATTTTGATTAAATATTTCCAAAGGTTAAGAACAAACTGCAAACAAAAAGTTAAAAACCCATTTGCAAAATATTCAATGGGATTGTGAATTATTTAGCTTCATTTACAAGAGTATTTCAAAGGCTCACACATTTCTAAAATACAGTTAATAACAGACAGCAGTGAAAATGCTATCATCTTTTTTAAAGTGCTGAAGCATCTTTCTTATATTCAATATCAACTTTGTCAAAATACTTTGCAGGCCAGTTACTCTATGTACTTATAAGAACATTTATACATTTTGACAACTTAAATTTCCACTTGAATTGGTAGAATATTGTGACTTGATTGTCAATTAGAAATTATGTGTGCTTCAACGAAAGCACATTTCTGTGATTTAAACATCTTAATTTCTTAAGAACATATTTTTAACTTAATACAATTCTCCAACAAGTTTTATACTTACATTACCACCAGACAGGTAAATAATTGTATTTCAATATTTAACTCATAATCCTAATTTACAATAGTATTGGTAATGTTGTAAGATGTTTCAACTTTGATGAAACATTATTTTTAAATATTTTAAGTTAAATTTTTAAAAGGCAAAACTTTCTTAAAAGTAATTTTTTCAAGTTTTTAATGACATTGATATATATATGTTAATGAGTTTAACCCCTTAAGAGCTACCATATCATTCTTTGTATGTATATAGAAAAACCCATTGAATCAAAAATGAAAAAAATCACTTAAATGATTTTAAGGGAAATGAAAAAAGGTCATGCTTCTTGGAAGGAAACATACATTCATCTTCTGCAGCTACAAGTGTAAAATGTAATCTCCAGATTCAGTTTTCCTAGAAACCTACTTATGTGTGAAGTAGAGACAGAGGTCTTTTCTATAATATGCATCTTCTGATTTTTCATGTGTTAGTGAAATCAATATTGTTCCCATGGTGGATAGTAACTGTCAACAAACATTTTGTTCAAGTTGCGTGTTTCTCAGCAACTTTCTGAGAAACAGGAATTAAGTCTCTAATTTTTCATTAATAATATTCTTTACATATTTAGCTCATTGGTACATTCAGTTTTATTGACAAAGGAAAGATGCATTTCAATAAAATAATATCTTCTGTGAATCCTCTCTCTAGTTCAAAGCTAGACAGCTTAGAATCTATTCCCATGCCTATTTCTCTGACCTAACATAAATGTCGCATTTTTCCACTGATCTCCTCAATTAGCAGCCTGAAGGGTTAGAGCCTTCTAAGTCACTAAGCATGGATTATGCAAGCTCACTGGCTGGTATACTAAGTAGTCAGCAGAAGCAGCATCATTATAAATTCGTCATCACTGAGAGGAGAAAAAATAAGCTATTCCTAGATATAGCTATCTCACAATCCCAGCACATATTTTATTAGCAAAGTCCTTCTTGATGCCCTTGAAAGGAATTGCTAATAGGGCTGCCTCTCTAAAGCATCAGGTCATCTTTCAGATTTCACTACATTTAATATCAGAAAGGCTGTTTACAGTAAGTGCATTTCAGAGGCTGTTAAACAAGATCATAGCAGAAACTAAAAGCATAAATGGATGTCACATTCATCCTGGCTTACTTTATGGAACTATTATTAATAATGGTTTATTGAAAAACTAAATCCAAGACAAAACTTGATCCAGATTGAATATCTAGACAACAGGTGTAAATAGCGACTGTTCTGGCAATGTGGCTATATGATCATCTTAATCGTGGATGATTGATTTATAGAAGAAACTCACTTTCTTTTTGGAAATTGCCATGGCTTATAAAATGGCTAATTTTAACTATTTGTTGAAGTCCCTAAATTAATGAAAAGAGTGCTGAGAAAATTTCCCTCTGAAAAAGATAAAGGCTAACAATTCCTAGGGCTTTTGATCAAAGACTATGGCTGCCTCAACAGAGTAATAGCTCCTTATTCATGATGAGAATATGAGATGTCATTTAGTTATTTTAATGATAGTATGGTGTTTTATTACTTAGATAATCACAATGATATAAAGATGGTTAAATTAGCTGTGAGTTGATTTCAAGGTCTATAATAAAAATAAGTTGGAGAATGATTTTTTGCCAATAAATCAAACTTAAAATCAGAAATAAAAGAATAAAAATGGCCAACTCATGAGAATATATAATAAATGTATGAACATAAAAGTTACCACTTTTAGCATTAACCATAAAATAAAAAAGAAAGATATTAATATTTTGGCCAAGATTGTTCCAGATCACTTGATAATATCCCATCTATATTTAATGTATGTAATTATATAACCTATGTATCACATTCCAGTGAGAATAAACAAGCTTTCTGAAAGAAAATAAATTGGGGCAGGATGAAAATAAAAATAGAGAAAATAAGATAAAGCCAAAAGTGGCATCAAAATTCATGAATTTTTTAGACATTTCCAAGTAGCTTTCATAAATTAACTTCTTGAGTATCCTCACAGTTGACACAAAAGAAAAATCAAGAATATTGTGTCTTTATTCACAAGCTAATGATAAGCTAGATTCTCAGGGGAAAATGGGCCTCTTTTTGATAATGTTACCAATGAAAAAGAATCTTGGAAAGCTACAAACCACTCACCATGATTAAATATCTCCTCTTCTCTGTCTTCCACTAAGTACCCCATGCCTACTGAGTGTAAAGAAGTTTGAAACCAATGATGCCTGGAGTAAAAGTACAGTAGAATCAATGAAGTTTAGCCTGTCCAGAATTCATCTGAAGTTGTTATAAGATAACGAGTTAACTAAAGTGTATTCACTCACAATAAATGTTGCTGTTCAATTGCTCAGTCGTACCCTACCTTTGTGACCTCATGGACTGCTGCACGCCAGACTTCCCCGTCCTTCACTGTCTCCTGGAGTTTGTTTAAACTCTATCCACTTAGTCAGTGATGCCATCCACCCACCTTATCTTCTGTCACCCTCTTCTCCTGCCCTCAATCTTTCCTAGCTTCTGGGTCTTTTCCAATATGTTGGCTCTTCATATCAGGTTGCCAAATTATTGGAATGTTAGCTTCAGCATCAGTCCTTCCAATGAATATTCAGGGTTGATTTCCCTTAGGATTCAGCTAGCTTGATCTCCTTGCTGCCCAAGTGGCTCTCAAGAATATTCTCCAGCACAGTTCAAAAGCATAATTCCCTCAGGGTTCAGCCTTCTTTATGGTCCAACTCTCAGATCCATACATGACTGCTGGAAAAAATGATATATTTACTAGATGAAACTTTGTCAGCAGAATGATGTCTCTGCTTTTTAATATGATATCTAGGTTTGTTATAGCTTTTCTTCTAGGGAGAAAGTGTCTTTTAATTTCATGGCTGCAGTCACCATCCACAGTGATTTTGGATCCTAAGAAAAAAAGTCTGTCATTGTTTTCATTTTCCCCTATCTGTTTGCTACAAAGTGATGGGACTGGATGCTGAGATCTTAGCTTTTTGAATGTTGAATTTTAAGCGAAAATAAATGTGGACATGATTTATTCAGGTTTATCCTCCATGATAAAATCCAGAACTACCAGGTCTGTTCCCAAAGTAAATATATCCGAATTATGGGATACAGATAAGTAACATAACTATGTAAAAATTGATGCCCTTGGGGCATTTGTCTCACATTCAAGTAGGACCAGGCAGAACTCATAGACAGATCATTTTCTAGGAACAGATTGGTTATACTGTAAATTAAGTAGAATATTTTAAAAATTCATTGAGATTTTATGTCTATAAATTTAGACCAAGCACATGCATACATACATATACATTTATTTAAATTCATACAGTTGTACATTTAAGCATAAATGTGGATTTTATAATTGTTTATGGTCCATGCATATCTTATTACTGATTTGCATGGACTAGAACATGTCAACATGGAGAGCTTTTTTTCAATTTGCCAAAGAAAGAGACAACTAATCTAACAGCTCTTCCAGTCTTCTATTAAAATGAAACAAGAGCGTTGTTAAGTTTGCTGATGAACTCTTCATTGAAACTCCAAGATTTCCAAATGTAGTTAAAGTTAATCTTTTAAGTACTACCTTTACCTTCTTTGAACAACGTACTTGCAGATAGATGGGCTGGATTATTTGAAGGCTATTAATATACCTACATTCTCAGATTTGGTTAATCCATTTATTAGTTCTCCTGAAAAAGGGAAAAAAAACCTTTTAGTTAGTATTTCTTATCTTGTTAATTGGATCAACCAGAATACATTAGTTCTCCCATGCAAGGAGCTCCAAATATGCTTTAAACTTTTGAAAATTCACGTTGGAGATTCATGTGATTTTTGTTACCACTTAAGCATCCACTAATGCGACATGACATTTCTAGAGGAACTATTTGTATTTCATCAGTGGATTTAATTATATAATACCCTTCGAATGAATTTCTATATCTTTTATATTTTTATTTTGTTTCTATTTAAAATCTAGTTTGTAAGTTTAGCTTTAATTTGTAACCAAGGGGCAGAGTAAAACCCAAGTTCCAAAACTGTTCCAAAATGGATTTTACTTTTGGGTATATTTAAAATTCATCCTAAATTTTAATGTATGGTTTGCACAATCATTACAGTGAAAAATATGTATGCATATTTTAAAGTTTTGTGTCATATGACATGAGTAAAATTTTCCACATTAACATAATTATAAAGGAAAATTAAAAGAAGTTTAGTATCAGAACAGTACGATTTTAGCAAAATTTTCCCAAAAGTGGGGAACTGTTTCCATGAACTCTACAGACTAGATAGGAAGAAAGGACCACATAGGTGAAGATAAACAAGGAGAAAGTAAAAGGAGATTTCACCTCATTTTCTTTATCTATCCCGAGTATGGTGACACAAGCTAATTCAATGAAAACATTCAATAAATAATATCTCTCCGTTGTGTCACACTGTCTTATGAAGTAATCAAGAACTCTCAAATATTGCATTCTCTCATCACTGACAACTACGTAAAAGTGTTAACTTGAATTTTCAGAGGATAAATATCATAATGGCACACAGGTTTGTCCCCTTCTCAACCATGAAGACTAAATCAGTGTCAAGTATTAAATCATGTGTCTGTTTATCCAGGTTTTTATTCCTAGTATTCTCATTTGAGAGATATATGAGATAAATGTGTTCCCCACATTAGGCACTTAGACCTAGAGGAAGAGGAATACAAACTCTTTGAGAATACTGTAAAGATCATATTTATCTAGAGAAAGGGTAAGGAAACCAAGGTCTCTCAATTAAATATGGCCCTCCACTGTCAGTTCAGATTATCAAGGAAATCCTAAGATTGTCTTGTAATATTTCCATAAATTCAGTTGGTAAGGACATAGCAAGCCCAAATAGATTTAGACAAGTTATTGTTCACAGCATACACTACAGTCCTTGTCTACTGTCACTCCAGTCAAATGGTGCACAATGCAGTGCCTGTCCAAGTTGATGATACACACATAAGTTAGGGTCATAGCCAAGGAACATAGAACCCAGGATTATCCTAATCTTATAAGAACATTGTTAGAAAATCTGCCCAGTCTTTGACTCAGAGACAGACATTGTAATTTTACTCTGGAATGTAATTAAATGTCTTCAGGAGGAAGGGGGAAGGATTCACTGTTTGTTACTCAGATATGTAGGCAAATCTCCCTATTCTGGAATATCTTTGATCTCTGTATCTTAGAGAGATGACCTGTAAACATCCTTCCAGTGTTTTTTTCTTGAAGATGTGTGGAAAACAGAATTATAGAAAATTTCTTCTAATGTCATCTTTTTTGGTAAATATTTTTTTGTTTGTTTGTTTTTAGAAGATAACAATGCCCATTTGTTCGGATAGTGTCTATGACTGCTTTTGCACTGCAATAGTAGAGTTGAGTATTTGTAAGAGATACCATAAGTCCTGCAAAGTATAAAATATCTCATATCGGGCCCTTTGGAGGTTTCCCAGGTGATTCAGCAGTAAAGACAATCTCTTTAACAAGTGGTGCTGGGAAAACTGGTCAACCACTTGTAAAAGAATGAAACTAGATCACTTTCTAACACCGCACACAAAAATAAACTCAAAATGGATTAAAGATCTAAATGTAAGATCAGAAACTATAAAACTCCTAGAGGAGAACATAGGCAAAACACTCTCAGACATAAATCACAGCAGGATCCTCTATGATCCACCTCCCAGAATTCTGGAAATAAAAGCAAAAATAAACAAATGGGATCTAATTAAAATTAAAAGCTTCTGTACAACAAAGGAAAATATAAGCAAGGTGAAAAGACAGCCTTCTGAATGGGAGAAAATAATAGCAAATGAAACAACTGACAAACAACTAATCTCAAAAATATACAAGCAACTTCATGCAGCTCAATTCCAGAAAAATAAACGACCCAATCAAAAAATGGGCCAAAGAACTAAATAGACATTTCTCCAAAGAAGACATACGGATGGCTAACAAACACATGAAAAGATGCTCAACATCACTCATTATTAGAGAAATGCAAATCAAAACCACAATGAGGTACCACTTCACACCAGTCAGAATGGCTGCGATCCAAAAATCTGCAAGCAATAAATGCTGGAGAGGGTGTGGAGAAAAGGGAACCCTCCTACACTGTTGGTGGGAATGCAAACTAGTACAGCCACTATGGAGAACAGTGTGGAGATTCCTTAAAAAATTGCAAATAGAACTACCTTATGACCCAGCAATCCCACTTCTGGGCATACACACGGAGGAAACCAGAATTGAAAGAGACACATGTACCCCAATGTTCATCGCAGCACTGTTTATAATAGCCAGGACATGGAAACAACCTAGATGTCCATCAGCAGATGAATGGATAAGAAAGCTGTGGTACATATACACAATGGAGTATTACTCAGCCGTTAAAAAGAATTCATTTGAATCAGTTCTGATGAGATGGATGAAACTGGAGCCAATTATACAGAGTGAAGTAAGCCAGAAAGAAAAACACCAATACAGTATACTAACACATATATATGGAATTTAGGAAGATGGCAATGACGACCCTGTATGCAAGACAGGAAAAAAGACACAGATGTGTATAACGGACTTTTGGACTCAGAGGGAGAGGGAGAGGGTGGGATGATTTGGGAGAATGGGAATTCTAACTTGTATACTGTCATGTAAGAATTGAATCGCCAGTCCATGTCTGACGTAGGGTGCAGCTTGCTTGGGGCAGGTGCATGGGGATGACCCAGAGAGATGTTGTGGGGAGGGAGGTGGGAGGGGGGTTCATGTTTGGGAACGCATGTAAGAATTAAAGATTTTAAAATTAAAAAAAAAATAAAAAAATTAAAAAAAAAAAAAGAAGCAAAAAAAAAAAAAAAGAATCCACCTAACAGTGCAGGAGATGCAGGAGACTTGGGTTTGATCCCTGAGTTGGAAAGATCCTCTGCAGAAGGAAATTGCAAACCACTTCAGTATTCTTGATGGCAAACCCCATGGACAGAGGAGCCTGGCAGGCTACAGTCCATGGGGTCAGAAAGAGTCAGACACAAGTGAGCAACTAAGCATGTACACATGGCCCCGAACAGAATACATTTGTAGACCTCTGATCTAAACAATCTGCTGCTCTCCTAGATATAGATGTTCTCCCTGAAGAGTCGAAAGTGGACAGGGAGTCAACAGGAACAACAATAACAAAAGCAAAATAATTAAAAGAGATTTGTCTAAGATGCAGGAAACATTAAATTAAAGTAAAAAGCCAGTTATCTTATTAAATTCATTTTGGAAATAGTAAAGCACTGATTCAGAACTTCAAAAATTAGATACATAATATGGAGGACAAAAGTGAGACATCTCTTCCAGAATTAAGAGAAATTGTACAGGATGTGTAAATGTTTCAAAACATGAAATAATAGACTTGAGAACAGAAAAGAGTGTCAATTTATGCGGAATAATCAGTCACCAAGCACCAAAACCAAACAGGAATCTCTGTAAAAATAACTGAAACAAAGGAATAAGAAACACCTAAGCATACCTGAACTAAACTATAAATATGGTAGGTGGCATGTGAGAAAAACTGACAAAGTGATTGGGGTAAGCCAACATCAGGATGTAACTTGATGACTTAAAAGGAGAATTAAGCATAAATATCTTAGAGCAATCCACTGTATGGGAACAGGGATTAATGGTAGACTTTCCATTATATCTTAACTAAGTAGAGAATTTTGAAGAAAATATGTATCAAGAATGTATCAACTCCAATACTTTGGCCACCTGATGCAAAGCATTGACTCATTTGAAAAGACCCTGATGCTGGGAAACATTGAAGATGGGAAAAGGTGACGACAGAGGATAAGATGGTTGGATGGCATCACTGACTCAATGGACATAGGTTTGAGTAAACTCCAGGAGCTGGTGATGGACAGGGAGGCCTAGCGTGCTGCAGTCCATGGGGTCGCAAAGAGTCAGACACGACTGAGCAACTGAACTGACTGACTGACTGATGTATCAAGAATGATGAAACCAAGTATTTTAAGTGGATGAAAGAACAAAAAACATTCTAAATATTTTTAGTTGAGAAAAAAATGCCACCCATTATTTATTCTTTATAAACTTGCTCTGGAATATACTTCAATTACCTGGAAGATAAAACTGAAGTTTTGAAATGAAGAATAAGTACTCAATATGTAAATTACATATGGTCTCTGTACTCAGTCATGTCTGACTGTTTGTGACCCCATGGACTGTAGCCTGCCAGGCTCCTCTGTCCATCAAATTCTCCAGGCAAGAATACTGGAGTGAATTGTTATTTCCTACTCCAGGAGATCTTCCCAACCTAGGAATCAAACCCACATCTCCATATCTCTGGCATTAGAAGGCAGATTCTTTACCACTAAGCCACATGTAAATTATGTCTCATGCAGTGTTATTTTTAAATATAGTAAACAGTATAATACCATTTAAGCCAGTGCTAAATCTCTATGGTTGCTTACCATCTGACTAGGTAAGGCCATAGTAGATACTAGCACGGAGCTAGATTCCTTGAATTCAGTGATGATGGGATCTAGAATAATGGACAACAAGTGAAGCACTTACTGCCAAAAGCTGGGTGAGCACATCTACTGTGAAAAAGCAGCAGGGACACACACTGATAATCATAGTACATTGGTTCAGAGATCTTTGGTGCTGAGTAATAGCATGGTCTCCCTAGGGAGAAAATACATGGGCAGCTTACTAGAGTATTGCCTTTTCCGGAAAACCCTAGCTCTGGAAGCCAGACTAGAGGTGTGAAAGTGGGTATCTTAGTATCCAGAACCAAGTTAATTCACAGCCCCAGAACTCCGTGATTGAAGACAAGATTGAGTCATCTGGAGGAAAAACTCCTTGCCATTGCTACAAATATATACCATAAATCTTTGGCCAAAACTTTTTCAAAGGGAAATGTAACCATTTTTAGCATATCTGAGCATTGAGGAAAGGGAAAGCCCAGAACTTTCAGTGATTAATAGACAGTAGATCTGAAACTTGGCATATACAGGGAGACCCACTAAAATGCCACTTGGTACATCAGTCAAAGTGGAGGCTTATAATGGCAATTAATGGACAGTCAATTGCAGTTTACTTGAGCCACAAACCAAGTGGGTCCAGTTGGTTTACAAACTATTGATACCATACAGTTATATCCTCAGTTTGGAAAAGTATAATTGGAGAGACATACTAAGCAATTTAATGGCTCTCAAACACGAGGACTACTATGGAAGGAAGGGCTAATTAAAAGCCCCTGAAACTCTCTGCAAACTTGGTAAAGCAGAGCATTACTTTACTCTAGAGGAACTGCACAGATAAATCAATTTTGAAAACTAGAAATTGGGGCAATACTTAGTAAATCCCCATTTAACTCATTAGTTCAATATGGACAAAATTCAGAAGAATTTTGCAGAATGATATGAACTATGCAAAATTTAATTAGATGATCAATCAGATGATCCAACTGCAGTTTATGACTGATGTAGCATTTTTGCTAGAACCACATAGCTCCTAGAACTTGGTGTGCAGATATAGACCTGCTATTGCCCTTTTCAAGGGCCACCAGAGATTATTTATTTTATTTTCCTGGGATGAATTTGATGTACATTCTGTTATAGTAAGAATACTCCTTTGACTTTAGAGGATTTTCCTGTTGGTCAATTATTTCAACTATTTCATATCTAATGCCTAAATATCTGACACATTCATATAAAAATAATATGTATACAGATATAATGACTATACATTCATATATTACATATAAATTTTTTTTTTTTTTTTTTTTTTTTTTTTTTTTTTTTTTTCTTTTTTTTTTTTTTTTTTTTTTTTTTTTTTTTTTTTTTTAATTTTTACAAACACATTGTATATGTTTTCAGGGGGGGGGGGGTGGGGGTCAGTATTCTTATGTTAACAGTGATTTGTTTTAATTCTTACACATTAAGAAATTTAAAATTGTTGTTATTCATGATTTTGGTTATTTAGAATACATAGTTTCAATGACTTTCTTAAAATAGAATTTAAATGAATTAATAATGTTTTATAAGGCAAAATATATAAACAAATATAGGTAAAATATCAATAGACAGACAAAATGCAAATAGCAAAAGCTATTTAATTTGAGAAGAATAACACTTTTCTGAATGTTGCGGAAAAGGCAAAGAGGGAAAGGATAATGACCTGAACTACATTAACTTCTTCATATCTAATATAAAGTCATCTTGCTTCTGATATATTGATTTACTTTGAAATATACATAGAAACAGCATTTCTTAAATTAAATCTTTCTCCTTTGTTCTGTGACATTTTTGACTTGTGACATTTTTAGGTGATAGCCACAATGTGGGGGGATATTGTGGAAGACAATTTACATTACTCTAAAACTCTGCAGGACATAATTGCCTTTTGGGGCATCATGTCACCATGGGGCATCCCACAGAAGCTATGGTTTTGACAGATATGTTGCTGTAATTGATGATGCACCAAGTCAATTTTTCCTTGTATTAAGAAAAAAAAAAAACCAACCCTGTCACAGTTTAATTACCTCCTGATCATTTATACTTATTGGATAAAGAACATTACACTTTTTTTTTTAACTTATCTATCTACTGAATGAATATATTTCAAATTAAATTTTATTCTCAGGTTGAATCTGGAAAAAAGATACAATAATGAATCCTTGTTGTATTATTAAGATGGAAAACAACTTCTGAGGTATTTTTAAAAATTAGTTTAGGTGAGACAACTCATTGTCAAAAATTTCAAATAAAATGAGGTGAAAACAATTTTAATTTTAGATGATTTAAAGATAGACTCCATATTTTAAATATCAAAATATTAAACCTCTATTTTTTCTTTTACTTTGCACATGCTTATTATTGTTTACAGCTATAATTATATAACTAATTCATTTTAAAACATCTAAAATAAAGATTAAGCTTTAAAACCTAAAACATTAAAAACATGAATTGGACTTCTTTTCTTAAAATACAGTCTTTCCAAATATGAGAACCAGATCAGAAAATGTTACACAACTAATGTAAAATCTATATTACCAAAATGTTAGTAAATCAAATGAATGATCAGCTATAAATTTGATTTTTCTTTTATTTATGAAATATATTACAGAATTCAATAGTGGCACATAAGTAGATTACTAATTATTATATGTTTTCAATATTGTTATTACTATTAACTCATGTGTACATACAAATGCTCGTTTTTATTTCTGAAGTGAGTGTTGGTTGCTCAGTTGTTTCTGTCTCTGTGTGATTCTATCGACTGTAGTCTCCCAGATTCCTCTGTTCATGATATTCTCCAGGCAAGAATATGGGAGTGGGTTGCTATGACTGGCCCACTAAGCGTGGGCGGCTGAGACCAGCGCACTAAGCATGGCTGAGAGGAGCTACCCCATGTCCGAGGTCAGGGGCAGAAGCTAGAAGGACCCCATGCCCGAAGGGCGGGGTCCAAGAGGAGTTACCCCACGTCTGAGGTCAGGGGCGGCAGCCGGGAGGAGCTACCCCGCATCTGACGTCAGGGGTGACGGCTTAGAGGAGCCACCCTGCTTACGAGGCCAGGGGCAGCGGCCGGGAGGAGCAACCTAACGTCCAAGGAGCTGCGTGGGCGCAGGAAGGCCTAGAGGAGTTATCCCATGTTGAAGGTCAGGAACGGTGGCAATGAGGAGATACCTTTCATCAAAGGTAAGGAGCAGTGGCTGTGCTTTGCTGGAGCAACCATGAAGAGGTACCCCACGCCCAAGGTAAGAGAAATCCAAGTAAGATGGTATGTGTTGCAAGAGGGCATCAGAGGGCAGACACACTGAAACCATACTCACAGATAACTAGTCAATCTAATCACACTAGGACCACAGCCTTATCTAACTCAATGAAACTAAGCCATGCCCATGGGGCAAACCAAGACAGGCAGGTCGTAGTGGAGAGGTCTGACAGAATGTGGTCCACTGGAGAAGGGAATGGCAAACCACTTCAGCATTCTTGCCTTGAGAACCCCATGAACAGTATAAAAAGGCAAAATGATAGAATACTGAAAGGGGAACTCCCCAGGTCAGTAGGTGCCCAATATGCTACTGGAGATCAGTGGAGAAATAACTCCAGAAAGAATGAAGGGATGGAGCCAAAGCAAAAACAATACCCAGGTGTGGATGTGATAGAAGCAAGGTCCGATGCTGTAAAGAGCAATATTGCATAGGAACCTGGAATGTCAGGTCGATGAATTAAGGCAAATCGGAAGTGGTCAAAAAAGTGATGGCAAGAGTGAACGTCGACATTCTAGGAATCAGCAAACTAAAATGGACTGGAATGGTTGAATTTAACTCAGATGACCATTATATCTACTACTGAGGGCAGGAATCCCTCAGAAGAAATGGAGTAGCCATCATGGTCAACAAAGAGTCTGAAATGCAGTATGTGGATGCAATCTCAAAAACAACAGAATGATCTCTGTTCATTTCCAAGGCAAACCGTTCAGTATCACAGTAATCCAAGTCTATGCCCCAACCAATAACACTGAAGAAGCTGAAGTTGAACAGTTCTATGAAGACCTACAAAACCTTTTAGAACTAATACCCAAACAAGATGTCCTTTTCATTACAGGGGACTGGAATGCAAAAGTAGGAAGTCAAGGAACACCTGGAGTAACAGGCAAATTTGGCCTTGGAATGCGGAATGAAGCAGAGCAAAGATTAGTAGAGTTTTGCCAAGAAATTGCATTGGTCATAGCAAACACCCTCTTCCAACAACACAAGAGAAAACTCTACATATGGACATCACCAGATGGTTAACATCGAAATCAGATTGATTATATTCTTTGCAGCCAAAGATGGAAAAGCTGATACAGTCAACATAAAACAAGACCAGGAACTGACTACGGCTCAGATCATGAATTCCTTATTACCAAATTCAGACATAAATTGAAGAAAGTACGGAAAACCACTAGACCATTCAGGTATGACCTAAATCAAATCCCTTATGACTATACAGTGGAAGTGAGAAATAGATTTAAGGGCCTAGATCTGATAGATAGAGTGCCTGATGCACTATGGAACGAGGTCCGTGACATTGTACAAGAGACAGGGATGAAGACCATCCCCATGGAAAAGAAATGCAAAAAAGCAAAATGGCTGTCTGGGAAGGCATTACAAATACTTGTGAAAAGAAGAGAGAAGAAAAACAAAGAAGAAAAGGGAAGATATAAACCTGTGAATGCAGAGTTCCAAAGAATAGCAAGAAGAGATAAGAAAGCCTTCTTCAGCGATGAATGCAAAGAAATAGAGGGAAAGAACAGAATGGGGAAGACTAGAAATCTCTTCAAGAAAATTGGAGATACCAAGGGAACATTTCATGCAAAGATGGGATCGATAAAGGACAGAAACGGTATGGGCCTAACAGAAGCAGAAGATATTAAGAAGAGGTGGCAAGATAACAGAAGAACTGTACAAAAAAGATCTTGCAACCCAGATAATCACAATGGTGTGATCACTCATCTAGAGCCAGACATCCTGGAATGTGAAGTAGGCCTTAGAAAGCATCACTACGAACAAAGCTAGTGGAGGTAATGGAATTCCAGTTGAGCTATTTCAAATCCTGAAAGATGATGCTGTGAAAGTGCTACACTCAATATGCCAGCAAATTTGGAAAACTCAGCAGTGGCCACAGACTGGAAAAGGTCAGTTTTCATTCCAATCCCAAAGAAAGGCAATGTCAAAGAATGCTCAAACTACCACACAATTGCACTCATCTCACACACTAGTAAAGTAATGCTCAAATTCTCCAAGCCAGGCTTCAGCAATATGTGAACCGTGATCTTCCTGATGTTCAAGCTGGTTTCAGAAAAGGCAGAGGAACCAGAGATCAAATTGCCAACATCCACTGGATCATGGGAAAAGCAAGAGAGTTCCAGAAAAACATCTATTTCTGCTTTATTGACTATAACAAAGCCTTTGACTGTGTGGATCACAATAAACTGTGGGAAATTCTGAAAGAGAGGGGAATACCAGACCACCTGACCTGCCTCTTGAGAAACCTACATGCAGGTCAGGAAGCAACAGTTAGAACTGGACATGGAACAACAGACTGGTTCCAGATAGGAAAAGGAGTACGTCAAGACTGAATATTGTCACCCTGTTTATTTAACTTACATGCAGAGTACATCATGAGAAGCACTGGACTGGAAGAAACACAAACTGGAATCAGGATTGCTGGGAGAAATATCAATAACCTCAGATATGCAGATGACACCACCCTTATTGCAGATAGTGAAGAGGAACTAAAAAGCCTCTTAATGAAAGTGAAAGTTGAAAGCGAAAATGTTGGATTAAAGCTCAACATTCAGAAAATGAAGATCATGGCATCCGGTCCCATCACTTCATGGGAAATAGATGGGGAAACAGTGGAAACAGTGTCAGACTTTATTTTGGGGGGCTCCAAAATCACTGCAGATGGTGACTGCATCCATGAAATTAAAAGACACTTACTCCTTGGAAGAAAATTTATGACCAAACTAGATAGCATATTCAAAAGCAGAGACATTACTTTGCTGACTAAGTTCCATCTAGTCAAAGCTATGGTTTTTGCAGTGGTCATGTATGGATGTGAGAATTGGACTGTGAAGAAGTCTGAGTGCTGAAAAATTGATGCTTTTGAACTGTGGTGTTGGAGAAGACTCTTGAGAGTCCCTTGGACTGCAAGGAGATCCAGCCAGTCCATTCTGAAGGAGATCATCCCTGGGATTTCTTTGGAAGGAATGATGCTAAAGCTGAAATTCCAGTACTTTGGCCACCTCATGCGAAGAGTTGAGTCACTGGAAAAGACTCTGATGCTCTGAAGGATTGGGGGCAGGAGGAGAAGGGGGCGACAGAGGATCAGATGGCTGGGTGGCATCACTGACTCGATGGACATGAGTCTGAGTGAACTCCGAGAGATGGTGATGGACAGGGAGGCCTGGCGTGCTGCGATTCATGCGGTTGCAAACAGTCAGACATGACTGAGCGACTGAACTGAACTGAACTGCCATTTTCTACTCCAGGGAATCTTCCTGACCAGGGATCGAGCCCAGGTCACTTATTACAAGTGGTTTCTTTACCATCAGAGCCATCAAGGGCTTACCTTTTTATTTCTAATTTAATATAATTGAATCACAGGGTTATTTAAAATGTTTCATCTCTACTTAGGTAAAATTTGTTTTAATGAATAATAAACCACATTTCCATTTGAATTGGCTTCATGGAGAGATCCATGATCCCAAGAAAAGTGAACTAGCTTGTCAGTGGTTTATAAAGGTAGAAATTTGTGAGCTGCATATTGGCTTCTTTTACTCACCTTAATTATTTTTTTTGTATCAATAGTTGTATACATATCAACAATTATTCAGCCTTGGCTTATACAATTTTTTCATTCAATAATTTTAAATGCATCAAGTGCTGCTAAGTTGCTTCAGTCTTGTCCAACTCTGTGCGACCCCACAGACGGAAGCCCACCAGGCTCCCCCATCCCTGGGATTCTCCAGGCAAGATCACTGGAGTGGGTTGCCATTTCCTTCTCCAATGCATGAAAGTGAAAAGTGAAAGGGAAGTTGCTCAGTCATGTCCCGATTCTTAGCAACCCCGTGGACTGCAGCCTACCCAGCTCCTCCATCCATGGGATTTTC
Organism: Capra hircus; assembly: GCF_001704415.2. Classification (NCBI taxonomy): domain Eukaryota; kingdom Metazoa; phylum Chordata; class Mammalia; order Artiodactyla; family Bovidae; genus Capra; species Capra hircus. The sequence continues at coordinate 24,074,885 of NC_030835.1, forward strand.
CAGGCAAGAGTACTGGAGTGTGGTGCCATTGCCTTCTCTGCCCACTTATTGCCAAGTTTGATTTTAAAGTCTAAATAAGGCCCTGTGTCTAATCAGTGGCTTTGACTTTAATTAAAGATGATTTGTGTAGCAACTTTGGATGCTTTCTTCCTTCCACCACATAGTGATAAGAAATACTGATAAAATATTTTTTCCTGCTACTGACTAGATTTCCCATCATTTGCTCCTCAGTTGCTAGTGTAATCTTTTCTGTGGGATGCTCTTCTCCTAACTTAGAACAAGGGCAAATATTGCCTATCTTAATAGACTAAATTTTAAGGGTATTATACCTGAGGCAATGTAACATAGTGGTAGTGCTAAGATGTATCAATAATGTATTCTTGGACATGTATTCCCTGTGTGCAAAATCCTTCTCCACTTTAAGAAATGGGCCATATATTGTACTTTTATTCCTTCATCTATATAGGGCTAATACTTTTATCTAATCAACACATTTTTATGAAGACAAAATGATCTAATGTATGTAAAGCAGTTGGAACAGTGCCTGATGTAAAGTGCTATGCATGTATTACTGTTGTGGCAGTGGTAGTTTTGAAGCAGTTGACAGCATTTTTTCCACAGGTGATACATACCCCTGGTCCACATCAATGCTGATTGCTATGGAAGGATACTGAATGTCTGTGTCCTCCCAGCCCACTTCAGTTCATACATTGAAATATTAATCCTTCATGTGATGGTATTTGGAGGTGGGGGAATTTGGGTGGTGACTAGATCATGAGGTTAGAGCCCTCATGGATGGGATTAATGTCCTTATAAAAGCGATCCCTGAGAGCTCTCTAGGCCCTTTGGCCATGTGAAGAAACAGAGAAGACAATAGTCTATGAACCAGGAACAATTTGGTGTCTTCTGACCTCACAGATCAGGTCTTGAAATAAGATCAATGCACCAGCGCTGGAATTCTGAGCATTCAGACTGTTGAACTAAATGTTTGTTAATCAAGCCATGCAGTCCATGGTGTTTTGATTATAGCAGCCCACATGGACTAAGACAGAATGTTAAAGAAGTTTGAGGCTAGAGAAGGGAAAATATTTTGTGGACTGCAGTAAGAGAAGGCATGCCATAAAGGAACGCTGAAGTTTGTGAATGATTCTAAATACAGCAGATGATAAACTTTTCTTATTTATGCATTCACTCAAAATTTTTTTGTGCGCGTGTGTGTGCCCCCTATATGATAGGTACTATTCTAGATAGTGAAGTGTCAACTAGTCTTGACAGAGCAGTCAAGAAAATAAAATCCTCCTTCTTATGGAGCTTACATTCCAGAGAAGAGACCAACGACAATAAACAAATGAAAAATACAGAGTGTATCAGAAGATGATAAATATTAACTCTTATGGAGAAAAATAAAACAGGGTATCCTGGATATGGTGACCTAGTGATAGAGTGGGCTGCTACTTCATAGAGTGACCAGGCAACCCTTAATCCAGTTTAATTTTAATTTTTTTAATTTTTAAAACTATTGGATTTTCCACAATGTTACTTCTATTGTTTATATTCTGATTTTTTTTGGCCATGAGGCCTATGGGATCATAGCTCCCTGACCAGAGATTGAACCTACACCCTCTTTCACTGGAAGGCAAAATATTAACCACTGGACAACTAAGGAAATCCCTAATTCAGTTTACTTTTGAACCCTAAATACAACTGAGGGTAAAACCATATCCTTTTTCTGAGAAAGAGTATTTCAGGCCGAGGTAACTGCAAGTTAAAGATCTTGTTGCATCAAGTTCCATGAATAGTCAGAGTACTGGGCTAGAACAGGATGAAGAGATATGAAGCGGCAGAGGAGACTGAAAAAAGATGGGAAATAAGAACATGAAAGGTTAATGTAGGACATAGTATGTCTATGGGAAGCTGTTAGAGTCTTTAAAGAAGAGGAATGGCACGATCGGACATACATAGATTAAAGGTGGTAGGAAATCAAAGGTAGACAAAGAAAAGGCATTTAGAAGATCCTTGCAGTAATCCAACTAAATTTAGCTGGAGGTTTCTAATGAGGAAAAATTGCAAATAACTTCGGTACTGTGAAATCCTGCAGAAAGAACAAGAAAGATGAAGTGCAATAGCCAACTGAGGGCTTGCAAAAGTAGACAAATTATATCAGAAATTTGAAGAGAATTGCCTTTTTGCACAAATATGATTTATTCTGTTCATTCCCTGTGATTAATCTCTTCTATCTGTCTGTCTTCCTGCCATTCACCCATCTCTGAGTGCTTATCAATAGGAAAGTACAGGTGAACTAGGTCAAGACTCAGAGTCTGCCTTTGAGGAGTTCGCAGTACAGTGGAGGAGACCGACACTGACAGGTTATTACGCTGCAGAACAGCGGGCGCCGTTACGTGTGTTATGGATATAATGCCTCCCTAAGCTTTGTATAGATTTCTTAGTATAATATTGGCGCAATCTTGGTAGAATTTTTGTAATTCCTTTAAATTGACTCACTCCGTGTTCTATGCTTCTCATCTCTATGGGTTCCTAAATATACAAATACATATACAAAAGATCACAAGCAAAATCCTACTTAACATTTATTATTATACATATTTATTAAAAATTTTGCTTAAATTCTTGGGTAGATTCGTTTATTTAAATAGCCAATTCAATATTTATTAGTTTTACAACCCATTTGTTCTAAGGTAGGTTATCTTCTGCAGATACTTGTCTAAGAAAATCTCATTTTCCACAATTTTTCCTGAAGCTCTAAGAAATAAGAAATAAATAATTTATTTTGAATTAATTAAAATTATTATCTTTCATTAATGGCAAATAACTTTTGTAGTGATTTTGTTTTAGTACTTCACCTAGGAAAGGTCATTTAAAATTGTTTCTTATATTTACTTATACCTACAATTTTCTCTGCAAAATTACATTTCCCTCCTTGCTTCTGCTATCATTTTTATGTATAAACTAACAGCTGCACAGAATAATTTGCGGCTGTGTTTTTCCCCAGAACTTACTCTGATCTTCCTGGTAGAAGAAAAACAACGCATGCTTATCTAGATGCCTGACTCAATCATGAACTTACAATTTTGTTAAATTAAATGATCAAATTGTCAAATATTACAAAAATTTAAGGACTTAATATTACTGGCTATCTCACTCTTTCCAATTTTTCAATGTATTTGAGACTTTTCATTTTATATACAGTGAATATCCTTCAGTTTACAGAATGGTACCACACACATATAGCAAAAAAGGTAAAAAGTGAAATTTGCACTATTGTGTCTGACTCTTTGCAACCCCATGAACTGTAGCCATGAAGTTCCTCTGTCCATGGGATTTTTCAGCCAAGAATACTGGAAAGGGTAAGCCAGGGGGATCTTCCTGACCCAGGAATCAAACCTGTGTCTCCTGCTTTGCAGCCAACATTCTTTACTGTCTGATCAATCCAGGGAAGCTCAGATTTAGTACTTCCACCTAAATCCAGGGCAGAATTACAATTTCCTTTTTAAAGAACTATTTTAATTCATATTTTATATTTGACTCACTACCTATGTTGTATTCATTTAGTTTAGTCTCTAGAGTGATCATATTAATATTCCCAGGGTGAGTGACTGATGACAGAGCAGGTGAAGTGCTGCTTCTGGTACATGATCCTTGTGATGATTTGAAGGAAACTGCAGGCTATGATGCTTACATTGAAACTCAACTCCTCTCTGGCTGGCCTCCAGACGTCTCACAGGCGTTTTCTGCCCAAAGTTATTCAATCCATAGACAATATTAACAGAATTTTACATTAAAATCTTGGCATACCAATATCTGTAAGGGATGTATAAAATTAAGCGTTAGTCATTCAGTAGTGTCCAAATCTTTGCAACCCCATAGACTGCAGCCCACCAGGCTCCTCTGTCCATGGAATTCTCCAGGCAAGTTTACTGAGTGGGTAGCCATTCCCTTCTCCAGGGGATCTTCCTGGGCAAGGGATTGAATCTCGGTCTCCCACATACGGCAGATTCTTTACCATCTGAGCCAGAAGTATAATATTTGCTGTGTACAATTACCAAGGCTGTGAAATTTTTGTTCTTGCTTGGTTCTACCTTCCTTAGAAAAAAAAATTGTTTAATTTCTTTGTTATTGGAATAGAGTTTCCTATGCTGTAGAGAATGTTCTCATTAGTTATCTTATATAAAAAAAGAATGTAGTTATATATAGACATACATATATATATATATGAATCACTTTGCTTGTACAGTGACATTAATACAACACTGCAAATCAACTATAGTTCAATTAAAAAATCTAAAATATTAAAAATTAAAAAGAAAAAAAAGAAAATCATTGGTTATAAAAGCTGTTTCCCAGAACCACAGAGCAAAAGTGAAATAAATGAGATTTTAATAGTAAGAACTAAAGATAAAAGTCAAATGGTTTGTGCCTTTATTTTAAATCTATACCCATTTTTTCAATTCTGTCCACCTTAAAATAAAAAACAAGCCTAGTTAAGAGCTTTCTCATAGAAACACAGTGGTTCTCACTCATTTGTTCACTCCTTCATCTCCACATTGTCTAGTGTTAATTTCTAATATGGCCATAGGAACACAGGATTTAACTGTTCTCATCTAACTTTCTAACTTGCTTACAAAAATAGGCTTGTATCAGAGTGGCAATTCCAATTCTTCATTCAGTTCAATTCAGTTCAGTTCAGTCTCTCAGTCGTGTCCAACTCTTTGCGACCCCATGAATTGCAGCACGCCAGGCCTCCCTGTCCATCACCATCTCCTGGAGTTCACTCAGACTCATGTCCATCGAGTCTGTGATGCCATCCAGCCATCTCATCCTTGGTCATCTCCTTCTCCTCCTGCCCCCAATCCCTCCTAGCATCGCAGCCTGGTAATATAATGACCTGACTTTGGTGGAAGTTACTGTTACATCCTTAGTCCCAAATGTCATTTTGTACTGACTTCATACAGGCCTTTTCATTATAGGACACTAGAATCCAAAAGTAGGAAGTCAAGAAACACCTGCAGTAACAGGCAAATTTGGCCTTGGAATACGGAATGAAGCAGGGCAAAGACTAATAGAGTTTGCCAAGAAAATGTACTGGTCATAGCAAACACCCTCTTCCAACAACACAAGAGAAGACTCTACACATGGACATCACCAGATGGTCAAGAGCAAAATCAGATTGATTATATTCTTTGCAGCCAAAGATGGAGAAGCTCGATACAGTCAACAAAAACAAGACCAGGAGCTGACTGTGGCTCACATCATGAACACCTTATTGCCAAATTCAGACTTAAATTGAAGAAAGTAGGGAAAACCACTAGAACATTCAATTATGACCTAAATCAAGTCTCTTATGATTATAGAGTAGAAGTGAAAAATAGATTTAAGGGCCTAGATCTGATAGATAGAGTGCCTGATGAACTATGGACTGAGGTTTGTGACACTGTACAGGAAACAAGAATCAAGATCATCCCTATGGAAAAGAAATGCAAAAAGGCAAAATGGCTGTCTCAGAAGGCCTTACAAATACCTGTGAAAAGAAGAGAAGGGAAAAGCAAAGGAGAAAAGGAAAGATATAAACATCTGAATGTAGAGTTCCAAAGAATAGCAAGGAGAGAAAAGAAAGACTTTCTCAGTGATCAATGCTAAGAAATAGAGGAAAACAACAGAATGGGAAAGACTAGAGATCTCTTCAAGAAAATTAGAGATACCAAGGGAACAATTCATGCAAAGATGGGCTCAATAAAGGACAGAAATGGTATGGGCCTAACAGAAGCAGAAGATATTAAGAAGAGGTGGCAAGAATACACAGAAAAACTGTACAAAAAGATCTTCAAGACCCAGATAATGACGATGGGGTGATCACTCACCAAGAGCCAGACATCCTGGAATGTAAAGTCAAGTGGGCCTTAGAAAGCATCACTATGATCAAAGCTAGTTTAGGTGATGTAATTCCAGTTGAGCTCTTTCAAATCCTGAAAGATGATGTCGTGAAAGTGCTGCACTCAATATGCCAGCAAATTTGGAAAACTCAGCAGTAGCCACAGGACTGGAAAAGGTCAGTTTTCATTCCACTCCCTAGGAAAGGCAATGTCAAAGAATGCTCAAACTACCATACAATTGCACTCATCTCACATGCTAGTAAAGTAATGCTCAAAATTCTCCAAGCCAGGCTTCAGCAATATGTGAACTGTGAACTTCCAGATGTTCAAGCTGGTTTTAGAAAAGGCAGAGGAACCAGAGAACAATTGCCAACATCCGCTGGATCATGGAAAAAGCAAGAGAGTTCCAGAAAAACATCTATTTCTCCTTTATTGACTATGCCAAAGCCTTTGACTGTGTGGATCAAAATAAACTGTGGAAAATTTTGAAAGAGATGGGAATACCAGAGCACCTGACTGCCTCTTGAGACACCTATATGCAGGTCAGGAAGCTACAGTTAGAACTGAACATAGATCAACAGATTGGTTCCAAATAGGAAAAGGAATACATCAAGGCTGAATATTGTCACCCTGCTTATTTAACTTATAGGCAGAGTACATCATGAGAAACGCTGGGCTGAAAGAAGCACAAACTGGGATCAAGATTGCTGGGAGAAATATCGATAACCTCAGATACACGGATGACACCACCCTTATGGCAAAAAGTGAAGAGGAACTAAAGAGCCTCTTAATGAAAGTGAAAAAGGAGAGTGAAAAATTTGACTTAAAGCTCAACATTCAGAAAACGAAGATGATGGCATCTTGTCCCATCACTTCATGGCAAATAGATGGGGAAACAGTGGAAACAGTGTCAGACTTTATTTTGGGGGGTCCAAACTCACTGCAGATGGTGATTGCAGCCATGAAATTAAAAGATGCTTACTCCTTGGAAGAAAAGTTATGACCAGCCTAGATAGCATATTGAAAAGCAGAGACATTACTTTGCCAACAAAGGTCCATCTAGTCTAGACTATGGTTTTTGCAGTGGTCATGTATGGATGTGAGAGTTGGACTGTGAAGAAAGCTGAGCGCTGAAGGATTGATGCTTTTGAACTGTGGTGTTGGAAAAGACTCTTGAGAGTCCCTTGGACTGCAAGGAGATCCAACCAGTCTATACTGAAGGAGATCAGCCCTGGGTTTCTTTGGAAGAAATGATGCTAAGGCGAAACTCCAGTTCTTGACCACCTTATGTGAAATGTTGCCTCATTGGAAAAGACTCTGATGCTGGGAGGGATTGGGGGCAGGAGGAGAAGGGGACGACAGAGGATGAGATGCCTGGATGGCATCACTGACTCGATGGATGTGAGTCTGAGTGAACTTTGGGAGTTGGTGATGGACAGGGAGGCCTGGCGTGCTGTGGTTCATGGGGTCGCACAGAGTCAGACATGACTGAGTGACTGAACTGAACTGAACTTAAACAGGCCAAGAATATGGGAAGAACCTGAAACAAATGTGCAAATAAAACAAAAACAGAAATGAAAGCCAGGTTATGAGTATTATAATATCCCAAACAGATATATTTTTTTTGCATAAACTGAAGACTAGAAGAGCTTTCAGAGGAAATTAGTGCCACTATTTATACTGGGTTAGTCTGTTAGGTTATCAAAATATACAGTGAAAGATGGGACAGTTTCCTTCTCTTGCAAGAAGCTGATGAAAAATCAAAATGGAGCTTAAATAAAAAGGTAGGATTTTGTAAATGTGTGTAACTTTCAAGGGATATTCGCTAAAGATTAAAGTAATTGAAATGGTAGTGGAAGTAACTGAAGAATATAATAGTGTTAATAGTTAACATTTGTAAAATGCAGTAGAGAATCACCTGGATATAAATATAGAAGAAAGAAAAAAAAAGATCCCATGTTTAAACACAGTTATTTTATCTGGCTTGCATAAGTTATTACTTTATTCATATTCCCAGGCAAGTCTCTTATTAACTTGAATTAAAATGAGTTCGAATTACTTGCAAGAAGTTCTTTGATATTATTTGGAATGTTAATGTTTGTGATGATCAGAGGATAATTTTATTTCTCTGTTTCATCAGCATTTTTTAAACTATTCCTTAAACTTCAGATTCATGAACTATCTTAGGGGAGATTTTTTTACTGCTTTTTTCTTTTAAAGCTGAAGACTCTGGGGTACTGGGGATTGAACATACCTTTGGGTAATAAATGGAAGGAAAGGAATAGCATCCAGTTTTCTTCCAAGGTCAGGGTTCTTTCACTGCATCGTGACTCTTGCAATTATACCACAGCCATTTTTTACCTCATAGGGAAGTTGTTTCTCAGGCTTTGGGAAAAGTAAATTTAGAAGATATAGAAGCTGTAAATCTGTTTTAGGAGGTAAAATTTCTAAACTTCTCTGTATTATACAATATTCAGATCAATAGTATATGTCTAGCCATGACTTTCCATTGACTTTCAAATACAGCTTGGAATCATTAGCACAGTATGACCTGGCCCATGGCCTTCACAATCTGGCTTCACTATTGCATCTTCCTCTCCTTACCCATCAGAGACTTTACTCAAACTGAACTCTGGAAACTTTTTAAACTTCACACTCCTCCATTTATTCATTCAACTCCACACCTCCTTTGCTCCCCCACCTCTAAATTCTACTCATTGTGAAACTTTGTCAGATGGACCCATTTTATCCTTTGAATGATCCAACCAGTCCATTCTGAAGGAGATCAGCCCTGGGATTTTTTTGGAAAGAAGGATGATGCTAAAGCTGAAACTCCAGAACTTTGGCCACCTCATGCAAAGAGTTGACTCATTGGAAAAAACTCTGATGCTGGGAGGGATTAGGGGCAGGAGGAGAAGGGGATGATAGAGGATGAGATGGCTGGATGGCATCACTGACTCGATGGACATGAGTCTGAGTGAACTCCAGGAGATGGTGATGGACAGAGAGGCCTGGCGTGCTGCGATTCATGGGGTCGCAAAGAGTCAGACACAACTGAGCGACTGAACTGAACTGACCTGAAGGACTTAGTTTATGGAAATGTCTCTTATATTTCTTTTATGTTGCTTGATGTGAGTATCTGTGTAAAAATTATTTTCTCTGCTAATACATATTGATATGTAAAGATAGGACGTGTGTCTTCAGTATGTTCAATATTTGATAAGTATTTATTAACAAACTGTAGAGTGAATAAAAGATATTCTGGAAGTAAAATATTCTATGCGTGCATGTGCTTAGTCATGTTCAACTCTTGGGACCCCATGGGCTGTAGCCCACCAGGCTCCTCTGTTCATGGAATTCTTCAGGCAAGAAAACTGGAGTAAGTTGCCATTCCTACTCCAGGAGATCGTCCAACCCAGGGATCAAACTCACTTCTCCTGCATTGGCAGGCAGAGTCTTTACCAACTCTGACACCTGGTAATATTATATAATTGGACCTAAATTTTAAACTATTTTGTGACAGCAACACATGAAACAAGTTAAAGATATAAGAACTAGTTCTTACAGCTGATATAAATAAAACATAGTATTAATTAAACCTAATGCCCTACCCCTGAGAATGGTAGAAAATTCATGGGAAAAGTGGCCCCATAAATCTGGGATATCTAAAATTCATCTATTTATTTCTTTAAATGTTTTTTTTTTAATTTCTCACTATTGAACAATAACTTGGTTGAGTAAATCATACTATATTAACACTTACTTTCACTTATATTTTGAATATATTTAGAATATCTAATATTTTAGATATAATTTAGTCTCATTTTATTTTCAAGGTGTTAGTTTTAGGATCAAAATAGTAGTTTTGCACTTTTGATATTGACATTTCTTTTGGTGTTCTAAAAATTAACTGACATTTCTAGGTGTGGATTTATTTTTATTTTGTTCCTCAGATTTTGTCACCTTTATTGGATACAAGGATTTTCTTTTCTCAACTGCTTTTATCTTTTCCATGTTCTTACTTCCCTAGACTCCTTAGAGAATAGTTTACAAGATCTATTTTGTGGTGTATATAGACTTCATCTGAGTGTAACTAATCTTTTAATATTTTTATTGTTAAATGTTTTCAATAATGTTCCTAAAATTTCTTCACTGTGTCAATTTCCCAATATGCTTGTTCTTTTTAAGAATGCATTTTTCTTTTATTATAAATGATTTAATTCCATCATTTATGTAAATATTATAGACACAATCATTTTGTATTCTACTCACATCTGTGTTATTTTAATGGATTTTTAATTGTATGTTTATTTTATATACTGAATCCCACTGATGTTATATTGATTCTACATTTTGAAATGTTTGGTTATGGGCTCATTTTAATTAAGATTATTTTTAGTTATTTTTTCCAGTGAGAATCCCTTGTGTTTGGGGTTTTAAGAATATTTCTTCAGAATGTTTTTATGTGTATTTTATTCATGCAGAAGCCCAATATAAATTAAATATGATAATTTTGTGTCTCAAGGTTCAGGGATAATGCAGAGAATCTAAACTTAGCATAGAAAACCTGTACTTTTTAAAAGTTGCCTAGAAGTTACCAATAGTGCAGATATGTTACCATGGGATATGGGCTACAGCATCAACAATAGCAAAATGAAATAAGGATGGCACTAAATACTCAAAATAATTTATATTTTTTTCAGGCAAGGTTTTATTGGGGCCCCCACTGCAGCAGGTGAGAGTGAGAACAAATAAATAAGACTCCCTTATTTGCTTACTCCCCAAGACCAGTAAGCTTGTTCCTTATATAAGTGAAGGTAGAGATATGTCCAAGGGTCAGGGTGGAGTGGTGACTTAGGTCTTTTGTCCACCCCTTAGATGGTGTTGTGTACAAGGGGTATGTGCAGTACCCTGACTTTGTTCTGGGCTCTTCAGAAGTGGCTGTTGGTTTTTTTGGTGTCTTTGTATATTTTGTCCAGAATTTGTCTTAACTCCACATGCATACAGTTATTTTTAGTCACATGCAGTTTCTTTGTATTTTATTGTTCAAAGAGGTGTGTATCCAAGTTCAGGCATTGCAACACTGCAGCAAATAGTCCCATGTTCCTCTGATAGACTGTACATTCTTATTCTAAATGGGTAGGGACCAAAGGTATCTTCTGAAAATTCTTCCTGCTTAGAATCAGAGTCTTGTAAACAAAATATATTTATTACATATGTAGGGTATCATTTTGTGTGTAAATACACGTGTATAATGGAATTTGTAAATTTAAAAGGTGAGAGGGAGTTAGTTTTTCTCTAATAGTGGGTGCATGACAAGGAAGGACCTTGAAATCCTTATCTTTAAAAAAAATTAAAAGGAAACACAGAGGCATCTTTAGTGTATTAGAAGTATGTGGAAAAATTATAAGAAAATATTAGCTATTTAATACATGATTTTATTATTTTGTATAGAAAAAGCATGAATGCCACTATTTTTGAAGTGATAATGATTAGAGCAAAAAATATTTCTGTGAGAAAAAATTAATCTATGACTATAATATCCCAGACAGAAGATTCACTAAACAAGTGGAGGTAGTGGAAGTGGAGATGAATATTCAGTTTTATAATCAGGAGATTTTACAGATGTAGAAGTAAAAGAGTGACATGAAACTCATTTGTAAGATTAAAGAAAAGAAAGAGCTTAAAATACTGATTTTTTTGTTTGTTTGCCAACTTGTGAAAAAATCAGCTATTACAGACATTTTGGGGGAAAAATCATGGCTTGATTGGGACTTTATAAGGTTAAAATTTCTCCAGGAACTATAAATGCATGAGGGACTATAATTTTCTAGAAATGTATATCACACAGTCAGATTTAACTTTATATGAATGGGTCATATTTCCAGTATAGCATGTGATTGGAAAAGTAAGAAATGAATAGTTGGAAGTTTAGCAACTGTATGCATATTTGCACCAGTTGAAGAATCAGTTCAGTTCAGTCGCTCAGTCATGTCCGACTCTTTGCGACCCCATGAAATGCAGCACACCAGGCCTCCATGTCCATCACCATCTCCCGGAGTTCACTCAAACTCACGTCCATCGAGTCAGTGATGCCATCCAGCCATCTCATCCTCTGTCATCCCTTTTTCCTCCTGCCCCCAATCCCTCCCAGCATCAGAGTCTTTTCCAATGAGTCAACTCTTCTCATGAGGTGGCCAAAGTACTGGAGTTTCAGCTTTAGCATCATTCCTTCCACAGAAATACCAGGGCTGATCTCCTTCAGGATGGACTGGTTGGATCTCCTTGCAGTCCAAGGGACTCTCAACAGTCTTCTCCAACACCATAGTTCAAAAGCAGCAATTCTTCTGTACTCAGCTTTCTTCACAGTCCAAATCTCACATCCATACATGACCACTGCAAAAACCATAGCCTTGACTAGACAGACCTTTTTTGGCAGAGTAATGTCTCTGCTTTTCAATATGCTATGTAGGTTGGTCATAACTTTTCTTCCAAGGAGTAAGCGTCTTTTAATTTCATGGCTGCAGTCACCATCTGCAGTGATTTTGGAGCCCAAAAAAATAAAGTATGACACTGTTTCCAATGTTTCCCCATCTATTTCCCATGAAGCGATGGGACTGGATGCCATGATCTTCATTTTATGAATGTTGAGCTTTAAGCCAACTTTTTCACTTTCAACTTTCACTTTCATCAAGAGGCTTTTTAGTTCCTCTTCACTTTCTGCCATAAGGGTGGTGTCATCTGTGTATCTGAGGTTATTGATATTTCTCCCAGCAATCTTGATTCCAACTTCTGCTTCTTCCAGCCCAGCGTTTCTCATGATGTACTCTGCATATAAATTAAATAGACAGGGTGACAATATACAGCCTTGACGTACTCCTTTTCCTATTTGGAACCAGTCTGTTGTTCCATGTCCAGTTCTAACTGTTGCTTCCTGACCTGGATATAGGTTTCTCAAGAGGCAGGTCAGGTGGTCTGGTATTCCAATCTCTTGCAGAATTTCACACAGTTTATTGTGATCCACACAGTCAAAGGCTTTGGCATAGTCAATAAAGGAGAAATAGATGTTTTTCTGGAACTCTCTTGCCTTTTCCATGATCTAGCAGATGTTGGCAATTTGATCTCTGGTCCCTCTGCCTTTTCTAAAACCAGCATGAACATCTGAATGTTCATGGTTCACGTATTGCTGAAGCCTGGCTTGGAGAATTTTGAAGAATAGTCAACTAAAAAGAAACTGTCGAAAGTGAAAGAGCTAGGAAAGAGTTATATACTAAAAACAAGAGTAGGGAGTTTTAAAATATAGGGATCTAGTTGAAAATGATGAACCTTTTATATATAACATGTAGGGAAATATTTAATATAAGCCATTTGATTTGACAGATAAAAGATGTTGCTGATATTTAGAAGAGGAATTTCTTCTTGGGTAGAGGGATTGGTGCTTACTGAAGTGTGCTGAAGCATTGGAAGTTCCAGGCCTTCTCTATATAAGAAGTTTTTCATAGAGTTGTAACCCATTTGGAACAGTTGGCAGGCCTATCATACTGCATTTTGCATAAGATTGGAAAGTCATCAATGTTCTTATTAACTAATAGTGTTGGAGGTGTGTACTGCAAGATAATGATAAAAAAAGGTGAGAAAGAAACCCTTCTCAATTGTAAGTTGTGGAAAGAGAGGAATTACATATGATTAAGAAGTTATGATCAAGGTAAAAGGGAAGGTTAATGAGAACATACATTAGTGAGTAACAAAGTAAAGCTATCAATATTTTCAGGCTACAAGGAATATCAAGCCATAAAGTCTAAGATCCACAATTAACAAACTTATATTAACTCCACAAAATGTGCAAATGAACTACAGAGAGCCATTTTAGAGAATTATTCAGCATAATAAAAGATCAGAGAAAAGACAAAACCACAATTCACACTATACACATGTGCAGAAACACACACAGCTTTGGGGTAGAGGTAAAAGCCATTGTACTGAAACTTCCAACTGAATATCAGCAATGGTCCATTGATCACCTTAATGGCCACCACAATCTCTTTGGAACCTGATTCAGCTGTCATTGTATATTACATCTGAATTAAGGTCTTTTCAGAGTGAGATGCAGATCCCCTGGACAGAGACCCAAACTTGCATTCTTTAGAGAGTGAAGACAAAGTGTGCACTTCATAGTAGCAACTGCTACATTTATCTGTAAAAACTCCAGGATTTTTATAGTTAATGAGCACTAATCTTTTGGTGCTTATGTGATTAATGTACATGCTGCCTATTTGATTTTACTAGGTTTTACATATATGTAAATTAGGTCAAGAAGCAAGAGTTAGAACTGAACATGGAGCAACAGACTGATTCCAAATAGGAAAAGGAGTATGTCAAGGCTGTACATTGTACCCTGCATATTTAACTTACATGAAGAGTACATCATGCGAAATGCCAGGCTTGATGAAGCACAAGCTGGAATCAAAATTGCTGGGAAAAATATCAATAACCTCAGATATGCAGGTGATGCCATCCTTATAGCAGAAAGTAAAGAAGAACTAAAGAGCTTCTTGATGAAAGTAAAGAGGAGAGTGAAATGTTGGCTTGGAACTCAACATTCAGAAAACGAAGATCATGGCATCTGGTTCCATCACTTCATGGCAAATAGATGGGAAACAATGGAAACAGTGACAGACTTTATTTTGTGGGCTCCAAAATCACTGCAGATGGTGACTGTAGCCTCGAAATTAAAAGATGCTAGCTCCTTGGAAGAAAAGCTATGACCAAACTAGACAGTATATTAAAAAGCAGATACATTACTTTGCCAACAAAGTCCATCTAGGCAAAGCTATGGTTTTTCCAGTGGTCATGTATGAATGTGAGAATTGGACTATAAGGAAAATTGAACACCAAAGAATGGATGCCTTTGAACTGTGGTGTTGGAGAAGACTCTTGAGAGTCCCTTGGACTGCAAGGAGATCCAACCAGTCCATCCTAATGGAAATCAGTCCTGAATATTCATTGGAAAGACTGATGCTGAAGCTGAAACTCCAATCTTTTGGCCACCTGATGTGAAGAACTGATTCATTTGAAAAGACCCTGATGCTGAGAAAGATTGAAGGAGGAGGAGAAGATGACAGAGGGTAAGATGTTTGAATGTCATCACTGACTCGATGGACAAGAGTTTGAGCAAGATCTAGGAGTTGGTGATGGACAGAGAGGTCTGGGGTGCTGCAGTCCATGGGGTCGCAAAGAGTTAGACATGACTAAGTGATTGAACTGAACTGAAATTAGGCAAAATAGGTTGAGCATTTTAAAGTTAGATAGTCTTCATTAGATTCAGGCTGTTTTTTGCTGTTTACTGAGGTATAATATATGCACACCACTCCCCTAACATATAATTGGTACACAGAAACATCACAAACACACACTTACACACCAAAACAGAGAAAATTTTATGTTAGAGATAAAGGAAAGATAGGAGGTAATTAGAGAAACACATTTCCAGAAGAGTTGGGTAGGAAATAAGGTCAAAATATAGATGGAGAACTAAATGTTACGGGGAAAAGGTAGCCCTTTTTCTGGAGTTGAAAAATGGAGTAAGTGTTATAAGAGTTAAAGTCCAAGTGAGATTGTGTGAACCTAAGAGATACTATGTATAATCCTTTGCACTATTCCAAAGAGGCAGACATATTTTCATCAAACTAAGAGGGAGGTGTAAGATGGGTGGAGAAAAGTGAATAGTGAGAAGAGTTGAAAAGACTTGGTGATACAAAGAATGCCAAAAGAATCTGAAAATCAGCAAGTGAAGTGATGTTCTTAGAAACCAAGAAACTATTACTTTGTTCTAGTGCCAATAGGCATGGTAATGAGATTTTCTCTAATAAAAATTAATGCTATAAGGTTAAGAATTAAGCAAGTGATCACAAGAGGCTAAAGTTCAAGATCTTTATGTGCAAGCAGAATTATTTTAAGTGAATCAAACACCAAGTTCACCTGATAAAGTGTGCCCAAGGTTAATGCAGTTTTCAGCTGTTTCATGAAACATCGACCATTCTTTTAAAGTGCAATAATGTTTTTGTGGAGAGCTCAAATGTTTTTGTGTTATCTCCTGAACACATAGCAGAAAGAATAGCCAGAAATTGGCTTTGTGTCTAATTACATTAATTTTGAAAAGTTTAAACATATCAGTTCATCTAGATGATAAATATTTTTTTTTCTAAAAGATTCATTTAGTTCTACATCCACATGATATAATTTGTACTGGTCAAAGATACGGTTTTTCCAGTAGTTATGTATGTATGTGAGAGCTGGACTATAAAGAAAGCTGAGCGCAGAAGAATTGATGCTTTTGAAGTGTGTTGCTGAAGAAGACTCCAGAGAATCACTTGGACTGCAATGAGATCAAACCAGTCACTCCCAAAGAGAAATCAATCCTCAATATTCATTGGAAGGACTGATGCTGAAACTGAAGCTCCAGTATTTTAGCCACTTGATGAGAAGAGCCAGCTCATTAGAAAAGACCATGATGCTGGGAAAGAGGTGAAGGGGACATCAGAGGGCAAGATAGTTGGATAGCATCACTGATTCAATGGACATGAGCAAGCTCCTGGAGATGGTGAAGGACAGGAAAGTCTGGAGTGCTACAGTCCATGGGGTTGCAAAGAACTGGACACAATTGAGTGATTGAAGAACAACAGAGTACGAGGATTATTCCAGTTATTCTGGGGGAAGGGGCAGGATTCCCAGGAAGTGGACTACCACTCAAGTTTTGACCTTTTATGATTAGCCTCAGAATTGTCATGGTACTGGTGAGTGTGTCCATTTGTTTGTGCTTATTTGCTCAGTCATGCCCAACTTTTTGTTACCCCAGGTACTATAACCTGCCAGTCTCCTCTATCCATGGGATTCTTCAGGCAAGAATACTGGAGTGGGTAGCCATTGCCTTCTGCAAGGGATCTTCCCAACCCAGGGATTAAACCTGGGTCTCCTGCATTTCAGGCAGATTCTTTACCATTTGAGCCACCAGGGAAACCAATGCTAATACATTGCAATGAGTGTATACTGAGGCTCAAAGTCTACTGGCTGTCAAATCTTCTGCCATCTTGGACCTATTTGATTCCAATCATTTATGTCATGTCCTCAGGCTATGCCATTCCTTTAAAGGTTATGCCAGCCTCCTTCTCTCCTGTCTTGGTTTCACAAATCCATGCCCCATATGAAAAATGAGTCCCTTGAGGATGGCAACTGAATCATTATCTGTCTAGATTCCCATGATTTAGCATACGAAATGTCACATTTTAAATGATCAATAAATAATTTATTACTTGAACAATGTATAAAAGGACTTCATTAAATTTTGGAGAAGATATTCAGCATATCTCCCAGAGATATTTCTAGAGATAAATATTTAAATACATAGATTATCTTGTCTTTACCTCTAGGTGCATTGACATCTTTGTTTTCTGTGAACACACAAGGGTGTGCCACCAATTAAGATTCCTATCTGGACTGTATTTCTTAGTAGCCTCTTAGCTGTTTCCTCCACTTCCCTCAATTGTTGCTTAAAATTACCTTTTCAATGAGGCCTGCTCTGACTCCTGTATTCAAAGTTTCAGCCACTACCTTCCTCCGTACCAACACCACTGTTCTCCCTAAATTTATTCACCATTTTTTCTGTTTTTCTTTTTCCACAACATGTATCACCATCTAATACACTATAATTTCTTTTTGTTATATTTTGCCTTTGAATTCTGCTTCCTCACTAGAAAGTAAGCTCCACAAGGGCTGGTAACTTTTTCACTTAACATATTGATCCTGTGAACAAAGAACAGAAGAGCATTGCTCACCACCCAGTTTTACAAGAGCTAAGTTATAATCCATTACAGTGTTCACCTACAGTGTACTCTGAGAGGAATTCAGGATGGAAAATGGGGAGGCACTGTGTGATTTGGAAAAACAAAACCTTAGATCCTCAGATGCATATCTCAGGGAAAGATTTCAATGATGCCAAATTTTTCATCTTCCTGTACATAGAAAATCCTTAAATCATTACCTTGAGATAGCTGTTCTTTGTGATTAGTAGTGATATTTTACCAAACTGTATCCTTGACTGTGGGGTTCCCTGGTGGTTCAGTGGTAAATAACCCATCTGCCAATGCAGGAGACCCAGTTTTGATCCCAGAGGCCAGGAGGATCCCCTGGAGGAAGATAATATCAGCTTATACTTGCCTGGGAAATCCCATGTACAGAGGAGACTGGTGGACTGCAATCCATGGGATAACAAAAAGCCAGACACAACTTAGTAACTAAACAATAACAACAACATCCTTGACTGCATGTATTTCCTGGTCAAAAAATATCATTTATTAACTGGCCTCTTCCCTAAACTATCTCTTTGGAGCAGCTCCTCAGACCTTAGTAGCTATGTCCCAGGTCATAGACTACAGTAAAACCTTGAATAAAACTTAACTCACAAGTCTTATGTTTGCATTTTTCTATTTGTCAATAATGTAAATTCTTATAATAGTGTTTGATATAAAATATACACTCATTAAATATTCATAATTGAATAATAAAAGAATCACCACCACTTTAACCTCATTAGATTTTATTTTGCTTAAATAATGCTCCATTTTATGCTTTAACCTTTATATAGTCTACACAGAGGGAAAGGGAAGGTGACATTGAAGATAGAACCTCACTGACACAAAGAGACCAGCTTTGATCTAGGTGTTTCTTTAAGCTCTTAATTCATGTTTTTTGTTTGTTTGTTTGTTTTTCAGACACAGCTATACAGAAAATAATTGCTTGAACATATCCAATTATTTCCCTTCTATACTCCATTCTACTTAAGAATCTGCAAACACAGTTTTGAAAGTAAAGATAGAATAAGTGAGGTAGAAGATAGAATGGTAGAAATAAATGATGCAGAGAGGAAAAAAGAAAAAAGAATTAAAAGAAATGAGGACAACTTCAGGGGCCTCTGGGACAATGTGAAATGCCCAAACATTCAAATCATAGGAGTCCCAGAAGAAGAAGACAAAAAGAAAGGCCATGAGAAAATACTTGAGGAAATAATAGTTGAAAACTTTCTGAAAATGGGGAAGGAAATAGTCATACAAGTCCAAGAAACCCAGAGAGTCCCAAACAGGATGAACCAAGGTGAAACACCCCAAGACACATATTAATCAAATTAACAAAGATCAAACACAAAGAACAAATATTAAAAGCAGCAAGGGAAAAACAACAAATGACACAAAAGGAGATTCCCATAAGGATAATAGCTGATCTTTCAATAGATACTCTTCAGGCCAGAAGGGAATGGCAAGACATACTTAAAGTGATGAAAGAGAAAAACCTACAATCCAGATTACTGTACCCAGCAAGGAGCTCATTCAAACATGAAGGAGAAATCAGAAGCTTTACAGACAAGCAAACCTGAGAGAATTCAGCACCTCCAAACCCGCTCTTCAATAAATGCTAAAGGATCTTCTCTCGACAGGAAACACAGAAAGGGTGTATAAACTCGAATCCAAAACAACAAAGTAAATGGCAAAGGGACCATACTTATCAATAATTACCTTAAATGTAAATGGGTTGAATGCCCCAACCAAAAGACAAAGACTGGCTCAATGGATACAAAAACAAGACCCCTATATATGCTGTCTACAAGAGACCCATGTCAAAACAAGGGACCCATACAGACTGAAAGTGAAGGGCTGGAAAAAGATATTTCATGCAAATGGAGATTAAAAAAAAAACAAAAGGGAGTAGCAAGACTCATAGCAGATAAAATAGACTATAAAGTCTGTGAAAACAGACAAAGAAGGACACTACATAATGATCAAAGAATTAATCCCAGAAGAAGGTATAATAATTATAAATATATATGCACCCAACATAGGAGCACTGCAATATAAAGGGAAATGCTAAGAAGTATGAAAGGGGAAATTAACAATAACACAAAAATAGTGGGACACTTTAATACCCCACTCACACCTATGGATAGATCAACTAAACAGAAAATTAACAAGGAAACAAAAACCTTAAATGACACAATGGACCAGCTATACCTAATTGGTATCTATAGGACACTTCACCCCAAAACAACGAATTTCGTCTTTTTCTCAAGTGCACATGGAACCTTCTTCAAGATATATCACATCCTGGGCCATAAGTCTAGCCTTGGTAAACTAAAAAAAAAAAATAGAAATCACTCTAATCATCTTTTCTGACCACAATGCAGTAAGATTAGATGTCAATTACAGAGAAAAAAAATTATAAAAAATTCCAACATATGGAGATTAAACAACGCGATTCTGAATAACCAAAAAATCATAGAAGAAATCAAAATGGAAATCAAAATATGTATAGAAACGAGTGAAAATGAAAACACAACAACCCAAAACCTACGGGACACTGTAAAAGCAGTGCTAACGGGAAGGTTGATAGCAATACAGGCTTACCTCAAGAAACAATTTAAAAAGTCAAATAAATAGCCTGATTCTACACCTAAAGCAACTAGAAAAAGGAGAAATGAAGAACCCCAGGGTTAGGAGAAGGAAAAAAATCTTAAAAATTAGGGCACTAAAAATGCAAAAGAAACAAGAGACCATAGCAAAAATCAACAAAGTTAAAACCTGGTTCTTTGAGAAGATAAATAAAATTGACAAACCATTAGCCAGACTCATCAAGAAACAAAGGGAGGAGAATCAAATCAACAAAATTAGAAATGAAAATGGAGAAATCACAACAGACAACACAGAAATATAAAGCATCATAAGAGACTACTATCAGCAACTATATGCCAGTAAAATGGGTAGCTTGGAAGAAATGGACAAATTCTTGGAAAAGTATAATTTTTGAAAACTGAACCAGAAAGAAATAGAAGATCCTAATAGATCCATCACAAGTGTGGAAATTGAAACTGTAATCAGAAATCTTCCAGCAAACAAAAACCCAGGACCAAATGGCTTTACAGCTGAATTCTACCAAAAATTTAGAGAAGAACTCACATCTATACTACTAAAACTCTTCCAGAAAATTGGAGAAGAAGGTAAACTTCCAAATTCATTCTATGAAGCCACTATCACCCTAATACAAAAACCAGACAACAACGCCACAAAAAAAGAAAACTACAAGGCAATATCACCGGTGAACATAGATACAAAAATCCTTAACAAAATTCTAGCAAACAGAATCCAACAACATATTAAAAAGATCATACATCATTACCAAGTGGGCTTTATCCCAGGAATGCAAGGATTTTTTAATATCTGCAAATACATCAATGTACGATGGTGTGATCACTCATCTAGAGCCAGACATCCTGGAGTGTGAAGTCAAGTGGGCCTTAGAAAGCATCACTATGAACAAAGCTAGTGGGGGTGATGGAATTCCAGTTGAGCTCTTTCAAATCCTGAAAGATGATGCTGAGGAACTGCTGCACTTAATATGCCAGCAAATTTGGAAAACTCAGCAGTGGACACAGGACTGGAAAATGTCAGTTTTCACTCCAATCCCAAAGAAAGGCAATGCCAAAGAATGCTCAAACTACCACACAATTGCCCTCATCTCACATGCTAGTAAAGTAATGCTCAAAATTCTCCAAACCAGGGTTCAGCAATACCGTGAAATTCCTGATGTTCAAGCTGGTTTTAGAAAACGCAGAGGAACCAGAGATCAAATTGCCAACATCGGCTGGATCACGGAAAAAGCAAGAGAGTTCCAGAAAAACATCTATTTCTGCTTTATTGACTATGCCAAAGACTTTGACTTTGTGGATCACAATAAACTGTGGAAAATTCTGAAAGAGATGGGAATACCAGACCACCTGACCTGCCTCTTGAGAAATCTGTATGCCGGTCAGGAAGCAACAGTTAGAACTGGACATGGAACAACAGACTGGTTCCAAATAGGAAAAGGAGTACGTCAAGGCTGTATACTGTCACCCTGCTTATTTAACTTACATGCAGAGTACATCATGAGAAACGCTGGGCTGGAAGAAGCACAAGCTGGAATTAAGATTGCTGGGAGAAATATCAATCACCTCAGATATGCAGATGACACTACCTTTATGGCAGAAAGTGAAGAGGAACTAAAAAGCCTCTTGATGAAAGTGAAAGAGGAGAGTGAAAAAGTTGGCTTAAAGCTCAACATTCAGAAAACGAAGATCATGGCATCTGGTCCCATCACTTCATGGGAAATGGATGGGGAAACAGTGGAAACAGTGTCAGACTTTATTTTGGGGGGGGCGGCTCCAAACATACTGCAGATGGTGACTGCAGCCATGAAATGAAAAGATGCTTACTCCTTGGAAGAAAAGTTATGACCAACCCAGATAGCATATTCAAAAGTAGAGACATTACTCTGCCAACAAAGGTCTGTCTAGTCAAGGCTATGGTTTTTCCAGTAGTCCTTCCAGAAGAAGGACTGTGAAGAAGGCTGAGCACCGAAAAACTGATGCTTTTGAACTGTGGTGTTGGAGAAGCCTCTTGAGAGTCCCTTGGACTGCAAGGAGATCCAACCAGTCCACTCTGAAGGAGATCAGCCCTGGGATTTCATTGGAAGAAATGATACTAAAGCTGAAACTCCAGTACTTTGGCCACCTCATGCGAAGAGTTGACTCATTGGAGAAGACTCTGATGCTTCAAGGGATTAGGGGCAGGAGGAGAAGGAGACGACAGAGGATGAGCTGGTTGGATGGCATCACTGACTCGATGGACGTGAGTCTGGAGTGAACTCCAGGAGTTGGTGATGGACAGGAAGGCCTGACGTGCTGCGATTCATGGGGTTGCAAAGTGTCGGACACTACTGAGCGAGTGAACTGAACTGAATACACCACATTAACAAATTGAAAGATAAAAACCATATGATTATCTCAATAGATTCAGAAGAAGCCTTTGACAAAATTCAACATCCATTTATGATAAAAACTCTCCAGAAAACAGGAATAGAAGGAACATACCTCAACATAATAAAAGCTATATATGAGAAACCCACAGCAAACATTATCCTCAATGGTAAAAAATTAAAAGCATTTTCCCTAAAGTCAGGAACAACGCATGGGTGCCCACTCTCACCACTACTATTCAAAATAGTTTGAAAGTTTTGGCCAGAGCAATCAGCAGAAAAAGAAATAAATGGAATGCAGATTGGAAAAGAAGTAAAACTCTCACTGTTTCCAGATGATATGATCCTCTACATAGAAAACCTTGAAGACTCTACCACAAAATTACTAGAGCTAATCAATGAATATAGTAAAGTTGCAGGATATGAAATTAACATACAGAAATCCCTTGCATTCCTATACACTAACAATGAGAAAACAAAAATAGAAATTAAGGAAACAATTCCATTCACCATTGCAACGAAAAGAATAAAACCCTTAGGGATATATCTACCTAAAGAAACTAAAGACCTATATATAGAAAACTATAAAACACTGATGAAAGAAATCAAAGAGGACACAAACAGATGGAAAAATAAACCATGTTCATGGAATGGAAGAATCAATATAGTGAAAATGAGTATACTACCTGAAGCAATCTATAGATTCAGTGCCATCCCTATCAATCTACCAACAGTATTTTTCACAGAACTAGGACAAATAATTTCACAATTTGTATGGAAATACAAAAAAATCTCTAATAGCCAAAGCAATCTTCAGAAAGAAGAATGGAACTGGAGGAATCAGCCTGCCTCACTTCAGGCTCTACTACAAAGCTACAGACATCAAAACAGTATGATACTGGCACAAAAACAGAAATATAAATCAATGGAACAAAATAGAAGTGCAGAGATAAATCCACACACCTATGGACACCTTATCTTTGATAAAGGAGGCAAGAATACACAATGGAGAAAAGAAAATCTCTTTAACAAGTGGTACTGGGAAAACTGGTCAACCTCTTGTAAAAGAATGAAACTAGAACACCTTCTAACACTATTCACAAAAATAAACTCCAGATGGATTAAAGACCTACATATAAGATCAGAAACTACTAAACTCCTAAGGAAAACATAGGCACAACGCTCTCAGACATAAATCACAGCAGGATCCCCTATGAACCACCTCGCAGAGTAATGGAAATAAAAGCAAAAGTAAACAAATTGGACCTAATTAAACTTAAAAGCTTTTGCACAATGAAGGAAACTATAAGCAATGTGAAAAGACAGCCTTCAGAATGGAAGAAAACAATAGCAAACAAAGCAGCTGACAAAGAATTAATCTCAAAAATATACAACTAACTCTTGCAGCTCAATCCAGAAAAGTAAATGACCCAATCAAAAAATAGGCCAAAGAAATAAACTGACAGTTCTCCAAAGAAGACATACAGATGGCTAACTAATACATGAAAAGATGCTCAATATCACTCATTATCAGAGAAATGCAAATCAAAACCACAAGGAAGTACCATCTCACACCAGGCAGAATGGCTGCTATCCAAAAATCTACAAACAATAAATGTGGGAGACGGTGTGGAGAAAAGGGAACCTTCTACTGTTGGTGGGAATGCAAACTAATACAGCCACTATGGAAAACAGTGTGGAAATTCCTTAAAAAACTGGAAATAGAACTGCCATATGACCCAGCAATCCCACTGCTGGGCATATACACTGAAGAATTAAGAATTGAAAGAGACATGTGTACCCCAATGTTCATTGCAGCATTGTTTATAATAGCCAGGACATGGAAGTGACCTAGATGCCCATCAGCAGACAAATGGATAAGAAAGCTGTGGTACATATGCACAATGGAATATTACTCAGCCATTAAAAAGAATACACTTGAATCAGTACTAATTACGTGGATGAAACTGGAGCCTATTATGCAGAATGAAGTAAGCCAGAAAGAAAAACACCAGTACAGTATACTAACACATACATATGGAATTTAGAAAGATGGAAATGATAACCCTATATACAAGACAGAAAAGAGACACAGATATATAGAACAGTCTTTTGGACTCTGTGGGAGAAGGCGAGGGTGGGATGATCCGAGAGAATAGCATTCAAACATGTATATTATCATATGTGAAACAGGTCACCAGTCCAGGTTTGATGCATGAGACAGGGTGCTCAGGGCTGGTGCACTGTGATGACCCAGAGGGATGGGATAGGGAAGGACTGGGAGGGGTGTTCAGGATGGGGAACACATGTATACCCATGGCTGATTCATGTCAATATATGGCAAAAAACACTACAATATTGAAAAGTAATTAGCCTCCAACTGAAATAAATAAATTAAAAAGAAAAAAAAAAAGAAAGTAAATATTTATTAAACCATACCTCCAAAAGATTAGTCAAGTGTGATTACGAGAAGTTTTTGATAGCCTAATTCAAAATATATATTTACTAATTTGGGCTTTATTATCATAAATATTAGGAATTTTGTGAAATACTAAGTAAATATTATGAACTATGCTGAAGATAACTGTTAGATTTTGTAAGTGAAGCTGAAGTGTGTAAAAGCCCATGGATATTTTAGGAAATGTTAACCACCTTGTTTACCATTCAAGTCTTTCAAATGAGCTAGTTTGAAGTCATTTCAAAGACTAGGCATTAACTCAAAGAAAATATTCCAATGATGGTTAGGATAGGAGTCATTTTCACTTCAAGCTTGTGGAACTTAACATTCTCATTTTTGTGATGTGGAAATCACATGTAATGATTCTCATTCAAACTTAGCATGAAGCACTGGTTTTAAACTCTTACTTTCTATTCATCTCTGTCATTTTACTTTTCATTTTGAAAACCAGGTAGACATAAATTGAATTTGGCAGCCTGTGAGGAAATGTTTGTAAATCATAAGAAGAAGCCTAATCTAAATTTCAATCAATATGCCTATATCTCAAGAGTAATAAACCCAGTACATGATATAAATTTCATATCACAAAGGAGCCAAATTAAAGCAACTGTAGTTAAAATGTGAGGCTTTTTGTATATTCCTAATTTTTCCAGTGATTAGAAAAGGAAATACTTGTTTCCTTTGGAAAATAAATTTTTTGAAATGTTTGATAATTGTTTTGTGATATATTTCAGTTCAGTTCAGCTCAGTCATTGAGTCGTGTCTGTCTCTTTGTGACTCCATGAACTGTAGCACGCCAGGCCTCCCTGTCCATCACCAACTCCCAGAATCCACCCAAACCCACATCCATCGAGTCAATGATGCCATCCAACCATCTCATCTTCTGCCGTCCCCTTCTCCTCCTGCCCTCAATCTTTCTCAGCATCAGGATCTTTTCCAATGAGTCAAGTCTTCGCATCAGGTGGCCAAAGTGTTGGAGTTTTAGCCTCAACATCAGTCCTTCCAATGAACACCCAAGACTGATCTCCTTTAGGATGGACTGGTTGGATTTCCTTACAGCCCAAGGGACTCTCAAGAGTCTTCTCCAACACCACAGTTCAAAAGCATCAATTCTTCTGTGCTCAGCTTTCTTTATAGTCCAATTCTCACATCTATACATGACCACTGGAAAAACTATAGCCTTGACTAGATGGACCCTTTTCGGCAAAGTAATGTCTCTGCTTCTTAATATGTTGTCTAAAAGAAGGAAATGGCAACCCACTCCAGTGTTCTAGCCTGGAGAATCCCAGGGACGGGAGAGCATGGTGGGCTGCCGTCTATGGGGTTGCACAGAGTTGAACACGACTGAAGTGACTTAGCAGCAGCAGCAGCAGCAGGCTGGTCATAATTTTCCTTCCAAGGAGTAAGCGTCTTTTAATTTCATTGTTGCAGTTGCGATCTGCAGTGGTTTTGGAGCCCAGAAATATAATTTCAGCTGCTGTTTCCACTGTTTCCACATCTATCTGCCATGAAGTGATGGGATCGGATGCCATGATCTTCGTTTTCTGAATGTTGAGCTTTAAGCCAACTTTTTCACTCTCCTCTTTCACTTTCATCAAGAAGCTCTTTAGTTCTTCTTCACTTTCTGCCATAAGGGTGGTGTCATCTGCATATCTGAGGTTATTGATATTTCTCCCGGAATGCTAATGTGCATTAATATTTTAACAGACTCTTATTTTTTCAAACTTAAAGTAAAATCAGTGTTATAAAAGTGATAGTTCTGTTCACTCAACTTTGAGAAAGAGTGCCATAAAAAGGAAAAGTGCCATACAAAGGCTTTGATGGTGAGAGTTAGTATATAGGGGCATTATCTTGATAAAACAAATGTTCTATTTGTCCTAAATTATATATACAATGAACTGAGCTAATGCTGCTGCTGCCAAGTTGCTTCAGTCGTGTCCGACTCTGTGTGACTCAATAGATGGTAGCCCACCAGATTCCCCCGTCCCTGGGATTCTCCAGGCAAGAACACTGGAGTGGGTTGCTATTTCCTTCTCCAATGCATGAAAATGAAAAGTGAAAGTGAATTCGCTCAGTCGTGTTCGACTCTTCGCAACCCCATGGACTGCAGCCTACCAGGCTCCTCCGTCCATGGAATTTTCCAGGCAAGAGTACTAGAGCGGGGTGTCATTACCTTCTCAGGAACTGAGCTAATAGTATTGCTTATTCTGACACAATGAAAACCAGAGTTTGATAAGGTAAAGTTTACCACAGATTTGTAGCCTCAAAGACAGTTCATAAATAAGAATGATCATGCGTAAGACCCTGGCCACTAAACCCATCTCTCAAAGATCTGGTTTGAATCATACTCCAGAAAACACAATGAAGCCATTTATGAAAAAAAGAAGAAAAAAAAAAAGTCAATTGTTTTTAATTCTCTTCTCCCTCAATTTGTCTACCAGTTGGAAACCAAAAGTGATGTTTCTGAAAATGGTTATCTCTTGAAGTCAGACTATTATGGATTCATATTCCTGTTTTTGCAATTTATTAGTTCTTTATTCCTGAACAACTTACTTTGGTTTTGTTTATACATATGGGACTAGATGGACGTGAGTTTGAGTGAACTCCAGAAGATGGTGATGGACAGGGAGGCCTGGTGTGCTGCGATTCATGGGGTCACAAATATTCGGACATGACTGAGTGACTGAACTGACCTGAACTGAACTGATGGGGTATGGGAAATGCAATGATACCTTACTTTCAAGAGTTCTCTGAGTATTAATGAGATAATGCTTACAAAGCACTTGATACAATCCATTTTCAGTAAGTAAATTAATTTATGTTGGCCATTACTTTGATTATGATGATGACTACAACAGAGCTTGCCTGCTCCGCCCTCACCCACTATCAAAAAGAGAGCTCCAGGACACAGAATGTCATTTTTTAAAAAAGACTATGTCAAACTCAAAACTTTCAAAAGGTTTGTTAAAGATACAATTAGCTAGTGTGACGTTGTTCAGCTTACACTCTAGGGAAAGTCACTAGGATAGCCTGCTTAAACTCTCTTGGTTTTGTTCCACATGATATTTTGCCAAACTACTGTCAGAGTCCCTTTATAATAATATCTTGATTTAAATGCATGTTACTTTTTTGAGGATGGTTCTGTCACACCACGTGTCCCTGAGGAGTTTGTCTTAGCACATATTGTTTAGAATACACATGACTGTTGAGTTTTTTTCCCCCACT
Organism: Capra hircus; assembly: GCF_001704415.2. Taxonomy (NCBI): domain Eukaryota; kingdom Metazoa; phylum Chordata; class Mammalia; order Artiodactyla; family Bovidae; genus Capra; species Capra hircus. Next base: position 24,103,292 of record NC_030835.1, read on the forward strand.
TCAGATACGTATTATAGACCTTGTGTTTTTCTGGGGGAAATTATCTACTGGGCAGAGCGTGATTTAATTTTCTTTCAAGTATCATATACTATATTAACCCTGTACCATATTTCATCTTTTTGACACCCTAAAATAGCACATAAATATCTGTCTTTGACACCCTTTTTTTTTCCAAAACGTATTTCTTACTCTGTCATCTGTAATGGGTATAAATGATTCTCCTTCAACCTTTCAAGTCCTATGTCCAGGGACCAAATTCATCACCTTTGGTTCCCTTGCCAACAACTGAATGTTGTCCAGTAAGTATTGAAATCTGGGAAAAATTACATTTGCATACTCATAATGATAGGTTTTATGGCATGACTGGATTTGGGAAACAATAAGACAAATGTTAAGACTTTCATTTTTTGTGCAGATAATCTAATTTAAAACCCAGTGCTATGTCCATGACCCTTAAATGCATCCCTATTAAGGCTCTTTGCCAGACAATGCCCTTGGTCACAAGGGTATTGAATGGGTAAGTGTAAATCTTTCACATTTGGTATAATTAATTATATCATATAATTATATCATTGGTATAATTGGATGAATGACTTCATCACTGTGTGAGATCCTTGAAGTTTGGAGCATTAAAATAGGCATTGGAAATAGTTTTTGTTTTCTTAATTAAAATCCATTTGTGGTCCTCTACAATTTGTAGCATTGGATGAAACAACAAATTATCTCCCAAACTGCAAGAACAGTGTACACTTTTGGTTGGACCACCCCAGGTGGCATCTGAAATAAACAGAGAAAAGAAACAGTTGTAATAAATAGTATGGGAACAACTGGGTAGTTACATGGAAAAGCATAAAAATAGATTCTTTTTTATACTGAAAAACATAACAAATGCAAAACAGATTAAGAAATGTAAAGGGAAAAACTAAAACCATGTAAGTAGTGGAATAAAATATGATTCTGGTGATAATGATTGTTAGTCACTCAGTCGTGTACAACTCTGCAACCCCATGGACTATAGCCCATCAGGCTTCTCTGTCCATGGGGATTCTCCAGGCAAGAATACTGGAGTGGGTTGTCATGCACTCCTCCAGGGGATCTTCCAAACCCAGGGATCAAACCCGGATCTCCCACATTGCAGGTAGATTCTTTATCATTTGAGCCATCAGGAAATAAAGTATGGTAGATTCTGTATGGTCAAAGAGAGGAGAAAATGACTTACCAAGACTTTAATCCAGGAGAAAGAAAAAATTGACTACATTAAATGTTTTCAAATGATGAAAAATAAGGAAAGCAAAAAGATAAGTAACAAAATGGTATCTATGCCAAAAATATATTAGCAAAATCAACCTCTGAAAGATAGTCTTGTCTTAATTCCTGGAATGGCAAGAGAGACGTAATTGCTGTAGTTAAAGGTAAGGACTTTGAGATTAGGAGATTATTTTGGATTGTCTAGGTGAGCCAAATCTATTTACAAATCCTTAAAAGACAGATGAGTAGAAGAGAAAGTTTCAATGTAAGAGATATTTTACCCACCATTGCTAACAGTGAGATGGCCCCTGAAATTGACTTTGTCCTGACCCCCAGAACCTGTGAATCTGTTACATAAATGGTAATGAGGATTGTGCAGTTGTAATTAAATCAAGCATCACAAGATGGGGAGATTATCCTGGATAACCAGCTAGACCCAGAGTAATTCATGGTTCCTTAGAAGAGGGAGATAGGAGCATCAATGTTATAAGTAGGAGATGTGACAATGGAACCAAATGTTGGAGCAATGTACTTTGAAGGTGGAAAAAGGTGCTATAAATTAAGAAACTGACGAAGTTGAAAAAAATAGATTCTTCCATGAAATCTCTAGAAGGAATGTGACTCTGCCAAAACTTTGATTTTAGAGAACAAATGTTTTAAGCCATAGGTTTATGGTAATATAGCATCAATAGGAAACTAAAAAATGGCTATGAAAACGGAAGAATGTGGCCATAAAACAAGGGATATGCCAGATTCTGCTGCTGCTGCTACTACTGCTAAGTCGCTTCAGTCGTGTCCAACTCTGTGTGACCCCATAGACAGCAGCCCACCAGGCCCGTCTGTCCCTGGGATTCTCCAGGCAAGAATACTAGAGCGGGTATGCCAGATTCCAGAAGCTGGGGGAAAAAAAAAATAGAGATTTTGGTCCTTTATCTGCAAGAAAAAGTTTGTCCTTCCTCAGAGCCTTACTCTGCAGACTTCTTAACTTAATCCAATGAGACCTGCTCTGTTTTCTGACCTTTAAAACTGTAAGAAAATTTTGTGTTATTCCAAACCAAAAATTCACCATTAATCTATCCCCAAACCCTAACAAACAGAGCAACAGAAACACACACACAAACACTCTTTCCTAGGTAAATTTCTACTTACTCATTAGGACTCAACCATATCCTAAACTTCAAAACTTTTCTTGACATCATGTTATGAATAGCCTTATAAAGGGATCCATGTGACAAAGAACTGAGATTTCCAGCCAATTATCACATGTATGTTCTTGAAATCAGATCTTTCAACCCCACTCAAGTTTTTAAAAGACCATCAATTCAGTTCAGTTCAGTCATTCAGTCATGTCTGACTCTTTGCAACCCCATGAATCGCAGCACGCCAAGCCTCCCTGTTCATCACCAACTCCCGGAGTTCACTCCAGACTCATGTCCATCGAGTCAGTGATGCCATCCAGCCATCTCTTCCTCTGTCATCCCCTTCTCCTCCTGGCCCCAATCCCTTTCAGCATCAGAATCTTTTCTAATGAGTCAACTCTTCCCATGTTGTGGCCAAAGTACTGGAGTTTCAGCTTTAGCATCATTCCTTCCAAAGAAATCTCAGGGCTGATCTCCTTCAGAATGGACTGGTTGGATCTTCTTGCAGTCCATGGGACTCTCAGGAGTCTTCTCCAACATCACAGTTCAAAAGCATCAATTCTTCGGCACTCAGCTTTCTTCACAGTCCAACTCTGACATCCATACATGACCACTGGAAAAATCTTAGCCTTGACTAGACCTTTGTTGTCAAAGTAATGTCTCTGCTTTTGAATAAGCTATCTAGGTTGGTCATAACTTTCCTTCCAAGGAGTAAGCGTCTTTTCATTTCATGGCTGCAGTCACCATCTGCAGTGAGTTTGGAGCCCAAAAAAATAAAGTCTGACACTGATTCCACTGTTTCCCCATCTATTTCCCATGAAGTGATGGGACAAGAGGCCATGATCTTCATTTTCTGAATGTTGAGCTCTAAGCCAACTTTTTCACTCTCCTCTTTCACTTTCATCAAGAGGCTTTTTAGCTCCTCTTCACTTTCTGCCATAAGGGTGGTGTCATCTGCATATCTGAAGTTATTGATATTTCTCCCAGCAATCTTGATTCCAGCTTGTGTTTCTTCCAGTCCAGAGTTTCTCATGATGTACTCTGCATGTAAGTTAAATAAGCAGGGTGACAGTATACAGCCTTGACATACTCCTTTTCCTACTTGGAACCAGTCTGTTTTTCCATGTCCAGTTCTAACTGTTGCTTCCTGACCTGCATACAGATTTCTCAAGAGGCAGGTTAGGTGGTCTGGTATTCCCATCTCTTTCAGAATTTTCCACAGTTTATTGTGATCCACACAGTGAAAGGCTTTGGCATAGTCAATAAAGGAGAAATAGATGTTTTTTTCTGGAATTTTCTTGCTTTTTCCATCATCCAGCAGATGTTGGCTATTTGATCTCTGGTTCCTTTGCCTTTTCTAAAACCAGCTTGAGCATCTGGAAGTTCACAGTTCACATATTGTTGAAGCCTGGCTTGGAGAATTTTGAACATTATTTTACTGACATGTGAGATGAGTGCAATTGTGCAGTAGTTTGAGCATTCTTTGGCATAGTATCTGCCTAAAGTTTTAATGATTCTCATGTGACACCATGAATGAGAAAAAAACAGCTAAGGTATTTCTGGATTCTTAACCTTCAGAATCTGTTAGGTAAGAAATATTGATATTTTAAATCTATTTAGTTTCATGGTAATTTGCTCTAGCAATAGGTAAGTAACAGGGCTTCTCCAGCGGTCCAGTGGTAAGGATTCTGGGCTTCCAATGCAAAGGGTGCAGGTTCAATTCCTGCTCAGAGAACTAAGATCCCACATGCCCTGTGGTACAAGGGGAAAAAAAAAGGGGGGCTCTCAAAGCACCCTAATGTTAAGAGGGACAGGTAGTAACTGGTTAAACCCATCAGCTTCTGAGATTCCCTTGAATAAAAGATGTGTTAGGTGAATTTTTAATGTGATGTTATTCCATTTAATATTTTATTCATTTACCATTTTCTGAGCATTTTACATAATCAAATTAAGGTGCAAATTATGGAATTCATTTACCATTTTCTTTTAATTAAAGTAAAAAAACATTTCATTGATTTAAATTCTATCCGCAGGTAAATTTACTTTATGCCAAATTAAGTTTATTTTTCTGATGATAAAAATATAAAACTTTTTTTGTTAAATCTTAAAACATATATCAATGTATAAAGAGAAAAATTAAAGAAGTACAGCATAACCTAATAACCATGAAATAATTTTATCATGTATGGATGTGAGAGTTGGACTGTGAAGAAGGCTGAGTGCAGAAGAATTGATGCTTTTGAATTGTGGTATTGGAGAAGACTCTTGAGAGTCCCTTAGACTGCAAGGAGATCCAACCAGTCCATTCTAAAGTAGATCAGTCCTGGGTGTTCTTTGGAGGGAATGATGCTAAAGCTGAAACTCCAGTACTTTGGCCACCTCATGCAAAGAGCTGACTCATTGGAAAACACTCTGATGCTGGGGGGGATTGGGGGTAGGAGGAGAAGCTGACGACAGAGGATGAGATGGCTGGATGGCATCACTGACTCAATGGATGTGAGTTTGAGTGAACTCGGGGAGTTGGTGATGGACAGGGAGGCCTGGCGTGCTGCAGTTCATGAGGTCGCAAAGGGTCGGACACGACTGAGAGACTGAACAGAAATGAATCTTCAAAAGGACACTGCTGTGACGTCATTCAATCCTTTGAAGTCCTGAGTAGAAAAAGTTCAGTTCAGCGGCTCAGTAGTGTCTGACTCTTTTCGACCCCATGGACTGCAGCATGCCAGGCTTCCCTGTCAATCACCAACTCTCAGAGCTTGCTCAGGCTCATGTCCATTGAGTCTGTAATGTCATCCAAGCATGTCATCCTCTGTTCTCCCCTTCTCCTCCTGTCTTTAATCTTTCGCAGCATCAGGGTCTTTTCCAATGATTCAGTTCTTCCCATCAGGTAGCCAAAGTATTGGAGCTTCAACTTCAGCATCAGTCCTTCTAATGAATATTCAGGACTGATTTCCTTTAGGATTGACTTCTTTGATCTCCTTGCAGTCCAAGAGACTGTCAAGAGTAGGATAAAGGGCTTAATATGAAATAATTATTTCTCTGTCTGATGGTTTTCAACCTGGGACTTTAGTCTTCTCCTGCCTCAAACTCAGACTAGAATTTGTGATATTGAATCTCATTACTCTAGCTTAATGACTGCAGAAGTTGGACTTCTCAGCCTCCATAATCACACTGATATGAAATGAAACTGGTCTTTAAATATCTACAAAATTTTAACAGCAGTGCTTCATTTTTATAAGTTCATATGCACACTTGAAATTGAAAAAAAAATAAAATTAATCTGGACCAACAGTTATTTGATCTAAATGAGAAATTTAAGTAGTGAAATGGAAATTCAGTACTTATTTTTCATTTAACATGAAGTTTCGTTTTTGAAATCATTGCAGACAAAAATTGTGTTAGAAAAATTAGAAACAATGATTATACATATACATTCATGCTCAGTCATGTCCATCTCTTTGCCAATCCCATGGACTGTAGCCCACCAGTCTCCAGTGAAATGTTTTAGGCAAGATTACTGGAGTGGTTTGCCATTTCCTACTCCAGGGGTTCTTTCCAACCAAGGAATCTAACCTGCATCTCTTGCATCTCCTGCATTGTCAGGCAGATTCTTTACCACTTGCCCCATTTGGGAAGCCCTCTGAGATAAAGTAGTTGAACCTGCTCAATCCTTATTTTGCATGGATGTAATTTTACACATTTCTCACCAATACTGCCAGGTAGCAACCAGCAGCTCCTTGTGTCTTATTGTTTCCCATAACGACAATGGCATAATTAATTAGTGCCGCATCAAATAGCTATGCCTAGTTACTCATATCTTCATGACCACTCTTAATTGAAAGAAAAGTGTTACTAAACTTTGAAAACATATTTACATAGGTTAGAAATTTTAAATGAAAGTCAAACAAATCCATCTTGGCTAATTTAAATAATAGCATAACAATGACAGAAAAAATAATTCATTAATAATGGTAGCTCCTTAAACTACTTTTAATAACAATGACATATTTTATATAAAATCATGTGAAATGCACTGGTTAGAGAAATGGGTTTTTGGACACTGGGACTCTGCCCTATCAGGATTTTATGGTCATCTTACATGTAAAGGAATATAGCATGAGCAATTGCCAGGAAAAAAAGGGGAAACTGTACTTAAAAATACAGGGATAGCACCTATAAAATGAAACTGTACATATGCAGAAGGAATTGGAGTTGGGGCCTGGAAGGATTCTGGGACACAACAAGCAACCAGTTACATCAGTTCAGTTCAGTTCAGTTCAGTCGCTCAGTCATGTCCGACTCTTTGTGACCCCATGAATTGCAGCACGCCAGGCCTCCCTGTTCATCACCATCTCCCAGAGTTCACTCAGACTCGTGTCCATCGAGTCAGTGATGCCATCCAGCCATCACATCCTTTGTCGTCCCCTTCTCCTCCTGCCCCTAATCCCTCCCAGCATCAGAGTCTTTTCCAATGAGTCAACTCTTCTCATGAGGTGGCCAAAGTACTGGAGCTTCAGCTTTAGCATCATTCCTTCCAAAGAACACCCAGGGCTGATGTCCTTCAGAATGGACTGGTTGGATCTACTTGCAGACCAAGGGACTCTCAAGAGTCTTCTCCAACACCACAGTTCAAAAGCATCAATTCTTCTGCACTCAGCCTTCTTCACAGTCCAACTCTCACATCCATACATGACCAATGGAAAAACCATAGCCTTGGCTAGACGGACCTTAATCAGCAAAGTAATGTCTCTGCTTTTGAATATACTATCTAGGTTGGTCATAGCTTTTCTTCCAAGGAGTAAGCGTCTTTTAATCTCATGGCTGCAATCACCATCTGCAGTGATTTTGGAGCCCAAAAAAATGAAGTCTGACAGTTTCCACTGTTTCCCCATCTATTTCCCATGAAGTGATTGGACCGGATTCCATGATCTTCGTTTTCTGAATGTTGAGCTTTAAGCCAACTGTTTCACTTTCACTTTCATCAAGAGGCTTTTTAGCTCCTTTTCAATTTCTGCCATAAAGGTGGTGTCACCTGCATATCTGAAGTTATTGATATTTCTCCCCGCAATCTTGATTCCAGCTTGTGTTTCTTCCAGTCCAGAGTTTCTCATGATGTACTCTGCATATAAGTTAAATAAGCAGGGTGACAATATACAGACTTGACGTACTCCTTTTCCTATTTGGAACCAGTCTGTTGTTCCATGTCCAGTTCTAACTGTTGCTTCCTGACCTGCATATAAATTTCTCAAGAGGCAGGTCAGATGGTCTGGTATTACCATCTCTTTCAGAATTTTCCACAGTTTATTGTGGTCCACACAGTCAAAGTCTTTGGCATAGACAATAAAGCAGAAATAGATTTTAGAAGACTCTACACATGGACATCACCAGATGGTCAACATCGAAATCAGATTGATTATATTCTATGCAGCCAAAGATGGAGAAGCTCTATACAGTCAACAAAAACAAGACCAGGAGCTGACTGTGGCTCAGATCATGAACTCCTTATTACCAAATTCAGACTTAAATTGAAGAAAGTAGGGAAAACCGCTAGACCATTCAGGTATGACCTAAATCAAATCCCTTATGATTATACAGTGGAATTGAGAAATAGATTTAAGGGCCTAGATCTAATAGATAGAGTGCCTGATTAACTATGGAATGAAGTTTGTGACATTGTACAGGAACCAGGGATCAAGACCATCCCCATGAAAAAGAAGTGCAAAAAAGCAAAATGGCTTTCTGGGGAGGCCTTACAAATAGCTGTGAAAAGAAGAGAGGCAAAAAGCGAAGGAGAAAAGGAAAGATATAAGTATCTGAATGCAGAGTTCCAAAGAATAGCAAAAAGGGATAAGAAAGCCTTCTTCAGCGATCAATGCAAAGAAATAGAGGAAAACAACAGAATGGGAAAGATTAGAGATCTCTTCAAGAAAATTAGAGATACCAAGGGAATGTTTCGTGTAAAGATGGGCTCGATAAAGTACAGAAATGGTATGGACCGAAAAGAAGCAGAAGATATTAAGAAGAGGTGGCAAGAATACACAGAAGAACTGTACAGAAAAGATCTTCAAGACCCAGATAATCATAATGATGTGATCACTAATCTAGAACCAGACATCTTGGAAAGTGAAGTCAAGTGGGCCTTAGAAAGCATCACTACGGACAAAGCTAGTGAGATGATGGAATTCCAGTTGAACTGTTTCAAATCCTGAAAGATGATGCTGTGAAAGTGCTGCACTCAATATGCCAGCAAATTTGGAAAACTCAGCAGTGGCCACAGTACTGGAAAAGGTCAGTTTTCATTCCAATTCTAAAGAAAGGCAATGCCAAAGAATACTCAAACTATTGCACAATTGCCCTCATCTCACATGCTAGTAAAGTAATGCTCAAAATTCTCCAAGCCAGGCTTCAGCAATACGTGAACCATGAACTTCCTGATGTTCAAGCTGGTTTTAGAAAAGGCAGAGGAACCAGAGATCAAATTGCCAACATCGGCTGGATCACATAAAAAGCAAGAGAGTTAGAGAAAAACATCTATTTCTGCTTTATTGACTATGCCAAAACCTGTTACATACTGCTTGCTTTAGCTCAGGAGCATTTTTTTCTTCTCTTTCAAGACAGTCTTTTAATTTATTTTCAAATACTATCATAGAAACTGGATGCTTCATTGTGCCAACAACTGAGTATTTAAGTTTCAATCAAGCAGATGACTCACTGATTGTCTTTCAGTGCATGTTTCATATTCCTGGGGGAGAATATCTGATCAGCCACATCACAGCTTTGTTGTGTACTCACCCCTTTGAAGCTACCAAATAACTAGGTTGAGAGCCTGGAACCATACTCTAAATATATGATCAATGAAAGTCAAGATGCATTTTTGAGAGAGTAGGGATATTTGCGGGACTAGATCCATACTAAAAGCTTACTATAAATGCATGCATATGTAAAGTAATTTTCAATTATTTTATATTAATTGAATATATCTCTCAACTTTAAATACTGTTTTTCAGAACTGTGTGCCTTTAAAAATGTCTATGAATTGCATAAGCATGATTGTAAATTGAACCTAGAAACAAGTGAAATGTCAGCCTTTAGTAAAATGGATGTGATCACTACAGTCAATATGGGCTCAGAAAAAAAAAAAAAATTTGGCCAAACTAATTTGGGCATTTTCTTTGATAGAATTAATAAAATGATATTGCTGTTGTTCCATCCCCAAGTAGTGTCCAACTCTTTGCAAGTCCATGTACTGTAACACACCAGGCTCCTCAGTCTTCCACTATCTCCTGGTGTTTGCTCAAATTGATGTCCATTTGAGTCTGGGATACTCTCTAATCATCTCATCCTCTGCCACATTCTTTGCCTTTTGCTTTCAATCTTTCCAAGCATCAGGGTGTTTTTAAGAGTCAGCGCTTTGCAAAAGTTGGCCACAGTATTGGAGCTTCAACTTCAGCAACAGACCTGCCAATGAATATTCAGGATTGATTTCCTTTAGGATTGACAAGTTTGATCTCCATGCAGTCCAAGGGACTCTCAAGAGTCTTCTCCAGTAACACTATTCAAAAGCATCAATTCTTCTGCACTCAGCCTTCTTTGTGATCCAACTCTCACATCTCTGAATGACTACTGGAAAAACCATAGCTCTGACCATATGGAACTTGTCTTCAAAGTGAGGTCTCTGCTTTTTTCCTATCTAGATTTGTCATAGCTTTTCTTCCAAGGAGCAAGCATGATTTAATTTCCTGGCTGAAATCACTTTCCGCAAGAAAAGTAAATCTGTCACTGTTTTCACCTTTTCCCCTTTTATTTGCCATGAAGTGATGGGACTCAATTCCATGATCTTAGTTTTTTTAATGCTACTTTCAAGCCAGCTTTATCACTCTCCTCTTTCATCCTCAGCAAGAGGTTCTTTAGTTCCTCTTCACCTTCTGACATTAGAATGGTGTGATCTGCATATCTGAGGTTGTTGATATTTCTCCTGACAATCTTGACTCCAGCTTGTGATTCATACAGCCTGTCAATTCTCATGAATTGGGGTTAAATGAACACACTGACAATATACAGCCTTGACACATTCCTTTCCCAATTTGAACCAACAAGTTCTTCCATATCCAGTACTAAGTGTTGTTTCTTGACTCGCATATAGGTGTCTCAGGAGAGAGGCAAGGTGGTCTGGTATTCCTATGTGTTTAAGAAATTTTCACAGTTGTGATTCACACAGTCAAAAGCTTTAGCATAGTCAATAAAGCAGAAGCAGATTTTTTTTCTGGAATTCTTTGCTTTTTTTTTTTTTAATAATCCAATGGATGTTGGCAATTTGATCTCTGGTTTCTCTGCCTTTTTGAAACCCAGCTTATACATCTTGGAGTTCTCCGTTTACATACTGCTGAAACCTAGCTTGCAGGATTTTGAGCATTACCTTACTGCATGTAAAATGAGCACAATTGCGCAGTGGTTTTAACATTCTTTGGCATTTCCATTTTTTTTGAGATTGGAATGAAAACTGACCTTTTCGAGTCCTATGGACACTGGTGAATTTTCCAAATTTGCTGACATATTGAGTATAGCATTTTAACAGCATTGTCTTTTAAGATTTTAAATAGTTCTTTTTTTAAATTTTATTTTTACTTTATTTTACTTTACAATATTGTATTGGTTTTGCCATACATTGACATGAATCCACCATGGGTGTATACAAGCTACCAATCCTGAATCCCCCTCCCACCTCCCACCCCTTATCATCTCTCTGGATCATCCCCATGCACCAGCCACAAGCATCCTGTATCCTGTATCGAACTTAGACTGGCACTTCATTTCTTACATGATAGTATACATGTTTCAATGCCATTCTCCCAAATCATCGCACCCTCTCCCTCTCCCTCAGAGTCCAAAAGTCCGTTCTATACATCTGTGTCTCTTTTGCTGTCTTGCATACAGGGTCATCATTACCATCTTTCTAAATTCCATATATATGTGTTGGTATACTGTATTAGTGTTTTTCTTTCTGATTTACTTCACTCTGTATAATCGGCTCCAGTTTCACCCACCTCATTAGAACTGATTCAAATGTATTCTTTTTAAATAGTTCTGATGTAATTGGGAATAAGGAGTTCATGACCTGAGCCAGTCAGCTCCTGATCTTATTTTTGCTGACTGGATAGAACTTCTTCACCTTTGGCTGCAAAGAATATAATCAATCTGATTCTGGTTTTGACCATCTGGTGATGTCCATGTGTAGAGTCTTCTCTTGTGTTGTTGGAAGAGACTGTTTGCTATGACCAGTGTGTTCTCTTGGCAAAACTCTGTTAGCCTTTGCCCTTCTTCATTCTGTACTCCTAGGCCAAATTTGCCTGTTACTGCAGGTGTTTCTTGACTTCCTTCTTTTGCATTCAGGCCCCTATAATGAAAAGGACATCTTTTGGGGGTGTTAGTTCTAGAAGGTCTTGTAGGTCTTCATAGAACTGTTCAACATCAGCTTCTTCAGCATTACTGGTCAGGGCATAGACTTGGATTACCATGACATTGAATGGCTTGCCTTGGAAATAAACAGAGATCATTCTGTGATTATTTAGTTTGCATCCAAGCACTGGATTTCAATAGCATATTGGGTACCTACCGACCTGGGGAATTCATCTTTCAGTGTCCTATCTTTGCCTTTTCATACTGTTCATGGGATTCTCAAGGCAAGAATATTGAAGTGGTTTGCCATTCCCTTCTCCAGTGGACCACATTTTGTCAGAACTCTCCACCATGACCCATCCATTTCGGGTGGCCCTACATGGCATGTCTCATAGTTTCATTGAGTTAGGCAAGGCTATGGTCCATGTGATCAGATTGGTTAGTTTTCTGTGACTGTGGTTTTCAGTATGTCTGCCCTCTGATGGAGAAGGGTAAGAAGCTTATGGAAGCTTTCTGATGGGAAAGACTGACTGAGGGGGAAACTGTGTCTTGTTCTGATGGGCAGGGTCATGCTCTGAAATCTTTAATCCTGTTTTCTGTTGATGGGTGGAGCCGTGTTCCCTCCTTGCTATTTACATGGGGCCAAACAATGGTAGATGTAATGAAGATAACGGTGAGATCCTTCAAAAGATACCATGTGTGTACTACTACACTCAATGCCCTCAACCCTGCAGCAGGCCCCTTCTGACCCACACCTCCCCCGGAGACTTCTGCACTCTCATTGGCAAGTCCAGGTCAGTCTCTTGTGGGGTCACTGCTCTTTTCTCCTGGGTCCTGGTGCACACAAGGTTCTGTTTGTGCTTGCCAAGAATTTGTTTCCCAGTCCTGTGTAAGGTCTGGCAACTCTATGATGGGGTTAATGGCAACCTCCTCCAAGAGGGCTTATACCATACCCAAGCCTGCTGCACCCAGAGCCCCTGTCTCTGTGGCCATCCACTGCTGACCAGTACCTCCATAGGAGATGCTCAAACACAGTTCTGTCTCAGTCTCTGTGTGGCCTCTGGGTCCTGATGTGCACAAGGTTTGTTTGAGCCCTCTGAGACTCTCTGGTAGGAATAGGTTATGATTCTAAATGTGAATTTGCCTCTCCTACTGTCTTGCTGGGCTTGTCCTTTGCCCTTAGGTGTGGGGTATCTCTTCATAACCGCTCCAGGGCCTACCGTCTTACTGGGGTTTCTCTGACATTGGACGTAGGGTATCTCCTCACGGGCCCTGCAATGAAGCACAGCCACTGCTTCTGACAGTGGACATGGGATATCTTCTCACAGCTGCTGGCTCCAGCAACGCACAGCCACGGCTCCTGACCCTGGACGTGGGAATCTCCACACGGCTGCTTAAATTGAAGAAAGTAGGGAAAACGACTAGACCATTCAGGTATGACCTAAATCAAATCCCTTACAATTATACAGTGAAAATGACAAATAGATTCAAGGGACTAGATCTGATAGACAAAATGCCTAATGAACTATGGACAGAGGTTCATGGAATTGTACAGGAGACAGGGATCAAGACCATCCAAAAGAAAAAGAAATGCAAAAAAATGAAATGGCTGAATGAGGAGGTGTTACAAATAGTCGTGAAGAGGAGAAGCAAAAAGCAAAGGAGAAAAGGAAAGATATGCCCATTTGAATGCAGAGTTCCAAAGAATAGCAAGGAGAGATAAGAAAGCCTTCCTCAGTGATCAGTGCAAAGAAATAGAGGGAAACAATAGAATGGAAAAGACTAGAGATCTCTTCAAGAAAATTAGAGATACCAAGGGAACATTTCATGCAAAGATGGGCACAATAAAGGACAGAAATGGTATGGACCGAACAGAAGCAGAAGATATTGAGAAGAGGTGGCAAGAATACACAGAGGAACTGTACAAGAAAGATCTTCAAGACCAAGATAATCACGATGGTGTGATCACTCACCTAGAGCCAGAAATTCTGGATTGTGAAGTCAAGTGGGCCTTAGGAAGCATCGCTAGGAGCAAAGATAGTGGAGGTGATGGAATTCCAGTTGAGCTCTTTCAAATCCTAAAAGATGATGCCATGGAAGTGCTGCACTCAATATGCCAGCAAATTTGGAAAACTCGGCAGTGGCCACAGGGCTGGAAAAGGTCAGTTTTCATTCTAATCCCAAAGAAAGGCAATGCCAAAGAGTGCAATGCACAATTGCACTCATTTTACACACTAATAAAGTAAGACTAAAAAATTTCCAAGCCAAGCTTCAACAATATGTGAACCGTGAACTTCCAGATGCTCCAGCTAGATTTAGAAAAGGCAGAGGAACCAGAGATCAAATTGTCAACATCTGTTGGATCATCAAAAAAACAAGAGAGCTCCAGAAAAACATTTATTTCTGCTTTATTGACTATGCGAAAACCTTTGACTGTGTGGATCACTACAAAGTGTGGAAAATCCTGGAAGAGATGGGAATACCAGATGCCCTGACCTACCTATTGAGAAATCTGTATACAGGTCAGGAAGGAACAATTAGAACTGGATATGGAACGACAGACTATTTCCAAATCAGAAAAGGAATACATTAAGGCTGTATATTGCCACCCTGCTTATTTAACTCATATGCAGAGTACATCATGAGAAATGCTGGGCTGGAGGAAGCATAAGCTGGATTCAAGATTTCTGGGAGAAATATCAATAACCTCAGATATGTAGATGACACCACCTTATGGCAGAAAGTAAAGAAGAACTAAAGTGCCTCTGGATGAAAGTGAAAAAAGAGAGTGAAAAAGTTGGCTTAAAGATCAAAATTCAGAAAACTAAGATCATTGCATCTGGTATCATCACTTCATGGTGAATAGATGGGAAAACAGTGGCAGACTTTATTTTTGGGGGGGGGGGCTCTAAAATTGTTGAAGATGGTGACTGCAGCCATGAAATTAAAAGACACTTACTCATTGGAAGGAAAGTTATGACCAAACTAGATAGCATATTAAAAAGCAGAAACATTACTTTGTCACAAAGGTCCCTTTAGCCAAGTCTATTGTTTTTCCAATAGTCATATATGGATGTGAGAATTGGACTGTAAAGAAAGCTGAGCACCAAAGAACTGATGCTTTTGAACAGTGGTGTTGGAGAAGACTCTTGAGAGTTCCTTGGACTACAAGGATATCCAACCAGTCTACCCTAAAGGAGATCAGTCCTGAATATTCATTGTAAGGACTGATGTTGTAGCTGAAACTCCAACATTTTGGCCAACAAATGTGAAGAATTGACTCATTTGAAAAGACCCTGACGCTGGGAAAGATTGAAGTTGAGAGGAGAAGGGGATGACAGGATGAGATGGTTGGATGGCATCACAGATTTAATGGACATGAATTTGAGTAAACTCCAGGAGTTGGTGATGGACAGGGAGGCCTGGCGTGCTGCGTCTATAGGGCTGCAGAGAGTCGGACACGACTGAGTGACTGAACTGACTGCCTGCTGTAATTCCATCACCTCCACTGGTTTTCCTCATAATAATGCTTCCTGAGGGCAACTTGACTTCACACTCCAGGATGTCTGGCTCTAGGTGAGTTTCCATACTATTGTGCTTACCGGGGACATTAAGACCTTTTATTTATGGTTCTGTGTATTTTTGCCACATCTTCTTTTATCTCTTCTGCTTCTATTAGGTCCTTTTTGTTTTTGTCCTTTATCATGCCCATACTTGAATGAAAAGTTCCTTTGATAGATTATTTTAAAGTGATCTTTCCCATTCTTTTATTTCCCTTATTTCTTTGCATTGTTCATTGAAGATGGTCTCCTTATCTCTTCTTGCTATTCTATGGAACTCTGCAATCAGTGGGGTATAGCTTTCACTTTAATGCCTTGCCTTTTGCTTCTTTTCTCAGCTATTGTAAAGCCTCCTCAAACAATTAGTTTGCCTTTTTTCATTTCTTTTTCTTTGGGATGGTTTTGGTCACTACTTCCTGTATAATGTTACAAACCTTCATCCACAGTTCTTCAGGCAATCTACCATATCCAGAGATTCCCTGATAGCTCAGTTGGTAAAGAATCTACCTGCAATGAAGGAGACCCCAGTTCAATTCCTGGGTTGAATCTATTCATTACCTCCACTGTATAATATAAGGAATTTGATTTAACTCATACCTGAATGGCCTCATGGTTTTCCCTTTGTCTTTGTTATTTTGCCATTCAGTCTTGTTGAACTATTCTGTGACCCACATTGACTATAGTTCACCAGGCTTCTTTGTCATGGAATTTGCCATAAAAGGATATGGGAGTGAGTTATCATTTCCTTCTCCAGGGAATCTTCCCAAGCCAGGAATCAAACCTGTGTCTCCTGCATTGGTAGGTGAAATTTTTTTTTTTTTTTTTTTTACCAATGAGCCCCCAGGGAAGCCCAAAATGGCATTAAGAATGATATTATAGATAGAATATATAGGTAATTTTTCATAATGTCTTCTAGTGGCTTTGTAGCTATATAAAAAGACATAGAATACATAAACCAACAATAAACTGTAACAAATTTTTTGTTTGTTTTTATTTCTTGATTAATAGTTGCTTAATGGAAATCTCTTGTTCATTTGTAAAACTAATAAGTTTGTCTTTTACGCCAGTCATTCATGAGCTGTAATTTGAATTTTATAGTTTAAAGTACAAAGAAACTAAATCTTATATTTTAGAAATAATCCAGAAAAGACAATGCAGGATTAAAAAATTGTGTTATCTTGTAAATGGACAATACTGAATCTAAATTCAGTCATTATGCCACAATGTCAGGGACAATATGCAATCTTTTAATTCATTTAAAAAATCCATTCATGCTAATATTCTTTCATATATTCAAAAGCTAGCCAAGACTGAAACTGAAAGAGAATTCTTGACTATTCCTGCTCAATTCAGCACTTTAATCATCTCTTTGCTGTTTCTTTATTTCTTTTCCATAAAATTTTTATAGATAATAGCCAGTCTTTAATAAAAGAGGACAATTGTCCACTAATAGTTTGTATCAAGAATTTCACCTGATTTCATGTCAAATAATAATAGAAAGCAAGAACCATCTTTCCTAAATGTGTTCCTCTACCAGGTGTGATAAAGATATGAATAATGATTACTGGTCCCTGCTGTGTCTTGCTTAGTTTGGTAATTAGCACTCTCAGCTGTTATCTTTGTAAGTGAAGGATCCTAGTGAGTCATTTAAAGACACAATAAATGGATGAAATAGCTTGTATGTAGTTTTGTTGAAAAGCTCATTTATAGGGGGAGGCATATTAGGTGGGAAGTAAAGTTGATCAGGACAACTTACCTAAACATGATCTAGTTTTGTTTGCATCCAGTATTTTCAGTCAAATCTTGGAGCCTGCAATTTGGACTGTTTGTGTTCTTCCTTGCTTGCTTAGTCACTCAGTCATGTAATGCTCAAAATTCTCCAAGCCAAGCTTCAACAGTACATGAACTATGAATTTCCAGATGTACAAGCCGGTTTTAGAAAAAGCAGAGGAACCAGAGGTCAAATTGCCAACATCCACTGGATCATTGGAAAAGCAAGACAGTTCCAAAAAAACATCTACTTCTGCTTTATTGACTATGCTAAAGCCTTTGACTGTGTGAATCACAACAATCTGTGGATAATTCTTAAAGAGATGGGAATATCAGACCCCCAGACCTGCCTCCTGAGAAATCTGTATGCAGGTCAGGAAGCAATAGTTAGAACTGGACATGGAATAACAGACTGGTTCCAAATTGGGAAAGGAGTACATCAAGGCTTTATATTGTCACTAAGATCATGGCATCTGGTCCCATCAGTCAGTTAGTCAGTTCCGTGCTCAGCTTTCTTTGTAATGCAAATCTCACATCCATATGTCAGGTGAGTGTATACCCCTCGGTTCTGTCTCATCACAACAAAGATTTGGAGTGACATTAAAGCCTTGGCATGTCACAGCTCTCGGGTCTTGGACAAACCATTTTATAGCTCTTAGACAAATCAGTGTTACAGCTCTATTTTATTTAGAAGATAGCAGGAGAATCCATCCTTGAAGCGTGAGGGCATGCCAGCCCAAAGACGAGAAGAGAAGGGAGGGGGGAGTGCGCCAGCATGCAGGAGAGCCAGACAGGGAGCCCTTCAGCTCCTCTTTTTATATGTCTTTCCCTCCTCCTGGGCCTGCCCTATGCAAATTGGGCTAGCCAGGAGTGCTGTTTGTTCTACCTGAGGTCCTCACTCAGGTCCTCGGACCTTCCTTTGACCTTCCTTTGTTCTATTTCCACGGGCTTTTCCCTTCCTTGTCTTTTCAGTTTAGTTCAGTCGCTCAGTCGTGTCTGACTCTTTGCGACCCGTGAATCGCAGCACGCCAGGCCTCCCTGTCCATCACCAACTCCCTGAGTTCACTCAGACTCACATCCATCGAGTCCATGATGCCATCCACCCATCTCATCCTCTGTCGTCCCCTTCTCCTCCTGCCCCCAAATCCCTCCCAGCATCAGAGTCTTTTCCAATGAGACAACTCTTCACATGAGGTAGCCAAAGTACTGGAGTTTCAGCTTTAGCATCATCCCTTCCAAAGAAATCCCAGGGCTGATCTCCTTCAGAATGGACTGGTTGGATCTCCTTGCAGTCCAAGGGACTCTCAAGAGTCTTCTCCAACACCACAGTTCAAAAGCATCAATTCTTCTGTGCTCAGCCTTCTTCACAATCCAACTCTCACATCCTTACTTGACCACTGGAAAAACCATAGCCTTGACTAGACGGACCTTTATTGGCAAAGTAATGTCTCTGCTTTTGAATATGCTATCTAGGTTGGTCATAACTTTTCTTCCAAGGAGTAAGCGTCTTTTAATCTCATGGCTGCAATCACCATCTGCAGTGATTTTGGAGCCCCAAAAAATGAAGTCTGACACTGTTTCCACTGTTTCCCCATCTATTTCCCATGAAGTGATGGGGCCAGATGCCATGATCTTCATTTTCTGAATGTTGAGCTTTAGGCCAACTTTTTCACTCTCCACTTTCACTTTCATCAAGACACTTTTTAGCTCCTCTTCACTTTCTGCCAGAAGGGTGGTGTCATCTGCATATCTGAGGTTATTGATATTTCTCCCGGCAATCTTGATTCCAGCTTGTGTTTCTTCCAGTCCAGGATTTCTCATGATGTACTCTGCATAGAAGTTTATTTAAGCAGGGTGACAATATATAGCCTGACATACTCCTTTTCCTATTTGGAACCAGTCTGTTGTTCCATGTCCAGTTCTAATTGCTGCTTCCTGACCTGCATACAGATTTCTCAAGAGGCAGGTCAGGTCATCTGGTATTCCCATCTCTTTCAGAATTTTCCACAGTTTATTGTGATCCACACAGTCAAAGGCTCCTTATCTTTTAGCCACCACCATTTTGGACTCCTGTTTCCTATTCTAACTACCTAACACATACATGACCACTGGAAAAACCATAGCCTTGACTAGACAGACATTTGTTAACAAAGTAATGTCTCTGCTTTTTAATATGCTGTCTAGATTGGTCAAAAACTTTCCTTCCAAGAAGAAAGTGTCTTTTAATTTTATGGCTGCAATCACAATCTGCAGTGATTTTGGAGCCCCTCAAAATAAAGTCAGCCACTGTTTCCATTGTTCCCTCTCTATTTGCCATGAAGAGATGGGACCAGATGCCCTAATCTTAGTTTTCTCAATGTTGAGCATTAAGCCAAAATTTTCACTCTCCCTTTTCACTTTCATCAAGAGGATCTTTAGTTCTTCTTCAGTTTCTGACATAAGGGTGGTGTCATCTGCATATCTGAGGTTATTGATATTTCTCCCGCAATCTTGATTTCAGGTTTTGCTTCCTCCAGCCCAGCGTTTCTCATGATGTACTCTGCATATAAGTTAAATAAGCAGGGTGACAGTATACAGCTGTGATGTACTCCTTTTTCTGTTTGGAACCAGTCTGTTGTTCCATGTCCAGATCTAACTGTTGCTTCCTGACCTGCATACAGGTTTCTCAAGAGGCAGGTCTGGTGGTCTGGTATTCCCATCTCTTTTAGAATTTTCCACAGTTTACTGTGATCCACACAGGCAAAGGCTTTGGCATAGTCAATAAAACAGAAATACATGTTTTTTCTGGAACTCTCTTGCTTTTCCAATGATCCAGCAGATGTTGGCAGTTTGATCTCTGGTTCCTCTGCCTTTTCTAAAACCAACTTGACCATCTACTTCATGGTTCACATATTGCTGAAGCCTTGCTTGGAGAATTTTAAGCATCACTTTACTAGCGTGTGAGATGAGTGCAATTGTGTGGTAGTTTGAGCATTCTTCGGTATTGCCTTTCTCTGGTTACATCACTCCATGGCAAATATGGGAAAGAATGGAAATAGTGACAGATTTTATTTTGGGGGGGACTCCAAAATCACTGCAGGTGGTGATTGCAGCCATGAAATTAAAAGACGCTTACTCCTTGGAAGAAAAGTTATGACCAACCTAGACAGCATATTAAAAAGCAGAGACATTGGTTTGCCAAAAGAGGTCTGTGTAGTCAAAGTTATGTTTTTTCCAGTAGTCATATATAGATGTGAGAATTGGACTATAAAGAAAGCTGAGCACCGAAGAATTGATGCTTTTGAATTGTGATGTTGGAGAACACTCTTGAGAGTGCCTTGGACAAGGGAGACAAGGAGATCCAACCAGTCCATCCTAAAGGAAATCAGTCCTGAATATTCATTGGAAGAACTGATGCTGAAGCTGAGAGTCCAATACTTTGCACCTGAAATGAAGAACTTACTCATTGGAGCAGACCCTGATGCTGAGAAATATTGAGGGCAGGAGGAGAAGGGTACAACAGAGGATGAGATGTTTAGATGGCATCACCAACATCACCAACTCAGTGGACATGAGTTTGAGGAAACTCTGGGAGTTGGTGACGGACAGGGATGCCTAGTATGGTGCAGTCCATGGGGTCACAAAGAGTAAGACACAACTGAGTGACTGAACTGAACTGATAGTATTTTTTAAATTTATTTATTTTATAATTAAAAGATAAATGCTTTACAGAATTTTTTTTCTGCCAAACCTCAACATGAATCAGCCATAGGTGTACAAATATCTTCTCTCCCTTGAGCCTCCCTCCCATCTCCCTCCCCACTCCAACCCTCTAGTTTGATAGAGAGCCCCTGTTTGAGTTTCCTAAGACATACAGCAAATTCCCATTGGCTATATGTACATTGGCAAATTCCCATTGGCTTACATATAGTAATATAAGTTTCCATGTTTCTCTCTCCATACATCTCACCCTGTCCTCCCCTCTGCCCATGTCCATAAGTCTGTTCTCTATGTCTTTTTCTTCACTGCTGCCCTGCATATAAATTTTTTGGTACCATCTTACTAGATTCTGTATATATGAGTTAGTATAAAATTCTTATCTTTCTCTTTCTGACTTTCTTCACTCTGAATAAGAGGCTCTAAAGAGATTCATCCACCTCATTAAAACTAACTCAAATTAATTCCTTTTTATGGTTGAGTAATATTCTGTTGTGAATATGTACCACAACTTCTTTATCCATTCATCTGTTGATAGACATCTAGGCTGCTTCCATGTTCTAGCTACTGTAAATAGTGCTGCAATGAACAATGGGATACATATGTCTCTTTCAATTTTGGTTTCTTCAGGGTATATGCCTGGAAGTGGGATTACTGCATTATTAGTGGTCTTTTTTCTTAGTTTTTTAAGGAATCTTCATATCATCTTCCACAATTTCTTTGTCAATTTACAGTCCCACTTTGACAAAATTCAGCACGTATTTATGATTAAAACTCTTCAAAAAACGGGCATAGAAGGAACCTACCTCAACATAGTAAAGGCCATATATGATAAGCCCACAGTAAACATTATTTTCAGTGGTGAAAAGCTGAAAGCATTCACCCTAAGATCAGGAACAAGCTAAGGGTGTCCACTTTTACCACTATTATTCAAGATAGTTTTGGAAGTCCTAGCTACAGCAATCAGAGAAGAAAAAGAAATAAAAAATAATTTCACTTAACTCTAGTGAAGCAGGTAGTGCTGGGGTTTTATGCACTGGTGTGAGCAAATGGAATAGTACTGGAGAGTATTAGGCCATATGGATATGATAATCAGCTTTGTCTTTATGACAGAAAGTAGTTTTTCAACTTCGATTAAGGTACCCATCAAAGCTTGGCTCCTAGACTTTCACAGAACTAGGATATTGGGATGATGACACCTTTGATAGTTACATTTCAAAGGCATGGCTTCTAGATTTTGGAAAAAAGTTTGCAAAACTGGTAAAAGGCTGTAAAAAGAAACATATGTATATATTAAAAAAGCAAAGAAAAAATTTACCACTACAAATTTTCTAAGATAAATGCTTTAAGTAAAGAGGGATTAGGAACCTAGAGTCAGGAAGAAGCCTGTTTAAAATGCAGTCAAGTTAAGGAAAAAAATAAGGTCTTCTGAGTCATGGTACTGAGGTACACTAGGAACTTCAACTTTATTTTCAACATTTAATTTAAAATGTAGCTTAACAAATAGGAAAATGTTTTAATTTGTTAAAGTTTGAGATGTTGATTGTATTATTAATTTCAGATGAGTTCAGTTCAGTCACACAGTCCTGTCCAATTCTTTGTGACCCCATGGACTGCAGCATTCCAGGCTTTCCCATCCATCATCAACTCCCAGAGCTTGCTCAAATTCATGTCCATCAAGTCAGTGATGCCATCCAACCATCTCATCCTCTGTTGTCCCCTTCTCCTCCTGCCTCCAATCTTTTCCAGCATCATGGTCTTTTCAAGTGAGTCAGTTTTTCACATCAAGTGGCCAGTGTATTCGACTTTCAGCTTCAGCTTCAGCATCAGTCCTTCCAATGAATATTCAGGACGGATTTCCTTTAGGATGGACTGGTTGGATCTCTTTGCTGTCCAAGGGACTTTCAAGAGTCTTCTCCAACACCACAGTTTAAAAGCATCAATTCTTCAGTGCTCAGCTTTCTTTATAGTCCAATTCTCACATCCATACATGACTATTGGCAAAACCATAGCTTTGACTAGATGGACTTTGTTGCCAAAGTAATGTCTCTGCTTTTTAATATGCTGTCTAGGTTGGTCATAGCTTTTCTTCCAAGGAGCAAGCATCTTTTAATTTCATGGCTGCAGTCAACATCTGCAGTGATTTTGGAGTCCAAAAACTTAATCTCTCACTGTTTCCATTGTTTCCCCATCTATTTGCCATTTAGTGATGGGACCAGATGCCATGATCTTAGTTTTCTGAATGCTGAGTTTTAAGCCAACGATTTCACTCTACTCTTTCACTTTCATAAGCGGCTCTTTAATTCTTCTTCACTTTCTTCCATGAGGGCGGTGTCATCCACATTTCTGAGGTTATTTCCGTTTGTCCCAGCAATCTTGGTTCTAGCTTGTGCTTCATCCAGCCCGACATTTCTCATGATGTACTCTGCACATAAGTTAAATAAGCAAGGTGACAATATACAACCTTGACGTACTCCTTTCTCTATTTGGATTCAGTCTGTTTTCTATGTTCAGTCCTAACTGTTGCTTCTTGACCTGCATACAGATTTTTCAGGAGGCAGGTAAGGTGGTCTGGTATTCCTGTCTGTTAAAGAATTTTCCACAATTTGTTGTGATCCGCACAGTCAAAGGCTTTTTCATAGTCAATTAAGCATAGGTAGATGTTTTTCTGGAACTCTCTAGCTTTTTCAATAATCCAGCAGATGTTGGCAACTTGATCTCTGGTCCCCTTGCCTTTTCTAAATTCAGCTTGGAGATCTGGAATTTCATGCCTCACGTAGTGTTGAAGCCTGACTTGAAAATTTTTGAGCATTGCTTGACTAGCATGTTGGACTTCCCTTGTGGCTCAGCCAGTAAAAATAATCTGCCTGCAATGCAGGAGACCTTGGTTTGATCCCTGGATTGGGAAGATCCCTTGGAGATGGGAACGACTACCTACTCCAGTATTCTTGCCTGGAGAATTCCACGGACTGTACAGTCCATGAGGTCCCAGAGAGTCTGACATGACTGAGTGACTTTCAGTTTCACTTACTAGCATGTGAGATGAGGGCAATTGTTCAGTAGTTTGGACATTGGCATTGCCTTTCTTTGGGATTGGGATGAAAACTGACCTTTTCCAGTCCTGAGGGCACTGCTGTGCTTTCCAAATTTGCTGGCATATTGAGTACAACACTTTCACAGCATCATCTTTGAGGATTTGAGATAGTTCAACTGAAATTCCTCACCTCCACTAGCTCTGTTCATAGTGATGCTTCCTAAGGCCCATTATTCATTTATGATCATTTTAATATTGATTATTATATATGTTTGTGATAGTACAAAATATTTAATGCTATAATTCCCATTCAGCTATAAAAAAGAATGAAATTCTTTATTCGCAGCAATGTGGATCAACTTAAAGAATATTATGCTTACTGAAATGTCAGAGAAAGGCAAATACTGTATTCTATCACTTACATGTGGAATCTAAAAAATAATATAAACAAATATATAGGCAGAATAGAAACAGGGTCACAGATTTAGAAAACAAACTAGTGGTTACCTAAGGGAAGAGAAAGGGAAAAGGGTAAACTCGTTGTATGTGAGTAAGAGATATAGACTACTATGCACAAAATAGATAAGCAACAGTGATATATTATATATCATGGGAAGTTAAACATTACCTTATAATATTTTAATGGAATATAATTTGCAAAAGTACTAAATCACAATGTTATATACCTGAAACTAGTATAATAGTATAGATCAATTATGCATCAATGAAAAAAATCATGTTCAAACTGTAAAATAAAATTGCAATTTCCATTGTAATTGTAAGCTTTAATAAAATTGGCTTACCTTGTTCTGATAAAATTTTATAGTTATAAACAAATCTATATATAAATTCATAGTGTGTTTATATTGGTCACAATATCTGGGGAGATTTATTTGGCTATTTGATATTCAGAAATAATAATGTTAAAGGCAGCTATCATGTTTTAAGTACTTTCTATGAAAGCTTCTACAGTACCTTACCATCATTTTCTCATTTAATCATTATGATAAATATCTCAGATTTACATATGAGACAATTTAAAGTCTTGTCCAATAATACAAAGATAATACAAAGAATTATCTAACTCATCTTTAGTGCTTTTGATGACAGAGTTCTCTGTCTACATAATCCACCTTTCTCCTCTTTGTAAAAATTGACTTCTCCATTAAGCATCTTAAACATATATTTCAGCCCAGTTGATGACAAACGCATCTAAATTCTACTCAATAAAATTATGAAGTCATGCTTTTTAATCGTGAGTGTGTTATCTTTCTCAAAGAATAGGCTGATGTTTACAACTTTAGAAAGAATTAAATTCTACTTTTTGCTTAACCCTCTAAAAATAGCTCATTGCATACTCTAAGAAAAATTGAGTATAAATTGAAAATGACACTTGAATCTCACTGCTTTATTAGAGGAGTAGCCTTTATGTTATTTGATATACATGAAAACCAGAAATCTTAAATTCAAAACACCCTAACATTTAGGTCATTTCAGGAAGGCATGCAGGATGGAGGGACAATTAGCATATGATCCAGACAATCTAACCTTTTTATGATAATACTGTGGACATAAGCCAGGTAAGACTCACAGCTGCTGTCAATATTCCTTTCTTTTAGTGACAGAGCATCAACAATTACATTTAAAACTCTTTCAGAGACAAGCATTCTTTCCTTGAACTAAAACAAAAGGCTTGGCTCCGAAATTTGCCGAATGGCAATTATTTGTTTTCTTGTTTGCTGATAAAGTAACTGAAAAGGTATGTACATAAAAACACTGAGTGTCTTCTTAGAGATTATTAGGTATTGCAAAATGCTTGAGAGTTTGTTTGATGAAACAATATTCTGCAATGTAACTATTTTAGAGTCACTAATGACTGACTGAAGATGATAAGCAGTTTATGCTGGCACGCGACGATCAGCAATGTGGTATTTATGTCTGAACAAATATATTATATACCCTCAGAAATGAAAAGACAGATGGGAGCAGACTACATGAGTGCCGGAGAATTTGTTTCATGAAAACAAGAAAAATATGGTTTGTGAAATGGGGGTAAGAATACATTTGATTAGCAGTTAGAAATCACGATTCTACACTAGGCTCAGCTACCACTACTAACTCTTGAATGTACAGTGTCCTGATTCAGAAGTTAGACTTGCGTGATGATAAACATTTTGGTGGTCCTGAGTCTTAGTACCTGTTCTGCCATTTCCCTTAAATTTCAGTAACTATATATTTTAAATAGTAAAACAGTAGTCATTTTCTTGTAACATAGCTTTGAGAATTAAATGATATGATATCTTGAAAGTACCAAGCACAGTGCCTTGCATACTGCTATCAATAACTTTTAGCTGTTAAAAGAGATGATAATCTTTGTCCCAGTATCTAATACTATTTTGTATGGTGTCAAAGATAAAAATGAGTTTTAATTTGGTTTATGATGTTGAACTTCTATTTAGTTAAAGCCCCAGCACAACACAGTTTATTCAACTTTCTGTGGGATGGATCATATATTCTCTTCAGGCAGTCTATCATGATTTATGTCAGAATGGAATAAAATGTATACCAAGTTGGAACTTAAAAATACACTGAATATAATAATTTCACATAGCCCAATTTCAGACATTAAAGTCTCTGTCTTTGTTGGCACACTTTAGCCAATTTAGCTTTTCTAATTAAATTGTATTTCCTCCCTCACTGTTTATGAGGAGTTACTTCTGTAGTTTTCAGCAGTGGCAACTTTAGCTAGAACAGTTAACTGGAATATTCAACTATCCTTTGATAGCCCCTTGAGTTTAGACAACTAATATATCTCATGGTGCTGCTGCTGCTGCTAAGTCGCTTCAGTCGTGTCTGACTCTGTGCGACCCCATACAGAGACCCAAATTCTTTACAATGAGAACTAATTAGTTGCTTTCTTATGAAATATTGGTAAGGTGAGTAGTAAAAAGAAGAAAATGAAACAAAATATGATAACCTATCGATTTTCTTATAAATATTTAGAGTAAATTCTCTTGATGACAAATGGAGTAATTATGAAAAGGGAGTTTAGACTTGATTCTTAACCATTGAAAGATTTTCTCAGAAGAATGACATAATCTAAGAAATTTACTTGTCATAATCAGGGCCTCTCTGCATGTTTCCATGGTTGAGAAAAGGCACAAAAATTATGCTTCATATTCTAAACATTTCTGTAAGAACCCCCATGTAAAAAAAGAAAAAAGAGAAGAAGATAACAAACATTATCCAGTACTTGCTGTCACTGAAAGTGAGTGATTAACTTAATTTCCAGTTTCCCTCACCTCCAGACTATCTTAATAAAGATTTGAGATTAAATAATTTAATTAATTTTAGGATTAAAAATAAAGCCATTTGCATAGAATTAGTAGGGTTATTTTAAGATCCATGTCATGAAAAAGATATTGCATTTCATTCTACTAATGAATAGATTTGTTAAGAATGTCTAATGTATATTCTTTTACTAAACTATTGAAATTTTTAAAAAATGTTAAAGCATTATGATAGCATTATAAATATTTCTTTATTTTGTATTGTTTTAAATTTTTATTTTACATTGGAGTATAGCTGGTTAAGGAGAAGACAATGGCACCCCACTCCAGCACTCTTGCCTGGAAAATCCCATGGAACTGAGGAGCTTGGTGGGCTGCAGCCCATGGGGTCGCTAAAAGTTGGAGACGACTGAGCGACTTCACTTTCACTTTTCACTTTCATGCATTGGAGAAGGAAATGGCAACCTACTCCAGTGTTCTTGCCTGGAGAATCCCAGGGACGGTGGAGCCTGGTGGGCTGCCGTCTATGGGGTCGCACAGAGTCAGACACAACTGAAGCGACTTAGAAGTAGTAGTAGTAGTATAGCCGATTAAACGTGTTCCGATAGTGTCAGGCGAACAGCAAAGTAACTCAGTCATATACACATACATGTATCTATTCTTCCCAAAACTTCCCTTCCAGCCAGGCTGCCACATAACATTTAGCAGGATTCCCTGTGCTTATTTTACACACAGTAGGTCAGCTGTTTTGTCATTTCATTAGCTCTGCTCATTCTCCTTCCCTCTTGAACAATTAAATGCTGCTTGTAAAAATGATTCTACAGTTCAATTCAGTTGCTCAGAGGTTTCGGACCCTTTGCGACTCCATGGACTGCAGCACACCAGGCCTACCTATACATCACCAACTCTCGGAGTTTACTCAAACTCGTGTCCATTGAATCAGTGATGCCATCCAACCATCTCATCCTCTGTCATCCCCTTCTCCTCCAGCCTTCAATCTTTCCCAGCATCATGGTCTTTTCCAGTGAGTCAGTTCTTCACATCAGATGGCCAAAGTATTGGAGTTTCAGCTTTAGCATCAGTCTTTCCAATGAATATTCAGGACTGATTTCCTTTAGGATGGACTGGTTGGATCTTCTTGCAGTCCAAGGGACTCTTAAGAGTCTTCTCCAGCACCACAGTTCAAAGGCATCAATTCTCCAGCGCTCAGCTTTCTTTATAGTCCAGTTTTCACATCCATAGATGACTACTGGAGAAACTATAGCTTTGACTAGACAGACTTTTGTGGCAAAGTAATGTATCTGCTTTTTAATATGCTGTCTAGATTGGTCACAACTTTTCTTCAAGGAGCAAGTGTCTTTTAATTTCATGGCTTCAGTCACCATCTGCAGTGATTTTGGAGCCCCGCAAGATAAAGTCTCTCAGTGTTTCCCCATCTATTTGCCTGAAGTGATGGGACCAGATGCCATGATCTTAGTTTTCTGAATCCTGAGTTTTAAGCCAACGTTTTCATTATCCTCTTTCACTTTCATCAAGAGGCTCTTTAATTCTTCTTCACTTTCTGCCATAATGATGGTGTATCTGAGGTACACAAGCATTTGTCCCTGGACTGAGAATCTTACAGGGAGAATGACCAAAAAGGAGTGAAAGAATTTGTAATATACTTATGTCAATTTTTAGGGATTGTTACAATTTGTAACACACTGATTTCCATTTTACAAATTAATAACATTTTGGATTTCCTCTACATTCTAAGTTAATACATTTTTGAATTTACACTTTGTTGAAATTTGAACTAGGTTGTACAAAATTCTATGGGGGTTAATGATGAATCAAGTCTTATATCCACCACAAAAGTCTTATACAGAGCAGTTCAGTCCCTCAAAATATTTCTCCATACTGCCCCTGTATAGCTGAAACTGTCTTCTGCCTGGTGTCCCAGAAAACTTTCTTTTCCATCTCTAAATTTTTGAAGTGATCCAAGTTTTACATATAAAACTTCTATAAATATTCACATATAGACTTTTTTCTGTGAACATCTTCACTTATTTATTTGTTTATTTGATGACTATGTAGGCTTGGGATTGCTGGGGCATAGAGCAAGTATATATTTAACTCTCTAAGAAAAGATCCAAATAGTTTCCAAATGGATTAGCACTTTTATTTCCCAATAGAAATATATGAAAATCTAGGTATTCACAACTGCATAGGCATTTGATATTGTCTGAATAGGTATTGGTAGTATCTCACTGTTGTTTTAATGTATGACTACTGATATTGAACATAGTTTTACATGCTTCTTTGCTATTATTCATTGAGGTGTCTGTTAAGAGACTGCTGGCTTTTGATTGTGATTTTTAAATTTTTATTTAAATTTCAGATTTGTTATCATAAGTAAGATTTGCAAATAATTACGCTCACTTTATGTTTTTTTTTTATGTTCCTTTTTATCAACAAGCACAAGCTTTATTTCCAAAATCCCACCTAACTAGCTTCTTTTTTTTATAGGATTTTCTTTTTGTTTTTATCTGTCACATACCAAAAACTTTTAATTTCTATAAAATTCAATTTCATTTTAATAGATATCTAAAAACTTTAGTGAACATATTAGCATATATATTTCTCCTGTTTACTTTTAGAATTTGTATAGCTACATTTTACACTTATGTCTATCATCCATTCTGAGTTAATTTTTATTAATATTATGAGTGAGTGTCATTGGATTTGTGTGTTTACATTCAGCTGTTTCAGCTATTCCAGACTAATTTGTTGAAATAGTTACCTTTGATCTTAATCAAAATTCAGTTGACTTTGTGTCATTTTCTAAGCTCTGTGTTCTCTTGTGCTGTATCTATACTTTCACCAATACCATACTATCTTTGTTATAGTAGCTTTAGGGGTTTTCTGTTTTCTTCTGTTATATTGATTTCTGCTCTTCATAGTTTCAATCACTATTTGCTTTTAATTTAATTAGCCCTTTTTTTTTAAACTATCTTAAGGTACCATAACCAACTAGAATATATAGTAGAAAATACATTTGTAGTAAAAATAAATGCTATAAATTCTACATAAAATAATAATGGTTCCAAACCTTCATGGAGAAATTTAAATAGTTCTATTGTATGTATACAAAATAAAATTTCATAGATGGCCAAAACTTACTAAATTATGGCTGCATGTATCAACAGAAAACTGTTTTTAAAAATACCACATTGAATAAAATTAAAATACTGGAGTACTTGGAAAAGCTGACAATCAGGAAACTGATGGCTAGGGGTTTGGAAGGTTACCAAGTCTAATAGAGGGCTGTTGATAAAAATTCAGAAGCTGTAATAGTATGTTTGAGTTAAAGATGCATGAATTTGCAGCCCCTTTCTCCCTTTGGTTCCTAGCCATGAAATCAACAGATTAGACATAGAAGAACAGCAGGAGAGAAAGATAATAGGTGGGTAGTGGAAAGTTGTGAGGGGCTTTTATTTTTTAATGAATGAAAACAGGAGAGAGAAATAGAATTCATTTATATAATAATATAACATTCACTGTTACAAGACTATTTCTGTTTTTCAAACTGTTAGCATGTTATGCTTTTTCATTTTAGTTTCACAGATTCCCTGTGACACATTTTAAGCTGGTGCTGTTATATAATTTTGTATATGTCATTTGATCTGTCCTTAGTTTAGGTAGTTACAGAGCTGCGACTAAAATCCAGGTCCAATTAACTTTTGGCATTGTGAGTTTTGCTTTTTTTCTTCACTTTAGCATGAAATTCAAAATTTCTCAACCTAAATCTGTCAAAATCTGACAAAATTGCATATCAACATTTCTCTTTTAAATATGCATCATAGTGTATTTGGACTTTTAATTAGCAATGTGTTGTTTGAAAAACAAACAAAAGTTTTATCCAAGAAATTTTGAAAAGCCTCTTTCTCAATCTACCATTTGGCATTACTCCTAAAAGATTAAAACTTAACTGTTAGCAATCACATTTTCTCAAACTGTGATAATTTATTCCTCTAATTCCCACCATATGTTGGTTGTTTCTATTACTTATTTCTTCTCCTGCTTTCTGCAGAAGCTGAATGGCAAACTCTAAAGGCAGATGTCCAGATATGCATTGGCACTCAGCATTCTCCTTTTATGGGATGGTACTTAAGTCTTAGTTTTGTTACAGGAAGTCTTTGGATGAAATAACCTCATTATTACAGGACAGAAAGTTCATCAGTTTTTAATTACTCATTATGTTCTTTGTGTCTCATACTCTTTTCTTCAATAACTGAGGTCAACATTTTGTAAAAAATGAAACATAAATATTTTTCAAGTAAGACAGAAAAGGTACAAAAACAAAACAAAAATAGTTATTAAAAACCTAAGCACGCAGCAGAATATTTTTCCCAAGGCATCTCTGTATATAAACAGATGAATACATGGATGGATGGATGGATGGGTGAGACTGAGAGCTCTCCCTGCTCTTGTTTCCCTGAAGATCCCATTTTGTCCAGTAAATTCAATAGTATTCATTTTCTATGGGCCCCAAAATGTATAGATTTCAGTTAAAAA
Source organism: Capra hircus (assembly GCF_001704415.2). Taxonomy (NCBI): domain Eukaryota; kingdom Metazoa; phylum Chordata; class Mammalia; order Artiodactyla; family Bovidae; genus Capra; species Capra hircus. The sequence continues at coordinate 24,134,982 of NC_030835.1, forward strand.
AAATCTGCATATTTTACCAATTCTACAACCAATATCTCTAGTAATTCTCCACAGTGGTGAACATTTCTTGTTAAACATCCAAAATCAAACCCTTATAATCCTTCATTCAAAACCCTAGAATGGGTGAGGAGCAAAACACATTTCTGCACCCTGGAAGCTCCGGAGTCTTGCACTCCAGCAGGGCAGAGGAAATGGCAGCTCTCTCCAGGCCCTGGACAGAAAATAGTCAAGAATAAAAGTGAAGATTGTTTTTCCTTCATTTCTTGCCTGCTTTTTAAAGAAGTCTTTTTCTGGACTCTCCAAAAGATGGCGGAGGAATAGGACAGGAAGACCACTTTCTCCCTCACAAATTCCTCAAAAGAACATTTCAACGCAGAGCAAACTCCACAAAACAACTTCTGTAGGCTGGCAGAGGACATCAGGCAACCAGAAAAGCAGACCATTGTCTTCAAATACAGTGAACCTCTCTGAGTGTCCCTCAATGTGGAGAAACTTTTCATCTTTAACCTAGATGTTTTATCATCGGTGCTGTATAGATGGAGAAGTCTAGAGGCTACTGTAAAAATAAAACTGAAAACCAGAAGCAGGAGGCTTAAATCCAAAGCCTGAAAACATTAGAGAACTCTTGAATTCAGGGAACATTAAGCAATAGGAGCTCATCAAATGCCTTCATACCTACACCGAAACCAAGCTCCACCCAAGGGCCAACAAATTCCAAAACAAGACATACCACGCAAATTCTCCAGCAACACAGGAACACTCCCCTGAGCTTCAATATACAGGCAGCTCAAAATTATCCCAAAACATTTGATGTCTCATAACACATTACGGGTCACTCCACTGCACTCCAGAGAGAAGAAACCCAGCTCCACCCACCAAAACTCCAACACAAGCCTCCCTAACCAGGAAACCTTGACAAGCCACTGATAGAACCCCACCCAAAGTGAGGAAGCTCCATAATAAAGAGAACTCCACAAATTACCAGAATTATAAAAAGGCCACCCCAAACGCAGCAATATAACCAAGATGAAGAGACAGAGGAATACTCAGCAGGTAAAGGAACAGGAGAGTTGCCCACCAAACCAAACAAAAGAGGAAGAAGTAGGGAATCTACCTGAGAAGGAATTCCAAATATTGATAGTGAAAATGATCCAAAATCTTGAAATCAAAATGGAATCACAGATAAATAGCATAGAGACAAGGACTGAGAAGATGCAAGAAAGGTTTAACAAGGACATAGAAGAAATAAAAAAGAGTCAAAATATAATGAATAACGCAATAAATGAGATCAGAAACACTCTGGAGGCAACAAATAGTAGAATAAAGGAGGCAGAAGATAGGATTAGTGAAATAGAAGATAGAATGGTAGAAATAAATGAATCAGAGAGGAAACAAGAAAAACGAATTAAAAGAAACGAGGACAATCTCAGAGACCTCCAGGACAATATGAAACGCTCCAACATTCGAATTATAGGAGTCCCAGAAGAAGAAGACAGAAAGAAAGATCATGAGAAAATCCTTGAGGAGATAATAGTTGAAACTTCCCTAAAATGGGGAAGGAAATAATCACCCAAGTCCAAGAAACACAGAGAGTTCCAAATAGGATAAACCCAAGGCGAAACACCCCAAGACACATATTAATCAAATTAACAAAGATCAAACACAAAGAACAAATATTAAAAGCAGCAAGGGAAAAACAACAAATAACACACAAGGGGATTCCCATAAGGATAACAGCTGATCTTTCAATAGAAACTCTTCAGGCCAGGAGGGAATGGCAAGACATACTTAAAGTGATGAAAGACAATAACCTACAGCCCACATTACTGTACCCAGCAAGGATCTCATTCAAATACGAAGGAGAAATCAAAAGCTTTACAGACAAGCAAAAGCTGAGAGAATTCAGCACCACCAAACCAGCTCTCCAACAAATTCTAAAGGATATTCTCTAGACAGGAAACACGAAAAGGGTGTATAAACCCGAACCCAAAGCAATAAAGTAAATGGTAACGGGATCATACTTATCAATAATTACCTTAAACGTAAATGGGTTGAACGCCCCAACCAAAAGACAAAGACTGGCTGAATGGATACAAAAACAAGACCCCTCTATATGCTGCTTACAAGAGACCCACGTCAAAACAAGGGACACATACAGACTGAAAGTGAAGGGCTGGAAAAAAATATACCACGCAAACAGAGACCAAAAGAAAGCAGGAGTGGCAATACTCATATCCGATAAAATAGACTTTAAAACAAAGGCTGTGAAAAGAGACAAAGAAGGCCACTACATAATGATCAAAGGAACAATCCAAGAAGAAGATATAACAATTATAAATATATATGCACCCAATATAGGAGCAACCGCAATATGTAAGACAAATGCTAACAAGTATGAAAGGGGAAATCAACAATAACACAATAATAGAGGGAGACTTTAATACCGCACTCACACCTATGGACAGATCACCTAAACAGAAAATTAACAAAGAAACGCAAACTTTAAATGATACATTAGATCAGTTAGACCTAATTGATATCTATAGGACATTTCACCCCAAAACAATGAATTTCACCTTTTTTTCAAGTGCTCATGGAACCTTCTCCAGGATAGATCACATCCTGGGCCATAAATCTAAACTTGATAAATTCAAAAAAATCGAAATCATTCCAAGCATCTTTTCTGACCATAATGCATTAAGATTAGATCTCAATTACAGGAGAAAATCTATTAAAAATTCCAACATATGGAGGTTGAACAACACACTTCTGAATAACCAACAAATCACAGTAGAAATCAAAATATGCATAGAAACTAATGAAAATGAAAACACAACAACCTAAAACCTGTGGGACACTATAAATGCAGTGCTAAGAGGAAAGTTCATAGCAATACAGGCATATCTCAAGAAACAAGAAAAAAGTCAAATAAATTACCTAACTCTGCAACTAAAACAACTAGAAAAGGAAGAATTGGAGAACCCCAGAGTTAGTAGAAGGAAAGAAATCTTAAAAATTAGGACAGAAATAAATTCAAAAGAAACAAAAGAGACCATAGCAGAAATCAACAAAGCCAAAAGCTGGTTCTTTGAAAGGATAAATAAAATTGACAAACCATTAGCCAGACTCATCAAGAAGCAAAGAGAGAAAAATCAAATCAATAAAATTAGAAATGAAAATGGAGAGATCACAACAGACAACACAGAAATACAAAGGATCATAAGAGACTACTATAAGCAGTTGTATGCCAATAAAATGGACAACGTGGAAGAAATGGACAAATTCTTAGAAAAGTACAATTTTCCAAAATGAACCAGGAAGAAATAGAAAATCTTAACAGACCCATCACAAGCACAGAAATTGAAACGGTAATCAGAAATCTTCCAGCAAACAAAAGCCCAGGTCCAGATGGCTTCACAGCTGAATTTTACCAAAAATTTCGAGAAGAGCTAACACCTATCCTCCTCAAACTCTTCCAGAAAATTGCAGAGGAAGGTAAACTTCCAAACTCATTCTATGAGGCCACCATCACCCTAATACAAAAACTTGACAAAGATGTCACAAAAAAAGAAAACTACAGGCCAATATCACTGATGAACATAGATGCAAAAATCCTCAGCAAAATTCTAGCAATCAGAATCCAACAACACATTAAAAAGATCATACACCATGACCAAGTGGGCTTTATCCCAGGGATGCAAGGATTCTTCAATATCTGCAAATCAATCAATGTAATTCACCACATTAACAAATTGAAAAATAAAAACCATATGATTATCTCAATAGATGCAGAGAAGGCCTTTGACAAAATTCAACATCAATTTATGATAAAAACGCTCCAGAAAGCAGGAATAGAAGGAACATACCTCAACATAATAAAAACTATATATGACAAACCCACAGCAAACATTATCCTCAATGGTGAAAAATTGAAAGCATTTCCCCTAAAGTCAGGAACAAGACAAGGGTGTCCACTTTCACCGCTACTATTCAACATAGTTCTGGAAGTTTTGGCCACAGCAATCAGAGCAGAAAAAGAAATAAAAGGAATCCAAATTGGAAAAGAAGAAGTAAAACTCTCACTGTTTGCAGATGACATGATCCTCTACATGGAAAACCCTAAAGACTCCACCAGAAAATTACTAGAGCTAATCAATGAATATAGTAAAGTTGCAGGATATAAAATCAACACACAGAAATCCCTTGCATTCCTATACACGAATAATGAGAAAGTAGAAAAAGAAATTAAGGAAACAATTCCATTCACCATTGCAACGAAAAGAATAAAATACTTAGGAATATATCTACCTAAATAAACTAAAGACCTATATATAGAAAACTATAAAACACTGGTGAAAGAAATCAAAGAGGACACTAATAGATGGAGAAATATACCATGTTCATGGATCGGAAGAATCAATATAGTGAAAATGAGTATACTACCCAAAGCAATTTACAAATTCAATGCAATCCCTATCAAGCTACCAGCCACATTTTTCACAGAACTAGAACAAATAATTTCAAGATTTGTATGGAAATACAAAAAACCTCGAATAGCCAAAGCAATCTTGAGAAAGAAGAATGGAACTGGAGGAATCCACTTGCCTGACTTCAGGCTCTACTACAAAGCCACAGTCACCAAGACAGTATGGTACTGGCACAAAGACAGACATATAGATCAATGGAACAAAATAGAAAGCCCAGAGATAACTCCACACACATATGGACACCTTATCTTTGACAAAGGAGGCAAGAATATACAATGGAGTAAAGACAATCTCTTTAACAAGTGGTGCTGGGAAAACTGGTCAACCACTTGTAAAAGAATGAAACTAGATCACTTTCTAACACCGCACACAAAAATAAACTCAAAATGGATTAAAGATCTAAATGTAAGATCAGAAACTATAGAACTCCTAGAGGAGAACATAGGCAAAACACTCTCCAACATAAATCACAGCAGGATCCTCTATGATCCACCTCCCAGAATTCTGGAAAGAAAAGCAAAAATAAACAAATGGGATCTAATTAAAATTAAAAGCTTCTGCACAACAAAGGAAAATATAAGCAAGGTGAAAAGACAGCCTTCTGAATGGGAGAAAATAATAGCAAATGAAGCAACTGACAAACAACTAATCTCAAAAATATACAAGCAACTTATGCAGCTCAATTCCAGAAAAATAAACGACCCAATCAAAAAATGGGCCAAAGAACTAAATAGACATTTCTCCAAAGAAGACATACGGATGGCTAACAAACACATGAAAAGATGCTCAACATCACTCATTATCAGAGAAATGCAAATCAAAACCACAATGAGGTACCACTTCACACCAGTCAGAATGTCTGCGATCCAAAAATCTGCAAGCAATCAATGCTGGAGAGGGTGTGGAGAAAAGGGAACCCTCCTACACTGTTGGTGGGAATGCAAACTAGTACAGCCACTATGGAGAACAGTGTGGAGATTCCTTAAAAAATTGCAAATAGAACTACCTTATGACCCAGCAATCCCACTGCTGGGCATACACACCAAGGAAACCAGAATTGAAAGAGACACATGTACCCCAATGTTCATCACAGCACTGTTTATAATAGCCAGGACATGGAAACAACCTAGATGTCCATCAGCAGATGAATGGATAAGAAAGCTGTGGTACATATACACAGTGGAGTATTACTCAGCCATAAAAAAGAATTCATTTGAATCAGTTCTGATGAGATGGATGAAACTGGAGCCGATTATACAGAGTGAAGTAAGCCAGAAAGAAAAACACCAATACAGTATACTAACACATATATATGGAATTTAGGAAGATGGCAATGACGACCCTGTATGCAAGACAGGAAAAAAAGACACAGATGTGTAAAATGGACTTTTGGACTCAGAGGGAGAGGGAGAGGGTGGGATGATTTGGGAGAATGGCATTCTAACATGTATACTATCATGTAAGAATTAAATCGCCAGTCTATGTCTGACGCAGGATACAGCATGCTTGGGGCTGGTGCATGGGGATGACCCAGAGAGATGTTGTGCGGAGGGAGGTGGGAGGGGGGTTCATGTTTGGGAACGCATGTAAGAATTAAAGATTTTAAAATTAAAAAAAAAAAAACAATCAGAAAACTAAAAAAATATAAAAAATAAAATAAAGTAGTCTTTTAAACCAAGGGAAAAAAAAAAAAAAAACCCTAGAATGGCTTCCTGTCACATCTACAATAAAATGAGACTTCTCAGCAAGGCTTATCAAGTCCTACCTGAACTGTCCCTGAATTGTCTTTCTGAGAGCATCTTCAAGGACTTTCCCTCCAGCCCACTAGTTCTAGTTACATGGACCTGGGATAATCTTAGATAATTTCTCCTTGGGGGCTGGGTACTTGCTCTTTCCTCCAAAAAGAGTATTCTTCCACAGGTCTTAGCATGTATTATACTTCTGTATTTTAGATTTCTGCCAAAATATGACTGCAAGGAAGAATTTTAACTAAAATGTAAATAAATTAAAATTAAAAGTGGAGTTAAAATAGCATTCTAATCCTTTATTAAAGGAGATGCTAGTTTCAAGGTCCTTCTGTGATTTAAAAATTGCAAAGTTTTTAATTATTAACTATTTAAATATTATTTTAGCAAGCAATATGTATTGATTTCAAGGGAAAATATAAACGAATTACTACACATTACTTTATTTCCAATTCTCCTTCTTCCTATCTACTTCTTTAGGTTATATTACTATGCAAAGTTGAATTTTTATCATATTCTTTGTAGGTCTAAATTTACAGATGTTAAAACTGTGTTTATATGTGAATGGATTTATCTTTTAAATCATGGCTTGTCTCTTTCTGAATTGTTTATTTTCATCTTTTATCAGATTGATGGATTCTGTTTGCTAACTTTTTGCCTTGTTTCTTATAAATGTCCTGATGGTTCTTTGTATAACCTTATTTAGAGTATATGCTTGACCATATTTACATCCTGCCTTTATACCAAATTAAGTCACCTGTGTAGAAAATTATCAGATTTTATGTTACTTCTGTCAAAAATATGTATTGTCATTCAACCATCTTCTGACTCTTGTTGCTTTGAAGAACTCTTGTTCTTTTTGAAGAACTAAGAAGACTAATTTTTGCCTTTACATTGCACTTAATTGTCTCTGTACTGATATTACTAATATTTGCCATATTTAGTTCTCATCTTTTAGAAACACAGAATGTACTTCACAACTTACTTGCTGAAAAGACCATATGAGTAGTTCTACCCAATGGGGGATGAGAGGAGGTGATAAATGACACTTCTAAGCCAAATTATATAAACAGCAGATTTTTCATATGCTTTCTTTGCTACCATAACAAGGAGCCACCAAGTCCAACTGGGGAAGCTGGATAGTAGATCAAAGCCCACACTGAACCTGTAATTTGAATCAGAAGACGTGTTTATATTCGACATTTTTTGATCTAGAAAATGGCAATATCATATATTTCAACTTGATGCAGTGAACATATAGTATAAGTTACAAAAAACTCTTTGTTAGATTATTGCACTAATTTGGGGGTTAGTTCATTTTCACAGTTAAAGTATAAATACTGCTATCTTCTCTTTCTCCACTGAGATAAGATGTGCCCTTTGATTTTTCAGAACCAAGTCTCTATTTTAGGAAAGTTACCTTCTGTTTCATATTTGAATATGCTTTCTTTCCATTTGAACTGTATTCTTCTTTTGAAATTTTATTATTTTAAAGAGAATGTATTTTTCCTATGTTCCATAACAATCACCTTCTTTTTTACATTATTTTTTATTTAATTTACTATGATTTAATTAGACTTAGCAATTATACTAGCATTTAGTTTTAATTATTTTGTATTGTTTATATTTTTAATTTAGTTCTTATTTATTTAATATTTTAATGTATATTTTTTGCCTTTTATTTCTGTAAAAATATCTGTTTCTTTATTATTTTACTATATATATTTGGGAAAGCTATTTTAACTTCTTTTTTCTTTTTTAATAAATACTATCATATAATTCCATTGTAACTATGGTGAATGCTTTTTATATTAATATTTTGTGTTTCCATTAGTAATGCCTCTTATGATACATGATATTTCATAGTTATGCATTTACATTCATCTCTTTTCCAAAAACAATCCTATGTCTCATGTTTCACTGGAGAAGTGGAGCAAAGAAGTGAGTAAGAGGGATTGTTATTGCTGTTGTTCAGTCACTCAGTCGTGTCCAACTCTTTGTGACCCCATGGATTGCAGCATGCCAGGCTTCCCTGTCGTTCACCATCTCCTGGAACTTGCACAAACTCGTGTCCACTGAGTCGGTGATACCATTCAACCATTTCAGGCTCTGTCATCCCCTTCTCCTCCTGCTTTCAGTCTTTCCCAGCATCAGGGTCTTTTCCAATGAGTGAGCTCATTGCATCAGGGGCCCAAGTAGTAGAGGAATTACAAATGAGGCAATCAATTGTCTCAACTTACTGTAATTGTTTTGAGCAATATCTCACCAGTTTGTTTTTTTTTTTTTTTCTCTATTTTGAACTGTGTCTTTACCAGATTTAAAGAACTGATCAAGAGAATCCCAGCAAAACGCTTTAGGTAGCAATCTTTTTGTGCTTGAATCTTCTGCTCATTGCTTTCCTTGCCTCCTTCTTGCTTTCACTTCTGGCAAACTAGAGACTAGTTATTGTATTAAATATAATAGAAATTTATTGTTCACATGATTTCTCTGAAACCTCCACTGCATGGGTCCTTTATGTCAAATCTAGAGCTCTGCAGGACATTTCCCATTACCCCCCAACATTGTCACTTAACCAAGCTCCTTTGAAGTACCAAACTCTGATACCATCATTGTATTCAAATGATCATAGGGTTTATCTTTCAGGATAATAACATCTCATTTGGGAAAGATATATCTTACTTGATGTATGAGGCATCATCTCCACATATTTCTTTCTCTTGATCCAGAAGTCATAATTTTTGGTCCACTGTGACTTAGTGGGTAAAGAATTGCCTGCAATGCAAGAGATCCAGGAGATGTGAGCTTGATCCTTGAGTTGAGATGATCTCATGAAGGAGGAAATGGCAAGCCACTCCTGTATTTTTGCCTGAAAAATCCCATGGACAGAGGAGCCCGTTGGGCTACAGTCCATGGGCTTGCAAAGAGTTGGACATGATTGAGCACGAACACAATGATGATGACGATGATGAGCTATATAGTGTTTGGATTTGATTGTGTGGTAGTCTATTAGTCAATATTTCAATCAGGGTGAGAAACATAATGCTTCTGTTCAACATCATATTCATAAAGATTATTGGTATGCAGTGTATTTTAGGGCTTGAAAAGTTGTTGAATGAATGACAATAGTTGAAATAAAAAAATGAGTATAATATTCAGAAACAATAATGTAGGTAGTAATCTGACTTAAAACTATAACATTTCAGAAAAATAACTTTGCATTTAATATATATTATATATATATATAATATGTTACTGTCAATTTAAATTTATGGTTGATATTTACAGTTCTTTTATAGACATATCAGGACCTAAAATAAACACAAAGCTTTAATTTCTTCTAAACATGAATATTTATTTCCTAAAATAAGCATATGATGGTAAACTGGACAGTGGACATTTTCAGTGAGGGCAAATCATCCTATTTAACATGAGATAGAAATATACCATTGCTTTCTTTCTTTACTTCTCTTTCTTTCCAGAATCACCACATAACTCATTACACATTTTCTTTTCTAGGTTGTAAATAAATATATCGCTCACTTTAAGAAGTTTGCCATACAATTTTTCCTGCTCCCTCTTAATTTTGTACATTTTATGGTAAGAATTTGTGAATATATAAAAAAGACTTACTTCTTAAGGCTATTAATAGGCCATATAAAAAGAGATAATGTGTAGTATTTGCATTTACAAATAAACAGATACAGCTATTTATATTGTTAAGAAAAATGGCTTTTGAGGAAGTTTTGTCAAGATTATAAATAAATTTTAAAATCTACTCTCACTAGAAAGAAGGTAACATTGATAAATATTCTTTATAAGACTTATTTCTTCAGTTTGTGAATGTGTCTCCAAGCTAATGAAGTAAAACACTCTGCTCCATCATGCCAGACGATCATTTTTTAAATCCTTCCAGGAACAAGAAAGGAACTTAAATGCATTACATTTAGTAGTAACTTATGACCTAAATCGTTACCAAAATTGAATGACTACATTGCTAAGCAATTATTGCTAAACAATTATTCAAAGAAGTTCAGGTCTCTTGAACAGCCACTGATTTTATGTGTAAACACTTTCTATGAACATCAACATCATTGACAATGAACTTTTCAGGGAGAATTTGAAGTAAATGAATACACTGACAAACCTAAAACTAATGAGACTTCAGTGAAAATAATCTTTGGTGAAAATAATCTTTGGTTCCAATGTATGACTGTTTAATAAAAGTTTGCTGTATTTAAGACTCAAGTTTATTTTAAAATCAGGATGGGTTAATTATCACAATGTTAGAATGATAATTAGGGTTAAGAAGAAAGAGTGAAATTGAAAACTTGAAATAAAATGATGGATTTTAATAAAATTTCCAATACCAAATAATATTTTGAAAAATAGACCACTTTGCAGGTTAGAGAATTACTGGAAATGAGTGGAATAGGTTTAATTTTTTTTTAAAGTTTTCCTGAAGTATTAGAAAGTAAAATAAACTTGAAATAAAACTAGTATTATAAAGCAAAACAATTGCATAGGTGATTAGAAGAATTACTATCTGAAAATACGTGAGATAAATAATCTTAAAATATATCACACAATAATTTAGACAAAAAAACTGAATACAGGCTTTTAAAAAATATACAGTCCATGAAATTCTCCAGACCAAAATACTAGAATGGGTAGCTTTTCCCTTCTCCAGGGTATGTTCCCAACCCAGGGATTAAACCGGGGTCTCCTATATTGCAGTGGATTCTTTACCAACTGAACTATCAGGGAAGCCTTTAAAAAAAAATTAACAGTGGAAAGAGTCAGAACAATTAAGGTTTTCTTATTTTATTATTATTATTATCAATTCATATTATTTATTTTTCATAGTATGGTTATATATAAATAAGTGTTGGTAAAAAATGAAAGGCTCTCAGTCTTTCTATTACAAAAATATCTGCATGCACAGTATCAATAATCCAGATTTTAAAAAGAGAAACTCTCATCCCTTCTCTACCAATGTTGGAGATAGGAACTTCTAGAAAAGAAGACTCTACTGATTGAACATTCAGAATTCTAAAAATGGTGCTATGTGAGTTGGCCTCATCCAGCAAAAGAAGCAAAAATTAATGGGCAAATTATGAAGCAAAATAAGATCTTAGACCTTTAACCAAACGAATAAATGTTGGTGTAATTTAGGAATAATTGAAAATTATTTGTGAAAGTTTAACCTTTGTATATTGTATATATAAACTATACATTTTCCTGATATTTTTTAGGAGAAAGAAGAGGCAAGGAGGGAGAGACAGAGAAGGGGAGATAGAGATAGAGGGAAGGAGGAGGAGGAAGAAAGGTGCTTTGCTTTTCTACAGTAGATCATCTGTCCAGGATAATACTGTTTGGCAATATAGAGCAATTAAAAAATTATGGAGACTGAAAAGGATGAAGGAGATCTATATATGATCCAGTCTCTGATAAACTTGTGGCAGAATGCAACTTTACTCCACTCACCATAAACTTGTGCACTTTTCCAGTATTTTGTAAAGTGTGGGCACAGCCTTGGTTAGAATTTTTGAGGTTCTTTTTGAAATGTAGATATGTACATGTCCTACAAAATTACCAGATGATAATCATGCGTAAATACATCAGATAACATGAATAAGTGTGTAATTGCAAAAGCGTTAAAGAATATGTATGGTATGATTAATAAAACAGTTTCAAAGATGACGCAAACTTTGTTAAAATGTAGCATATTGATACAGTCAAGTTTAAACTGTATTCAGTTTCAGTTCAGTCGCTCAGTCGTGTCCAACTCTTTGCGACCCCATGAATCGCAGCACGCCAGGCCTCCCTGTCCATCACCATCTCCTGGAGTTCACTCAGACTCACGTCTATGGAGTCAGTGATGCCATCCAGCCATCTCATCCTCTGTCGTCCCCTTCTCCTCCTGCCCCCAATTCTTCCCAGCATCAGAGTCTTTTCCAATGAGTCCACTCTTGGCATGAGGTGGCCAAAGTCCTGGAGTTTCAGCTTTAGCATCATTCCTTCCAAAGAATTCCCAGGGCTGATCTCCTTCAGAATGGACTGGTTGGATCTCCTTGCAGTTCAAGGGACTCTCAAGAGTCTTCTCCAACACCACAGTTCAAAAGCATCAATTCTTCGGCGCTCAGCCTTCTTGACAGTCCAACTCTCACATGCATACATGACCACAGGAAAAACCATAGCCTAGACTAGACGGACCTTAGTCAGCAAAGTAATGTCTCTGCTTTTGAATATGCTATCTAGGTTGGTCATAACTTTTCTTCCAAGGAGTAAGTGTCTTTTAATTTCATTGCATATATTTATTTCCTGATAAATGTGAGCAAAAATAAGATTATTAAAATATAATGCTGGGGAAAGGGAAATGGACAAGAAATAGTGATTCTGCTTCCATGGATGGAAAAATTTATTTAAACCAATTATTTAATGATAAACTCATGTTATTTAAAAATATGCTGCTTTTGAGAAGAACTTATAGTAAGTAAGCTTCATATTTCTACTGCAGTGTATTCTTGAAATTAAAACAAAGTAAATTCTAACATTATAAATAATATTCTTTTAATCCTGTGACAGTTGAAGCAAATACTTATGTTTTTCTTTTCATTTTAAATAAATATAGTTATTTATATACATAAATGTTACTATATACATATATTTATATAGAGAGAAATATCGTTAGCCTTCTTTTAAGTCTTCCTGCCTCAATTTTATCCCAAAATAACAGATTATTTTGAGGAGGAGAGAGCGCCACTGAATGTTTTCTTTTAAATAAACCACTATACCTCCCTGAAATACTTAATGAGTATTCCATAGGAAGTAATCTGAATATGAGACTAATTCTCATCATATTAAATATTAAAATGTCAGCTAGGTACAAAGCTCTATACCTATCCTTTCTTAACTGGAGTATACTCTGAAACCCAAAGCATCTCATTCATTTGACTTCAAGAAATCAGGAACACCGCTAGCCTGAACCCAAATAAACTGTGCGCCCTTGCTCAGAAAGTCATCCTAGTTTCATAAGAACTGATAGTCATATTCTCTAAGAAATTGCAGCTTATTTAACTTCTGTTCAAGTATATAATTGCTAAGTAGTACTCAATCTCTTTAATTCTACTGAATTTTTCTAATAGCCCAGAATTATCTACTGATTTCCTTTTTTTGGTTGTTTTTTATTCACATGGTTTGGATTACTTCTTTTCCTAAAATTCCCTAATTAAAATAAAGATCTTTAATACATTATGCATTTGTAGGTCTCCACTGTGGATTGTCTTAGTGGGTGGAATTCAATTTTATTTTTAATGACACCTGATTGTTGAAAACACTTTGTATGAAAAAAATCTTCAATCTGTTAAGAAAAAAATAACTCCAACTATAGATCATTATAACAAAGTTTCATAAAATATAGCAAGCAAAACTTCATTAATTTTAGTAATTCTTTCAAGTTAAACATACATTACAAACATGCATAGACAAAAATAATGGCATTAATAAGCAGTTGGTTCAAAGCAAATAACAGTGACACAGAATAATTTTTCTCTAACTCTTTATAAAAATACTTGTATTAAATATGAAATATATCTAATAAATTGCAAAGTTAATTTTCCATACTTTTGAAATTTTTATTCTTCTTCAGTCAGAAATTTTTAACTAATTAATTGATTCAGTTCAGTTTAGTCACTCAGTCAATTCTGACTCCTTGTGACCCCATTGACTGCAGCATACCAGGCTTCCCTGTTCATCACCAACACCTGGATCTTACTCAAACTCATGGCCATCAAGTCAGTGATGCCATTCAATGATCTCATCCTCTGTCATCCTCTTCTCTATCTGCCTTCAGTCTTCCCAGGTCTTTTCCAAGGAGTCTATTCGTTTTTAACAGATGGTCAAAGTATTGGAGTTTCAGCCTCAGCCTCAGTCCTTCCAATGAATATTCAGGACTGATTTCCTTTAGGGTGGACTGGTTGGAACTCTTTGCTGTCCAAGGGACTGTCAAGAGTCTTCTCCAACACCGCAGTCCGAAAACATCACTTCCTCAGGGCTCAGCTTTATAATCCAACTCTCACATCCATACATGACTGCTGGAAAAACCATAGCCTTTAAGAGACAGACCTTTGTTGACAAAGCAATGTCTCTGCTTTTGAATATGCTGTCTAGGATGGTCATAACTTTTCTTCCAAGGAGCAAGTGTCATTTAATTTCATGGCTTCAGTCACCATCTGCAGTGATTTTGGAACCCCCAAAATAAAGTCTCTCACTGTTTCCATTGTTCCCATCTATTTCCCATGAAGTGATGGAAACAGATGCCATGATCTTAGTTTTCTGAATGTTGAGTTTTAAGCCAACTTTTTCACTCTCCTCTTTCACTTTCATCAAGAAGCTCTTTAGTTCTTCTTCACTTTCTGCCATAAAGGTGGTATCATCTTTGTATCTAAGGTCATTGATATTTCTCTCTGCAATCTTGATTCCAGCTTGTGCTTCATTTAGCCTGGTAATTCCCATGATATACTCTGCACATAAGTTAAATAAGCAAGGTGACAATATACAGCCTTGACATACTCCTTTCATGAATTGGAACCAGTCTGTTGTTCCATGTCCAGTTCTAACTGTTGCTACCTGATCTACATGCAGATTTCTCAGCAGGAAAGTAAGGTGGTCTGGTATTCCTATTTCTTTAAGAATTTTCTATAGTTTATTGTGATCCACACGATCAAAGATTTTGGAGTAGCCATTAAGCAGAAGTAGATGTTTTTCTGGAACTCTTGTGGTTTTTTGATGACCCGACAGATGTTGGCAATTTGATCCCTGGTTCTTCTGCCTTTTCTAAATCCAGCTTGAACATCTGGGAATTCACGGCTCATGTACTGTTGAAGCCTGGCTTGGAGAATTTTGAAAATTACATTGCTAGCGTGTGAAATGAGTGCAATTGTGCAGTAGTTTGAACATTCTTAGGCATTGCCTTTCTTTGGGATTGGAATGAAGACTGACTTTTTCCTCTGACCTTGGCCACTGCTGAGCTTTCCAAATTTGATGCTATATTGAATACAGCACTTTCACAGCACCATCTTTTAGGATTTGAAAGAGCTCAACTGGAATTCCATCACCTCCACTAGCTTTGTTTTTAGTGATGCTTCCTAAGGCCCACCTCACTTCACATTCCAGAGTGTCTGGCTCTAGGTGAGTGACCACATCATTGTGCTTATCTGAGTGGTAAAGATCTTTTTTGTATAGTTCTTCTGTGTATTCTTGCCACCTCTTGTTAATATCTTCTGCTTCTGTTAGGTCCATAGTATTTCTGTCCTTTATCGTGCCCTTTTTTGCATGAAATGTTCCCTTGGTAACTCTAATTCTCTTGAAGAGATCTCTAGTTTTCCCCATTCTGTTGTTTTCCTCTATTTATTTGCACTGATCACCGAGGAAAGCTTTCTTATCTCCCCTTGTTATTCTCTGGAACTGCATTCAGATGTGTATCTTTCCTTTTCTACTTTGCTTTTAGCATCTCTATTTTCTCAGCTATTTGTAAGGCCTACTCTGACAACCATTTTGCTTTTTTGCATTTCTTTTTATTGGGGATGATCTTGACCATTGCTTGTACAATGTCACAAACCTCCATCCATAGTTCAGGCATTCTATCAGACTGAATTCCTTGATTCTATTAGTTAATTTCACTCTAATCACAAGGGATATGATTTAGGTCATACCTGAATGGTCTAGTGGCTTTCCCTACTTTCTTCAATTTATGTCTGAATTTGTCAATAAAGAGTTCATGATCTGAGCCACAGTCAGCTCTTGTTCTTGTTTTTGCTGACCAAATAGAGCTTTTCCATCTTTGGCTGCAAAGAATATCATCAATCTGATTTTTATATCGACTATCTGATGATGTCCATGTATAGAGTTTTCTCCTGTGTTGTTGGAAGAGGGTGTTTGATATGATCCATGTGTTCTCTTGGAAAAGCTCTGTTAGCCTTTGACCGGCTTTGTTTTATACTCCAAGGCCAAATTTGCCTGTCAATCCAGGTATCTCTTGACTTCCTACTTTTGCATTCCAGTCCCTTATAATGAAAAGGATATTTTTATTTATTTATTTATTTTTGAGTGTTAGTTCTAGAAGGTTTTGTAGGTCTTCATGGAACCATTCCACTTCAGCTTCTACAGCATACGCCCAGTCAGGGCGTAAACTTAGATTACTGTGACATTGAATGGTTTGCCTTGGAAACAAACAGAGGTCATTCTGTCGTTTTTGACAGAATGCATCCAAGTACTTCATTTCAGACTCTTGTTGACTATAATGGCTACTCAATTTCTTCTAAAGGATTCTTGCTCACAGTAGTAAATATAATGGTCATCTGACTTAAATTCAGCCATTCCAGTCCATTTTAGCTCTCTGATTCCTAAAATGTAGATGTTCACTCTTGCCATTTCCTGTTTGACCACTTACAATTTGCCTTGATTCATGGACCTAACATTCCAGGTTCCTATGAAATATTGCTCTTTACAGCATCATATTTTACTTCTATCATCAGTCACACCCACAGCTGGGTGTTGTTTGTGCCCTGGCTGCTCTCTCTCTTTATTCTTTCTGGAGTTATTTCTCCACTGATCTCCAGTAGAATATTGGGCACCTACTGACATGGGGAGTTCATCTTTCAGTATCCTATCTTTTTGCCTTTTCATGATGTTCAAAGGATTCTCAAGACAAGAATACTAAAATGGTTCACCATTCCCTTCTCCAGTGGACCACATTTTGTCAGAACTCTCCACCATGACCTATCCATCTTGGGTGGCCCCACACAGCATGGCTCATAGTTTCTTTGAGTTAGATAAGGCTGTGGTCCATGTAATGAGTTGTTTAGTTTTCTATGATTGTGGTTTTCATTCTGTTGGCTCTCTGATGTATAAGAAGTTTATGGAAGATTCCTGATGGGAGATGCTGACTGAGGGGGAAACTTGGTCTTGTTCTAATGGGCAGGGCCATTCTCAGAAAATCTTTAATCCTATTTTCTGTTGATGGATGGGGCTGTACTCCCTCCCTGTTTGACCTGAGACCAAACTATGGTAGAAGTAATGAAGATAATGGTGACTTCCTTCAAAAGGTCCCATACAGGCACTGCTACATTCAGGGCCCCAAACTCTGCAGCAGGCCACCGCTGACTCATGCCTCTACTGGAGACTCCTGGACTCTCATAGGTAAGTCCAGATCAGTCTCTTGTGAAGTCAGTGCACCTTTCTCCTGGGTCCTGGTGCCTACAAGGTTTTGTTTGTGCCCTCCAAGAGTCTGTTTCCCCAGTCCTGTGTAAGTTCTGATGGCTCTATGGTGGTGTTAATGGTGACCTCATCCAAGAGGACTTATGCCGTGCCTAGGTGTGCTGCACTGAGAGAGAGCCCCTGCCCCTGTGGCAGGCCACTGCTGACCCATACCTCTGCCAGAGACACTCAGATACAGTTCTGGCTCAGTCTCTGTGTGGTCTCTGGGTCCTGGTGTGCACAAGGTTTGTTTGAGCCCTCAGAGTGTCTTTGCTGGCTATGCGGTTTAATTCTAAATGTAATTTTGCCCCTCCTACCACCTTGCTGGGGCTCTCCTTAATTGATTAAATTGCATAATATATCAATTTCTACTGTTACATTTGAACATGAGTAGAACTGAGCAAGCAGTTGGTATGTAATAAAACATTACTTAATGAGCAATATAAAATATGCAAATGCACAGGAATAGTAAGTTAAAACTTTATGTTTTTAATTATAAAAAATAAATTGTTTTTCAAAATTTCTATCTGGATTTTATTTTGGGAGGGTATTCAACTTCTCATAGAAGGTAAATACTACTGATTTATACTTTAGTGATATATTAGCTTTTCAGTAAAAGGTTCTGCCCACACATCTAGTGGTGAATTAACTTTGAATCAATGTGACCAAACTAAAAACTGTAGCATAGCCAGCAATGTTTTAGATCTACTTAATTTGAGAAAACTTGTTTTAGGGAGTCTCTTGAAGAAAGGTATGAACAACTTAGAGTGCAAATATATGTTTATATATTAGTATTATTAGTATTAGTATATATTACTATTATTAGTAAAACATTCATCAGCTCACATAGTTACTGTGTATCTGTGTGTGTCTGTGTGATAAGAACTTTGAAGATATATTGTAAATTAAAGGAACATGCTCATATCTACAATGGAATACAGGATATGAGCAGAACTCAAGCTATTTTTCCTAATTTATCCTCCATATAAGCAGTCACCAGCTACACCTACCCCTGTTTATTTTTCTACATTCTTGAGATTTCTCATAGTTCCCAGTTTCTGCTTCCTTCTCCCACCCCAGGAGTCTTAATGCTCCCCTCTGTAGTCTTTTATATTTGATGTTCAAGAAGGGAGCCAGAAGTTGCCACTAATTCACCATCTTGGTGTAAACCAACCCTGTTGACAGTTTATTGATTCAATAAAAATTTAAATAATTATATTGTCAGTAAGCATTATTTAAAAATTGTTTGTAGCAAATACTGTTTACTAACCTAGCATTTTTTTGAAATTTCCTTATTTTCATATATGTGTGTGTGTTTTATATACATACCTATATATATATATAACTATGTGTATATAGTTATCCTTCTCCACACAACCATGTACATCATTAAGCCAGTTCAGTTCAGTTCAGTTCAGTCGCTCAGTCGTGTCTGACTCTTTGCGACCCAATGAATTGCAGCACGCCAGGCCTCCCTGTTCATCACCACCTCCTGGAGTTCACTCAGACTCATGTCCATCGAGTCCATGATGCATTCCAGCCATCTCATCCTTGGTCGTCCCCTTCTCCTCCTGCCCCCACTCCCTCCCAGCATCAGGGTCTTTTCCAGTGAGTCAACTCTTCGCATGAGGTGACCAAAGTACTGGAGTTTCAGCTTTAACATCATTCCTTCCAAAGAAATCCCAGGGCTGATCTCCTTCAGAATGGACTGGTTGGATTTTCCTGAAGTCCAAGGGACTCTAGAGAGTTTTCTACAACACCACAGATCAAAAGCATTAATTTTTCAGTTCTCAGCCTTCTTCACAGTCCAACTCTCACATCCATACATGACCACAGGAAAAACCATACCTTGACTAGACGGACCTTAGTCGGCAAAGTAATGTCTCTGCTTTTGAATATAGTATCTAGGTTGGTCATAACTTTTCTTCCAAGGAGTAAGGGTCTTTTAAAATTTCATGGCTGCAGTAACCATCTGCAGTGAATTTGGAGCCCCAAAAAATAAAGTCTGACACTGTTTCCACTGTTTCCCCATCCATTTGGCATGGAGTGATGGGACCGGATGCCATGATCTTTGCTTCCTGAATGTTGAGCTTTAAGCCAACTTTTTCACTCTCCTCTTTCACTTTCATCAAGAGGCTTTTTAGTTCCTCTTCACTTTCTGCCATAAGGGTTGTGTCATCTGCATATCTGAGGTGATTGATATTTCTCTCGGCAATCTTGATTCCAGCTTGTGTTTCTTCCAGTCCAGCATTTCTCATGATGTACTCTGCATATAAGTTAAACAAGCAGGGTGGCAATATACAGCCTTGACGTACTCCTTTTCCTATTTGGAACCAGTCTGTTGTTCCATGTCCAGTTCTAACTGTTGCTTCCTGACCTGCATACAGATTTCTCAAGAGGCAGGTCAGGTGGTCTGGTATTCCCATCTCTTTCAGAATTTTCCACAGTTTATTGTGATCCACACAGTCAAAGGCTTTGGCATAGTCAATAAAGTAGAAATATATGTTTTCCTGGAACTCTCTTGCTTTTTCCATGATCCAGCAGATGTTGGCAACTTGATCTCTGCTTCCTCTGCCTTTTCTAAAACCAGCTTGAACATCAGGGAGTTCACAGTTCATGTATTGCTGAAGCCTGTCTTGGAGAACTTTGAGCATCACTTTACTAGCATGTGAGATGAGTGCAGTTTGAGCATTCTTTGGCATTGCCTCTCTTTGGGATTGGAATGAAAACTGACCTTTTCCAGTCCTGTGGCCACTGCTGAGTTTTCCAAATTTGCTGGCATATTGAGTGCAACAATTATAAACTCAGCCTCTAGCTATCACTGCTTTAAAAATATTGCATACCTATTCTGTTCAATTACACATAATGGGAAGTTTGCTGAAAAAGGTATTCTCTGCATGTGATGATCCACATTTCATTTAATGTCTTGATTTAAAACCTAGAATTGTTACAGTCTTTCTTTTATCCTCCTGAAGATGAAGCTCATACAAAAACAGATAAGAGTCAGAAGAGTTTTAGGAAGTGGATCTGAGTCCTGAAGTACTGCATCTAGCACTATCCTACTTCTGGATTTTGTTATAAAGAATGATACATTTCTTATTATTTAAGCCAGTTTGGAGTTTGGAATTTGTGTTATTTGACAATAAGGGTAATCTTATTTATGTCTTTAAGTCAGTTTATGAGAAGGGTTTTAAAATTGTGTATATATATAGTTAAGTTTCTTGATGTATGAAAGCTTAATGATATATAATATCAGTTGACAATGAGGATGAAATTGTTGAAACTGGACATTTCCAAACCAAGGAAAGAAAGTTCACTGGAAAAAAATTAAAAAAAAAAAACAAACAACACATCAAATGATAATTTTCATTGTGTTGATAAGTATTGCAAAAATGAGTTTTCTACTTTTTAAATTATATTTAATATACAGCTGCGGAACTAAGCCAAAGTAACCATTTATAGCTTTATACTTCTAGGAAAGGCACCTACTGAATTCTAAACTGCTCTGTGTGGGTAAACGATAATAATACTTTGCTTACTGTTTGTTAATGTAATTTTCCAATCAGTCCTAAACTACTAAAAATGTGCTTTTTTACAAAAGGTGTACAATTCTATGTTACTTTAATTTTATTTAAGGAGGTCTATTTTAAGTCTGATACCTACATTGTTTTCTGAATGCCAACAAGGAAAACTCATATGCTTTTTCTTTTTTTTTTAAAACAAGTGTCCCATTTTATGTTGGACTTGACTTAGTGGAGAAATCCAACATGTTGTGAACTTTTTTTTTTTTAATCTTTATAAGGGCACCAAGGAGTTTCATTATTTATATGAGGAAGAAGCCAAACAAATTGTTTGACTGTACACAGTACCAAATTTTTTCCCACTTTTATAAAACATAACAAAAGCATTAAAATTTATAAATATCAGAATAATCTTGAAAACTGATACAGCCATTATGTAGAAGAGTATGGAGATTCCTTAAAAATAGGAATAAATCTACCACATGACCCAGAAATCCCACTACTAAGCATATACCCTGAGAAAACTACAATTCTAAAAGAAACATGTACCCCAGTATTCATTGCAACACTATTTACAATAACTAGAACATGGATAACCTCAGATATGCAGATAACACCACCCTTATGGCAGAAAGTGAAAGGGAACTGAAAAGACTCTTGATGAAAGTGAAAGAGGAGAGTAAAAAAGTTGGCTTAAAGCTCACCATTCAGAAAACAAAGATCATGGCATCTGGTCCCATCACTTCATGGGAAATAGATGGGGAAACAGTGGGAACAGTGACAGACTTTATTTTCTTGGGCTCCAAATTCACTGCAGATGGTGACTGCAGCCATGAAATTAAAAGACTCTTACTCCCTGGAAGGAAAGTTATCACCAACCCAGATAGCATATTCAAACACAGAGACATTACTTTGCCAATAAAGGTCGATCTAGTCAAGCTTATGGTTTTTCCTGTGGTCATGTATGGATTTGAGGGTCGGACTGTGAAGAAAGCTGAGTGCTAAAGAATTGATGCTTTTGAGCTGTGGTGTTGGAGAAGACTCTTGAGAGTCCCTTGGACTGCAAGGAGATCCAACCAGTCTATTCTCAAGGAGATCAGTCCTGGGTTTTCTTTGTTAGGAATAATGCTAAAGCTAAAACTCCAGTACTTTGGCCACCTCATGCGAAGAGTTGACTCATTGGAAAAGACTTTGATGCTGGGAGGGATTGGGGTCAGGAGGAGAAGGGGACGATAGAGGATAAAATGGCTGGATGGCATCACTGACTCAATGGACATGAGTCTGAATGAACTCTGGGAGTTGGTGATGGACAGGGAGGCCTGGCGTGCTGCAATTCATGGGGTCGCAAAGAGTCGGACACGACTGAGTGACTGAACTGACTGAACTGAACTGAAGACATGGAAGCAACCTAGATGTCCATAGACAGATAAATGGATAAAGAAGATGTGGTACATATATACAATGGAATATTATTCAGTGATAAAAAATAAAATTTGAGTCAGTTCTAGTGAGGTGGATGAACCTAGAGTCTATTATACAAAGTGAAGCAAGTCAGAGGAAAATAAATATCATGTGTTAGCACATATATATGGAAACCAGGAGAATTGTAATTATAACCTACTTTCAGGGAAGGAATAGAGACACATATGTAGAGAACAGACTGTGGACCTAGAGGGGAAAGAGAGACTGGGACTAATGGAGAAGAGGTATCGATTTATATATACACTGTCAGGTGTTAAATGGATAGCTGGTGACAAATTGCTGTGTAAAACAGAAAGCCCAGCCTGGGCCTCTGTGATGACCTAGATGGGTGAGATTGGGAAGAGGTGGGAGGTTCAAGAGGGAGGGGCCACATGCATAATTGCAGCTGAATCATGTTGTTTATGGAGAAGGCAATGGCAACCCACTCCATTACTCATGCCTGGAAAATCCCAAGAGCGGAGGAGTCTGGTAGGCTGCAGTCCATGGGATTGCTAGGAGTCGGACGCGACTGAGCGACTTCACTTTCGCTTTTCACTTTCATGCATTGGAGAAGGAAATGGCAACCCACTCCAGTGTTCTTGCCTGGAGAATCCCAGGGATGGCGGAGCCTGGTGGGCGCCATCTATGGGGTCACACAGAGTCAGACACGATGGAACTGACTTAGCAGCATCAGCAGCAGCATGTTCTTTATGGCAAAACTCAACACAACAATGTAAAGCAGTTTCCTCCAGTTGAAAAATGAATTTTAAAAGAATTATTTTAATAAGATAGAAAATCTCTTATGTATATCATCTTTCTCTGTGTGTGCATACTCAGTCATGTCTGACATTGGCGATCCCACAGGTTGTGAGGTTGTGCACCGCAGCCCCCCCCACCCCCGCCCCCGCCCCCGCCCCCGCCCCCGCTCCCGCCCAGGCTCCTCAGTTAATGGAATTTTCCGGGCAAGAGTACTGGAATGGGTTGCCATACCCTCCTTTAGGGGATTTTCCCGACTCAGGAATAGAACCTGCATCTCCTACATTGCAGGAGAATTCTTTACTACTGAGCCACCGGGGAAGCCTGAAAGAAAATTATAACTATTTAAAGTTTGTTGGCACTGTTTGAGCATACTCATTTCCCTAGATAATACTAAATTTGTGTTTTGGTTCTTTTAAAACCCTTGCAAATGATAAAATTGAGAGTCTGTTCAATTTAATTTTTATATCCTTTGATGGAGCTTCCCAGGTGGCTCAGCAAGAAAGAATTCTCCTGCCAATGCAGGAGATGTGGATCTGATCCTTGGGTCAGGAAGATCCCCTGGAGCAAGGAAGAGCAACTCACTTCAGTATTCTTGCCTAAGAAATCCCACGGACAGAGGAGCCTGGCAAGCTATAGTCTATGGGGTTGCAGAAGAGTTGGCCACAACTTAGCAATTAAACAACAAGCAATTCTTTGATTATAAAGAAGTTAAAAACATACACAATATTATCTCAGTAGAAGCACTACAAAACATAGCTAAATAATGTACTTCTTAGAGAAAGTCCAACTTTCTATCATTAGCATTTTAGTGTAGGGATTTTCAGATACTCTGCAATAAAATCAAGTTACCATGAGATGCTAGTGGCAAAGAACCTGCCTGCCAATTCAGGAGACTAAGAAACATGAATTCAATCCCTAGATTATCTCCTGGAGGAGGAGTATTCTTGTCTGGAGAATCCCATTAAAACAGAAGCTTGATGGGGTACAGTCCATAGGATCACAAAGAGTCAGACACCACTGAAGCTTCTTGTCATGAACTTTGGATTTACTTTCTCCCCACTCTCCTTCCACCTTCCACACACCCTGTAAATAGACCAAAGTGAAGTGAAGTGAAATTAAGTGAAGTCGCTAAGTCCTGTCCGACTCTTTGCGACCCCATGGGCTGTAGCCTACAAAGCTCCTCTGTCCATGGGTTTTTCCAGGCAATAATCATGGAATGGATTACCATTTCCTTCTCCAGGGGATCTTCCCAACCCAGGGATTGAACCCAGGTCTCCCACATTGTAAACAGACGCTTTACCGTCTGCGCCACCTTAAGTCCTCCACACACCCTGTAAATAGACCAAAGTAAACATCCAACTCCACCTATGACAAACTTTTTTTTTTCTGGCAACAAATAAAAACTAGTGCTTGGCAATGAAATTTGGAACTAAGGGCACTGGGCCAACTTTTGCATTATATGCATCACAGGACACAAAGAAAATGAGTATGTAAAGAAAAAAAATGAAAAGGCAAGAGGAAAGAGATACAGAAACTACTAGTCTAGTTATCAAGAGAGAATGATGGAGTCAACTTGTCTATAGGTTCTGTGTGGCCACCAAATAAAAGTTTAGATTAAGTCAAGGGTATCCTTTGTGCTCATGCTAGTCAGTCTTCCTAGTGAGCCTTAGAGCTACGATAGTTTAACAATAGCCTGAAGCTTGGTAACAATAGCTATATGACAGTGCACCATTTCTACAGTGTAGCAATTCACCTGTACACAGTAATTGGTTCTGTGATTACTCTTGCCAATTATCCCTAGAGACTAAGTGTTATAGTACTGTATCTATTTCAAATTATCTTGTTTCACATAATTTCCTGTCAGAATTAGTTAAAGGAGCCTTTTAGAAAAACAAAAAACAAATCTGGTCCACATTTTATACTCAACCATTTTTTTAAAACTGTAGGCTATAAAAACCAGTCTTTTGTTTAAGTATAAATGAAAAAATAATCAGTTATATTCTTTGGCTCATAATGTCTACAGAAGAAATATGATTTGGTACAAAATTATTGAAGACATTTATTTTTGTCAAAGAGCTTTTACTTGAGTAATTTTCTATAGGGCATATATTCAAATGTGTGTGATTTTACATTGCAAAATAATATATCAAACCAAATATGTAATTTAGACCACTTTTTATGAAAGCTGTTCCTGTAAGTTTTATTAAAATATAATTAAGTCAATAATAAAAATGTCTAGAGTTTTGCCAAGTTTTTGTCAATGAACTCTTGTTCAAGTTAATTTAGAATGGAAACATGTACTTCCATGTTTACAATGTTTTACTTTTTTCATGGTAGGGTTTTAAAAGAAAACATTGGATATGGGAGTCATGTTGTTGTTTAGTCATGAAATCATGTCTGACTCTGTCACCCCATGGGCTGTAAACACCAGACTCTTCTATCTATGGGATATCCAAGGCAATAATGCTGGAGTGGATTGTCATTTCCTCCTCCAGGGGATCTTCCCAACCCAGGGATCAAACCTGCATCTCCTGCATTGCAGGAGGATTCTTCACTGCTGAGTCAGTCATACAGAAAATCACACATTTATCACTTTTAGTATGGTAAATCTGAGCAGAAGAATCTGACATAGAATTCTAGAAGGAAGCAGTCTTTCCATGCTGCTAGATATTCTCACCCAAATTTAGAACTTGAGATCTGTGCCTGAGGAAGACTGTACTTGTAGCACCTACAAAACTTGCCTAAGTTTATCCAATGGGACATATTGTCTCTCTCATATTAAGACATATAAAAAAAAACAGAAAGAGATGAATCTTACAGACATTTTTAAGAAAGCAGATCATCAGCATAGTCCAGGAGGTCTATTTCTTGGAAATGGACTTGTTGAGGTATCCAATTTTCATCTATCTAAAGAGGAAAAAAAAAAAATTAAGAAAATGGCAGAGCACCTAAGAATAGTAATACTATAGCATTTTGTTACGGGCTTCCTTGGTGGCTCAATGGTAAAGAATCTGCCTGCTAACACAGGTGATGTGGGTTCAATCCCTGGGTCAGGAAGATCCCCTAGAGAAGGAAATGTCAACCCACTTCAGCATTCATGTCTGGGAAGACCATAGACAGAGGAGCCTGTCAGGCTACAGTCCATGGGGTTGCAAAACAGTCGGACAGCAACTAAACAATAACAGCAACACTTTACTAAACAACAGAACTCAAGCCACTGTATTTTAGGTTATTACTATACCACTAATTAATTAATTTACTTGTAGGGAAAAGAGTGTAAAGAATGAGAAGAAAGATTGGAGACTCAGGTAAGAGTCATCATAGCAAAAAGAGACAGTTGCAGAGGGAATCCTCAAACAGAAACAAAAACTATTTCATCTTCTTTAATAACACCTCTATGTTTTCTCATTTATTTTTAAGATGTATTTTATTGAAGTATAGTTGACTTATAATTTGTGTTAATTTCTAAAATACAACAAAATAATTCAGTTATACAAATATATTATTTTCACTTATGGTTTATCACAGTAGATTGGATATAGCTTCCTGTGCTATGCAATAGGACCTTGTTGTCCTACTATATCCATTCACTACATAATCATTTAATTTACTAATCCTGAATCCCAATCCATCCCTTCCTAACCTACCCCCTTGGCAACCATAATGTCTGTTGTTGTTTTTGTTTTTTTTTCAAAGATAAGTCCAACTGTGCCCTATTTTATATTCCACATATAAGTGATACAGGTATTTGTCTTTATCTGATTTACTTCATTTACTATGATAATCTCTAGATACATCCATATTGCTGCAAGTGGCCTAATTTCATTATTTTTTATGTTGGAGTAATAAGGGAAAAGGAGTATGTCAAGGCTGTATATTGTCACCCTGCTTATTTAATTTATATGCTGAGTACATTATGAGAAATTCTGGGCTGGAAGAAGCACAAGCTGGAATCAAGATGGCCAGGAGAAATATCAATAAACTCAGATATGCAGATGACACCACCCTCATGGCAGAAAGTGAAGAGGAACTAAAAAGACCCTTCATGAAAGTGAAAGAAGAGAGTGAAAAAGTTGTCTTAAAGCTCAACATTCAGAAAACGAAGATCATGGCATCTATTCCCATCACTTCATGGGAAATAGATGGGGAAACAGTGGAAACAGTGTCAGACTTTATTTTGGGGGGCTCCAAATTCACTACAGATCATGATTGCAGCCATGAATTTACTTAAAAGATGCTCCTTCCTTGGAAGGAAAGTTATGACCAACCTAGATAGCATATTCAAAAGTAGAGACATTACTCTGCCAACAAAGGTCTGTCTAGTCAAGGCTATGGTTTTTCCTATGGTCATGTATGGATGTGAAAGTTGGACTGTGAAGAAGGCTGAGTGCCGAAGAATTGATGCTTTTGAACTGTGGTGTTGGAGAAGACTCCTGAGAGTCCCTTGGACTGCAAGGAGATCTAACCAGTCCATTCTAAAGGAGATCACTCCTGGGTGTTCTTCAGAAGGACTGATGCTAAAACTGAAACTCCAATACTTTGGCCACCTCATGTGAAGAGTTGACCCATTGGAAAAGACTCTGATGCTGGGAGGGACTGGGGGTAGGAGGAGAAGGGGACGACAAAGGATGAGATGGCTGGGTGGCATCACCGACTAGATGGACATGCGTTTGAGTGAACTCCAGGAGTTGGTGATGGACAGGGAGGTCTGACGTGCTGCAATTCATGGGGTCCTAAAAAGTTGGACACGACGGAACGACTGAACTGAACTGACCTGAATATTCTATTGAATAAATGTACCATGTCTCCTTTATCCATTCATCTGTTGATGGATATTTAGGTTGTTTCCATGTCTTGTCCACTGTAAATGGTGCTGCTAGGAACGTAATGGTGAACACATCTCTTCAAATTATAATTTTGTCTGGTTATATGCCCAGGAATAGCACTGAATAATAACTTATTTAAAGCCAACGAAAACCCATGTCAAATAGCAACACAGTAGATGGAGCTGTTGCTAATTGCAATCAAAGTTAAATCATGGCTTTTGTAGTATAATTATTAGGATCAACAGATGACCTAAACTATCATTAAGTAATCTACTAACATAATATTTCCATTTGATGGATATGTGTTATCAAATGAACCTAGTTATTAATAAAACTTTTGCCATTCATATGAATCAAATTTGTGTGTTCAACTGAAGGCATAGTTCTGTTATGTGTGCATAAACTAAGACCTAGCATCAGTAAATTGGTGTCAGAATTAGATTGAAAACCAGCGTTCCAGTGCCCAAAGTTCCTTTCAATATACTACATTATCTGTTCCTCAGTCAAAGTAGTGTTACTGCTTCAGTACATTCAGAGCTTGGGCAGTCTGAAAGAGTTAATTTTTTTTTTTTCAAAGTTGTCTCAACTAGATGATATGAGAAACTACATCCTCATAAATAAAATGTATTACTTAGGTAGTATTATAGGGAATTTATTCCTTGTTCAGTTCAGTTCAGTCTCTCAGTTGTGTCTGACTTTTTGCGACCCCATGAATCACAGCACACCAGGCCCCCCTGTCCATCACCAACTCCTGGAGTTCACTCAGACTCACGTCCATCGAGTCAGTGATGCCATCCAGAAATGTGCAAAGATCTTGAGTCTTCCTGTCACCAACTCATCTGAGGACAACATGAAGCCTGATTTAATTAGATGTTTAGTGAAGGTTGAAGTCAGTCTGAGAGACTCCAATGTTAAAATATGTACTTTTATTTCATGTGTATAACTTTGTCACAACCTATCACCTCTAATAACAGAATGTAAATTGTGGCATCTGGGTAACAATGTTATATTTTAGAACTGTTTATTCACCTTTTGCCACACATCAGGAAAATAAAAACAGCAGCTATTCATGCTTATGTTGGAGGAAACAAACATGAAATGAATGGAATGTGTTTTGTACCTTTTAGTGTTTAACTCTTTGGGAGATCTTCATCATCATTTAAAAATGAACAATGTTTCTATGTTTGTGTCAAACATTTCAAGTCTTATCAATAAATTTATTAAAACTGTTACAGTGAAAGTCAACAACTAGTAAGGGACTCTGCTAAACAAATAAACACAAACTACTCTTTTAGTCCCTAGATTGGCCTTCCTAATTTTATATTGGCAATAACATTAGGTTTTTGTGTGCAAGATGTCATCTTGGTAACCATACAATCTCCAGTGGGCTGTTTTAGTCTATAACATTGGTTGTTGTTGTCATTTAGTTTCTAAGTCATGTCTGACTCTTCACGACCCCATGGACTGTAGCCTGCCAGGGTCCTCTGTCCATGGGATTTCCCCAGTAAGAATACTGGCAAGAGTTGCCATTTCTTTCTCCAGAGGATCTTCCTGATACCCAATGTTGGGATCAAACCTGCGCTACCTGCATTAGCAGGCAGACTTTTTACTGCTGAACCACCAGGAAAGCCCCTAGCATAGGTTATGATCATTTAAAAGATTATTATTTTCAGTGCTTAATGTCACAAAGGACACGATTATAAAGCTTATTTTAAAAACATAAATTACCGTGGCATTTCTTTATTGGATATATGAGGATGGAATTCCTAATTCTCACTTTAAACATTTATTATTTATTAAAAATTGGTTTTTCATCCAGGTAATAATTTTATCAAACTTCTAGTGTGAACATACAGAGAAAAAGGACAAACAAAAGAAAGACAAAAAGAAAGTGTAGGACTTAAAGGAATCTAGGTTTCTTGAGAATGTATGTATTATGCTAAACATGTTTTTCAAAAACCGGCAATAATAAAAAAAATTACATGGGAGTATCTGAGTGCCAGAGAAGCAGAGTCAGAGGGAAAAAATAAGTAGATATGAATTTATTTAATAAAAAATAAGTAGAAGAAAGATTTTCATTTTCAGCTTCTATAGTTGCAGATGCCCCAACAGTTCCTACAATATGAAAAATCTAAACAAACTGAAAATCAATAAACTTTTCTTGTACTCAGCAGATAACTGACATCACAAGGCAAATTGTCACTCTGAAATCCGGAGCAGAAGCCACAGGGGCCATAGTTAACTGGTTGCAATTCTTGAGAGATGAATTTGACCAACTCCTAAAATCTGTCTACACACTAGTATGAGAGTAAGAAACTCATGGGAATAACAGTCTTGAGAAGGGGGCATATTTTCTTGGGTTCTGCCTACAGGAACCCCACCTAAGTTTTATGGTGAAATTCCAGAAAGATCCCCTTATGGCTCATGAGTGCAGGAGAGAAGAGTGATCATTGTGAAATATGCCAAATTCTTCATAAAAAATGGCCCACTCCTCAAGGAAAACACATCAACAGACTGCGTCCAATATGATTTTAATTAAAATACATTCTAGAAGGACAAAATTTAGCAATAATCATAAGATCAGTGATTGCCAGATTTTGGAGGATGATAAAAGGTTTGAACAAGTAAAGTATATGGTAATCACTAGGGTGGTGAAACTACTCTGCATGATACTGTTATTGTGGATTCATGACACTATGTGTTTTTCAAAACGCATAGAACTTTGTAGTGCCAAGAATGAATCTCAGTATACACAAATCAGTACCAGTCAGTTAGGAAATCAGATGGTCCCAGGATGAAATGTAGATTGTAAGAAGAGGATAAAATGTATAACAAATGCATGAAAAAAAATCTCACTGAGGGACAGTGAAGGAAAAATGTGGGTCTAAGTGGCACCCCACTCCAGTGCTCTTGCCTGGAGAATTCCATGGGCGGAGGAGCCTGGTGGGCTGCAGTCCATGGGGTCGCTGAGGGTCGGACACGACTGAGCGACTTCACTTTCACTTTTCACTTTCATGCATTGGAGAAGGAAATGGCAACCCACTCCAGTGTTCTTGCCTGGAGAATCCCAGGGACGGGGGAGCCTGGTGGGCTGCCATCTATGGGGTCTCACAGAGTTGGACACGACTGAAGCAACTTAGCAGCAGCAGCAGCAGCAAGTGACTTTAGAAATAAGTATTTTGTAAGACTAAAGGCAAGAGACACTGTACTAAGTAACATACTCTTATTGATGATGTTATTTCCCAAGGGAGTACGGGATGGCAGTTCTGATACCATTATATATATTTATGGGAACTGAACAATTAAGCAAATACGTGGCAAAATGCGGGAGTCACATTTCTCACTGTTACTGTGGGAAGTTACAGATTAGGAAGGGGAGGAGTCTAGAATTGTCTATATAGTAATGGTTAGACACATCAGAATGAAATCATATTTAGCTATATATTGATACAGATGGTTACATATATAAATACTTATAGATATGTGTGTATAATATAATATACACACAAATATTTCCTTTTTCTATCTTCTTAAAAATCCTAAAATAAAGAACACCCTAGTAAAAAGAATCCCAGGAAATTTTAACTCTTAGATTATTTCAGAAATAAAAGGATCCATGGATTCTTCTATAAATGGCCAATTTTAGGACTGGGGAAAGAAATATCCAAAATGAATATGAAGCATCAATGCAAATAAAAAGAGGAAAACAATAGAATGGGAAAACTAGAGATCTCTCCAAGAAAATTAGAGATACCAAGGGAACATTTCATGCAAAGATGGGCTCGATAAAGAACGTAAATGGTATGGACCTAACAGAAGCAGAAGATAGTAAGAAGAGGTGGCAAGAATACACAGAAGAACTGTACAAAACAGATCTTCACAACCTAGATAACCACGATGGTGTGATCACTCACCTAGAGCCAGACATCCTGGAATGTGAAGTCAAATGGGCCTTAGGAAGCATCACTGTGAGCCAAGCTAGTGGAAGTGATGGAATTCCTGTTGAGCTATTTCAAATTCTAAAAGATGATGCTGTGAAAGTGCTGCACTCAATATGACAGCAAATTTGGAAAACTCAGCAGAGGACACAGGATTGGAAAAGGTCAGTTTTCATTCCAATCCCAAAGAAAGGCAATGCTAAAGAATGCTCAAACTACCACACAATTGCACTCATCTCACACACTAGTAAAGTAATGCTTAAAATTCTCCAAGCCAGGCTTCACCAATACATGAACCGTGAATCTTCAGATATTTAAGCTGGTTTTAGAAAAGGCAGAAGATCCAGAGATCAAATTGCCAACATCCGCTGGATCATCGAAAAAGCAAAAGAGTTCCAGGAAAACATCTACTTCTGCTTTACTGACTATGCCAAAGCCTTTGACTGTGTGGATCACAATCAACTGTGGAAAATTCTGAAAGAGATGGGAATACTAGACCACCTGATCTGCCTCTTGAGACATCTATGCAGATCAGGAAGCAACATTTAGAAATGAACATAGAACAACCAACTGGTTCCAAATAAGAAAAGGAATATATCAAGGCTGTATACTATCACCCTGCTTATTTAACTTATATGCAGAGTACATCATGAGAAGCTCTGGGCTGGAAGAAACACAAGCTGGAATCAAGATTGCCAGGAAAAATAACAATAACCTCAGATATGCAGATGACACCACCCTTATGACAGTAAGCTAAGAATAACTCAAGAGCCTCTTGATGAAAGTGAAAGAGGGGAGTGAGAAAGTTGGCTTAAAGCTCAACATTCAGAAAACTATGATCATGGCATCCGATCCAATCGCTTCATGGAAGATAGATGGGGAAACAGTGGCTGACTTTATTTTCTCCAAAATCACTGCAGATGGTGATTGCAGCCATGAAATTAAAAGATGCTTACTCCTTGGAAGGAAAGTTATGACCAACCCAGACAGCATATTAAAAAGCAGAAACATTACTTTGTCAACAAAGTTCCATCTAGTCAAGATTATGGTTTTTTCAGTAGTCATGTATTGATGTGAGAATTGGACTATAAAGAAAGCTGAGCACCAAAGAACTGATGCTTTGAACTGTGGTTTTGGGGAAGACTCTTGAGAGTCCCTTGGACTGCAAGGAGATCCAACCAGTCCATCCTAAAGGAGATCAATCCTGGGTGTTAATTGGAAGAACTGATGTTGAAGCTGAAACTCCAATACTTTGGCCACCTGATGCAAATGGCTGACTCACCTTAAAAGACCCTGATGCTGGCAAAGATTGAGGGCAGGAGGAGAAGGGGATGACAGAGGATGAGATGGTTGGATGGCATCACAGACTCAATGGACATGATTTTGGTTAAACTCCTGGAGTTGTTGATGGACAGGGAGGCCTGATGTGCTGCGGTCCATGGGGTCACAAAGAGTCGGACAGGACTGAGCGACTGAACTGAACTGAACTGAACCGTGGTGCTTGAAAGTAAAGAAATTCTCAGAAAATAAAGCAAAAATGAGAAAATAATTGAAAGAAAAATCTCAAAATGATGGGTAAGTCAAAGGAACCAAGAACAAATGAAAAGAGGGACTAGTGGTGAAAGAGAGTAAAGATCAAGCATCAGAATAAACTAATATTGGATTTTAACCCAAATTGTAAAGTAAATATTATAAATCCATACTAATATTAACATGGGACTAAATACAAAATTGGGTAGAAAAGACAAATTTCCAATGGAGAACAACTCCAAATAATTTATGCAGATACCTCCCCCTCAATGAAGAGAGGGAGGAACATATTTCCTCACTAAGTACTTAGTGAACTTCTTCTAAAGTATATTTAATGGAAAGCAGAGAGGAAAGTAACACTACCATGGAGAAATATGAATAAACACTACCACAGCCAGGTTATCATGGTCAACATCGACATGAATACATCATATTTGTATGAAATGATGAAAATGGCACTTCATGGTCTTCCTCTCAAAACTGTATACTCCTAGTCTAATCATAAGAAAAATGAGAAAAATCTGTATTGATAGACATTACATAACAGAGCTGACCAGTACTCCTCAAGATTGTCAAGCTCATCAAAATCAAGGGAAATCCAAGAAATTGTCATCATCAAGAAGAGACACACAAATGTTAATAAATAGAATGTAAAAATCTGACTGAGACACTGGAACAGAAAAAGGAATGTAGGGGAAAGCTAAAGAATCTGAATAGATTATAGACTTAGTTAATAATAATGCACATGGTTCATTAATTATGACATATATATCATACTAATGTAAGAAGTTAACAATAGGAGAAATGTGGTATAGGTTGTATGGGAACTTTCTGTTCTATCTTAATTTTTCAGTAAATCTAAAACTGTTCTAAGGTTAAAAGTTTATTGAAAAAACAAATAGAACATAAAGATGATTCTTAAAATACAGACACTTGGAATAATAAAGATAAGCCAAACAGCTAAGCTAGAGCTCCCCAAGTTGCTTATCTTCATTCCAGATATGAATTTCACTTTTTATTGTATAAAGACAGCCTTTGTTATGGCCACAGTAACATAGCAATGTGAATTTACTAATACTGTATCTCCTCTCACAAACCATTTTTCAGTAGGTCAATTCATTATTTCAAACATAATCAACCATACCAAAGGAGATATTGCATGCTTTTCAAAGGAACATAAAATCCATACATGATCTATTTCCTATTTTTCTCATCTTATATTCTCTCTATTTTTACTATACTCTAGTCGTGTTATATTCTTTATCTAAAACATGTCAAGGTTATTTGTTTCATGGAGCCTTTCCATTTGCTGTTCCTTTTGTTCTGAATGTTTTTCCCCATAGATTTTGCTTGTCTGGTACCTTCTCATAACCCAAGTCTCAGCTCTAATTGTTATCTCCACAGAAAATTTTCAATGTGATTAACTTCTCAAAGTAATAACTTCCTCTAGTCACCTATTCAGTTCTATCACTGTTAAATTGTCTTGCCTTATGCCACTATTTGTAATTACTTTATTTGTTCCTTTGTGCACGATTTGTCTACTACTAAAAGTTTAGCTCCATGAATACAGAGATTGTGTTATCTAGTTTACCAAGGTGCCCAATAAATAGTTGTCAGAGGTATGAAAGGATATCATTATACCCTAGGATAAGGACATAGCTATAAACCTAAGTCCTATCTTCAGTGAGAATATAATTGAAAAAAACGCATGTAAATCATCAAGGAGAACCTGGCCTACTGTTCATTTAGAAATGATATGACCCTGAGAATGACATTGTTGTGAGACAGAAGAGACAGCTAATAATACCCGCATTGGAATATCTCCTATATTTGAATCTCAGAGTAACAAGAAAAATGGGAAGACCCTCTTTACTAAAGGGCAAAAGTAGATAGAAACAATCCAACAAATTTAAGTGCAGTAGGTATGTCACCTCTCCAGGAAGGATATCTGTAATTTTATCTGTAGTTTTCAGCTTTAGATAATTTCAAAGGTTTTGGTGAAAGTTTAACCATTTCTTCCTGAGGTCAGGGCTCACACGCTAACTAAATCACTATTCTAGGAAACCCACGGATCTTCCACAAGCTTTATAAGGCCATTTACAATTTCCCTTGCCAGTCTAGCAGATCTCCATACAATCAAAGAGGGGTAGCCAGCAAATAGAGATTTTTTTTTTCTCTTTTTCTGTTTGTGTGTAGTACTGAGAAAATAAAATTTCTCAGTACTCCTGAGACTCAGTATATGCAAAATTATTTTAAAAACTGTCTATCTGTTTAAGAAGAGGTAAATGTTACCATTTTAATGTGACTGGTAAATGAGTTTTTGTAAAGCAAGATTGCTCAAGATTTTTGTGCTTATATTCTGTGCATGTATTTAATAGTTGATGTATGTGTGAAATATACTTTTATGTTAATTAAATCTCTTAACATTATTTGTGGCAAGAATCTTTGCTCTAAATTTAAGATATTTCCAGGAGTGATATACAGAGGGAACTGGTGACAGGAAAGTTTTTTTAATTTTTTTTTCTCCCTAATGGTATTTGATTTAACTAGCTAAGTGGAGGAAATCAGAAAGAATTACAAAGATTATAATGCTCCTGATACAACATAGTTCTGAGTCTTAGAAATTGTCCTCATCCCCAGAGATCAGTTTTAGCTGATGTAGATCAAATCAACAAAATGTGTTTATTTTTATGGTATTACCTGTGGATGTAGGCTTGCCTAAGAAACAAAAATATTGTTTAAATTGTGAAAGATAGTCTATGATTATTACATTTTGAAATACAGGAAAGAAACAAAACTTTTTACTCCATGTGCTCAGTTGCTCAGTAATGTCCAGCTCTTGTCTATGGGAGTTTCCTGGTAAGAATATTGGAATGAGTTGCCATTTCCCCCTGGTAGCTCAGAGGTTAAAGCATCTGCCTGCAATGCGGGAGACCCAGGTTCGATCCCTGGGTTGGGAAGATTGCCCTGGAGAAGAAAATGGCAACCCACTCTAGTATTCTTGCCTGGAGAATCCCATGGACAGAGGACCTGGTGGGCTACAGTCCACGGGGTCACAAACAGTCGGACACGACTGACGAACTTCACTCACTCACTCACTCCTCCACATTTATATCTTAATTCATACTATTTCTTTTTTCTTCACTTACATATAAATTTATCAGAATAATTTACTCCACACGCTTTCTACATTTTCCTCCCATTTTTTTTTTCAAATTAACTCTAATCAAGATTTTGTTCCAGACATTCCTCTGAAACAGCACTGGCACAATAACTGCATGGTTTCAAGTTGCCAAGTCCAATGTTGAATTATCCAGTTATTCCCAAAGTAATGCTTCATAACAAACAACCTCAGAGTCTCAGTGACTTCCAAAGAGATTATTCCCATGCTCATGTGCTGAAGGTTGACTACAGTAGGGCCAGCCCAGGAATCTAGGCTGGGCATGGATGAATGGGTCATTCATTTGTTTGGATTAGGTTCAAACTCGCCACAAATTTCTCTCATCTTCCCTGGCCCAGCTATTATCCAAAGCATATTTTTCTTCTGGTGAATGGTGAGATATTTTTATCAGGTTGCATAACAGGAACGAGAGAGATCAAGTCACACTGTATAACCCTTCATGGCAATTTGAATTTGGCTTCAGAACTGTTAGCTTAAGCAACACAGGGATTGGTTTTTCGTATCCTCAGTTCAGTTCAGTCGCTCAGTCGTGTCCAACTCTTTGCGACCCCATGAATCACAGTACGCCAGGCCTCCCTGTCCATCACCATCTCCCAGAGTTCACTCAGACTCACGTCCATCGAGTCGTGATGCCATCCAGCCATCTCATCCTCCGTTGTCCCCTTCTCCTCCTGCCCCCAATCCCTCTACACATGCTTTTATAATGGTGGCCATTCCCTCCCATTCATCTTCAGAGTTGGTTCTAAACCAGTCATTATAGAGAATTCTATTATCTTTCAACTTGCAAGTTATAGAGTGCCAAATCTAATTTTTTTAAATAGTAACTAGACTTTTCATATTCACCAGGACGGCGATCAACACTTAGCAAGTCTATTGAATACAACCCACTCTGATATAGTTTTCAAATACTTGGTTTTTGAGGTAAAGAAGAGTAGCTAACTCTAACTAAATTAAACAAATAAGGAATATATTTCAAAACATGGAATTGCTCAAAAAATTTAGGGGTATTGCTGGAACAATTTTCATAATTATTTATTAGGAGATAATAGGAACTAAGAGATCAAAAATACAGTTAAGATAATGCTTTGGATCCAAATAGCTTTTCTAAACATACAAGTTTCAGATACAGAATATGCAAAAAGTGTAAAATGTTCACTGTTCAATTGTTTTTCTTCTCCTTATATTCTTCCTAATCAATCAGATACCCATATTACAAAGCTGAGATTAGTATGATTTTTGTTTTTTTATATGAAGCAAAGCTGAGTGAGTCATAATGAAAGAAAAATTCACATAGTAAGGCAAGAGAAGAAAAATTTAAGAAGAATTTTTTTTCTCTGCCCATTGGACCACCTCACTTCCCTGTACTATACATTGTGTATCTACATTATGCATGAGCCAGACTCCCCAGTGCAAGAAATATCTGCTCAATCATAAAGATCCACTTTTTTCTTCTTGCCCTGGTTATGTATTAATAAATCCTTAGAAGATAACATTCCTTCCTCAATACTGTAAAGGATCACAATGACCTACGACTCACCTTATATATTTAGACATTTTTGGTCAACTTTATGTACAATGTCAATATTTCATTTTCCTTAAAGATATCAATTGGTATGGAACAGACTGGTCAGACAACCTGAGGAGATACCAAGCAACACCTAATAGAACCTCTTAGCTTATGACTTATGATCCCATTAATGTCACTAACCATATTACTTGTACTTTGCTTATTTTAGGAGATTATTCTTTCTCGCAATACCAGATGTGTGACTGAGTCTCAGATAAAATTAATAGTGATTAGGTGACTTGAAATGATTGTCTAAATATATAGTCCTATAATATCAATGATTATAATAGTATAACTATTACAATATATGGGAAGAAACCACGGGGGAACCACTTCTTTGACCATAACAGGCTGCACAGGTGCAGGAGAGCCTAGAGGAGCTATCCAACGTTGAAGGTCAGGAATGGCAGCAGTGAGGAGATACCCCTCATCAAAGGTAAGGAGCCG
This sequence comes from Capra hircus, assembly GCF_001704415.2. Lineage (NCBI taxonomy): Eukaryota > Metazoa > Chordata > Mammalia > Artiodactyla > Bovidae > Capra > Capra hircus. The sequence goes on from NC_030835.1 coordinate 24,173,700, forward strand.
TGGCTGTGCTTTGCTGGAGCAGCCGTGAAGAAATACCCCATGCCCAAGTTAAGAGAAACCCAAGTAAGATGGTAGGTGTTGCAAGAGGGCATCAGAGGGCAGACACACTGAAATCATAATCACAGATAACTAGTCAATCTAATCACAGTAGGACCACAGCCTTGTCAAACTCAATGAAACTAAGCCATGTCCGTGGCGCAACCCAAGACGGGCGGGTCATGGTGGAGAGGTCTGACAGAATGTGGTCCACTGGAGAAGGGAATGGCAAACCACTTCAGTATTCTTGCCTTGAGAACCCCATGAACAGTATGAAAAGGCAAAATGATAGTATATTGAAAGAGGAACTCCCCAGGTCAGTAGGTGCCCAATATGCTACTGGAGATCAGTGGAGAAATAACTTCAGCAAGAATGAAGGGATGGAGCCAAAACAAAAACAATATCCAGTTGTGGGTGTGACGGGATAGAAGCAAGGTCCGATGCAGTAAAGAGCAATAAAAGGGATTGAGGACAGGAGGAAAAGGGGACAATGGAGGATGAGATGGCTGGATGGCATCACTGACTCGATGGATGTGAGTCTGAGTGAACTCCAGGGGTTGGTGATGGACAAGGAGGCCTGAAGTGCTGCGATTCATGGGGTCGCAGAGTCGGACACGACTAAGCGACTGAACTGAACTGAACTGACCCAAAAGCTTGTTACTGTTAACAAGGTCTACTTCAGTAATAGCAGATTTAGTGCCTATCCACCTCATCTGGGAATGAACATTCCTATGGCTGTGGGACAAATTGATCAGAAAATGCCTCCCAGAACCTTAGTTGAAATTAAGATCGAAGAGAAGGAGACTGTAAAATAAACAATGTTGACCACATTCCAGTTATGCAAAGTTGCTGACCTACAGTACACCCTGACAGGAACTTAGGGTGAAGATCAGGATGAGGCATTTTGTGATGTGGGAAAACTGACTGAATTGGCCCTCAGACAATTCTGTATTTATCAGGAGAATATTTTATGAACCTAGGTTCTTACATCTCCCCATACTTAGAAAAGCACTACAACCACTGACTAAGATGTCTGTTCTTCATGACTAGCAGTAACCTTCTACTGAAATGTATGTTGTGCTTGGTTGTATGTATCCTTCCATCAAAATCATATATACACTTGCCCTCCTCCCCACTTACCTCTTTGGAACAGTTCTCAGAGATCTCTGAGAGCCTGTCTCCCAGGTTATAATCTTCATTTTGGGTCAAATAAAAGTTTCCATTTCTTTATTAGATTGACTATTTTTTTTTGTTGAAATTTATTTAAATTTTTAAAATTTTCTCAGAAGTTTGTAAAATAGCAGGAATTTTGAAGTATAAAAATTCTGCTAAGTGTATTGCCAAGTCTAATTTTTGATATTTAGAGGCATCTCACAGTCTACACAAAAGATTAAGACATGTTCTGAAATTTGTACCACATACAGACTACAATTTAGTAACTTTTTCTTCCATTTTTCTCATTTTCAATTTTATATCTTCTTTGATATATAAATATACAGCACACTAAACAGAGTTTGCACGTTTTTAAAATCAATAAGTAGGATAACATTATTCTTTACTGAATATTACAATGTCTTTCTTTTCATAATGGTATATATTGTTCAGTGTTTTTCTTTAATTAAAAAAAAAAATACAAGTCTGACCTGAAATATCTGTCTTAGACTTTGGCACTGACATTTTGCAATGAGAATAGCATCATGTTTCTGGGTCAAAGTTAAATACTACTAACATTTTTTTTTTTAATTTATGGGGAAAAGAAAGAATACACTGCCATATGCTTTAATCATTTGTGAGTTGCTTAAGAAAAATTTGAAAGGCCTTCAGGCTCAAGCAGTATTTGCTGCTGAGCATTCAATTGCATTTGCAAGCTTCCTTACTGAGCTGAAAACAGCCCACATCTAAATTTCCATTTCAATTTCCTCAGCTTGATAACTTAGAGTTACATTTTGAGTAATTCTATAGCAGAGCAAAAGAGATGGGTATTCTAGAAATACTAGTAATTTTGTTTGAAAGTCAAGTTGAAATTTACGTAATGATATTTGAAAACACATTTCACCGAGAACATCATACCTGATATAACTAAAAACATTGAGTTTATTTCCTTATCAGACTGTGTATTTATGGAAAAGTAAGCTATTAAATCAATTATGCTAATATTCATATGACATGAACATTTTCGCTTGATTTGGACCACAGGAACTTTTAAAAATTTTAAATATAACTGCATTTTCCTCTATTTCCTACTTTATTTTCTGAGTAAAGTTTTTACCAAAAGAACACGTAAACCTTAAGACATTTGTTAGTTAGTTAGAATAGGAAACAGGAGTCCAGAATGGCGGTGGCTAAAAGACAGGGAAGAGAAAAGCCTGCAAAAATAGAACAAAGGAAGTTCTGAGGACTGGAGTAAGGACCTCAGGTAGAACAAATACTCCTGGCTAACCCAATTTACATACAGCAGGCCCGGGGGAGGAAAAAAAATATATATATATATATATATACCAAAGGACTGAGGGTCTCTCTCTCCCGCATGCTGGGGCGCTCTTCTCTTCGCATCTTTGAGTCGACATGCCCTCACGCCTCAAGGATGGATTTTCCTGCTACTATCTAAATTAAATAAAGCTGTAACACAGAGCTGTAACACTGGTTTGTCTAAGAGCTATAACATGGTCCGTTTGAGACCTGAGACCTATAACACAGTCTGTCCAAGACCCAAGAGCTGTGACACACTGAGGGTTTTAATGCCCGTCACTCTAAATCTTTGTTGTGAGGAGACAGAACCGAGGAGAATACACTCGCCTGACACATTGAGCCCCTATGTTATGTAAATTATCAATGCACAGACCAAAATTAATGACATTGAATTGACGTAATTGATAGCTAGGGCCTAAAACTGGTCTCCCACATTCTGCTTTACTTTAGAATGTTTTTATGAGCTTGGATTAAAAAATCAAGGCATAGATATTTTAATGAGTGATGTTATACTTAAGCTTATTGCATAGAAATATAAATACTTTCTTCCTTCTCCTTTATCTATGAAATCAGTCAAACTCAATCAGAGTGTGCTTTTTTTAAACATAAATGCATATGTGCTAGAAACCTCCCTGGTGGCTTAGAGGTTAAAGCGTCTGCCTCCAGTGTGGGAGACCCGGGTTCAGTCCCTGAGTCGGGAAGATCCCCTGGAGAAGGAAATGGCAGTCCACTCCAGTATTCTTGCCTGGAGAATCCCATGGACGGAGAAGTCCATGAGGTCGCAAAGAGTCGGACACTACTGAGCGACTTCACCTTACATATGTGCTGCTGCTGCTGCTAAGTCACGTCATTTGTGTCCAACTCTGTGCGACCCCATAGACAGAAGCCCACCAGGCTCCTCCATCCCTGGGATTCTCCAGGCAAAGACACTGGAGTGGGTAAATACATATGTAATTATGTGTATATAAAACACCTAGTGGCAAATAATATATACTAACATTTTCACTCAGTGTTACTTATATGTTAAATAGCTTCTATGTTTGAACATCCTCATAATTCTTATTTTAATGGCTACTTAGTTATCTTGATGTTAATTTATAATTTAAACTATTTCCCTAAAATTGCTTTCCATTTCTCAATATAGTTTATTATTAACTGAGAGCATTGTATTGAATAATTTTCTTAAGATAATTTCTTAGTTGTGGAAATGGTGACATATAATAACATTTTCCTCATTCTTTATGTGTATTATCACTACATTTTATGTGTGTTTTATAGTTTTACCTTAGGCAGATGTGTATGCAACACAGAGTTTTTTCACTTAAAACTCATATTAGTTATGAAATTATTTCTCAAGTGGAATTTTTCATCTCTCTTTCAATCCTAGTCCTACCTAATCTAATTTTTCCTGCTTTCCTATTTATGTTATAACTTTATAAGTGGATAGGGCCATAGCTAATAGTGTATAGGGTTATTATTTATTAAAGTTAAGATAGCATCTTCTCTTCTACCTCTTAAAATTATTTTCCCAGTGTCTTATCATTGATCTGTCTGTTCTAATTTCATGTGGTTGTGAATGTGTGTACACTCAGAGTGCCACTTAAAGATAAGCCATCTGTTTTTGTTTCTGCTGCAAACACAAGCATTTCATTCCAAATATTTTAAATTAGAGTGAGGAAGGAAAGAATAGAAAACTTGTCTTAGGACATGATCTAAGTCACGAGTTTCAATTCTACCTTTTAATTTAATGAATCAATAGTTGACTACACCAATGAATAAATAAAGGAAATATGTGTTTTAACTAATACATTAATTCGGTTCATCTAGTGCGACGTAAAGATCAATTTACTTGTAGCCTCTGGATTATTCACAACTGCCTATATCCATATTCTTGGAAATACTAAAGTCTATTTGCACTTGATTTGACCATGTGACTTGCTTTGGACAATGGGACAACAGTGTATGTGACAGAAGGAGGAACTTAAAAAGTGATTTTGTTTGGTTATTTGTTTTAGTCTATTGTTCTTGTGAAAACCACCAACAAGGGAATAAGCCTAGGCTAGCCTTCTGGACAAAACCCAGCTGATAGCTAGCACTAACTCCAGACACTAGACAAACCACCCCTACCTAACTGATGGTGAATGTGTAAACCCAAGCAATATCAGTTAAAAAAAAAAAAAAAAAACCACCCAACTGATTTAAGTCTATATGTAAACAATCAACAAAAATGTGACCTAATAAATATCTTCAGCTATTGAGGTTTGAGATGGTTTGTTTCACAGCAGAAGTTAACAATAACATCCAGCCATAAGTTGTTTTTTTTTTTTTACCATAATACTACAGCATCAGTAGAGTGTTAATTACCAGTTGTTTAATAAAATATTTATTAAATAATAGCTAATGATACTAGCTACAGTAGTTCGCCAGGCTCCAGCTTCTGCTACTATGTCCATGAGGATTCTCCAGGCAAGAATACTTGCCATGCCCTTCTCCAGGGGATCTTCCCAACCCAGGGATCAAACCCAGGTCTCCTGCATTGCAGGCAGATTCTTTACTGTCTGAGCCATCAGGGAAGCCCCGATGATCCTAGATTTCAGCCTCATATATTTGATTTTTATAGTCTTACTTTAAAGAATATCCTGGAGAAAAGTCACAGAAGCACTACAAGCAATAAGGTACTTTTGTATGAGAAATGCATTTGTTAAGGTCTCATGGGTTCTGTTGCTGCCAGTGAGTCAATCTGTTAGCTAATGTGAAAGAATACAAAATAAATTAGAATAAGTGAGTATGCTACACATTATGTATAATATCAGCTAGATGTTATTCTGCACAGGTATTTCTGTGGTTGTGATATATTACGGAGGCATACAGCATTTACTGGATCTGAAGGTTGAATTTGTTATTTTATGTTTATGTTGATTCTATATGTCAGAATGCAGCAATGATCAGTATTTTATCTAAAATATATCATCTTTTTCTGGATGTTTGCCACTTTTCATAAGATGAATTACAATTTTAAAGGAAATATTAATAGCTTTTTATAATTAATTCTATACATTGATTTATAGAAGCAATACTTGGGTATTCATAACTACATAAAGTAGTTTTCCCCAGAACTCTCTCATAGTCTATAACTCTCTAACAGGATAAAATAAAGTAAGGCCAGGTAAAAATTATCCTGTGAAGAAGCATTTACTTAGGGAATGTTGCAACAGTGATTTCATGAGTAGTTGAATATAGCATTCATTCTTAACTGGAAAAATCAAATGTAGAATTTAGAGATAAATTCTCAATTAGTCACTCTAAATGAATTCTAAAGTTCCGAAGTTTGTTTTCAGTCTTCCAAAAACCTTTGTTGAGTGCCTTGTTTGCATGGAGCTCCACACTGAGATTGGTGAATGAGAGGACCTATCATACAATTTCATGATGGAGGGGGTTAGATTTTAACTGTTTTACATGATTCTACATTTCTTTCATTTCTTCTAATCGCTTCTTATGTTTCATGTTCTATGTTATCCCCTGAAGCTTTCCTCTTCTGTTTCTAAATATTCCAAGGTGACACAAAACATTTCTTGTAATAATGGTAGCTCAATTACAGATATAGCCAGTCAATTCTTCTATGTCCTGTTGTAGATATGCATTGTCAGTTAATATGAGATAAGATAGTCTGTGCCATGAAAATAAAAACAATTCAGAAAAATAACACAATGGTTGAAATTCTTTAAAATACATAGTAAGAAAGTGAAATCATACTGATTATAGGAGGAGACATGGGGTTCAGTCCCTGGATCAGGAAGATCCTCTGAGAAGGAAATGACAACCCACTCCTGTATTCTTGCCTGGAAAATCCCATGGACAGAGGAACCTGGAGGGCTAGAGTCCAAAGGGTCACAAAGAGTCAGACATGACTAAGTGACTAGTAGCCACAAACACACATACACATAGCAATACTCCATGTCACACAGAAAATAATTTCCCCATCATTTTATGGACATTTATTAATTTTCCCATTAACTATAAATACAATATGACAAAATCACTTTTTTGTGCCTCCTTCCTTACCCCTTCCTCGTTATAGCAGTTCCAGTCTTTACACAGAGACCCAAAAAAATCTGTCTCTTGGTCTAGAGTCCACAATTCTACTACTAGTGGTTGCAATAAAGAAAGCAAATGTGAAATATCTTAGCAATTTAGAAAACAAATGACAGAAATGAAGAGGGGGAAGGAAAATACAAAGAGCAGGAAAACTTGACATAGAAGTACTAAAATCTTTATTTTCCTGTATGAGGATATGGTGAATTAAGAGATACTGTCATAAGCTAAGGAGCTTCCCAGGTGACTCAGTGGTAAAGGATCCACCTGCCAAGGCAGTAGATGTGGGAGATGCATGTTCAGTCCCTGAAACAGGAAGATGACCTGGAGAAGACCTGCTCCAGTATTCTTGCTTGGAAAATTCCAGAGGAGCCTGGTGGGCTGCAGTCCATGTGGTCACAAAGAGTCAGACCAACTGAGCAACTAAACAATAACAAAATCAGATATTATATTTAAAGCAAAAAAAAATGCACATTGGAATAAAAATGTATTTACATAATGTTATCTTTTAAAATCTTCCCTCAGATTTTCTAATCCTTTCTACAACATAAACATGTAATATTATGTAATATGATTGTTATTTAGAAATATTATCAACAAAATTTTGAGCCATCATTCAAATTCTCAAGTATTCTAACTAAAGCAAATACAATATCTATTTAAAATGTTTATAATAATAATTATAGGAAAGAAAGAATGACCCACCTCAATTATTTTAATACGGGGTAGCATTTAAGTACTTGTTAATACTCTCTTCTGAATAATTATCTTTTTTGCAAGCACACTTTTACCTAAGCAGTTTGAACATAAGGTGCTACTTTTCATAAAGATGTTAGAAGATATTTCCAAAGGACTAAAAATCAACTGATTTGCACTGTATTTCTATATGACCAGCTTACTAATGAATTACTGTTTATTGAAGCTAACTTATAATCAACTCAAGGTTCACTAAAGAGAGAAAAAAGTAAGAGAAAATAGAACAGTAAGAAAGATTAAAACTTCAAATAAAGTATGCTGTGCTGTGCTTAGTCTCTCAGTCCTGTCCAACTCTTTTTGACCCCATGGACTGCAGCCAGGCCCATTTGTCCATGGGGCTTCAGGCAAAATACTGGAGTGTGTTGTCATGCCTTCCTCAGGGGAACTTCCCAACCCAGGGATTGAACCCAAGTCTCCTGCTCTGCAGGTGGGGTTTTTTACTGTCTGAGCCAACAAGGAAGCCCTCAAATAAAGTATAATTGCTTATAAATTGTGACCTATTTGATTTCTTTCACCAGTGTTTTATAGTTTTCTATATATAGGTCTTTAGATTCTTTAGGTAGATATATTACAAAGTATTTTATTCCTTTCATTGCAATGGTGAATGGAATTTTTTCCTTAATTTCTCTTTCTATTTTCTCATTACTAGCGTATAGGAATGCTCAACATCACTCATTATCACAGAAATGCAAATCAAAACCACAATGATTTGTGGTCACACCCGTCAGAATGGCAGCGATCCAAAAGTCAGAATGGCAGCGATCCAAAAGTCTACAAGCAATAAATGCTGGAAAGGGTGTGGAGAAAAGGAAACTCTCTTACACTGTTGGTGGGAATGCAAACTAGTACAGCCACTATGGAGAACGGTGTGGAGATTCCTTAAAAAATGGAAATAGAACTGCCTTATGACCCAGAAATCCCACTGCTGGGCATACACACCAAGGAAACCAGAATTGAAAGAGACATGTGTACCCCAATGTTCATCGCAGCACTGTTTATAATAGCCAGGACATGGAAGCAACCTAGATGTCCATCAGCAGACGAATGGATAAGAAAGTTGTGGTACATATACACAATGGATTATTACTCAGCCATTAAAAAGAATACATTTGAATTAGTTCTAATGAGATGGATGAAACTGGAGCCGATTATACAGAGTGAAGTAAACCAGAAAGAAAAATACCAATACAATGTACTAATGCATATATATGGAATTTAGAAAGATGGTAATGATAACCCTGTATGCGAGACAGCAAAAGAGACACAGGTGTATAGAACAGTCTTTTGGACACTGTGGGAGAGGGAGAGGGAGGGATGATTTGGGAGAATGGCATTGAAATATGTACAATATCATATATGAAACGAATCGCCAGTCCAGGTTCGATGCATGATACAGGATGCTTGAGGCTTGTGCACTGGGACGACCCAGAGGGATGGTACGGGGAGAGAGGAGGGAGGGGGGTTCAGGATGAGGAACACGTGTATACCCGTGGCAGATTCATGTTGATGTATGGAAAAACCAATACAATATTTTAAAGTAATTAACCTCCAATTAAAATAAATAAATTTATGTTAAAAAATTGTGACCTATATCACTATTTAATATAAAAGGTAAAATTATTATTCTGGCATTACAGATATGTAGAAAATCACTTTTTTACATAGATATTTTAAGAGATCTCTGCCCAAAGAAATCCAAAACAACCACAAATGCTATAATATTTTAAAAATGAGATTTTAATATGTAATTTTAAGTTTTCTAATAGCCACTTTTAAAAACAAGGTAAGGGAAATTAATTTTAATAATATATTTCATTTAACTCAGTATATCCAGTACATCATCTCAACATGCATAAGTGAAATCTTAGTGAAAACTAAGATTTCAAAAAATGTTACATTCAAATTTTTGTGCCAGCTTTTGAAATATACTGTGCAGTTTATGTTGCAGTATGTTTCAGCTGAGATCAGCTATATTTCGAGTGCTTTATAGTCACATGTGACTAGTAGCTAGCTTAATAGACAACACAAATACAAAGTGCAGGTATGGAGAAGGAAATGGAAATAAGACAGACATTAGTAAAGGAATAGGATAAATGGTGCACAAAGGTAAGGCCAAAAAAAAAGTCCAGTTTTAAGTGTTAGGGGATATTCTTATGATAATATACACAGGAAGCCACTAATTCATTTAGTATTTTTATATTTATGTTCATTGGTATAGAAGTTTTTCAAATGATTATTCTCAATGAAAATTTGTATTTTATGAGTCTAGATTTCCTCATACAAACTGTTCTTGCCAAAACAACCATTAAGGCACCAGAAAAGAAAGCAATATAGGAACAAAGCTTAAGTTGATGTTTAAAGATGGTTTCATTCAAAATATGAATGTGCATAAAGGTGTATGTGAGTGTGTTTTTAAACTCTAACAACCAGAGTTTAGAAACTAGTTTTAGAAATAAAATAAATTGAGGACTTGGAAATGATCTGGTTATTATGATTCTTACAAACTACCAAACTAAACAATGTTAACAAAACCAGTTTCTACAATGTCTATTGTAGAATAGAATTGTACTTGTCTAAATGACTTAGATGATTGCTAAATCTCATTTTTCCCTGTTCTTTGTTAAAGTGACATCCTAAATAGAGGTTTATTCTCCTTCTGTAAGAGGATGATATTGGCCACAAGACTAAATTTTTGATCTTCTCATCCATATTATTTTTATCTCTAAATTTCAGTAATAGGAGAGATAATTCCATTTTCATAGTCCTTTTTTACAATATCTTGTGATAAAATAACAGAATTGTTTACTAACTGCCAAGTAGTATTTCTGTTTGGCTGATGAGTTCTCTCTCAGAACCTCTCCCAACAACGAAATGGAAAAAAAGTATGAATGGAAAAAAGAAAAGAATTAATAAAGAAGATAGGGAGAGGAGAGATGAGACGAGTGGTGGGGGAGGTTACAGCAGAGCAGTGACAGAGACAGAGGAAATCAGCAGATATTTTGAAAGGGGTGGCCCTGGAGGTCGAAATGTAGGTGAATCTGGACTTCCTCAATTCCTTCAGTCCTCAAGTCTCAGCAGTTCCAGCATCATTAATGGCCGTTTATAATTAGGAGAGTCCAGGAAAAAAAAGGCATTGAGGGAAGGGCACTGGACACTTTATACCTTTAGACTGTGAGTAAAAGGAATGCTGCTGTCAGTTTTCTATCCGGCACTATTTCTAACCTCTTATTCAATAACTCGTTACCATAGTCATTAATCTCTCACGTATAACGTCGCTACTTGCCTGGAGAAAAATACAAGGGTACTACATCATTGAATTTCTATCATCTATTATGGATGTAATATTTTCAGATAATTCCAGAAGGCTAGTTAAACATGACCTCCCTCAACTGAGCCAGCAGTGAATATTCATCATGACATTTCCTTTTCCATATGGAGTTTCCACGGCATCTCTTTAATAGCTTCCATTCTATTTGCCTACTCCTCTAATTAAATTTACTTATATCTTAATAAATTAAATCAGCAGAGGGTGATGAAGGAAAAGATGCAAATTTAAACAAAATGAGATGTTGACAGTATTTTAAACCCTTTTAAGACTGAATTAAAAATATATGCAGAAAATTGCAGAAAATCTAAAAGTACTGTTAAAAAATTATTATATAGTGAGAATCCCTGTACCCACTTTCAAGGTCAAGAAATAAAATGCAGTGAATACCCTGAAAATCTCATCTCAATCACAAATTGCTCCTTCTTTTCTAAAGGTAACTGATATCCTCAATTCAAAGATGATCACCCTTTCACTTTCTTTGTAGTCTTACTATTTAAGAACATACCGAAACAGAATAGTGAGTGAGATTTTGTTTATTTTTGAGCATTATGTGAGTCCAATTACACATGTTGAGATGTGGCTTTTCATATTCAATATTATACTTAAGAGATTAATCCACATTATTGTGTGTAGCTATAGTTCCATTTTCTTGTGATTGTTGCGAAGTATTTCAGTATATGAGTATAGTGCAATTTATATACCAGTTTTTTTTCTAAGGAGCATTTGGATAGTGTTCAGTTTAGAGCTTTATAATCAATGCTGCCACAAATATTCTTGCACATCTCTGAGTTCACATACAAATGCATTCTTGTTGTATATATACCTAGGAGTAGAACTGCTGAGTTTTGTGTGTCTTTCAATTACCAGATGATATCAAAATGCTTTCCAAAGCAGTTTTATGAACTTACATTCCTTCAAAGCAATAGTATGTGTTTCTCTATACTAACACAAAATTTGGAAGTTAGTTTTATCTCTACTTTTGGTTGCAATTGTTGGACCTTTAAGTCTCTTTTCCTTGTTGACTAATAAAAGCGATTAACTCTTCAATTGTTGGTTACATATTTAAATTTCTTATTCAACTAAATATATTTTCTTTTGGGGTGGTATGTTTATATTTCTATTATTGATTCTTAGTTCTTTACATTTTCTGGTTGTACATTTTTTATTTGTTATAATGATTCAAATATTGATTTGGACTTTAACTCACTTTTTATTATCAAATTTTTATGGCTAAATATTAATTTTGATGAACTTTATGGTCACCATTTTTTGTGTACTGTTTAAAATGTTCATGTACTTTGAAGTCATGAGTATATCAACCTCTATTAACTTCTAGATCCCTTTAACATTTTGCTTTTCATATTTTGTTCTACATTCACATGAAAATTATTTTTTCAATCATGTGAGTTGAAGTTTGATTTTTTTTTTCAGTTAAGTATTCCCAATTATTTAAATTTTATTATTTACTAAAAAGTATGTACTTCTCCACTTCTTAGCACTGTTCCCATTGTCTTAAGTTGTGTGTCCATATTTACATGTCTCTTTTGGATACTTGAATTTGATCCATGGGCCTAGTTTTTCTGTCCTTCCAACAATATCATACCATGCTGACTTCTGTCAATTTTTATTAAGGAATTGTACCTATTGAACAAGTCTGGCCAAGCTTTCCTTCCTCAAATGAATCTTGATTAATTCAGGCTTCAATTTTCATAAATAATCGTGACAGGGATTTTAAAAAATCTATCATACATAATTTTGGTAAAATTGACATCTTTCACAAAGAAGACCTCCAAACATGGCCACAACATAATCTCTTCATTAATTCAACCCTTTTAACTTTCTCTAGATATTTCCTACCTTGTTCAAACTGGTAGTATGATAATTTTGTTTGATTTATTTATAGATATTTTATATTTTTATAATTATCTTTCACTTGGAATTCCAAATGAAAGAGAGTTATGTGATGTATTACAGATTGAGAATTTGTAGAAAATGGCTGATAAGTTAAAAATACTGTCAAGGGAGTACTTTGGATGGTCATCCATGGAATTCTGGCTCCTCACGAAAGCAAGTTTCTCATTTTGAAGAATAACATCTAACTAAGATATTTTTAAACAAGGGATTTTTTTTAATTTTTAATTTTTTTGAAGAAAGCAATGTTATTGAAGAGTAAAGTTTAAGAAGTAGAGCACTTCTGAGTAATTCATGATTAAGATAAAGTCCTTTGAAATTTAAGTATGTATCAAATTCTAGTTGCCTCTTCCTCAGAAAGCAAAGAAGAACTAAAGAGCCTCTTGATGAGGGTGAAGGAGGAGAGTGAAATAGCTGGCTTAAGACTGAAAAACAAAACAATACAAAACAAGATCATGGCATCCAGCCCCATTCAGTTCAGTTCAGTTCAGTCTCACAGACGTTTCCGACTCTTTGCGACCCCATGAAACGCAGCATGCCATGCCTGGATATCCTTGCAGTCCAAGGGACTCTCAAGAGGCTTCTCCAACACCACAGTTCAAAAGCATCAATTTTTTAGCACTCAACCTTCTTCACAGTCCAACTCTCACATCCATACATGACCACTGGAAAAAACATAGCCTTGACTAGACGGACCTTAGTCGGCAAAGTAATGTCTCTGCTTTTGAATATACTATCTAGGTTGGTCATAACTTTTCTTCCAAGGAGTAAGCGTATTTTAATTTCAAGGCTGCAGTCACCATCTGCAGTGATTTTGGAGCCCCAAAAAATAAAGTCTGACACTGTTTCCCCATCTATTTCCCATGAAGTGATGGGACCGGATGCCATGATCTTCATTTTCTGAATGTTGAGCTTTAACCCAACTTTTTCACTCTCCACTTGCACTTTCATCAAGAGGCTTTTTAGTTCCTCTTCACTTCCTGCCATAAGGCTGGTGTCTTCTGCATATCTGAGCTTAATGATATTTCTCCTGGCAATCTTGATTCCAGCTTGTGATTCTTCCAGTCCAGTGTTTCTCATGATGTACTCTGCATATAAGTTAAATAAGCAGGGTGACAATATACAGCCTTGACGTATTCCTTTTCCTATTTGGAACCAGTTTGTTGTTACTACATGGCAAATAGAAGGGGAAAACGTAGAAGTAGTGACAGATTTCCTCTTCTTGGGCTTCAAAATCACTGAAGATGGTGGATGCAGCCACGAAATCAGAAGATGATTGCTTCTTGCCAGAAAAGTGACGACAAACCTAGACAGTGTGTTGAAAAGCAGAGACATTACTCTGTGCCAAAGGTCCATTTAGTCAAGGCTATGGTCTTCCCAGTGGTCACATGCAGTTGTGACAGCAGGACCGTAGAGAAAGCAGAGTACCAAAAACATGATGCCTTTGAACTGCAGTGCTGGAGAAGACCCTGAAAGTCCCTTGGACAGCAAGGAGATCAAATAAGTCAATCTTAAGGAAGATCAACCCCGACTATTCACTGGAAGGACTGATGCTGAAGCTGAAGCTCCAGTATTTTGGTCATCTGATGCCAACAGACAACTCATTGGAAAAGTACCTAACTTTTGGAAAGATTGAGGGCAGAGAAAGAGGGCATCAGAGGATGAGATGGCTGGATGGCATCACCAATGCAATGAACATGAACTTGGGCAAACTCTGGGAGATGCTGAGGGACAGGAAGGTTTGGTGTGCTGCAGTCCATGGGGTCTCAAAGAGTCAGACAAAAGTGCGTGACTCAACAACAGCAACAATGTAGGATGTAATAATTGAATCAATAATTATTTTATAATACAATCTCTACTAAAGTAAAGAATAATTTTGATTCTAGTTAAGAAAGGATAGTTTTCTGTAGTGTTGCCACTAAGAACAACTAGAAAGAAAGACAACATTTTAAACATAAAGGAACAAAACAAAATTATTATAGGAAACATAGCTTGAGCGACCAAGATTCCAGAGCACTATATCTTAGAAAGATAAACCAGTGTTCAGCTGTATTTCTTTTTAGAGTATGTGCCAATGCTAGTTACCAGGTAGTGAACTCTGATTCCAGAAAAAATAACTTGGGCATAAGTTCACAGATGTAAGAGACAGAACAATTAAAACAAAAAAGACTAAAAATGGTAGGAATTGAAGACAGAATGGACACAGTTCTATATAATGAATAATCTCCAAACTTAACACCTTTAAGTAATGGACCATTTGATTTTGCTATGGTGTTACATATTTGGAGTTCAAGGTTTCAGCTGGCCAGCTCCTGCCTAGAGTAACTGATACGTTAGTAGTCGGTTGTCAGCTAAGCTACAGCCATCTGCTGTTTGAAGTAAAGATCCTCTGGAGAAGGGCGGAACAGTCCACTCCAGTATTCTAGCCTGGAGAATCCCATGGACAGAAGAGCCTGCCAGGCTATTGTCCATCAGGTGGCAAAGAGTTGGACATGACTGAAGTGACTTAGAACTGGACATGGAACAACAGACTGGTTTCAAATAGGAAAAGGAGTACGTCAAGATTGAATATTGTCACCCTGCTTATTTAACTTATATGCAGAGTATATCATGAGAAACGCTGGGCTGGAGGAAGCACAAGCTGGAATCAAGATTGCTGGGAGAAATAACAATAAGCTCAGATATGCAGATGACACCAGCCTTATGGCAGGAAGTGAAGAGGAACTTAAAAGCCTCTTGATGAAAGTGAAAGTGGAGAGTGAAAAAGCTGGGTTAAAGCTCAACAGTCAGAAAACGAAGATCATGGCATCTGGTCCCATCACTTCATGGGAAATAGATGGGGAAACAGTGGAAACAGTGTCAGACTTTATTTTTTGGGGCTCCAAAATCACTGTAGATGGTGACTCCAGCCATGAAATTAAAAGTCACTTACTCCTTGGAAGAAAAGTTATGACCAACCTAGATACCATATTCAAAAGCAGAGACATTACTTTGCCAACAAAGGTCCGTCTAGTCAAGGCTATGTTTTTTCCAGTGGTCATGTATGGATGTGAGAGTTGGACTGTGAAGAAAGCTGGGAGCCAAAGAATTGATGCTTTTGAACTGTGGTGTTGGAGAAGACTCTTGAGAGTTCCTTGGACTGCAAGGACATCCAACCAGTTCATTCTGAAGTAGATCAGCCCTGGGATTTCTTTGGAAGGAATGATGCAAAAGCTGAAACTCCAGTACTTTGGCTACCTCATGTGAAGAGTTGACTCATTGGAAAAGACTGTGATGCTAGGAGGGATTGGGGGCAGGAGGAGAGGGGAATGACAGAGGATGAAATGGCTGGATGGCATCACTGACCCAATGGACGTGAGTCTGAGTGAACTCTGGGAGTTCGTGACGGACAGGGAGGCCTGGCGTGCTGTGATTCATGGGATTGCAAAGAGTTGGACATGAGTGAGCGACTGAACTGAACTGAACTGAAGTGACTTAGTATGCACACACAGGTATCAATAAAGCTAATTCTCATGACTGTTAATTTTGTCTGATATCTGGGAACTCAGTTGAATATGGTGACCAAAGAACCTATACAATTCCTCTTCAGCATGACAATCTTGAGGAAGTCATATTTCTTTCCAACAGAACCAAAGAAAATTGCAAAGGGTTGTATGACTTAGCCTCAAAGTCAGATAGCATCACTTCTGCCACACTCTGTTAGCTGATGCCATCCCAGTCCACCCAGAATCAAGAGGACGGGACAAACACCTTATCTCTCAATGAAAGGAGTATTAGGACATTTTTAGACATGTTATGAACTACCACTAATATGTACCTCGTTTTTCTTCAAGATATTTGGTGAATTGTGAATTGTGCAAGGTGGACTTCCTAGGTGGTGCTACTGGTACAGAAGAAGAGAAGTGAAGCCACTCAGTCATGTCCGACTCTTTGCAATCCCGTAGACTGAAGCCTGCCAGGCTTCTCCATCCATGGGATTTTCCAGACAAGAATACTGGGGTGGGTTGCCATTTCCTTCTCCAGGGGATCTTCCCAACCCAGGGATCGAACCCGGGTCTCCTGCGTTGCGGGCAGACTCTACCCTCTGAGCCACCAGGGAAGTCAGAAACCATCTGACAATGCAGAAGACATAAGAGGTGGAGGTTCAATCCTTGGGTAGGGAAGATCCCCTGGAGGAGGGCATGACAACTCACTCCAGCATACTTGCCTAGAGAATCCTCATGGACAGAGGCTCCTGACTGGCTACAGATCCATAGATTCCCAAGAGTTGTACATGACTGAAGTGACTTAACATGATGATGCCAGGTGGAAGAGTAACAAGATAAGCCTCAGAATAGCATGAGACTGGCTATCTCACAGAGCTGAGAAGCAGATTCTCCAATGAAAAATTCAAGATCTTATTTGGAATTCCTGGAAGACTATACCCTAGGTATGGGATAAAAAAAAAAAAAAAGGGATAAAGTTTCCTCAAAACAGAAAATCCATACCACAGTAAAAGAATCACACACCATGATCAAGTAGAATTGATCCCTGGGATGCAAGGATGATTCAACATACAGATCAGTAAATGTGATACACTGTATTAACAGAATGAAGTATAATAATCATAACATTTGAATAAATGCTGAAAAAAAATGTTTGACAAAATTCAGTATATTTCATGATAAAAACTCTCAACAAATTAGGAATGTACCTCAACAAAGTAAAATGAGGGTGTATGACAAGCCCACAGCTAACCTTTGAAGTTAGTCAAAGGTGAAAAGCTAAAATTTCTCTGGTAATATTAGAACAAGACAAGGGCATTTACTCTTGCCACAAAATGATATTAAGAATATGGGTACACACAGGTAAAAGAATGAAACTGGATCGTTATCTCATACCATGTAGAAAAATCAACTCAAAGGGATTAAACACTTAGTATCAAGATCTCAACTGTAAAGCTACTAGAAGAAATCATAGGGAAAAAAAACCTTTGACATTGGTCTTAGCAATAGTTCTTTGACTATGACCCCCAAGTAAAGGTAACAAAAGCAAAAATAGACAAGTGGGATGAATAAAACTTTGTATAGCAGCAGAAACGACAGCCTACAGGTGGTCAAAAATATTTTTAATCCATACAATTGTGGTTAATATCCAAAATATATAAAGAACTTAATGAATAAAAAGCAAATAATCCAGTTTTAAAGGTGGGCAGACTTGCTAAATAGACCTTTCTTCAAAGAAGACACAAAAATGGCCAACAGGCACATGAAAGGTGCTCAACAACACTAATCCTCAGATAAATGCAAATCAAAACCACAAAGAGGTACCACCCATTAAAATGGTTATTATCAAAGATATAAAAGATAACCAGCGTTGGTGAAGGTGTGGATGAGAGGGAGACTTTGCATACTGTAGATGGAAGTATAAATTGGTATAAACATTATGGTACAGATAAAACAACACGGAGGTTCTTCAAGAAATTGAAAATAGAACTACTATATGATTCAGAAATCTAACTTCTGGCTGTATATCTAAAGGAATAAAATCAGTCTCTCAAAGAGATAGCTTTACCCCCATATTCATTGCAGCATTATTTACAATAACCATGTTACGGAGACAACCTTAGTGTCTATCTGCAGATGAGTGGATAAAATATATATGGTATATATGGTAAAATAAATAAATAAGCAGAAAACTCAATTAAATAAAGTTGGAAGACCAGAAGGGGAAGTTCTCACATCTTGTGACAATAATAAAGCCCTACAGAAAGAAGACTTTTTTTTTCCTGGAAAGGACTTAGACAATGAAGTTATGGACTCTTTGCTTGGTATACTTCCCAAATTTCTCTTCGTCTCTGTAAGAACATTCTTATTCCCTTGCCATATAGGGATTTGTATGTGGCTTACTGTGGTTGCAGCCCCTAAACTGCAATTCCCCTTTAATCACAAATAAACCCATCTTTGCTGGAGAAACATCAAATCAACCACATCTATCTATTTACAATGAAATGTGAAAGTGTGAGGTCAAAGTGTTCGTTGCTCAGTCGTGTCTAACTCCATGGGACCCCATGGACTGCAGCTCGTCAGGCTCCTCGTCCATGGAATTCTCCAACCAAGAAAACTGGAGTGGGTAGCCATTCCCTTTCCCAGGGGATCTTCCAAACTCAAGGATTGAACTCAAGTCTCCCACATTGCAGGCAGATTCTTTACCATCTGAGCCATGTAGTCTGTTATAAAAGAGAAGGAAATCCTCCCATTGCAACAGCATGGATAATCCTGGAAAATCTTGTCTACTGGAATTAGCTGGGTATGAAAAGGCAATATTGCGTCATTTCACTTATATGAGGAAGATAAAAAAGTCAAACTCTTGAAAGCAGAGAATTGAATATGAGTGCCAAAGCATAGGGGAAGGGGGGAACGAGGATGTCCAAGGGTACACGCATTTTATATGAAAGATAAAAAATTTTGGAGATATAATGGTAACAATTGTTTATAATTCTGTATTGCATACTTGAAATTTTGCTGAGAGTTATATTAAGTGTTCTCACACACACAAAAAAATGGAAACATATGAGGTGATGTATGTTAATTAACTAGTTTATGGCAATCATTTAACAGTTTATATATATATATTTATATATGTAAAAATCATACTGTAAAATCTAAATATACATAATTTGTAGTTTTCAATTTTACTTCAATAAAGCTGGAAAGAGTACCCAGCAATACAAACATACATAGAAAAATCACATGATTCCACTATAGGCTCTTATTCTATTTGTTTTACAGAGGACGCTGTGGACCCTCTTTGAGGGGAGATAGCATTATCAAAAGCCTTTCCAATTTTTCATGCATCATGATCAGGATTCAATACAGATTTCATCACTGAAGTGAAAAATCCTTTCAAAATGAAAGTGAAAGAAAAACATTTTTACATAAACAGAGAGATTTTTCACCAGCAAGCTAACATAAAAAGAAATAATACAGAATAGAATTCAAGCCAAGGGATGTAATCTCATATGGAAGAATTATATACTCAGGGAGGAATGAAGAATAATGGGAAGAGTATGTGGGTAACACGTTAATCAGTACTAAAATTCTAATAATAAGAGTTTATTTTAGGATTTAAAGTATGACTAGAAGAGAAGTTATTTTAACTATAACAAAAAAAGGAAGATACAAAATGTTCTCAAGTCCTCATACTGTCAATTAAATAATAGATGTGATATAGTTTATTAAATTGCAAAAAGGTAAGAATGTATTCTGTCATATCTAGAAGAAATACTAAAAGAATATTACAAAAATGCAACCAAAAATTTAATAAAGCAAAAAATGAAGAATAATGGATTATATTTAGTTAATCAAAAACATGGATAAAAGGGAGAGAAAAATGAATATAAATCAAATAAAAAACACATAGTTTTTTATTTGTGGTATATTTTACCTTATTAACAGAAAAAAAGAAAATATATAATTTTAATGGATCCAGATAAAGCCATTTGTAAAATTTAACATTGTTAAATTGTGGAAAATTCTGAAAGAGATGGGAGTACAAGACCACCTGACTGGCCTCTTGAGAAACCTATATGCAGGTCAGGAAGCAACAGTTAGAACTGGACATGGAACAGCAGACTGGTTCCAAATAGGAAAAGGAGTACGCCAAGGCTGTATATTGTCATCCTGCTTATTTAACTTATATGCAGAGTACATCATGAGAAACGCTGGGCTGGAAGAAGCACAAGCTGGAATCAAGATTGCTGGGAGAAATATCAATAACCTCAGATATGCCGATGACACTGCCCTTATGGCAGAAAGTGAAGAGGAACTTAAAAGCCTCTTGATGAAAGTGAAAGAGGAGAGTGAAACAGTTGGCTTAAAGCTCAACATTCAGAAAACTAAGATCATGACATCCGGTCCCATCACTTCATGGGAAATAGATGGCGGAACAGTGGAAACAGTGTCAGACTTTATTATTTTGGGCTCCAAAATCACTGCAGATGGTGATTGCAGCCATGAAATTAAAAGATGCTTACTCCTTGGAAGGAAAGTTATGACCAACCTAGATAGTATATTCAAAAGCAGAGACATTATTTTGCCAACAAAGGTCCATCTAGTCAAGGCTATTTTTTTTCCAGTGGTCATGTATGGATGTGAGAGTTGAACAGTGAAGAAAGCTGAGCACTGAAGAATTGATGCTTTTGAACTGTGGTGTTGGAGAAGACTCTTGACAGTTCTTTGGACTGCAAGGAGATCCAACCAGCCATCTTAAAGGAAATCAGTCCTGGGTGTTCTTTGGAAGGAATGATGCTAAAGCTGAAACTCCAGTACTTTTGCCACCTCATGCAAAGAGTTGACTCATTGGAAAAGGCCCTGATGCTGGGAGGGATTGGGGGGCAAGAGGAGAAGGGGACGACAGAGGATGAGATGGCTGAATTTCACCACTAACTCGATGGACATGAGTTTGAATAAACTCTGGGTGTTGGTGATGGACAGGGAGGCCTGGAGTGCTGCTATTCATGGGGTCGCAAAGAGTCAACCATGACTGAGGAACTGAACTGAACCATTGTTAATGATTTAAAAATTGAACTGTTACCAAATAATGAGTATAAGGAAATGTACTTAATCTGACAAGGAGTAACTATCAAATAAAAAGCCCACAGTGAACATTTTCTGTGATGAACTTTTAAAATGTTTCACTCTGTGAGCAGAGAAGGATGCTTGCTATCATTACTTTGTTCAACATTGTACTCAAGGTCTTGGCCTTTCAATATGACAGGAAAATAGTCACTAGTGGGGATTAAATTTGTCCTTATGTACTGATGAATGATTGGACATATAATAATATTTTTTAATCTTGTAGATATAGTATTTGAATTAATAAGAAATTTTGTTAGGCATAGAATAAAAGATTAATAGAAAATCAATGTTATTTTCTATTACTATATTGCTGTCAGTAATAAATGAGAAGAAAATCAACTTTAAAAAGCATAAAATAACATCAAATAACTAGAAAGAATATTATAAAAGATGGTCAAGGTCAATGGAAACTTTTTTAAAAGGCTTTGATAAGTGAAGGAATATTCTGTTTCTTGACTGGGAGACTTACTCATAAGATGTCATTTTTCCCCCAAATGATCTATAGATTTCAAAACAGTCAATCTCCAAACAGTGGAGATAATCTTAGCAAAAAGTACAATTGAAAGACATCACTATCAGATATCAAAGCCTATTATAAAGTTGAAAAAATTAAGAAAATATTATCTTTTTTCAAGAAGAGAGGAATAGATCATTGGAACAGAATGAATTGAGAAATCAGTCTCTTTGAGAAAGGTGCTACTGTAGTACATTAAAAAAAAAAAAAAAACCAGATATTTTCAGTAATGGATGCTTGTTCATTTAGATGTTAATATGGGAAAATGTGAACTTTGAACCATATCATCCATCATGTGCATATAAAAAGTTAATTTCTAATGGACTTTAGATACAAATGAGAAAGATAAAATAAAGAATGCTACTATAATAAAGCATAAGATATTGTCATGATCTTGAGGTATACACTTAGCCAGCACTAAATATATATATATATGTGTATATATATATAACTAATTATTTTAGTTACATCAAAGTATAAATTGTATTACATTAAGAAATTATTAATGGTATCACCAAAAGGCATTGTTAAAAACGTGAAGAAACCTAATAGAAAAGAAGCAAACAATCTAATTTAAAAAATGAACAAAAGATTAAATAGGCATTTCACAATAGAGAAAATTTAGAGTCAGTAAGCAAATGAAAAGGTGTTCAAGTTAATTACTAATCAAGGAAAATGAGAAATAAATTCTTATTGTTATAACATTTACATGCTCTCCAGAAAGGTCAAAATTATAATTCTAACAATATAAAATTCTAGCAAATAAGTAGAGTAGCCTAAATTATCCTGTAGTTTAAGCAGGGAATTAAATTTGTACAACACCTTTGTAATAATCTTTGACATCATCTACCATAGCCAATTATATAAGAGACAATAAATCAAAATTCCACTCCTGTGTGTAAAATGAACAAATAAATACACAAACATTCACCAATAGGCAATGTACAAAAATTTTTATAGCAGCATCATCTATGACAATAACAACAACAAATCTAACCTTAAACATGCGTCAACATTAATATGAATAAATAAGTGGTACTATTCGGTGGTACAGTGGGATAGTATTATTACAAGGAGAGTGAATAAAAATTGCCATATTTTCTCATGTGCTGATAAAGTATCATTTCTTTATCTAGCCACTGTTTCCACAGATTTGTTTCATGGAGCAAATGCCAGATATGCTTTCAGGCAAAAAGCTTTTTTATATGACTTATAAAACTCTATTGCCTTGTCTCAAGTCTCCAATTCTTGCTTCACAAGAGAACTGCACACAGAATATTATGACAATAATGAACGAAATCAAAGATGACATAAACAGATGGAGAGGTGTTCCATGTTCCTGGGTAGGAAGAATCAATGTTTTGAAAATGATTATACTACCAAAAGCTATCTACAGATTCAATGTGATCCCTATGAAATTACCAATGGTATTTTTCACAGAACTAGAACAAAATTTTTCACAATTTATATGGAAGCACAAGAGACCTCAGATAGCTAAAGCAGTCTTGAGAAAGAAGAATGGAGCTGGAGAAATCAACCTTCCTGACTTTGGATTATACTACAAAGCTACAATCATCAACACAGTATGGTATTGGCACAAAAACAAATATATAGACCAATGGAACAAGATAGAAAACCCAGAAATAAACCCATGCACCTATGTATATCTAATTTTTGACAGAGAATATACAATGGGGCAAAGACAGCCTCTTCAATAAATGGTGCTGGGAAAACTGGACAGCTACATGTGAAAGAGTGAATTTAGAATACTTCCTAACATCATACACAAAGACAAACTCAAAATGGATTAAAGACCTACATGTAAGACCAGAAAAAATAAAACTCTTAGAGGATAACATAGGCAGAACCCTCGATGACATAAATCAAAGCAAGATCCTTTATGACCCACCTCTTAGAGTAATGGATATAAAAACAAAAGTAAAAAAGTGGGACCTGATTAAACTTAAAAGCTTTTGCCAAGCAAAGGAAACTATAAGGAAGGTGAAAAGACAACTCTCAGAATGGGAGAAAAGATTAGCAAATGAAACAACTGACAAAGGATTAATTTCCAAAATATACGACCAGCTCATACAACTCAATACCAGAAAAACAAACAACCCTATCAAAAAGTGGGGAAAAGACCTAAATAGCCATTTCTCCAAAGAAGACATATAGATGGCTAACAAACACATGAAAAGATGCTCAACATCACTCATTATTAGAGAAATGCAAATCAAAACTACACAGGATATCACCTCACACTGGTGAGAATGGCCATCATCAAAAAGCCTACAAACAATAAATGCGGGAGAGGGTGTGCAGAAAAGGGAATGCTCTTGCACTGTTGGTGGGAATGCAAATTGATACAGTCATGGAAGATGGTATGGAGATTCTTTAAAAAACTAGGAATAAAAGAACCATATGACCCAGCAATCCCACTCCTAGGCATATACCCTGAGGAAACCAGAATTGAAAGAGATACATATATCCCGTTGTTCATTTCAGCACTATTTACAATAACTATAATATGGAAGGAACTTAGATGTCCATCAACAGATGAATAGCTAAAGAGGCTGTGGCACATATACACAGTGGAATATTCAGTCAGTTCAGTTCAGTTAAGCTGCTCAGTCGTCTCCGACTCTTTGTGACCCGATGAATCGCAGCACACCAGGCCTCCCTGTCCATCACCAACTCCTGGAGTTCACTCAAACTCACATCCATCGAGTCGGTGATGCCATCCAGCCATCTCATCCTCTGTCATCCCCTTCTCCTCCTGCCCCCAATCCCTGCCAGCATCAGAGTCTTTTCCAATGAGTCAACTCTTCTCATGAGGTGGCCAAAGTTCTGGAGTTTCAGCTTTAGCATCATTCCTTCCAAAGAACACCCAGGACTGATCTCCTTTAGGATAGACTGGTTGGATCTCCTTGCAGTCCAAGGGACTCTCAAGAGTCTTCTCCAATACCACAGTTCAAAAGCATCAACTCTTCGGAGCTCAGCTTTCTTCATAGTCCAACTCTCACATCCATACATGACTACTGGAAAAACCATAGCCTTGACTAGATGGACCTTTGTTGGCAAAGTTATGTCTCTGCTTTACTTGGCCATAAAAAGGAACACATTTGAGTCAGTTCTGAAGAGTGGATGAATCTAGAACCTAATATACAGAGTGAAGTGAGTCAGAAACTGAAAGATAAATATCGTATTCTAATGCATATATACAAAATCTAGAAAAAAGATGGTACTGAAGAATTTATTTACAGGGCAACAACTGAGAAACAGACATAGAGAATATACTTACAGAATTGGGAAGAGGGGAGGAGAGAGTGACACGTAAGGAAAGAGTTACATGGAAGCATACATTACCATATGTAAAATAGATAGCCAATGGGAATTTGCTATATGGCTCAGGAAACTCAAACAGGGCTTGGTATCAACCTAGGTGGATGGGATGGGGAGGAGATAGGAGGGAGGTTCAAAGGGGAGAGGATATATGTTTCAGTTCAGCTCAGTCACTCAGTCGTGTCTGACTGTTTGCGACCCCAAGAACCACAGCATGCCAGGCCTCCTTGTCCACCACCAACTCCTGGAGTCCACCCAAACCCATGTCCATTGAGTCAGTGATGCCATCCAATCATCTCATCTTCTGTTGTCCCCTTCTCCTCCTGCCCTCAATCTTTCCCATCATCAGTGTCTTTTCCAATGAGTCAGCTCTTCATATCAGGTGGCCAAAGTATTGGAGCTTCAGCTTCAACATCAGTCCTTCCAATGAACACTCAGGACTGATCTCCTTTAGGATGGACTGGTTGGATCTCCTTGCTGTCAAAGGGACTCAAGAGTCTTCTCCAATACCACAGTTCAAAAGCATCAATTTTCCGGCATTCAGCTTTTTTTATAGTCCAACTCACAACCATATATGACCACTGGAAAAAACCATAGCCTTGACTATACGGACCTTTGATGATAAAGTAATGTCTCTGCTTTTGAATATGCTTTCTAGACTGGTCATAACTTTCCTTCCAAGGAGTAAGCATGTTATAATTTCACAGCTGCATCACCATCTGCAGGGATTTTGGAGCCCCCCAAAATAAAGTCTGACACTGTTTCCACCATTTCCCCATCTATTGGCCATTAAGTGATGGGACCCGATGTCATGATCTTAGTTTTCTGAATGTTGAGCTTTAAGCAAACTTTTTCACTCTCCTCTTTCACTTTCATCAAGAGGCTCTTCAGTTCTTCTTCACTTTCTGCCATAAAGGTGGTGTCATCTGCATATCTGAGGTTATTGATATTTCTCCCAGCAATCTTGATTCCAGCTTGTGCTTCTTCCAGCCCAGCGTTTCTCATGATGTACTCTGCAGAGAAGTTAAATAAGCACAGTAACAATATACAGCCTTGACATACTCCTTTTCCTATTTGGAACCAGTCTGTTGTTCTATGTCCAGTACAAACTGTTGCTTCTTGACCTGCATACAGGTTTCTCAAGAGGCAGGTCAGGTAGTCTGGTATTCCCATCTCTTTCAGAATTTTACACAGTTTATTGTGATCACACAATCAAAGGCTATAGCATAGTCAATAAAGCAGAAATAGATGTTTTCTTCTGGAACTCTCTTGCTTTTCCAATGATCCAGCAGATGTTGAAATTTGATCTCTGGTTCCTCTGCCTTTTCTAAAACCAGCTTGAACATCTGGAACTTCATGGTTCATGTATTGCTGAAGCCTATAACTGATTTATGTTGAGGTTTGACAGAAAGCAACAAAATTCTGTAAAACAATACCTTCAATTAAAAATAAATAAGTTTAAAAACAAAATATATTATCTTTGAAAATTTTGTATGTGCATCATAATATTTAATGATAATAATAAGTAATAATAATTACCACAATAATAGTAATAATAATAATGGTAACAATAATAGCTAAAATTTAACATGATCCAGGAGCTGTTGTAAGCTATTTTCCATAGTAATTCCTTTACCCTTCACCTAAGTCTAACTGGGATACCTGATCCTTTGTCTATTTTACAGCTGAAGAAACTGAATTACAGACAGTTTAAATGATTAGCCAATTTAACAAAGTTAGTAAGTTGCAAAGCTGATTTTAAATCCAGAAGGCTTGTGTCTAGACTCCATCTTAGTATTAGTTACCCTACTCTATGTACATTGGCCTCACTTGGATAGACTGGAAACTAGATGTTTATAGGCATTAAGCTTTGAGTAGAGTGGATAATAGGACTTCCCAGGTGAGGCTGGTGGTAAAGAATCCACCTGTCAGTGCAGGAGATGCAAGAGACACAAGTCCAATCCCTGGGTTTGGAACATCTCCTGGAGCAGGAAATGGCAACATACTCCAGCATTCTTTCCTAGGAAACTCCTTGGACAGAGAAGCCTGGCAGGCCAGATTCCATAGAGCTACAAAGATCTGGACACAACTGAGTGACTGAACACATCCAAAGTGGATAATAGTTTTCTCAATTTACAGATAACAAAACTGATAAACAGGCTGCTGCTGCTCCTGCTAAGTCTCTTCAGTTGTGTCCTATTCTGTGCGACCCCATAGATGGCAGCCCACTAGGCTCATCTGTCCCTGGGATTCTCCAGGCAAGAATACTGGAGTGGGTTGCCATTTCCTTCTCCAATGCATGGAAGTGAAAAGTGAAAGTGAAGTCACTCAGTTGTGCCCAGCTCTTAATGACCCCATGGACTGTAGCCTACCAAGCTCCTCCGTCCATGGTATTGTCCAGGCAAGAGTACTGGAGTGGGTTGTCATTGCCTTCTCCAGATAAGCAGGCTATTAAAATGATTTTTAGAGATCAAATAGCAATTAAAGTCTATAATCAGAATCAGAATTCAAATTTACAGATTGGGTCTAGAACTCTGTGAACTTTATCACAAATCTAGAGAAATTATTTAAAAGTAAGAAAAATTAGATGACACTTGAATATTTTCTCTAAGATCTCACCTTGGGAACGGAAAAGCATCCAGGACCTCACCTTGCTCCCATATCCTCCCCAGCACCTTCCCCACTCCCAACTCCCTCCAAAAGATTGGGTTCCTTAAGGGTATTTGGATCACAAAATCAAGTGTAGTACCTGCTTGTTTCTCTTCAATCTATAAGACCAAATTGATTTTCTTCTTGTGCTGTATTCTTGTAACTTAAATTATAGAGGAGTTTCTTATAATCTTGAGAAAGGTTACCTGATTTATGAAGGAGACTATGGAAGCAGGGTCATGGCCCCTTTATCCTTGTCCATGAATCAGATGTCAACTGGATCAGGACCATGAGTCCTGACCATCTTTCCTCCATCTCGCTCCATCTCTAAGGGAGTGGTAGTGAGTCTGAGTTTCATCTTCCATGTAAAAAATACTTGCTCATTATGGCAGTAAGGGGAGTCCTGGGGGTGCAGCAAATATCTAAATTCATTTTCCTTGAGTACAGCAGAACATTATTCAGAATGGATATTCTTGATGCATATAGCATGACTGACAGTTTTATGCTCATTTTTTTATGGGTCCACAAAGTCATATAAGTAAATAATTTTATTAACTTTTAGGAATCCCTTGGTAAGCATTGGGTGTGGTCCTGTGGATCTTTGCTAATTCTTGCAAAACTATATAACCTTTATTTGCTTTTTTTTTTAATTGACTTGTTTTTCTTTCCTTTTTCCTTTTCCCCTTCTCTTCCTTTCCTTCTCTACTACTGTTGAAACATATGCATGACTCTAAAACACATCTTTCAAATATGAAGCAAGGAAGTGAAGATATTTACCTACAAAAAATCAGTACAATGGAAATGCTTAAGAAATAGAACTACAAACAAAATTTTAATCAATAAGTCTTAAATTAAAAAAGAAACAAAAAAAGCTAACTTTGTAGACTTAAGCATTTTATGGTTTTTACACAAGTTACAGGTGAGATTAATTTTCTGAAACATGGCTCATTAACATTTTTAGTGTTTGTCATATTTTAAGATAATATTGTTATGTACCACTGGATAAAATTAATAGTGCGTTAAAATGGTCTCACCTTAAATCAGAGACAGTTTGCTGTAACTAGAATTTTCAATTCTCTAATGAATTTTTCTCTGCTATGAAAAGAAAAAGCTCCTATATTAAAATGATATACGAGGGCAAAAGGAAATTTATGATCTAAACTTGCTGCAAATCATTTGTATTGATCTGTTTTGTTTCCATTCTGCTGAAGCTAATGGAAATCATTTGTCACCTGACTTGTCCCAGCTGATTTGAAAAAAACACTGCACCATTTATCAGAACAGCTGAAGGTCTGGTACAAGTGTGCTTATGTCTGCAATCACCAAGATATACTCAGTTTCTAAGGAAGTGGTGAATATCAGTCTATTTTGCTCATAGGCTTAAACACATAAATTAAATATTGATATAAAAGTATACCTAATGAATTCTAATAAAATAGTAAATAGGGAACATGTATTGGTGGTAGAATATTCTACTTATTAATAGTATTTTAATATTTTTATGTTTCATGAGCTAAACCTAAAATATAATTATGTGATATCAACTATGGCAATATTATACACATAGAAATAAAAGTTAAACACCATTAGAGCAATATATTTAAGGAAATAAGCTTCCTTTCCTGACTCATAAATTTTTCTGAGTTTGACTCTTCCCTCTGAAGAATATTTTTGGTGAATCAAACCTTAACCTTTAATCCTTACAATATTGTAAATGAAATTTATTTCAAATTTAGTTATAGAAAAAGAAAACATGATGTGTGCTTGTTTTCATGCAAGAAATCAATAATCGTTGGCCTTGAGAAGCCAATTTTGTAATTTTCAAATTCTCATAAGATGTGCTATCCCTTCACATCAGCCTATATACATCAGATAAGGTGAGAGGAGAATTTGTCTCACAAATCTTCTGTAACATTCTTTCAAGCTGTTAAAGGCCAGAAGCCATTGTATGAAAGATTATTTAAATTTTGTCATTATGATATTCCACGATACCAAATTATCTTGCAGTAAGACAAATTTCGGAGAAGGCAATTGGACCCCACTCCAGTACTCTTGCCTGGAAAATCCCATGGACAGAGGAGCCTGATAGGCTGCAGAACATGGGGTAGCTAACAGTCGGGCATGACTGAGCGACTTCACTTTCATTTTTCACTTTCATGCATTGGAGAAGGAAATGGCAACCCACTCCAGTGTTCTTGCCTGGAGAATCCCAGAGATGGGGGAGCCTGGTGGGCTGCCATCTATGGGGTCGCAGAGAGTCGGACACGACTGAAACGACTTAGCGGCAGCAGCAGCAGCAAGGCAAATTTACCCATGAGTTAAACTCACATACCAAGCAACACCATAAAGCGCAAGCAAAGAATGAGCAAGTTCCAGAGTTGCACTGACCCTTTCATACACATAATGCTCCTATTTATTTTCTAACACACTGCCTTTTTTCCCCCTATATCTCTGTCCCTTTCCAATTAATTGAGTAGTATAATTTGAGCACGTAGTTACAGAATATACATATATGTTCTAAAATTTATGATGTTAAAAATAGAGTTCATTCACTTTTTTATCCCTTATTCATCCAATAAATCTGACAGGTTTGAGAATAAAATGGTGCAGAAAAGGGAGACATTGTCTTCATTCTTAAGAATTTAGACTTGAGCAGGATAAGGATATAAGTCATTCTAGAGACTTTCTTTTATGATAAGTTCATGACATAAGGCAAATTTGATAAGAAATAGCAACAATAGGCTCATTCAGGTTGGTCTTGAAATTTGGCCCTTAGTCATCTAATTACTTACTAACACATCTGTCAAAATTCTTATATGGGTTGATTATATTTTTCTGAGCATGTAGAAAACTAGCCATTGAAGACAAGTGTTTTAAGTTTTTCATTTACTTATCAATTTCTGTTACTTATCAATTTATATCTGTTGGACATTTACTTATCAATTTCTGTTACTTATCAATTCATATCTGTTGGACATGAATGAATGAAATGTTGCCATTTTCTCCCTCATGATTTGACATTCTCTTAGTGTTTTGAAATTACAGGGGAAAATGGGCATTATTTACAAAATTTTCCAATTGTGCTAAAAGAAATTTTAAAATTTGTATTCATGGACTTTCCCTGTCATCCAGTGATTAAGACTCAACACTTTCAAGGCAGGAAGTTCAGGTTTGATTTCTGGTCAGGGAACTAAGATTTTACATGCTGCAAGGTACAGCTACCAAAACAACAAACAGAAAATTTATATTTATTATTTCATGACATTTTCTTACTACTCTAGTATAATCTGTAGACCTCAGGTTAAAACTACCTGTGTCTTGGTCTCATCTCATTCAGTCAGTTTATTCATTCAACGAACACTGACCACTTATTAGTAGTTGAATACATGGATGGGATACAGAAAAGAAATACAGAAGACTTTGTCTTGAGGAACTCAGTGTACTGAATAAAACAGTCATCGACAGAAGAATCTATACAATACAATACAATGTGCAATCTGATAAATTTATAAACAGAATTCTTTGCATATATAAAAAAGAAAGCAAACTGTAAATCTTCAGGAAAGCTCCACCGAGGAGAATGGAAAATGTCAGAAAAATGATGTAAAATATATGGGATATTAAGGTCAACATGAAAAAAGCTGTGTGTATAAAGAGTTTATTTTGTGATTAGACCATGAAGTGGTCTAATTTTTAAATGGCACATTAAGAAATCTTATAGTTTTGCTGAGGAAAATAGAATCAATAGAGATTTTGAAGGTGAAGGGGAAAAATATTTTTAAACATTAAAAGAATGAATCATATGCTTAACTTATTAACAAATAATTTAGAAAATAAAGAAAAACACAAAACAGAAACAATAAGTATACCCATTCTACTACCAATATATAACCTGCAGATACTCTGTGCTAACATTTAGGGTATGTTCTATTGCAGGATATATTTCTAATATTCCATTCCAACATCACTCTTAAGTTGCAACATGGACACATATATATGCTCTTTATATTTTATGCATGCAAGCAGTGATGTGTTTCAATGTTCATTGACAACGAAAGATGTTGTTTTATGTTGATTAATGTTAAATTTGAAAAATGGATGTTATATGTAAAGTATTTAGTGATTCAGTTCAGTTCAGTTGCTCAATTGTGTCTGACTCTTTGCTACCCCATGAATTGCAGCACGCCAGGCCTCCCTGTCCATCACCATCTCCCTGAGTTCACTCAGACTCACATCCATCGAGTCCGTGATGCCATCCAGCCATCTCATCCTCTGTTGTCCCCTTCTCCTCCTGCCCCCAATCCCTCCCAGCATCAGAGTCTTTTCCAATGAGTCAACCCTTCGCATGAAGTGGCCAAAGTATTGGAGCTTCAGCTTTAGCATCATTCCTTCCAAAGAAATCCCAGGGCTGATCTCCTTCAGAATGGACTGGTTGGATCTTCTTGCAGTCCAAGGGACTCTCAAGAGTCTTCTCCAACACCACAGTTCAAAAGCATCAATTCTTCAGCACTCAACCTTCTTCATAGTCCAACTCTCACATCCATACTGACCACTGGAAAAACCATAGCCTTAACTAGATGGACCTTTGTTGGCAAAATAATGTCTCTGATTTTGAATATACTTTCTAGGTTGGTCATAACTTTTCTTCCAAGGAGTAAGTGTCTTTTAATTTCATGGCTGCAGTCACCATCTGCAGTGATTTTGGAGCCCAAAATAATACAGTCTGACACTGTTTCTACTGTTTCCCCATATATTTCCTATGAAGTTATGGGACCAGATGTCATGATCTTTGTTTTCTGAATGTTGAGCTTTAAGCCAACTTTTTCGCTCTCCTCTTTCACTTTCATCAAGAGGCTTTTTAGCTCCTCTTCAGTTTCTGCCATAAGGGTGGTGTCATCTGCATACCTGAGGTTATTGATACTTCTCCTGGCCTTCTTGACTCCAGCTTGTGTTTCTTCCAGTCCAGCATTTCTCATGGTGTACTCTGCATATAAGTTAAATAAGCAGGGTGACAATATACAGCCTTGGCGTACTCCTTTTCCTATTTGGAACCAGTCTGTTTTTCCATGTCCAGTTCTAACTGCTGCTTCCTGACCTGCATACAGATTTCTCAAGAGGCAAGTTAGGTGGTCTGGTAATCCCATCTCTTTCAGAATTTCCCACAGTTTATTGTGATCCACACAGTCAAAGGCTTTGGCATAGTCAATAAAGCAGAAATAGATGTTTTTCTGGAACTCTCTTGCTTTTTCCATGATCCAGTGTATGTTAGCAATTTGATCTCTGTTTCCTCTGCTTTTTCTAAAACCATCTTGAACATCAAGGAGTTCATGGTTCACGTTTGCTGAGGCCTGGCTTGGAGAATTTTGAGCAGTACTTTACTAGCATGTGAGATGAGTGCAATTGTGCGGTAGTTTGAGCATTCTTTGGCATTGCCTTTCTTAGGGATTGGAATGAAAACTGACTTTTTCCAGTCCTGTGGCCACTGCTGAGTTTTCCAAATTTGCTGGCATATTGAGTGAAGCACTTTCACAGCATCATCTTTCAGGACTTGAAACAGCTCAACTGGAATTCCATCACCTCCACTGGTTTTGTTGGTAGTGATGCTTTCTAAGGCCCACTTGACTTCACATTCCAAGATGTATGGCTAGTTTAGTGATTAGGAAATATAAACCCAATAAAAGTATTAATATTAAAAATATAATAAAGTCATAGAATAAGTCAGTAATTAAACTGTATAGGTAGATCAATGATATATAACTAAGAATCAATAAATGTACCCAGATATAAAGACACAACATTGAAAGCGGAATGGAGAGCAGATTATTTAAAAAATGTTACTGGGACAAAGTACTTATAAGGAAAAAAGGCACAATTCTAAGCCTACTCAACTGCTTACATATAATGACATCCAGATGGATCAGAAAGGTAATCAACAAAACAAAATATGTGCTATTGTTGGGTTCTCTGATAATACACAAGTATTTAATGACCTTAGATGGAAAATGCTTCTAAGTAAGAAGCAAAACTAAGACATCAGAAGATACTAGATTGCTAAATTGCATACATCTTTAATTTTTTTTTAAATTTAGAAATGCACTAAACAAGAAGAATAAATAAAAATCCCAAAAATGCTTGTAACACAAGGCAAAAATATATGGTTAATTTTCAAAAAAGCACATGACTTCAAGTGATTTATGTGCTTCAAGTGATTTACGTGCTTCTATATATTTATATTAAATTTTAAATAATTATTTTATTTCAATACACTTACATATAGCAAAAAGAATCATAGTTCTAGGATAATACCTGCAAAACTAGTTTACTCAGTTAAAGTGATTGGTTTTATAATTCTATTTCTGGGGAATATACAGGTTATATGATGCCAAAGGACCGAACAAATTATTTTCAAGAATTTAGATCTGAAAACATGCTGTTTTTTTTTTTTTTTCCTTGATGCTGAAAAACTGCAAAGTGTCATTTTGAAAATACTAACAATTTAATGGATATTGTTAGGGTGGTCAATGTAACTTTCTGACTTGCCTAGCAATTGGTAAAATATCCAGACTCATTATTTAATCTTACATTTAGAATACTTCTAAATTTCCTGAAATTCTAAAGGAAATGCAATGCTTAAAGGTAAAATTAGGATCTGGAAGTTCAGACAGAATAGTTTTATCTGTTTAGTAGCCTCTCTTTATAGTCAAAACTTTTTCAATAGTCATGTACAGATGTGGGAAATGGACCATCAAGGAGGTTGAGCACCAAAGAATTGATGCTTTTGAATTGCAATGTTGGAGAAGACTCATGAGAGTCCTTTGGACTGTAAGATCAAATCAATCAGTCCTAAAGGAAATCAGCCCTGAATGTTCACTGGATGGACTGACGCTGAAGCTGAAGCTCCAGTACTTTGGTTACCTGATGCAAAAAGCTGACTCATTGGAAAAGACTCTGATGCTAGGGAAGGTTGAAGGCAAAAGGAGAAGAGGGGGCAGAGGATGAGATGGTTAGATAGCATCACTGACTCAATGCACATGAGCTTGAGCAAACTCTGGGAGATAGTGAAGAACAGGAAAGCCTGGCATGCTGTAATCTGTAGGGTTACAAAGAGTCAGGCATGACTTAGCAACTGAGCAACATCATGGATTACTTACATGTCTTTACTGTGGTCACAGTCATACTATTCAAACCCAGAAATAGACCAAGAATCTGCTTCAGTTTGGGGATAATTTTATGATGTAATGGTGGTCAGAGTTCAGCTTATTTCTCATTATTTTCTGCTTGCATGTTTGTTTTATGTATAATAACCAGAAACTTCACTTTAAAACCACTGAGTGAATTTATAACTTATCTTACATAAAAACTTTCTTGCTTTTTCTTTGAAGAAAATTGATATTTTTGATTGCTTTATAATTTTGCCCTTCCTAAAACCAATAATACATTCTATTTATATACTATTATAGCTATTTACTAAGGAGTGGCTCAGAGGGTAAAGCATCTGCCTACAATGCAGGAGACCTGGATTCGATCCCTGGGCTGGGAAGATCCCCTGGAGAAGGAAATGGCAACCCACTCCAATACTCTTGCCTGGAAAATCCCATGGCCTGTGAAGCCTTGTAGGCTATAGCCCATGGGGTCGCAAAGAGTTGGATACGACTGAGCTACTTCACTTCACTTCTATTCTATCTCTAGAACTGGATATGAACTGGATATAACTTTTTTTTTTTTTTTTTACTTTTTACGTATCTACATATGAAATGACAGTTTTTTACCTTTTGTTTTTGAATAACAGTTTTGCTATAGCTTCACTTTACATGTGAGATAATCTACTTGTCCTGAAAAAATGTTTTCTCTTAAATTTGTTTTGTTTTGCAAAGTAAGAACATTGTAAACTGATGAAGTTTTTTTTTCTTAAAAAGAACAATAACTGATATCAGAGGCTAAGTGATTATAAAACAACATCCGCTTGACGTAAAAGTACTTAAGTAGATTAGATTCAGCAGTCCTACCTGATATGTAATAGAATCTTACCTGTATTCCTCTCTCCGTGAGACTCTAATAGCATTTTCTTGCTGTTTCTCTTTATGAAACTCTAAAAGCCTTTTCTTGTATTTTCAAGCCAATAAAAACTTCTTATTGAAGTGTAACATACCCATAAATGTGTACACATCATAGATACATGGCTCAATAAATTATCACAAATGGAACACTGAATAATCAGCACTCAGACCAAGAAATAAAATCTTACCATTGTTCTAGAAGTTTCCCTTGTCCCCCTTTCCTAACGTCACACTTCCCAGGAGTATTTACTGTTCTATCCTTTTCGTATAAATCAGTTTTGCCTGTTTTTCTCTTATAAATATAATGACACATATGCATATTTTTGTCTGACTTCTGCTCCATGAATATGATAGTCAATCCATATGATTGTATATAGTTGTAGATTGTTCCTTGTAATTCCTGATTAGTAGCTCATTGTGTGACTTGCACAGAATTACTAAACTTGTTCTTCTGTTTATGTTTACCTCTCCAACCTACTGCTGTTTTTCTGCACACCAAGAGGCACTATTTTTCGGATGCCTTAAGGTAATTCCTATCAAAGCTTTACTGTCTAGAATTTTTTACCTTTTGCCTGCTAATCTCCCAGCATCATTCCCAATATACTTTCTTTTCCTGGTGTTTCTTTCTGGCAGACAGATTGCAGAATAATAGTTGAGCCTCCTGGAAATACCAACCTTTTAAATTTATAGTCCTCTCTTTCTTAATCTTCAAGTGCTCGAACATAGGGAATGTTGAAGCTATGTTGAGCTGCAATCAGAAGCAACTTGCTGTATCAGGAAAAGCCACTCTCTTGAAATAGTCAGGTCATGCTACTAAGTCCAGGCTATCTTTCTAGATTACATATTTATAGATCATATATAACTTCCATGGTGGCATATTCTAGCTCCCATCCAGCCCAAAACACCGATGACTTCATTTTTACCAGGACATAATTAAAAAAAAAAAAAAAAGACATAGGGATGCAAACATTTTCCACAATATTATAAAACAGCTATATTTCACTGAACTGGTTGATGAATGAAGTAACTTTGTTTCTAGAAGCTGTGGAGAAAGATTCTGCCTTTGGAGAGGCTAAGAAATTAAAAGATTAGAAGTATTAGATTAATTTAAGAAATGAAGAGTCAAAGTACCAGAGATTTGAATGAGGACAGAGACAGGGACATTATACATTGTCTCTAAACTTTTAGAAGAAACCCTGTACTTTTTTTTTTTCTATTTATATAGACATATTTTAATCTTGCCTGGAGAATCCCATGGACAGAGAAGCCTGGAGGGCTATAGTCCATGGGGTTGCAAAGAGTCAGACACCATCGAAGTGACTTAGCACAGCACATTTTAATCATTCTTCTTCAAAACTGCACTGCTTCTAATTTTGTAAAACTTCTGTACAGAGGCTTAATATTTCATTTTGAAGTTCATTAAACCATTTAATTATTTTGATGAACTCCAAATACATGTTATAAATCTGTAGTAACATTCTGGCACCTACATGACAATGTATTTGTTTGTCAATTGTATTATTTTAGTTTAGGATAGAAACTCAGTTGTAAAAAAAAAAAAGTCTGTGCAGAAACAAACAGAACCGACATGAAAGAAAGTACAGTTCATGGAAGATAGGTAGTAATTATGTATATCTGTGACGAGACGTTTGTTTTGGCTAAGAAAATATTAAGGATTTTTTTCTACCCAGTACTTTTTTACAAAGTGCTACTTAAAATGTCTATTGTTTATTCTTGCATAGAGTCCTCATAATAAATCAACTCTGAGTGTCTTTGAAAAAAATATCAATTCCAGTGTGTCTTCCTATATATAGGAAGTACAGCCTTGTTTCCCCAAAAATCTTATAATCATCAATTCTTCAATGCTTCATGGACAACCACATTGAAGATACTGGTTTTTATGACATTGCTTACGTCAACTGGCAGGTAACTGATTGTTTCTGGATACTAATAATGGCATTCTATCTTTTGAGTCCTACTGCTTTTTCTCAGCTATAGGGAATCATTTCAATATTACATGCCTCTGAAGGAATGTTAAGTACATCACAGTGATAACCTGTCAGTTCTTTGGTTTTAATAGTGGTATGTATTTTATGAAAGTTAGTGCCTTTTATCTTGGTGTTAGTCTTTCCTTTTGATGCACTTACAGAGGCTTCATTTAATAACATTTAAGTTTTATCTGAAGAGATTACAAGGGTATTTTGAGAAGCTGTGTCAAAGCATGAATATCAGTTTTTATATTGTGTAAGGTTTTTAGTGAATTTCTGGTATAAGTAATGACATTTCTCTGCATACAGTCTATGTTTTAAGTCCAAAACACTTGCCTTACTCTTTCTACCATTTTGGGTGGTACTACACTTTAAAGAGAAAAAAATAAAAATCCATGTACTTTAAACAGTAATTATAAATGTACTGGGACATATTTTGTAGGTATAACCAAGAAGGACAGATTTCCTTGAAAACTGTAATTAACCTATTTTATCAACAATTCTGATTTTGACATCATATTTATCACTTTTACTCAACACATTAACTTAGCATTTGTGTGGTCAATGTGGACAATGAATAATTCTATTCTCTAACACAATATAACTTAATTCATTGGTTATTTACTCATGTTCCTTAGTTAAAAAAAAAAAAAAGTCTATGTGACAATTGTTAACTTCCAGGGAATAGTCATCACAGCATCTGTGAAAATGTTGTGTTTGGAAGGAATTTCTTGCCCTGAGCTTAAGGTTTGGCTTTGAATGTGTAACAAGAGGCACTGTGGAAAATGCTAGCTTCAGGTTATAATGAATCAAACATCAGAAATTGGTAAAAAAGGAGTTGAATGCTTTTTTTGGGATAGACATTATTTTAATTTTTTCTCATGGATTATGGAATTTAATTTTCTTAAAAGCATATACAATTGGTCTATTGCTATCATCAATTTATAAATGAGGGAATAAATCATTAAAAATGTTGCTCAGGATCATGCAGTTAGCTAAGAGGCAGACCCCTTATATGAACATGAGCAGTTTTTGGATGATAGCATGCTTCTTTAAAAAGTATAGTATATAATTTTCAACTTAGAAGGCTGTCCATGAACTACATCTGTGAACTTGTTAGAAATGCACTGAGAGTACTGCTTTTTCTTAGTTTGTGCCAATATTATGTGGGCAAAGTTTCTTGAAGATGGCTTCCTTTCTGATATGTAGAGAGGCTTCTAGAGAAGTCCTTACTGTCACACTACTTCTTTTACTTTTTTCTCTTTGTCCTTCTGGAAGTACATTCTTACAATCTGATGATTTGACATCTATTATGAAATTGTAAGTGGAGAGGGGCATAGTAACCCACTCCAGTATTTTTGCCTGGAAAATTCTATGGACAGAGGAGCCTGGTGGGCTACAGTCCATGAGGTCTCAAAAAATTGGACACTACTCAGTGACTCACAATTGTGAAAAGAGAGCACTGAAGAAGCTTAGGATACTGATGTCATTAAGACAGAATTCCTGCCTTGAGTTGACAACCCATAGTATTCTTGTCGGAGAAGGCAATGGCACCCCACTCCAGTACTCTTACCTGGAAAATCTCATGGATGGAGGAGCCTGGTAGGTTGCAGTCCATGGGGTCGCTAAGAGTTGGGCACCACTGAGCGACTTCACTTTCGCTTTTCACTTTCATGTATTGGAGAAGGAAATGGCGACCCACTCCAGTATTCTTGCCTGGAGAAGCCCAGAGACAGAGGAGCCTCGTGGTCTCCTGTCTATAGGGTCGCACAGAGTCAGACACGACTGAAGCGACTTAGCAGCAGCAGCAGCAGCAGTATTCTTGTAATATAAGAAAAATAAATCTCTGTTTCATTTACGTACCATTATCAAGTTCACATTGCTTGTAGTCAAATTCATTTATCAGTGTTATAAGCAACATGGATTTGGCCTGCCACAAGTAGCTCATACTGTAGTTTAGAACATTGTTGTTGTTTAGTTGCTAAGCTGTGTCTGACTGTTGCAACCCCAAGGCCTATAGCCTGCTAAGCTCCTCTGTCCATGGAATTTTCCAGGCAAGAATACTGGAGCAGGTTGTTGTTTCCTTCTCCAGGGGATTGTCCCAACCAGGGGATCAAACCCACGTCTTCTACATTTCAGGGGTGTTCTTTCACTGAGCCACCAGGGAAGCCAAGTTTAGATTAGACAAACACTAATGAGTAAGTTTGAATGTGTAAAATATTTAATTGATTAGTTGTGTGATATGGATTATATCTGTTCATATCAGAATATCATCATTAAGTATTAGAATAATCAAAAAGTGCTTCAGGGGAAAATAGATCTTTAGCTACATTTTACATAGAGGGTACATATTGGGTGGATTATGGAGAAAAGAATTGGCTTTCTGTGATTTGGGAACACAGTTAATAAAGGCAGGCATGTGGGAATGGGCATGTGTTTTTACAGGTAAAGTTGATCCTAGCATGACAGTGTGGACTTAAGTGAAATAAAGTCTATAGGCATTGGGAGGTGAATTGGAACCACATAACGGATAGCTTTGACATCCAACCATAGGAATTTAACATCATAATCCTATTGGACATTTTAGCACTGCCATAGATGAAGTAATCTGATATAATGTTGATTTAAACTTTTGTATTAGAGTTCTTTCCCATAATAAAATTTTATTGAGTGAAACTTTACTACAAATACTATAATAACCATTCTCATTTGGACTAAGCATCATTAATTTTTTATTGATGTATAGTTGATTTACAATGTTGTGTTAATTTCTGCTGTGTAGCAAAGTGATTCAGTAATATGTATATAAAATATTCTTTTCCATTATATTTTATTGCAGGATATTAAATATAGTTTCCTGTGCCATTCCAGAATATTTTGTTGTTTATCCATTCTATATATAAGGGTTTGCATCTGCTATCTCAACCTCCCAGTCCATCCCTCTCCCACTCAACCTTCTCCTTGGCAATCATGAGTCTGCTCTTTATGTTTGTGGGTCTGTTTCTGTTTTGTAGGTAATTACATTTGTGTCATATTTTAGATTCCATGAATAAGTGATATCATATGGCATTTGTTGTGTTTTGTTGTTGTTGTTGTTGTTGTTATTTTGCCATTCCACATATTCCCTGAGCAGGAACTGAACCCAGGTCACAGCACTGAAAGCTGGAGACACTAACCACTAGGCCACCAGAGAACTCCTTATCTTTCTCTTTTTGACTTACTTCAATTAGTATGGTAATCTCTAAGTCCATTCATGTTGCTGCAAATGGTGTTGTTTCATTCTCTTTGTGGCTGCATACTATTCTGTTGTATACACGTACCACATCTTTATCTATTCATTTGTTGTTAAGCATTAAGGTTATTTCCATGTATTGCCTATTGTAAATAGTGTTGCTATGAACCTAGGGATGCATGTATCTTTCTGAATTAGAGTTTTGTTTAATATATGCCCAGCAGTGGAATTGCCGGATCATATGGCAACTCTATTTTTAATTTTCTAAGGAACCTTCATACTGTTTTCCATAGTGGCTGCACCAACTTACATTTCCACCAACAGTATAGGAGTGTTATCCTTTCTTCCACCCCCTCTCCATTATTTGTTATTTGTAGACTTTTAAATGATAGCCATCCTGATTAGTGTGAGATAACACCTCTGTGTAGTTTAGATTTGCATTTCTCTAATAATTAGACATGTTGAAAATCTTTTCATGTTCCTCTTGGCCATTTTTATGCATTCTTTGGAGAAATGTCTACTTAGATCTTCTGAGCATTTTTCAATTAGTTTGCTTGTTTTTGGTTGTTGAGTTGTATGAGCTGGTTGTATATTTTGGCAATTAATCTCTTATTGACCTCATCATTTACAAATATTTTCTCCCAGTATGTAGATTGTTTTTTTCATTTTTTATGATTTATTTGCCGTACAGAGTTTGTAAGTTTCATTAGGATTCACTTATTAATTTTGGACAAAGCATCATTATCAATTCAAGTAAAATTGCTAGTTGTTTACAAAGGCAGCCACTTTTACAAAACTTACTAATATTATCTTTTTGTAACTTAGAACAATTTGCTAAAT
This sequence comes from Capra hircus, assembly GCF_001704415.2. NCBI lineage: Eukaryota > Metazoa > Chordata > Mammalia > Artiodactyla > Bovidae > Capra > Capra hircus. The sequence continues at coordinate 24,215,532 of NC_030835.1, forward strand.
GCTTGTTCCATTCACTGCTTCATCCTAGGAGATTAAAGAAGAGGAAATCAAGAAGAAATTTACTTAAGGTGTGAGATACACGCAAGATACAATATGTAATTTATGTACATAAGTGCTTGAATTCTTTAAAACAGATAGAGAGATAAGAGAAAAAGTATCTATCTAGGGGTCCTGACACATATTTAAAGAAATTGAGAGGGATTATATTTGCTGAGTTGAATGAATAGAAATTGAACCAGCATTGACTGATTCTATCAAAAATATTTTAAAATGCATATTATGTCTCAGGAAATCTCAGTGCTAGTCAGTTATGCTCAGCTACCAAGAAAAATGTCTAAACATTTGCTTCAATTTTCCCAGAGTGGAAAAGACAAAAAAATTAAATAAAATGCAGACCTGGCTTTCAAAATTATGGGCATGACATTAGAGTCAGTTAGACCATAAATAAATACCCAGAAGTGATTGAAAAAATGTTGAGACCAAAATTAAAGGAGTAATGTGTAATACAGAGTAATGCTGTAGAAGGGTACCATTTTTTTTAAGAAATAAATTGCTTGAACAATGAAAGAAAGAAGGAAGTAAGCCATTTAGACATTTTGAGGAAAACGTGATTGAGCAAAAGCAAAAAGCCAAATATGGTTAGAGCAACACAGGGAGCATTATAAAATGAGGTCAGGGAATTAGGCAGTGGTAGAACTTTTACAGTCATTTAGACAAAGATAAGGACTTGAATGGAGGAAAGTATAGATAAATTGAATAGTTTTGAATAAAATAATGGCATAAGTTGATCTGTGTTTATGATGGCATGGTGGCAACTATGTGTGAAATAAAGGATGTAGTGGAGCAAGGATAGTTTTGGGGGCCAGTTATGACTCACTAACACAAAGGAGAGATGATGATTGGTTTGGACTAGGATGGTAGGGTAGTGAAAAGTAATCAGATTTTGGACATCCTTCTCAGGAAAAATTGATAGAAATGTTGATGGATTCATGTGGAGAGAGACAGAAAAGCTATTTAAAAATTGCTATTATTATATCTATTAAATAACAAGGGGAGATTTTGTGCAGACAATTTGAATATATGTCTGGCGTGTAAAGATGAAGTAAAGATCCTAGCATAGAACTGGTTTTAAAATCCATGAAACTACATGTGGTCAATTAGGGAGTGAGTAAAGATGGCAAAAAGAACAGAACTAAGAACTGATTCTTGAGAATATCCAGCATTTTGAGGTTGGTCAAATTTAGAGTAAGCATAAAATATTAAAAATTTAAAAAAGGTACCTGTGGTTGTCCAGTGGTTAGGACTATGTGCGTCCACTACAGGAGCCATGGGTTCAATATCCTAGTCATGGAATTAGGGGAAGCGTGCCATGCAGCAGCTGCTGAGTCGCTTCAGTCATGTCCGACTCTGTGCAACCCCATAGACGGCAGCCCACCAGGCTTCCCCATCCCAGGCAAGAACACTGCAGTGGGTTGCAATTTCCTTCTCCATGCCATGCAGCATGTCCCCCGCAAAGAAGAGAAAGAAAGACAAGTCCTTGTGAAATACGAGAGCTAAGGACAATGTTTTATAAGTGCTATGAAAGTCTAAAAAGGAACTAATTATTAGCTATATCTAATGATACAATTATTTCAAGAAAGATAAGACTGAGAACTGACAGTTGCATGTGGTGAGGTAATGATAATGACCTTGATACAGTGGTTCGTATTGTGTAAATGCCACCACTACTGTATCAGGCAATACCTGTCCTCCCAGGTTTCCTTCACCCCACCTCCACCAGTGAGAGTCTCATCGTGTGAAGATAGATACTGCATCCTAAGTGTTCAGCTCAGTTCAGTTCCGTCGCTCAGTCATGTCCAACTCTTTGCGACCCCATGAATCGCAGCACGTCAGGTCTGCCTGTCCACCACCAACTCCCAGAGTTCATTCAGACTCATGTCCATCGAGTCAGTGATGCCATCCAGCCATCTCATCCTCTGTTGTCCCCTTCTCCTCCTGCCCCTAATCCCTCCCAGAATCAAAGTCTTTTCCAATGCGTCAACTCTTCACATGAGGTGGCCAAAGTACTGGAGTTTCAGCTTCAGCATCATTCCTTCCAAAGAAATACCAGGGCTGATTTCCTTCAGAATGGACTAGTTGGATCTCCTTGCAGTCCAAGGGACTCTCAAGAGTCTTCTCCAACACCACAGTTCAAAAGCATCAATTCTTCGGTGCTCAGCTTTCTTCACAGTCCAACTCTCACATCCATAAATGACCACAGGAAAAACCTTGACTAGATGGACCTTAGTTGGCAAAGTAATGTCTCTGCTTTTGAATATGCTATCTAGGTTGGTCATAACTTTTCTTCCAAGGAGTAAGCATCTTTTAATTTCATGGCTGCAGTCACCATCTGCAGCGATTTTGGAGCTCCAAAAAATAAAGTCTGACATTGTTTCCACTGTTCACCACCCAACTCACCACCTGTCATGCTGCCTATGTTTTCATGTGCTCTTGAGTGATTCACTTCCAAAATCTTATCTGAAGAGTGGCTTTCAAGAGCTACACAGGTACCAACTGGAATAGCCCAAGTTCTACTTCAGAAATTAAAGACTAAGATAAAGGGTTTAGTTTGGGAGAGTAATGCTAGAGAACCAAGAGTACGTCATGAGTGAGACTGAAGCAGAGCCAAAGCCAGGAGATGATACATCCATTACAAGGATGTGCTGTATACCTGTTCACTGTTTCGACAACAAGCCTCCCTCCTTTCCATACCAGGAACAGAACCTCAGATCTATTTCTGAAGCAATGGGAGGAACACTGGTGGATAGCTTTCTTGTGAATCATTAACTCTCTCACACTTCAACGTTTTGCTTATGTGACTGCAGAGCATCTCCAGAGCATCCCACATTATGTTTTAGGTAAATGTGGTCAGGAGGTAAGGCCAAGATGATTTGAGTGGGTGGTCCTGAGGAACTGATGATTTAGATATGATATAAAGAACATTAAAGGGTTAACTTTCAGAAGTGCACTGGTGAACACATATTTGTGTGAGTGAGTGTGTGTGTTTGGATTCATGTGTAGAGAGTCAGAATGCCAGATAGACGGAATCAACATATGTGAAGACCATGTAATAGAAGGGAGTACATACTATTCGAAGGCTTGGAGGAAAGCCAGATTGGTCAAGATACACAGAAAAAGAGAAAAATTAAAAACAAAAGGATGAGAAATGTGGAAAGAAGACAAATTCCACAGGCCATGTTGATGATGTGGATCTTTATCCTAAAATCAATGGAAATGCAATAGCAGATTTTATAAGTGAAGACTGTATAAATCTATTTTCTTTTGAAAGATATTTAGTAGCTGTAGCTCAAGTGTGGAAATATACGAAAAGGGATTAGGGCCAAATGCAGTGAAACACATAAGATGTTTTTAGTAATCTTAGCTAGATATAATCATAGTTTGTACTGACATTTTGTATCTAAGAAATAAGTGAAACTAAATGAATTCGAGAGATAAAGAAAGAGAACTTTGTCATAGATGGGGTGTGTGGAGTGAAAAAGAGATATTAATTGCATCTTCTTTATGATGTCAGTCCCGTTTACTGAGATGTGGAAACAGTGGAGGAATTTCAGTCCAAGTGTGGGATGTGTAACTCGTTAATTTAGCTTTCAGCATGTTGAGTTTGTTTAACCTGTGGCATTTAAATATAAATTATTTGAATAGAAATAGAGACATGTTATTGCATGTGAGAAACTGGAGATAATCTCATGTTGGATAATTGCTTTAGAAATCATTTCTGAACTTTGTATTATTAATGAACTGCCAATGGCACTATTTTTAAAAAAGACGGGACTTCCTTGGTAGTCCAGTGGTTAAGAATCCACTTGCCTATGCAGGGGACATGGGTTAGATCCCTGGTGTGGGAAGATTCCAGGTTTCCCTGGTGGATCAGCAGTAAAGAATCCACCTGAAATGCAGGATCCTCAGGAAACATGGGTTCTATCCCTGGGTCAAGAAGATCCCCTGGAGGAGAGTACAGCAACCCACTCCAGTATTTTTGCCTGGAAAATCCCATGGACAGAGGAGTATGGCAGGCTGTAGTCTATAGGGTTGCAAAGTTGGACACAACCAACAGCTCTGCAGATAAAGAATCCACCTACAAAATAGGAGATGCAGGAAACATGGGTTCAATCCCTGTGTCAGGAAGATCCCCTGGAGAAGGAAATGGCAAACCCCTCCAATATTCTTGCTGGGAAAATCTCATGGACAGAGGAACCTGAAGGGCCACAGTCCAATGGGTCACAAAGAGTTAGACAAAACTGAGTGACTAAACACAACTGAATTGATTTAGCACGCATGCATGATTGGAAGATTCCACATGCTGCGCAGCAAAACTAAGGCTACAGGCTGCAACTCCTGAACCCAAACCACAACAAAGGACAGCCCCTGCTCACTGCAACTAGACAAAGCCCCCGCACAGCAACAAAGACCTTGCACAGCCAAAAATATATACATTAGTTAATTAACAAATGTAGCTGGCTAAAATACACCTTTACTACCTGCTGTTGGCAGATGGTACCCTTCAAATTCCTCTCCTGCCCTTTATCAGGTAGCAAATGTTGGTACTTTCAGTTTGCAGCTCTGTGCTTCCTCAGAGAACTGACCAGGCTACACTCCAGGAGAGGCCTGAAAGGGTCACACTCCTCACCTCATCCTCCAAACACATGACAGAGCCCCTGGCAGGATCAAGGTGAGGCTACACTTTTTCTTTCAATAAGCATCTTTGTTTAACTTTATGATCCATCCTGTCCTGCTTGCCTTACTTCTTTGCAGAAACTTTAGAACTACCCCCTTATTAGATTTTGATTCTAGGGAATCCAGTGTAAGATAATTTCAAGCACTTTTTCCCCCCAAAAAAGGATTTAAGCAAATTGAAAGCCCCTGTAAATTCTTTTTTTTTTTTAATTTTTGTTTAAAGATTAGTTCCTCTCAACAGAACTCTGTAGATCAATTCTAGACAAAAACAAGTTGAGCTTCCATTTGGTTGCAAATCCAGCTCTTCCTGATAAATGTCCATGTTGCACCTCGTATAAAGCTTCTTAATCACTGAAAAACACCAAATTGATCAGCACACATCAGAGAAAGTAACTATGAAATAACCACCATTCTTTGTGTTCAAATGTTTTAGTTGAATTACTTTATTTGGGCACAAGCCAATTATCAATCATGCCATATCAGAAAACCACAAAATCTATTCTCTGGAATAGTATTTAACGGTTACATCACTTCTCTGGTGGCTCAGACTGTAAAGAATCTGTCTACAAAGCCTGAGACCCAGGTTCTATCCTTGGGTCAGGAAGATCCGCTAGAGCAGGGAATGGCAACCCATGCCAGTATTCTTGCCTGGAGAATCTCATGGACAGAGAAGCCTGGCAGGCTGCAGACTGTGGAGTTGCAAAAGTCATATATGACTGAGCAAATCTCTGTCAGTCTGTCACTTGTTTAAAACATGTTTTATGAAAAATAAGTTTTATGATTACTTAAGTAGAATTTATAGATATGATCAGATTTTTTGTGGCAGAACCTCTTGTAGATGTTAGTATACTAATATAAATTATAAAAAGTTAGAAGATCTGATAGCATATCAAGACTGTCGAGATTGAGAAACAGCTTTAACACAGAGCACCTTAGTGATTAAATACCCCAAGAAATAACTTTGGGAAACTACCGTAGAACTTCCTAAATAGAACTCTCCAATATTCTATTTACTAACATCACCAGAAATTTATATAACCAGTCTAATCTGTCACTGCCCCCAGTGCCCTTAGGGTTTATAATCAAATGTCATTATTTTTCAGTGTTTATCACTGTTGATAAAAGTTGTATCGTTTAGAAAGCACTTTTATTTCTACTGGAAACTGTTAAAGGTATTATCCATCACATTACTCATAACATCTTATATCAAGACTCACACAGCAATTACTTCTCAAAATTGATATCAGAAAAATGTGTATGTTTATAAAATGAGCTCCTTTTTGTCTTTGCTAGGAGAAAATTCAGCACTGAATTCAATGTTAAATTGTAGTTAGAAGCTCATTTTAGTTGTCTCATAATAACCTTGGGGTATTTCATTATATTTGCCCTTTTAAAATATTTACTTGCCCTGTTTAATACTGTATTTGATAAATTACTTTGCAAACAAGCAAAAAATTAATCTTCATTAATTTTTAAGAAGGTGGTAGTACGAGTATAAGCCCAAATAAATATTTTTCTGATATATGAGCAGAACAATAGAATAGTACAATTGAGATCTAGCTAGTTTATTGGATTATGAAGAATATTATATGAACAAACTTTTTATTTTTTAGTCTGAGAAATATGGAGAGCATTTTTATTGAGACCCAACTGTTCTTTAGCTTCCTTACCTTTGAGGGGAAACAAATTTGAGATGAATTTTCATTAGACAAATGGTTATTATGATGCAAAATATGGTTTGCTATGACTGTGAGGACATGATTCATTGTGTTTTGCTATTTTGAATTCACAAGGGAATGTTGAACATCTCTGAATATAAACATGGAAAACTTCCATAACATCTGCTGCTAATTTCTGCCAGCTGAAAAGTGATAATGATGATGAATATTTTTGTTGATGATGCTGATACATTGGTCTAACTAAATTAACATGCAGACTATGGGCATCTAATTGAAAACACATGATTTGTAATATCACCTTGTTGGCTTTATGTTTAGTTACATTTTAAATTGTCCCAATATGCTTAACTTTCATGATCTGTACTTTTCAAAGTTAATAAAATATTACGAATGGTAAATATGTTACAATGTGTCACGCTAACAGTTAAATTCATTTATTCATTCACTGTCATATATTGTAAAATCAAGTTTTGACTGATAATGTGCATGTAGGGCATGAAACCAAAGCTCTTGATGATGAGAAAAAGGTTAAAATTCATCAACCAACACTTTAAAATGCTGTGCTATAATTCACTATTTTATTAGAAACAAATGAACATATCTTGACAATCTTGTGCTTAGTTGCTCAGTCGCATCTGACTCTTTGTGTCTCCATTGGCTATAGCCTACCAGGCTCCTCTGTCCATGGAATTTCCTAGGCAAGAATACTGGAGTGAGTTGCCATTTCCTCCTCCGGGGAATATTTCCGACTCAAGGATCAAAACCACGTCTCTTGTGTCTCCTGCATTGGCAGGTGGATTCTTTACCACTAGTGCCACCTGGGAAGCCCCTTGACAATCTTAAGAAACTAAAACTAAAACCCTACATAAAGTAAACTGAAAATATATAAATACATAACTTTTGTTTATAGAATCTCTATGACACAATAAACCCAGCATTTTAGTGTGTCTAGGCTGATAATTGAACCTTTAATCTTTGGGATTTACTGTAACAATCACTGTACATTTTATGCTTTATGTTTTTAGCAGCAAATTGCAGAAAAGGATTACTGTCTCCTATACCATTTATTTGAGAAAACTGTAAAAAATGTTTATAATTCTTTAACTAGAATACATTGTGTAATGGTGTGTTTGACTAATAAAGGTTTTTGTAAATCCTCAGGACTGGAATATTAATTCATTTTAAGAGTTCATTACGTGTTTGCCTGGTAAAAGTCTTTAATTCAAAGTTCTTGTGATTTATTATTTAACCAGCGTGCGATTCTTATTAAATCTCAATTAACTGCATATGTTAGTTTATTTTACACTTTAGTTAACAAATTGAGGGGACTTCCCTCGTGGCTCAGACGGTAAAAGCATCTGCCTACAATGCGGGAGACCTGGGTTCAAACCGTGGATCGGGAAGAACTCCTGGAGAAGGAAATGGCAACCCACTCCAGTATTCTTGCCTGGAAAATCCCATGGATGGAGGAGCCTCATAAGCTACAGTCCATGGGGTCGCAGAGAGTCGGACACGACTGAGAGACTTCACTTTCACTTTCAACAAATTGAGACATACACAATTATCTAACAAATGCTTTACATCTAATTTTTCAAAATTAATGAAAATAAATATTCATAGTAGATTGACAGATGGGGAAAATGGTAAACTTTGAAAGGCTATGATTCTGTTTTTTAGCAAACTTTTCTCAAAGACTCTATTAAACTTCAGAACAAATTTCCTCAGCTAATTATTGAAGTGAGAGCAGTAATAAATTCTATTATTCCTGATTTATTTTGAACATGAAAACTCATGGTTCTTTTTACTATTTACCAGTAGAAAAGTAAAGTGTAAAGAAGTCAAAACTATGTACACTGTAAAAGAGCCCTTCTGCCAGAGATCCTTTAAATCATACTTATTTAGTCTGAGATCTGCTGCTCTGAAAGCTACTTCTGAATAATCTCTCATTATTTTCCAGCTTGCACCCTTCATGTTGATTGAGAGAATCTTTGGATACTTTCAAGTATGAATTGCTGGATCACACCTGGATGACTTTTCTGATGGCACATTTCAGCTCATCAGGACTCATTTTCTTCAATAGTATGTTTTCAGCACATTCTTCTGACATACTCTGGCACTCAGGAATATCTCAAATCAATTTATGTTAATTAGCTTCACCAATTTTTCACTATTTTCTTCTGATTACCCTCTTTTAGTCTCTTTAGTACCTATGTGTTCAGTTTATCCTCTTAGATTACTTATAGATTACTAAATAGTCTACCATCCCTTGATTTTACATGCTCTAGGTGTCCAATTAAAGCTCCTCAAAAGATCACCTCATATTAATATTTTCTTTCAGCTCAGTCAGATTAGGTTAAATCATAGATCAAGAGTTTATTTGCTATGAAGCCTTATTTAATATATTTAAATAGTATGAGACTAAGAATTCTCCTCTGTAATAGAGATTCTGGTTATTATTTATTTTTTTCTTGCCCATACATTTGCAAATAACTTTACACTAAAACCTCCTCCCAAAACTCTTAACTTCATTGTGCCACTTATTTTGTCCTGAGATCCTAATCACCCTTTCCTGCGTAATTTAGAGTACTCAGAGAGTGGCAATGGGTCTGCCTTCAGACTGTTCACTACTGTCTATAAAGATCTTAGTAACAAAAGAGAGTATTCAAAAATTTTGACATTGTCATGACCTCAAACATGTCATTATTCTTCTAGTTATTGCTTTTCATGTATCCATAACTGAAACACTATGAAAAATAAACTAAAATTGGTTCTCCTAGAGGTAATTGGGAAAGCATGAATGTAGTGTGTCTGCAACTATTGAAGTGAACAGGTAATTCTTCAGTATCTTGTGTTTCTGTGGGTTTGCCCACCCAACTGGGACAAACATGTAGAGCACCAATACAGTGAAATCATCAGAAGAAGTAAGCTGGTGCTACATGATAAGCATGGGATGAGTGCATTTAATGAAAACAAGCTTTTAGTATTATTGATAGACATAGAAGTCCAGGCTGTGGTCATTCATGCGTCACTTTTAAAGAAATATTATTAAGGCAGACAGAAAGTATAAAGCCCTGAGAAGAAATCCAAGCTCACTATAATAAGTATTCATTGTATAACTTTAGCTTTGAAGACTTTTCTTGTTCCTTTTAGTCAATATGGTGAGAGTTAAAGAAGTATATTATTGATGTTTTAAGTTTTCTCTGATAACTAGCAATGGTGAACACCTTATAATCCATTGGTCATTTAGGTATCTTCTTTTGTTAAGTGCCTCTCCAAGACTTTGTCCATTTTTAGAAAATTGTCTTGTTGATTTGTAACATCTCTTGAAGTATTCCAGGCCTACTTTCTTGGTGTACTATCAGTATTGCAAAGAACTTCTCCCAGATTTTGGGTTGCACTGTAATTCTGTTAATCATATAATTTGATGAAAATGGCTTTTTTCGGGTTAAGACCTCCGTGTCAAATTTTCCTTTATAATAGCTATATTTGAGTCCAACTTAAATGATCATTGTCTACCCTATTGTCATTAATAGATTTTCTTACATTTTCACTGGGAATCTTTATTATTTAATATTTTACACATTGTCCACAATCCCTCTTGAATTAGTTCTGTATGAGATTTGATGCATGTGATTAGTTTAATTTGGAGAGTATTGGTATTTATTCTATCATTAACCTGTTCATATTACAAATGTTTTGCTTAAACCATGGTTTCTATTTGTCTGGCCTGGTGTCTCTCTTTTATTGTTTCTATATAGTATAAAGTGAAAGTGAAGTTCGCTTAGTCATGTTCAACTCTTTGTGACCCCATGGACTATACAGTCCATGAAATTCTCTAGGTCAGAATACTGGAGTGGGGGGATCTTCCCAACCCAGGGATTGAACCCAGGTCTCCTGCACTGTAGGCAGATTCTTTACCAGCTGAGTCTCAAGAGAAGCTCATACAGTATAAGATAGTCTATTATTTTATAACTGTTAATGGCGTGCATACTGTTTTGAAGTGATAATTGTAACTTACATGTCAGCTTAGTCCACAGTAGAATAAAAACAGCAGTAAGATGTGTTACATGATTTGCTTCAGTTTCTAGATGATTGTCTTCCAAGGTGGTTGTTATCTACTTAGCAGTTATTGAGACACTGTTTCGATTCTACAGGTCCAATTTCCACACTAATTGCTTAACCCCTGGGTTAATGACACTTTTACTTATTGCTTAGCACAGATCCAGGAGAGGGTGAGGTCAACCAGTTTGTTTTTCCAGATGGGTCCTCTGCCACTTATTGTATGAATTAGACTAGACTTCTGGCTTGCTGAAGTGCTAAGAAGTTTATTCCCAATGCAGTTAATTCTTAATGTATTTTATCCTTAATGCATTTGTTCCATTTTATGCTACATTTTAAAAATACCTAATCCCATTTCCTGTCTCTTTATTTGGTAATGGCACTTTTATATACCCCTGTGCTGTTTTAAGTGCATTTGTGGGCTTTTACATTTATTCTGTCATTTCATGGAATTTTAGATGGAAGTTACCGTGACCTAGTTTCTTGGTCCTCACTTAACCCAATCTTTTGTGATTGCTGATTCTTATATTTTTCTGTTCTTTATTTGAATACACATACATGTATATACACAATACACATATGTACTTATTGAATATAGATGTACTATACATATACACATACATATATTGTTTATATATTTACACATATGTATACATGCATTTATGTCCTTACACATAGATTTTAGCATACAAACATATAGATATAAATGGATATGTTTAAATTTACATTTGAGAAAAACATGTATAGCAGGTTAATTCATACCGTGGAATAAATTTTTCAAATAAATTACTTAATTCTGTAGTTTCTGTCTTAAGATAGTAATGTCTGACTGAGGGAATATTTGACATTATATCGCTAACTGGGTGAGCAATTTCTTAAATCAATTCAAAAATGGCACTGATTTAGGAAAAAAAAAAGTGAACAATGGCACATTGTCTAACCTGTATATACCCATTCTATAATCCATTGTTGTTTCTAATGATTGATATGAGAATGATATTAATAACAATGTTAGACTGGATACAGTTGATTCATATTATAAAATGCCTATTATAGATGTTGGCTGCCTATGTTACTTTTGCTAATTATTTTTAAAAATTGTGTGGGAAAAGCTAGCTGTTATTAGGGCAATTGAAGCTAATTCATTAATGCTAAATATAATCATTCAAAGCAGTTCCAGCAAGTCATTAGTACCACCATTCACCTAACCAGATCTTTTTGGGACATTTTCCATAAATATAATAGTACAGTTTTAAAAAATCTCTTTTCAAATACCATAATTCAAAGTAGTGATGTGTGCAAGTTAAAATCTTCACTATTTGTGTATCCAGTGATGTGAAACAGGAGTCTGCAGATACATTATTTTTAATTTCTCTAACTTTTTATTAGTCTAATTGTTAGGAAGCATCTTATTGAATACTGAATATGTAAATAATTTTATTAAAAACTCGAATTTAAGTGTCTGTTAACCAATAGAATCTTTCTTACTTATTTGTTCTTTTCCACTCAGTAAATTTCCCATAATGTGATGAATTTTTAAACTGACCATATAAGACATGATATTACCATTTAAAATATTTATATTTACTCTCATTATATGATGACAATATTTTGGTTGAAATAACAACTTGAAGATAGTTTTGGAATGTGATAAATACATTGTGGTGATGGAAAAGCAATCGTGTTGCAAAATTAAAAGTATACAAAGTATATTTTATTTTTGAATGAAATGAATTCCAGAGCACCTGGTAAATTTAATTAACAAATCATTTAAATCACATAGTAGCATAATTGTGAATGTCTTTAACTGGTGAAGAAGAAACAAAGAGATCATATCTATTGGATTAAATGTACCAACCTAAATGACCATTGGAATAACATGCCAATATTTTTATAGAATGAAATAAAGATATTTAAGTGATTAAAAAATATTTATGTAAGAGAGACTTGCTAAAAACTATTAAACTCATTTCCTATTGCAGGACACATCAGTTAATAAAATTTCTCACTCCACTTGCCATACTGATTAGTTCTTTCCAGTGGAAAAAGACAAAGTTGATATATCATTTCCTGGTCAGCATAATTAAAAGGCTAAAAAGATCCTATTTCTCTTTTTTCTTTCTTTCCTTCTTCTCTTCTTCCTCCCTCCTTCTCCCTGTCTCTCTCTGTCTCTCCTCTCCCTTCTGCTAGCTGACTGGGTGCAAAATGCAAATGAGTCGCAGAAGTGACTAATCCACAGTCTGTGTAGCTGAATGGCTGAGTATAACAGAGTGCTACAACCACTGCTGAGATGTTTGGAGGTTTAGTCTCATTGTTGTCAGCCAATGACTTAACTTTAATGAAATTTGTGTTTACCTTATATACTAAGCATTGATCTTTCCAATTAATTTTTATTTAGTCTCTGCCCTTGGATGGAGAAATTAGCAAGATTTATTTAATATATCTTAGCAGCATTGTCTATATCATATCATCACTAGCTTCTTGAAAAACTTTTATCCCCTGAATTCTAGGCTAATAAATTTCTCAGGTTCCCTGCCTACATCATAGATTGCTTCCTTGCAGACTCCTTTTCTGTTATCTCCCTCTTAAATATTAAAGAACCCAAGGAATATGTCTTTACTCTTCCCCATGGACTTTATTTATGCCCTGATAATTTCTTTCAGGTCTGTGACTTTAATCTACATCTCAGATCCCTAATATGTTCTTGATCTCTATCGTCTATGTCTAGTTCTTATAATTTCTACTTGGTTCTTAAGACATTGTAAATTTAGCATGCCCAAAATAGAATTCCTTATTTCTCTCTAAAGAAAATGTTTCTGTCCATAGCTTTCTCCACATTAACTTATGGCATCAACAGTTTTCCAGTTATTTAGTATAAAACATAAGGAGTTATATTTGAGTTCTTTCTTTCATTTCCTGCTTCTAATCCATTTGAATCGTCCTCCAAAATGTATCCTATCACTTCTTACACTCTCTACAATGGCCTGGGATAGCATCACCTCTGATCTGGATTTATGAATTCTAAGCAAGGAAGTTATATCATCTCATTTATAATTTCATAAAGGTAATACTGGACTTCTCTGGTGGTCCAGAGGTTAACAATCCCCCTGCAGGTGCCAGGGATAGAGGTTCAGTCACTGATCCAGGAAGATTCCCTTTGCCATGGGGCAACTAATCCTGTGTACCACAACTACTGATCCCAAGCACTGACAAAAAGAGTAGCCCCCACTCACCACAAGTAGTGAAAGCCCACATGCATCAGCAAAGACCCAGCACAGCCCGAAATGAATAAATATGTACATATTTTTTTAAAGGAAAAGGACTAATCCCTTTTTAGTTTTTGCTTCTCTTAGACAATAGACCTTTTATAAACAGAAATAAAATCATGTAACTCTGCTAAAACTCCCCAGGTGATTCTATGTTTTTATAAAATCTAAATTCATACTATGACATGTATCTTCATCTTATGACACTAACATGCAAAGACTGATTCAAATCTGTGGAAGACTTATACCCATTAGATGAAGAAATAATTTTAATATGCTTTCAAAAGTCTAGAATAATGTCTCAGAATTTATCAACTAGATAAGCTTTTGAGTTCCATAATTAAATAATTAATAATTCTGTATTCTCTATTGGTATAGTCTGTAAATTTGATAAATATTATTTCTGCAATTTTTCTCCATTCACACTGGTGTAGGTTTCTACTTCCAGACTAGTTCTTAATTCATTATGCTTTGTAATAGATTTATAATTTTTCCATGGAATATAGCAATTATCTTTTACCTAAGTTCACTACTTCCATTCTGACCTTATAATACTTTCTCTGTACTGAAGCCAGAACGACCTTTCAAGATTATAAATCAGATCATGTCACTTCCTTGTTTAGAACTGTTAAAAGGCTTTGCAATGCCCTTGAGGAAAAACAAAATAAAACAAATAATACATCTTTACTGTGGCCTAAAGACACTACCTTATTTGATTTTTTGTTACTTCACTGACCTTTTTTCATTTCTCTTTCTTTGCCTCTTGTTCAATAAGCTCCATCCATAATGCTCTCCACTGTCCATGAGTTGTGCCAGGCTCTTCCTGGGTTATATTTTATGGGGCTAATATTACTGCTTGGAAAATAATTCCCCATATCTCCACATGGCTGATTTCTCATTTCTCTTCAGGTAGGACATTTAAGAGCAGCTTCTTCCAGAACCCCATGAAAAATAACTCTCCATTTAACGTCTTCATCGTATTACCTGTATAATTGATCAGGATCTGAAATCAACATGCACACACATATTTACTTACTTGTTTTATTAGTTTGGATTGAATATACTGGAAATTAATCTTTTACTCATTGTGATGCTTCCTAGCTCTTGGTAGAAGCCCGCATAATAATTCTCAGTCAGTCCACTTATGTTGGTTGCTTGGTTACATGTATAGCTTTGGCCTGGATTAAACTCTCCATGGAGGCAAGGAGTAAGTTTGACTGATCTTATTTCAACATGGCATTCAAAGAGTTATCTAGATAGAGCATATATTTGGTAAATATCTTGTCACATTATGTGTAGGTCAGCAGTAAAAATACATAAATAAAAATTAACACCAAGGACAAGATTTCAATTAGTTAACTAATTCACACTGTTCAGATGTTGAATATATTGTGAAATCCCTCTTTTTTTAAAAATCAAGATATATAGCTCTCCAAGGTGATACCATGTTCTCTTTTCAAAGCTCTTGTTCAAATAGAGAGTCCTTTTATCTGCAGAAAAATGTCTCAGCCAAGGCAGCATATCACAATCATCTACAGAACTCTAAAATATACTAATATTCGGGCCCCACTTCAGATTGACGGCAACCCTTTTTTGGGAGTTGGAATATGGGCAGTGGTAATTAAAAAAAAAAAAAGTAAGTAACTTAAATATAAGCAGAATTATAAATCACTGACTGCAGCTGTCACTTTTTTCATTCATTATCAGTTCAATGTGTACCACTGATTACATCTTCTCAAAGTGTTCAATAAAAGTTTTTGAATGCTATCTTATTTTATTAATTCTGTGTCTACATATTTACTCCACTATGTGTTTTTTCTTTCTTACTGTTTTCTCCCAACAGACTTCTTATATGGATGCCAAATGGATCTTCTCAATCTTTTATTATAAGATTTTTAAGGATAGAAAGTCTTATTTTTGAGGATACCGCATTGCATCAAAGCAATAAATTGAATCTCTTTTTGACTATTAACATTTATAAAATTACAGCACATATTTGCAATTGATTTACTAAGACTATCTTTTAATCTATGAAAAGAAAAAATATACATATATACTTAGCTTGCTTACTTAGGTGGTTCATCATGATGGGCTTCATGGATGTTCCACATAGATATAACTGAAATAGTAGAAAAATGAATATTATGCATTAAAATATATTTTAGGTATACCTAAAAGTTAATATGTTGTATGTCAGATGCAACTTGTAGCTTACTTAAAATATAATGTGAAGCTTTTACCCAAGATCTATTGAGTCAGTACATCTTAAAATGAGCCTAGGTATATTTAATACAGTTAACCTTTTATTAGGCAACACAGGCGGCTCAGCTGGCAAAGAATCCACCTGCAATATGTGAGACCTGGGTTCAATCCCTGGATTGGGAAAATCCCCTGGAGAAGGGAACAGCTATCCACTCCAGTATTCAGGCCTGGAGAATTAAAAGGACTGTATAGCTTGTGGGGTCTCGAAGAGTCCAGCACATTGAGTGACTTTCACTTCACTTCCAACATTTTATTATGCAGAATTCTGAATATACTTAAAAGTAGAAAAGCTGGAAAATGCATCCTATTATACACATCACCTATCCCCAACAACCATCAGAGCACTGCCAATCCTGCTACAACTGCAACCTCATTCATTCTTCTCTTCTCAGGCTATTCTGAAGCAGTTCCAGACATATGGCTTCCTCCACTAATATTTTTATGTGGACCTCTAAACCATAAAGGCTCTGTAACATCATAAAAATACCATTATATCTGAAAAGATTTAAAAAATATGATTATTATCACATTTATTATCAGTTCAGTTCAGTCACTAGTCATGTCTGACTCCTTGCTACCTGGTGGACTGCAGCATGCCAGACTTCCCTGTGCATCACGAACTCCTAGAGCTTACTCAGACTCATGTCCATCGAGTCAGTGGTGCCATCCAACCATCTCATCCTTTGTCATCCCCTTCTCTTCATGCCTTCAATCTTTCCCAGCATCAGAGTCTTTTTCAATGAGTCAGTTCTTCCCATCAGGTGGCCAAATTACTGGAGTTTCAGTAATCATCATTCCCTCCAAAGAAATCCCAGGGCTGATCTCCTTCAGAATGGACTGGTTGGATCTCCTTGAAGTCCAAGGGACTCTCAAGAGTCTTCTCCAACACCACAGTTCAAAAGCATCAATTCTTTGGGGCTCAACTTTCTTTATAGCCCAACTCTCACATCCACATATGACTACTGAAAAAACCATAGCTTTGACTAGACGGATATTTGTTGGCAAAGTAATGTCTCTGCTTTTTAATATGCTGTCTAGTTTAGTCATAACTTTTCATCCAAGGAGCAAGTGTCTTTTAATTTCATGGGTGCAGTCACCATCTGCAGTAATTTTGGAGCCCCCAAAATAAAGTCTTTCACTGTTTCTATTGTTTCCCCATCCGTTTGTCATGAAGTGATGGGACTGGATGCCGTAATCTTGTTTTTATGAACGTGGAGGTTTAAGCCAGCATTTTCACGCTCCTTTTTCATTTTCATCAAGAGGCTCTTCAGTTCTTCTTTGCTTTCTGCCATAAAGGTGGTATTATCTGCATATCTGAGGTTGTTGATATTTCTCCCGGCAATCTTGATCCCAGCTTGTGCTTCATCCTGTCCAGCATTTCTCATGATGTACGTTGCATATAAGTTAAATAAGCACGGTGACAATATACAACCTTGATGTACTCCTTTCCCGATTTGGAACCAGTCCATTGTTCCATGTAAGGTTCTAGCTGTTGCTTCTTGACCTGCATACAGATTTCTCAGGAGGCAGGTCAGGTGGTCTGGTACTCCCATCTCTTTAAGAATTTTCCATACTTTGTGGTGATCCACACAGTCAAAGGCTTTGGCATAGCCAATAAAGTAGAAGTAGATGATTTTCTTGAACTCTCTTGCTTTTTCAATAACCCAAGGTATGTTGGCAATTTGATCTCTGGTTCGTATTCCTTTTCTAAATGTAGCTTGAACATCTGGAAGTTCAAGGTTCATGTACTGTTGAAGCCTGGCTTGGAGAATTTTGAGCATTACTTTACTAGTGTGTGAGATGAGTGCAATTGTGTGGTAGTTTGAGCATTCTTTGGCATTGCCTTTCTTTGGGATTGGAATGAAAGCTGACTTTTTCCAGTCCTGTGGGCACTGCTGAGTTTTCCAAATTTGCTGGCATATTGAGTGCAGCACTTGCAGAGCATTGTCTTTCAGGATTTGAAATAGTTCAGCCTGAATTCCATCACCTACACTAGCTTTGTTCGTAGTGATGCTTCCAAAAGCCCACTTGACTTCACACTCCAGGATGTCTGACTCTAGGTGAGTGATCGCACCATCATGGTTAACATTTCTAATGGCCTTTTCCCTTATTTTTTCAAAGTTGGTATGAATCATGGTTAATTAAAGAAGGTCTGTCATCTTTCATGTTTCTTTAATCTATCAGTGGCCTTTCACTTTTGTCCTGTCAATTTATTTGATAATGAAGTTGGATTTTGTTCTTATAGTTTCAATATTTGAAATTTGCTGATTTTAAGGGATCAGGTAATATGTTTTTCCATTTTTCATATATGCAGAAATTGGGAGGTATTATACTCTTCCTTCAGGAGAAATAGAATTACTGGTTATTTTTTTTTTATTTTTGTAATGTTAACATGTTCATAATTGATTCTCTAGGCAAAGAAAATTGATTCTAATCTATTTCTCTTGTTAAGCAATATTGCAAGAAGATGGTAAAATGTCTTGAGGCATAAAGATGTTATAACAACAAAGTAAGAGGTTAGTTGAATACGTTTTAAGTCTGGTGTATCTTGTAATTTTAAAAAATTAAAGAAGAAAAAAACAACTTGTTGTGTCTGAATAAGGTGTAAGAGTAGCAATTTTGTTTCATTTTTAGTACTTGAAATTGTATTTCAATTCAAATGCTTTACTATTTGAATTGCTGTATTTGTGGACTTTCACTGAGATAAAGGATAAAAACCTGTATTTTGAAACTTTTGATCATTAGAAACATTGCTTTGACTATAAAGTAAAAATTCCTGGGATCCCTTTTTATAATATTTAATCATAATCTCTTAGGAAAGAGCCTGGGAATCTTCATTTGAAGCAATTATATATGAGGAAAAATTAGAAAGCAGTGAAATATAATATAAGCAGAAAGAACAGTACTTATTGAACAATGAAATAAGAAAATAGCTTTGTTTACTTTGAGTTTTACAATTACAATTTCTACTCCTAATTACTGCAGAGTATTCTTTAAATATTTGTTTTCACAGAGGATTATTGAAGCCATTTTTATAATGACAAAGCTGAGGTTTCAAGAGCTGTATTGACTCCATCAGGATAGAACTCAGACTGAAATTCAGTTCCTATGAATAGAAATTTAATAAGTTTTCAACTTCAGCAAGTTCCCCTACGTTTATTTTGTTTAAGGTAATAATCCCAAATCTTCTGAAATCTAATTGTATATTACGGATTATAATAGTGTTTATCAGCTGGTTTTAGAAAAGGCAGAGGAACCAGAGAATAAATTGCTGACATCTGCTGGATCATGGAAAAAGCAAGAGAGTTCCAGAAAAACATCTATTTCTGCTTTATTGATTATGCCAAAGCCTTTGACTGTGTGAATCACAATAAACTCTTGAAAATTCTGAAAGAGATGGGAATACCAGACCAGCTGACCTGCCTCTTGAGAAATCTGTATGCAGGTCAGGAAGCAACAGTTAGAACTGGACATGGAACAGACTGGTTCCAAATAGGAAAAGGAGTACGTCAAGGCTGTATATTGTCACTGTGCTTATTTAACTTATATGCAGAGTACATCATGAGAAACGCTGGGCTAGAAGAAGCACAAGCTGGAATCAAGATTGCTGGGAGAAATATCAGTAACCTCAGATATGCAGATGACACCACCCTTATGGCAGAAAGTGAAGAGGAACTAAAAAGCCTCTTGATGAAAGTGAAAGTGGAGAGCGAAAAGGTTGGCTTAAAGCTCAACATTCAGAAAATGAGGATCATGGCATCTGGTCCCATCACTTCATGGCATATAGATGGGGAAACATAGAAACAGTGTCAGACTTTATTTTCTGGGCTCCAAAAATCACTGCAGATGGTGACTGCAACCATCAAATTAGAAGACGCTTACTCCTTGGAAGGAAAGTTATGACCAACCTAGATAGCATATTCAAAAGCAGAGACATGACTTTGCCGACTAAGGTCCAGCTAGTCAAGGCTATGGTTTTTCCTGTGGTCATGTGTGGATGTGAGAGTTGGACTGTGAAGAAGTCTGAGTGCTGAAGAATTGATGCTTTTGAACTGTGGTGTTGGAGAAGACTCTTGAGAGTCCCTTGGACTGCAAGGATATCCAACCAGTCCATTCTGAAGGAGATCAGTCCTGCGTATTCATTGGAAGGACTGATGCTGAACATGAAACTCAAATACTTTGGCCGCCTCATGCAGGGAGTTGACTCATTGGAAAAGACTCTGATGCTGGGAGGGATTGGGGGCCAGAGGAGAAGGGGACAACAGAGGATGAGATGGCTGGATGGCATCACCGACTCGATGGACATGAGTTTAAATAAACTCCAGGAGCTGGTGATGGACAGGGAGGCCTGGCATACTGCAAAACGTGGGGTCGCAAAGAGTCGGATATGACTGAGTGACTGAACTGAACTGAACTAAACTGAACTGAACTAACAAAAATACTGAAGTAATTATTAACATGGTGATTTTTATGATGAACAAATGCTTACCATCAAACATTCCTCTCATCATAAATCTTATTCCAATTATCCGATAGGTAAGTATTTATGGAGATCAGTGCCAGTTGTCCCAAAATAAACCACTTATTTTGAGCTAAAGAAAATCAAGATTCCACAGACTTGAGAATAACTTCTTAATCCTCTTTAACTACCTAAAAGTCGAACAAGGCTGAATGGCTAACACTTAAGTACCTAAAAGAATTTAGTTAGGAAGTCTATACCAGGAAGAGAACTGTCACCAAAGATAACTCTTCGTATATCAGAAACACACCTCCCCAAGCTTAGCATACATTTGTGTACCAAATATTTGCTCTTCCCATCTTCTTGTGAATTGTCTTTCTCCCCTTTGAAATCTCAGAACTCTACCCCCTTTTTCTCAGCTCTGAGTGGCATACAAGCCTCTGCTGCTGCTGCTGCTGCTACTTGCTTCAGTTGTGTTTGACTCTGTCCAACCCCATAGACAGCAGCCCACTAGGCTCCCACATCCCTGGGATTCTCTATTGCCTGGCTATTGAGGAGTCTCATATTTCTATGGTGTTGGTGATTTAGTCACTAAGTCATGTTCAACTCTTGCAACACAATGGACTGTACCCTGCAAGGCTCCTCTGTCCAGGGGGTTCTCCAGGCATAGCTACTGAATTTGTTGCCATTTCCTTTTATAGGGGATCTTCCCAACCCAGGAATCCAATCCAGGTCTCCTGTATTGCAGGCAGACTCTTTACTGACTGAGCTACAGAGAAAGATATTTCCGTGGGCTCTTGTAAATATGAATTACATTTGTTTTTCTTCTTTTAATCTGTCTTTTGGTAGCTTAATTGTTAGAGCAGTCAAAGCACCTAGAAGAGAATAAAGGAAAAAATTTCCTCCTACAGTATCAATCTTTAAGCAGCTGAAGCCATATTTATAACCATGTTATATTACCTGTAGTTGGAATTTAGGTGTGATATATTGCCAGATGTGAATGCTACATTTTACAAAGAAAATGAATATTTCAACTGAGTTGCCTTAAAATTATAGTAAAGGAAATATATTTAAGATAATATTGTCTATTCTGAGGAGCTGACAGTCTTAGGAGGACATGTTGCTGCCTAATTTAAGCAAATAGAAACAGCTTATTTATTGTAAGGGCACAACCATGGTGCAATTATTTTGACACAAGGAGTTTGACAGCAACTTGATTCACAGCTGCAGATGGCACTCTTAATTGAAAGAAGTAGCTGGACTTTAAGAAAATATTTTACATTATCATTCTCATGAAATTACACCTTGAATATCTCATTAAATACAAATGCACCTTTTTCGCCCTTATTGTTAAAAAGTAGAATAAACTTTAGTGATATTCCAAAAATCAAACCAAATTAATGGACACAGATAATTAGATTTCATGTAATTCTAGCTTATCCTTTAAATTTTTAGGTAATGTGTTGATGAAACTGCAGGCATTATGTCCCCAAAGCTTTCTATTAATGTTTAATACTAATTATTATGACAATGTCAAAATATTTATGGAAATATAAGCAAATGAGTTCATATCTAGAATGAGAGTGATTGAAGTTGATCTCAAGGCAATGTGAAATATGTAAGTTGTCATTAAACCAATAGTATAGAAAATATTGAAATTAAATTTAAAGAAGTTATATTCTTGTTTTTAAAAGTTTTATTTTCATGTCTTATTTCTTTGCATTTTATTTTTGTTTCCAAACTGTTCAGTTCAGTTCAGTCACTCAGTCATGTCTTGTTGTGCCCAAGTCGCGAAATCTCCCAGTGACCACCAGGGAGCTGATATCCAATGCAAAAGCAAGAGAGTTTTTATTACCAAGCTCTAGCTGGGGCTCCCACCCGATACCGATGAAGCGGCTATAGGGAGGAGCACCGAGTTTTGGATTACATTGCTTACATAGGGTATTCTAGCACGAGAAATTTTAAAAACGGGAGTTTCTGGGTTGGGAGACATCTAATTGGTTACCTTCTGTGGCAGGGTTAGGTGTTGGTTTCTGATTGGTTCTTATTTTCCTGGGCTGGCCACAGGCTCTGATTGGTTCCCATTATCTAGGTAGACTACGTTAAGTCAGGAGATTTTGGTCTGGGGTCCGATTGCCTTGAGGGTAGTGGGGTGAGGTCAGGGGATTTCCAAAGGCCCTTGGATTTTCAAAGGCTCTTTTCCTGGAACCTTACAAAATGGAGTTTTTCTGTTAACAAAATGGAGTAGCTTAGGTCCTTCATTCCCCCTTTCTCTAGGATCCAGGACAGACCCAATCATGGGTCTGGTCAGCTCTACATTGTCTCCTGCTAAGAGGACTGTTTGTAGGGCCGCATATTGGGATCTGAGTACCATGAGCTGCACCCTGTTGATGCGGCTTTTAATGAAGGCCACCAATTTGTTTAGTAAGCATGGCCCAAAAGTGAGCAGTAGTAACGAGATAATCAGGGGCCCCACCAAGGAGGATATGAGAGTTGTGAACCAGGGGGATGAATTGAACCAGGATTCAAACCAGGTTTGAGACATTTCTCTTTCTCTTTTTCTCTGACTCAGCCCTACTCTTATCTTGGCCAGGGACTCCCTGACTACCCCCGAGTGATTAACATAAAAACAACATTCTTCTCCTAACGCAGTACATAGGCCCCCCCATTGGAGAAAAATCAAATCTAACCCCCTTTTATTTTGCAGTACCACTTCCTCCAGAGAAGTCAGTGACTCTTGGAGGTGGCTGATTGAGCTTTCTAGTCTTTCGATATCAAGATCAATGGCTGCTCTTAGGCTAGAATAGTGTTGGTTTTGCACTATTAAAGAGGATATCCCAGTTCCTGCCCCGGCTGCCCCTAACCCCAGTAGGACTGTGAGGGTTAAGGCCGAGACTGGCTCTCTCTTGGACCGGTGTGAAGCTTCTATTTTAGGGAGGATTTCATCATTGGAGTGATAGAACAGTCGGGGGACTAATAGAACAAATACGCAGAAATCTTTGGAGTCATTTAGCACCTGCCCGTGAATACAAGGGGCTAAGCCTGTGGAGCAGGCCCACCAATTTTCCTTGGGAGGCACCAGGTACCTGGTTGTCGCTATAGAATCTGTAGAATTGCAGAGGTGTTGGTAGGTTTAGGGGACATTTCCTATACAAAGGCCCCGCCCGGTTACTCATTGGAGGGTTAATCTGGCATCTCCTTTCTGCTGCCATCGACAAGCTTTGTGGTTTTTGATTTGAATGTAAACTCCCGGGACAGCTATACCTTCATAATAGAGGGGTTTGATGTCATAACATAACCAGCAACTGCCAGTCAGGTCCAGGCAAGTGGAATTTAGGACCCGATAGGAGTTGATTATCATATTAAATAACGGGTCCTGATCATCTTTAATGTTAGGTCCCGTAAGGCTAACTTGAGGGGAGTTGCTTGTATTAGTAATGTAGGGCCCGGGAGGCGTTTGGTTAGATTCTCGAGCGGAGATGTGGGCAGGCCGAATGGGGGCATGTGTAGGCTTTCGTGGCACTAGGACTGAATTGGGCCCTATGCCCCGATTTGGACCAATCTGTATGGTTCTTACTTCTGACGGTGAACAGCAACCCATTGTCATATCCTGGCTGATATAGCCGGAGGCCCCAGGATTGTCCGGCTTCCCAACCGGGGAACGTTTTTCCTTCAGTTGAGAATTTGAGCCTCATCGGATTGCAAAGAAAGTTCATACAAGGCCCAGTTATGAGGGACCCCCGACCCCGGAACGCGACCCAAGGTAATCAAATCACCACCAATAGGGGGCTCCCAATAGACCATCCCCGTTGACTCGCATCCCCAATCGGCACAATAAAACTTATCAGCACCCCCACAGTTATTGATGGTTGCCCGGTCCCGTCTCCCTCCTGGGCACACATAGAAGGGCGTTTCCTGTAAGCTTGCCCGTTGGATGTAGTGGCTGCATCCGGGCCCTGAGTTAGTGGGGGGCCGAGTATTACACCTATCAATGCCAGCCCCACATTCAGGCTTGCCGGGCGTCTTTACTTCCCATTCGCCAATGTCCCACGACCCTGCGGCCAGAAGACAAAGGTCGAATTCCAAGTCTGGCCACCAGGTGTTTCTGGGATGAATGGCCGAGGTGGAGTTAATTACTTCTTCCGTAGTTGCGCTTAGAATCATCCAAGTCAGGTTCATTTGTTGATGAGGGTTAGTGGCAGCACTAAGCCATAGAGACAATGGTATAAACAGTACTTTTATCATCTTTGTAGCTTGAATTTGAGTGGATTTGTTTTGTCCAGCTTGGTCTTCCACTGGGGGAGGAATTCTTCCCTTAGGGCGAACAGATCCGCAGGCCGTACGTGGGTGTAGTGAACCCAAGTAGATACGCTGTCAGCCTTCAGAGCAGTGGGTGTCATCAAGACAACTAGGAAGGGCCCTTTCCACCTGGGCTCTAGGGTCTCTTGACGATGGCGGTGCATGTACACCCAGTTTCCTGGCCGGTAGCGGTGGGGTTCAGGTGGTGGTCCTGATTAATATAATGCCTTGAGCCTCTTCCACGTGTCCCTGTGGGAGTATTGTAAGGACCGGAGACAAAAGAGTAATCTTTGATCATCTATCTCTTTTAGCACCTCTGTTTTTAGGTTAGGAATTATTGGGGGAGGTATCCCATACATAATTTCGAAGCGGGTAAGTCCCAGTTGGTAGGGAGAATTTCACACCCAGTATAGGGCAAAGGGGAGGAGAGCCACCCAGTCCCTGCTAGTCTCAGCAACTAGTTTTGTTAATATTTCTTTGAGTGTTCTATTCATACTCTCTACTTGTCCTGAGCTCTGGGGCCTATAAGCACAATGCAACTTCCACCTAGCCCCCAAAGCCTGGGCTACCCCCTGGCTTACCTGAGATACGAAGGCTGGCCCATTGTCTGACCCCACCCATGCAAGAAACCCGAACCGCGGCAAGATGTCTTCAACCAGCTTTTTGGCCACCACCTGTGCTGTTTCTCTCTCAGTGGGAAAAGCTTCTACGCACCCTGAGAAGGTATCTATGAATACCAGTAGATATTTGTATCCATATTGACCCGGTTTTACCTCATTGAAATCCACCTTCCAGTATGCTCCTGGCCGACTCCCGCGTTCTCTAGACCCATGGTTGGCTGGGTGACGGGCAGCGTTGGTGAGCTGGCAGGCCTTGCAGGTTGATACGATATTTTCTATCATCGATCTGACGTCTCTCATGGTAATCTTGGCATGTCTAATCAGCTCCTGCATCTTGCGGGTTCCCAGGTGAGGGGCCTGATGCAGCCTCAGTAACACCTGCTTTCCTAGCTCCTCTGGGAGGATCAGGGAGCTGTCTGCTGCCCGCCACCACCCAGCCAGTTGTTGAGTCATAGGCAAACTTTTTATCCAGTCCAAGTCTCTTGGTGAGTAGTTGGGTAAAGCTGGCAGAACAGGGCTCCCGGGGTCAGGCAATTGAAGGGTGGCTTCTATCACGGTGCCCTGGGTGGCCTCTCGGGCTGCTCTGTCTGCCAAATTGTTTCCCTTTGAGGTCAGGGTGTCTGACTTCTGGTGTCCCGGGCAGTGTATTATGGCTAGTTTCTTAGGCAGCCATAATGCCGTGAGGAGGGTTTTTATTTCTTCTTTGTTTTGATCGTTTTACCCTCGGCCGTGAGGAGGCCTCTCTCTCTGTAGATGGCTCCGTGTATATGGGCAGCAGCAAAGGCATATCAGCTATCGGTAATGATGTTAAGTTTTTTATCCTTTCCCAACTGGAGGGCTTTTGTTAGGGCGATTAGTTCAGCCCTTTGAGCCGAAGTGCCAGGAGGTAGTGCCCGAAGGTAGTGCCTCCGCCCACACGATTTGGGTTTCTGTGGTTTCGGCTGCCCCTGCATACCTGAGCCCATCTCAGACGAAACTGCTTCCATCCGTATACCAGGTAACTTCAGCATCCGCTAGAGGGCGATCTTGCAAGTCCTCTCGCGTTCCATGTACTTGGGCTAGTATGTCACTGCAATCATGGATCGGGGCTTCCAAATCCGGGTTAAGAAGCAGTGTAGCCGTATTGAGAGCAGTAGGCTGAAGAAAGATGATTCTGGAGGGGTTTAGCTGACCCCTGGAAGTGGGTCAGCCAAGCGTTGCTGATCCACCTATCTGGGGGTTATTTTAGGACACCTTCAATGGCGTGGGGGGCGGTGATATGCAACTCTTGCCCCAGTGTCAGTTTATCTGCATCCTTGACCATTAGGGCCACTGCTGCATGGGGGCCAGCCTGACACCACGGGGTCTAAGCATTTAGACAAGTAAGTCACCAGCCGCTTCCAAGGTCCCAGGTGTTGCACCAGTACCCCCTTTGCCACTCCTTGTTTTTCATCTACGTACAGGAGAAAGGGTTTTGTAGCGTCAGGCAACCCTAGGGCAGGGGCTGACAGCAGGGCCGTTTTAATAGTCTTGAAAGTGGTCTCCATCCGCTCCGTCCAACTGAAAGGGGTGGTACTTTTTGTGGCTTCATATAAGGGTTTAGCCAGTTCCGCATAATTTGGGATCCAAAGACAGCAGAACCCCGCGGACCCCCAAAATTCTCTCACCCCTCGAGGTGAATCTGGGGTAGGGATTTTGAGTACCGTCTCCTTTCGTGCCTCTGACAGCCATCTCTGTCCTTCCTTTAATACATACCCTAAGTAGGTGACCTCTGGTTGGCATATCTGAGCCTTTTTGGCTGAGGCTCGGTATCCTAATTTTCCAAGGGTCCGCAATAGTTCTCGGGTGCCCATAAGGCAAGTCTGTTGGTCCTTTGCTGCAATTAAGAGGTCATCTACATATTGTAACAAGGTTAGTTGGGAGTGTTGTTGTCTGAACTCACCCAGATCCTCATGGAGGGCCTCATCGAAGATGGTGGGAGAATTCTTAAATCCCTGTGGCAGCCGGGTCCAGGTCAGCTGGCCATTGATTCCTTCTTCTGGGTCAGACCATTCAAAGGCATAAAGGTCCTGGCTCTTGGACGCCAGGGGGAGGCTGAAGAAAGCATCCTTTAAATCTAAGACCGTATACCAGTGATGGTCCGGTGGGAGAGAGCTCAGGAGGTTGTATGGGTTCGGCACTGTAGGGTGAATATCTAAAACTCGGCGGTTGACTTCTCGTAAATCCTGCACTGGCCGATAGTCACAAGAATTTGGTTTTTTGACGGAGCAAGGGGGTGTTCCAGGCCGACTGGCAAGGTCTCAAGATTTTGGCTAGAAGCCTGCGGATATGGGGGTGATCCCCTGTCAGGCCTCCAGGGTCATGGGGTATTGTCGGACCCGGACAGGGTCAACCCCTGGCTTAAGATCCACATATACAGGAAGGCGGTGTTCAGCAAAACCGGTTCCCCCTGTCTCGGCCCACGCCTCGGGGAATTCATCTGCCCATTTTGAATGTCTACCGGAGGCGGTATATGTTTCTGGTGCAGCCGATATTCATCTTCTAATTGAATGGTCAGTACTTGGATCGGTCTGCCCTAGTGGTCGAGTATTTTGGTTTCCCCTGGGAGGAAATGAATCTGGGCCCCCATTTTGGTCAACAGGTCTCTTCCCAACAGAGGGAAGGGGCATTCCGGAATGACCATGAAAGAGTGGGATACCCGGCCCGCACCTAAGTCCACTGATCTTCGGGTAGTCCATCGGTATTGTTTCATTCCAGTAGCCCCCTGCACCCAAGAGGTCTTTCCGGCCAGTTTTCCCTGGGGCTCTAGCAAAACTGAATATTGAGCCCCTGTATCGACAAGGAAGTTAATTGGGGTCCCCTCCACTCTTAGGTTACCCTGGGTTCGGGGAAGGGCGCCGTACCCCGTCCTCCCTAATTGCTCAGTTCTCCAACAGCCAGGATGGGGGTCTTTTGTGGTCCCTTCTTTTTCTTAGGGCATTGCTTGGCCCAGTGTCCTTCCTCTTTACAACATGCACATTGGTTTTTTCCCAACGCTGGTCGCGTATGGGGACGGCTCTTACCTTTAGCCGCTAGGTGGCACAACGGGCGCTCCCTCTCCCCCGAGTCAGGAACCGTTGCAGCCAGCAGGATGCCTGCCGTGTTACGGGTTTGGAAATCTGCCACTTTGGCTTGCTTTTCCTCGAGGGTTTCTCGGGTGTTGTAGACTCTTTCTGCTACTGTTATTAAATCCTGGATACTCTTTGCACCCAGGCGTTCAAGTTTTTGTAACTTCTTCCTAATGTCGGGAGCTTCCTGGTTGACAAAATGCATTGTCAAAGCATCCTGAGTGCCTTCTGCTTCTGGATCCATGGGGGTGTATTGTCCAAAGGCCTCCATTAGCCTCTCCAGGAAGGCTGCTGGACTCTCGGTGGGGCCCTGCTGAACATCTCCTACTCTAGCTAGGTTAGTAGGTTTCCATGCAGCTGCCTTAAGTCCCCCCACCAAAAGAGTCTGGCGATAGACCCGGAGCCTCTCCTTACTTCATTGCCTCTCCTTGCCGTATTGTAATCCCAGTCAGGTCAGGATAGAGTAAAAGAGGTGTTAATTTCATCTATATTAGTGGTGGGTTCTCCATTTGCCCCTGGGACCCTTTTACGGGTCTCATTCTGTATTCTCTCTCTCTTCTGTGGTGAAGAGAATCTGGAGCAGCTGTTGGCAGTCATCCCAGGTGGCTGATGAGTAAAAAGCACAGTCTCTAGAAGGTTAGTTAGTTCTCTAGGGTTGTCTGAGAACTTAGCATTCTGGAATCTCCAGTTATATAGGTCACTAGTAGAGAAGGGCCAGTATTGATGAGGTTGGTTTCCTGCCTCATGGGGGGGGGGGGCAGCCACTCATAAGGGGAGGACAACAGTTGAGTCTGCCGGCCCCTCCGGGGACCTGGTTCGCCGATGGCGAGTATTTTGTGCGGGCTGCCCCACCCCACCCCCGTGTTTCGTCCCTGGGTGAGGGAATGGCGGGGGCCAGTGGCTGTTCGAGGGGTTGGTAAGGGGGAGGAAAGAGAAGTTCTTCTTCTGTTCCCCCCTGCAAGATAGGGTATAGCAGCCCCATTGGTTCAGATTCCTTGGGATTCTTCAGGTTCTTTCCTACACGTGTCACCAACACCTGAGCAGTAGAAAATCCCTGTTGAGGCAAAAAAGGTTTTACCCAAGAAGGGGGGGAGCAATATGATATTTTCCCATACTATGATATAGGGAACTTGGTCAGGGTGTCTGATCCGCGGTCAGAAGATGATATCCCAGACTCAGCGTACAGTTCCCAAGTCGAAGGTGCCTTCTGAGTGCCAGCCTACATGGAAAGTCGGCCATTCTGCAGTGCAAAAAGTGATTACTTTATTCTTTTTAATTTCTACACTGAGGTCATGAGCGCGCATTTTGACCTCCTTAAAATTATCAGTAACCAAGGATAGAGGTGTGGGGCTAGAATGGCGTTGCCCCATCGTCCCGGGATTAGTCAGATGTTGGTAAATTAACACAGACAATACGAACAGCCACACAAACAGACAGAGAGGCAGGAGAAATAAACCTCCGGGAGTCCGGAGGTAAAACCGAACAACGATGGCCTCCGGCCGTTCAGCGGGAGTGACCCTCTATTGTCTACAGAGAACAGGGGCACTCCGTCCCCCCACGCCGGGGTCGGGGACGTCTCCCAACGACCCCCACCGGTGACTCTCCAGCGCTTCCGCCTGAGTCGTATACCGGTCTCACATACCAGGCCCTACCAGGAGTGAAAAGAAAGACAGAAAAAAGCTTACTGGCTGCAGATGACTCTCCGGATCGGTCTTCCTGTGGAGCCTGTGGGAGATCCCAGACAAGCCCCCAAATGTTATGCCCAAGTCGTGAAATCTCCCAGTGACCACCAGGGAGCCGATATCCGATGCAAAAGCAAGAGAGCTTTTATTACCAAGCTTGAGCTGGGGCTCCCACCGATACTGACGCAGCAGCTATAGGGAGGAGCCCCGAGCTCTTGGTTACATTGCTTATATAGGGTATTCTCTCGTGAGAAATTTGAAAAATGGGAGTTTCCAGGTTGGGAGACATCTAATTGGTTACCTTCTGTGGCAGGGTTAGGTGTTGGTTTCTAATTGGTTCTTATTTTCCCAGGCTGGCCACAGGCTCTGATTGGTTCCCATTACCTAGGTAGACTATGTTAAGTCAGGAGATTTTGGTCTGGGGTCCAATTGCCTTGAGGGTGGTGGGGTGAGGTCAGGGGATTTCCAAAGGCTCTTGGATTTTCAAAGGCTCTTTTCCTGGAACCTTACAAAATGGAGTTTTTCTGTTAACAAAATGGAGTGGCTTAGGTCCTTCAGTCTGACTCTCCAACCCTATGACTGCAGCAGGCCAGGCTTCCCTGTCCATCAGCAACTCCCAGAGTATACTCAAACTCATGTCCATCCAGTCGGTAACACCATCCAACAATCTCATCATCTGTTGTCCCCTTCTCCCCCTGCCTTCAATCCCTCCCAGCATCAGGGTCTTTTCCAATAAATCAGTTCTTCGCATCAGGTGCCCAAAGTATTGGAGCTTCAGCTTCAGCATCAGTCATCAATATTCCAATGAATGTTCAGGACTGATATCCTTTAGGTTTGATCTCCTTGCAGTTCAAGGGACTCTCAAGAGTCTTCTCTAACATTACAGTTCAAAAGCATCAGTTCTTCGGCACTCAACTTTCTTTATGGTCCAACGCTCACATCCATACATGACTACTGGAAAAAGCATAACTTTGATTAGATGGACCTTTGTCAGTAAAGTAATGTCTTTGCTTTTTAATATGCTGTCCAAGTTGGTCATAGATTTTCTTCCAACTGAGAGGGTAACAGGCAGGAATGCCAGGGGTCTCCAAACAGAGGAAAAAGGCTGCAAGTGTCAGACATTTTTTATCTCTCTCTTCCCACTCCAGTGTTCTTGCCTGGAGAATCCCAGGGATGGGGGAGACTGGCGGGCTGCCATCTATGGGGTTGCACAGAGTCGGACACGACTGAAGCGACTTAGCAGCAGCAGCAGCAGTAAATGCAAGAGGAAACAAACTATAAGCATTAGATTTTTTCCTCTTCTTTATACAAAAGTAAAAGGTTTCTCTTCAAATTCTGTGTTGCCATGAGAACACCTGGCTCCACCTGAACTGAACTTTCTGCAAACCTTGAGCTGACCAATGCGTTTTTCTTATGGAAATATTTGTCTTCAGCTATGTTAATGAACTATGTATTTACCCTAGACTCTGCCTTTCTTCAAGTAGGTTCAGGTTAAGAACTCAGAATTGATAAGGGCTCAACAAACCTGAATGTTTTACTATACATTGTTCTCCTAATCTATGTTAATGAATCTATATCTTTAGTTGGAATCCTGCCTTTATTCAAGATTCATGTCAATCATTTTATGGCCTGGGATGACTCACCTGGTGCCAATATTATCTCAAAATGCATGTTGTGGGTGATGGGCCTGGTGCCACTCTGAGTTTTGAGACATCTCCTTTCTCTAATTAACAGCTTGCTGATAGGTGTATAACATGCTGCTGATTAAAAGGCTCTTACTTCTTGGAAGAAAAATTATGAGCAACCTAGACAGCATATTAAAAAACGGAGACATTACTTCGTCAACAAAGGTCTGTCTAGTCAAAGCTATGGTTTTTCCTGTGGTCATGTGTGGATGTGAGAGTTGGAAAATAAAGAAAGCTGAGCACTGAAGAATTGATGCTTTTGAACTGTGGTGTTGAAGAAGACTCTTGAGAGTCCCTTGGACAGCAAGGAGATCCAACCAATCCATTCTAAAGGAAATCAGTCCTAAATATTCATTCGAAGGACTGATGCTGAGGCTGAAACTCCAATACTTTGGTCACCTGATGCGAAGAGCTGACTCATTGGAAAAGACTCTGATGCTTGCAAAGATTGAAGGCGGGAGGAGAAGGGGATGACAGAAGATGAGATAGTTGGATGGCATCACCAACTTAACGGACATGAGCTTCAGTAAACTCCAGGTGATGGGCAGGGAGGCCTGGAGTGCTGCAGTCCATGGGGTCTGAAAGAGTTGGACACGACTGAGCAACTGAATGGACTGAAAGGCTAGCAGGGGGGGCACTCTTTCTGCCCTCTTTTGATGTCTATGTCAGAAGTTTTCTCTATCTCTTTTGTACTTTAAAAAAACTTTATTACACAAAATCTCTGAGCAATCAAGCCTCGTCATTGGTCCCAGATTGAATTCTTTTCCTCTAAAGGCCAAAAATTCTGGGTCTTTCATGGCTCAGCTACAACCTTTCACAAGGAGCAGGTGTCTTTTAATTTCATGGCTGCACTCATCATTTGCAGTGATTTTGGAGCCCAAGAAGCTGCACTATAGTCATATTTGCTGTCAAGACACAGAAGAAACCACATTTTCAATTTTTAAATGAAACAATCCAAAATTCTCTTAGGATATTCTGCTAAATATTCAGAATTTATTTCTTTACCATCTAGAAGTTGTTTGTGAATGTTTAGTGGGGATTTGGTAAGTATCACTTGCCATTTATTAAATGATCCACCCTTTTGTTCTTTTTTATTATATTATATTAAATTACATCAAGGGTCAACAACATCTATCCCTCTAAACTCTTTTGATAAATAACGTTTTAATGACACACCCGTATTTTTAATGTATTTTATATGGCTGCCTTTGCGTAACCAAATAGAATTAAGTAGTTGTGACAAGGACTGTATGCCTGTAAAAACTGAAATATTGGCTATCTGGCCCTTTGCTTACCCTTGAATAATATGTATGAAGAGATCGAAAAGGAGGGTGGTAGAAATGGAGGGAGGAGTAGATATGTAGATATGTTACTGAGCTCAGAAATATGTGCACACACATATTTATATAGATTATTTCTCATCATCTGTTCTGTTTTAACTAGAATATGTTTTGAAATTTATAGAGCAAATCTTATTTATTTAGCTTCTATTTAGCATGATTGTGTTATATTATGAAGTATTAATTTGTGTACTTTTTATGTTTCGTTCTCCTTTGTGAGTCTCTCATTAGTTCCTCTCTTAGTGATCATTTTACTTCACCAGATAAGACAAAACAAAATCAAGTGCTAGAGATGGCACTGGCTCTAGCCTAAGATAGAAATATTTTCATAGCAAGTTTATCCATTCCCTAAATTAGAGAACAAAGGGTTCAGGGAAAGGTTCAGAGAAAGATCTAGAGGAAAAAAAATCCTTCTTTAGAAAAAGGAAGAAAGCCCGGATACAGTACAAGTAGGAGAGTCTCAGTTTCTAGCTCCACGTAAACATTCACAAAAATAAATACTACTCTCTTTTCTGAGTTCAGCTCAACTGACTAAGCCTCCCGGATGCAAGGATACAGGAAAATTCACTGACCAGGACAGGTGGAAGGGACATTTTGAATGAAAATGTATGCACTGAGGGAAGATTTCTCCCTTATCAAGGTAATTTTGAACAGAACCTGAAGAGTACTCTCTAGTATACTAGGACAGCATTGGGTATATTGACAGAATGGCAAACATTTTAGCTTTGAAACTATTTCACTTAGAATTTAAAGTTTTATTAAGTGTATTTTTGCCCTGCTGCTGCTGCTAAGTCGCTTCAGTCGTGTCCAACTCTGTGCGACCCCATAGACAGCAGCCCACCAGGCTCCCCCGTCCCTGGGATTCTCCAGGCAAGAACACTGTAGTGGGTGGCCATTTCCTTCTCCGTAATTTAATTAATTATAATTAAATTGTACATGTAGTTATAATAAAATTATAATTTTAAAGTAATGATTATAACCATTCCTAATCCATAACTGATGAAAATTTACATAAAATTTTCAAATTTTTCAGATTTAAAATTTTGAATTTAAGCACGTATACAGAAAAGTATATTGTGTGTTTATAAATTATTGTCTCTCAGAATTCTCAAAACCTACAGTGCCTCAAAATTCTCTGCAAAGCTGGTTAACATCCCCAGAGATTCTTAGTCAACTGTTTATGATTTTACGGAGACAGTAAATAACATCATTTTCTTTCCTTCTATGTTCAAACATGAAGGGGATATATGTAGGAGTTAAACAGATGGGAATGAAAATATTTTTAACTGATAGTAATATTCAGAAGGCAGCTTTTGGTTGCCAGCTGAGTGGATTTACTCCTCCTCCACTCCTGAATTAGACAGTCATCTTCTCAGACAGCTGTAGTGTGGACAACCCCGAGGAACTTCTGGAGAGGAAGCCTCGCATCAGAAGCCATACAACCTAAAAACAGGCTGACTTCAAATAAGAAGCTGGTGAACTAATCAGAACTGGTTCAGAACCAGTGAATCAAAGTAATCTCCCTCTTCCCAAGAGGTCCATCTAGACAGAGCTATGGTTTTTCCAGTAGTCATGTATGGATGGATGTGAGAGTTGGACCATAAAGAAAGCTGAAAGACAAAGAACAGATGGTTTTGAACTGCGGTGTTGGAGAAGACTCTTGAGATCCCCTTGGACTATAAAAAGATCAAACCAGTCAATCCTGAATATTCATTGGAAGACTAATGCTGAAGCTTCAATACTCTGGCCCCCTGATGCAAAGAGCCAACTCATTGGAAAAGACCCTGATGGTGGGAAAGATTGAAGGCAGGAGGAGAAGGGGTGAGAGAAGACAAGACGGTTGGATGGCATCACTGATTCAATGGACATAAGTTTGAGCAAAGTCCGGGAGATGGTAAGGACAGGAAAGCCTGGAATGCTGTACCCCATGGGGTCACAAAGAGTTGGACATGACTGAGCAGCTGAAGAATAACAACTCACAAGAGGAATAAATGAGATATAAGGAGAGACTAATTATCTTTCATCTTAAATGTTTCCATGTGTAAGGGTTAGGGTATTCTCAGGTGGCACACTGGTAAAGAACCTGCCTTCCAATGCAAGAGACACGGGAGCTGTGGGTTTGAGCTCGGTTGGGAAGATCCCCTGGAGTAGGAAATGGCAGCACACTCTAATATTCTTACCTGGAAAATTCCATGGACAGAGGAGCTTGGTGGGCTACAGTCCACAGTCTCACAAGGAGCCAGACAGGAGTGAGCATCTGAGCATCTAAGGATTAGGATGTGGAAAGAGAAAATACCTGCATTGCCCTAGAGTATTTTAGTGGGTCTTATACTGACTCTAAAATTTGAACTAGTAGTTCATAATGTAGAAAAACTGCTCATATAGGTTTGTATATTTATTTCGACTTGTGAAAATGTTGAATTATACTCCTATGATTATGAAAGTCTTAACCTTGGCTATTAACTATTGTGCTAAAGCAGAGCGCATTTTTGCTTAAAGTGAGTGAGATGATCATGGTTTGTTTTTAATTTGGATGTTTTGTTTGATTATTTGCTTATGATCTTTAATTTTCTTTGAGCTGAAATCAATATTAAGCATAAGATTTTTTAACAAGAAGAGAAAGTTAGCAGGTGGGAAATCAATGGGAAAAAACCTTGTTGTTTTAGAAAGGAATTTATTATTAGCAAATTATAACCAGAACCTCAAAATTACATTATGGATTTGTTTGAATTCTCCTAGATGGAACGATAATCTAAAAAAAATGAATAAAAGAAAGAAAGGGGAGATAGCTGAAAATGGATACGAGTGTCTATTGTGGGCTACTGGAAATTTTTCATTGGAGAGAAAGTCTAGGAGGCAGTACAGGACATGTGCCTTGCTGTTATCCCAAGCAAGAGTCAAGTGCATGTGATGGGGAGTGTATGCACTAGCTCCTGCCAGCCATGTAGAAAGCTACCCCTGAGCGACATTCATTCCCTGGCCCATCTGGCCTTTCACAGGGGCAACAAAGGTGGCTCCAGCAACAGGAGAAAGCTCTCAGGCAACAGAATGCAGATGCCAGAAGTTGAAAAATCAAGCTGATTTTTACCTGACCTAGTAAGATATGTGCATGTGTAAGAGTGTGTGTGTATGTGTGTGTGTGCACGTGCTCAGTCATGTTCAGCTCTTTGCAACCCCATGACCTGTAGCCCTCCGAGCTCCTATGTCTGAGGAATTTTCCAGGCAAGCATACTGAAATGGGTTGTCATTTCCTACTCCAGGGGATCTTCCTGATCCAGAGATCAAACTCACATCTCTTGTGTCTCCTACTTTGCAGGCAGATTCTTTACCGCTGAGCCACCAGGGAAGCCCTGATATAGTACGATATCAGCACTTAAAAGTAAGCTTTCTATCTCACCACAGGGGGTTTGCTCTATGGTTTATGAAAACATACCTTATCAGATCAAGAAAATGCCTGTCTATTCCTAGTATTGTGTTATTACAAGTGGGTGTTGAACTTTATCAACCCCTTTATTTGTGTCTGCTGTAAAAAAAACTGACTTATTTCTGTATTTTTCAATGGGATAAATTATAATAACTTGAATATTAAACAAAATACATATTCCCTGATTAAACAGAACATTTATGTCAATTAATTCATTTAATGTCTTGTGGAATTTAAGATTTTGGCTTCAGTATAATTTAGGAGAGAAACCAGTAACATTCTGTTCTGTTAATACTCTTGATATATTTGGCATATTGAGTATACAAGTTGGTCAATCACTCTTCCCAAATTTTCAATGTTCTGGAAAACATAATCAGAGTCTTTTCTTAAGAGGAGGAGGGTGTACTCTTTTCTTAAATAATTGCTATAATTACTCAATAATGCATTTGGAAAATTTTAAAATTATGAGTTCAATATCTAAGATTACATACAATGCTCAAGAGTTCTTTCCTTTTTGTATCACATTCAGTAGGTTACGTTTGTCTAGGAAATTATGCATTAAATTTTCAAATTTATTGGCAGGTTTTTATAGTTTTATTCTGCTTGTAATATCTGCAGGATCTATTGTAATGCCCCTATTTAATTTTGACACAGATTTCACCATTTCAGATTTTTCTCATGTTTGATTCATCAGTCTCACTGAAACATCAGTTTGATTAGATTTTTTAAAAATAACTTGTGATTTTAATTCTCTTTACTGTATGCTTGCATTTTATTAATATATGATCTATATAATTTTCATTCTTTAAATTTTCCTTGTTGTTTTTTTGTAATCTTTAATATGGCTGTTAACTTTTTAATGAACATGCTATTTTCTTTTCTTATTCATAAAATTTATCTATACTATTTACTCTGGTAATGTTTTGGCTACTTTCCAGATGTTTTAAAAGATTTTAAAATATAAAATTAAGGAAAGAAAATATGTGTAAAGTAGAGGAAACAGTAAGAATACACCCTCCTCTCATTGTTATAAAGTATAACATAAATCACTATCAATGATTGATAGTGGTCAATCTTGGTTTATGTCTATCCTTTGCAATCCATCATTTAATATTTAGGGAGATTTAATTTTGTAGCATATAATTTCATCCATAAACATGGTATTTAGCACTTAATGACAGGACACTTTTCAAACTCTTCCTTTATGTGTGTGTGTGTGTGTATTTGTGTCCACCCCTAAATGTATACATTGAAGCCTTAGCTCCTAATGTGATGATATTTAGAGACATGACTTTAGTGTGGTAATTCCATTTAGTGGAGGTTATGACTGTATAATTTCTATGATGGAAGTAGTCTTCTTATAGGAAGAGAAAGAGACAACTGAGCTTGCTCTCTCTAACATCATGTGAGGGCACAGAAAGAAGATAAGCCATCTGCAAACCAGAAACAGGACACTCATCAGAACCCAACCTTGGTGACGCTTTGATCTCAGACTCCTCAGCCTCCCAAATGACCAAACTCATTAAACTATTAATTAATAAAGTCAAGATGCTGAATCAGGTAGATCTGAAAACAAAATTTTTAATAATTGTATACAGCATCTATGAGGACAGGTTATTTTGTGTGTTTTGCAACCAAGTGTTTGCCAAGTGACTAAAACCAAGCGTAATACCTAATACATAAGAAAGGAGAAAAAAAAGGTAATGGTAAAGAAGAAAGGCAGGAAAGATGAACACTGTGCCACATACTCTTAGTGGCATTTTTACATTATTCCTAGTGTCAATTAGCAAAAGTGTTCTTTCACATAACTTAATGCCCTAGATGTTGAAGCCTTTAGACAGTCATTTTGTACCCTGGGTTTTCATTACCTCTCACTCCTTCAATTTCCCATTAACTGCATCCCACAGAGTGATGTCCTTGAAGTAATCCCATAGAAAAAGTCTTTGGGGAAATAGTGAGAAATTATTGTGATGTTTCTACAGTCAATAGTAAGATATTTTTAGTGGACATTTTCCAGTTTTATCCTCTCTGCAAACAAATCATATTTAGATACTCCAGAGAGCTTGTTTTTATTTTCTATTGCCAGATGTTTTCTATTTCAGTGACAAGAGTCTTTCTTCCATGCATATTACAAATCACATTGATTTTGAGCCATAATGGAGATGAAAATGAATATGTAAAACAAATAATATATGCCTTATTTCTATATCACAGATCTTTTTTTATTCTGTTTATACATTTAGCATACATCTACCATGAAAAATTTAGAGAATAAGAACAATAAAATAGCTGTTTATATTTATATAAAATATTTTATGTTGACATTGTTTGCTAAATGCAAGAGTAAACCATTTACAGTAAACATAAAGAGTGGCTTCTTATCATTTCAACAGATATTAATCTATGTGCATTTAGATAACTAATGCCATGATTGTTCTGAACTCTCTTGGCTATCACAGAATTCTGGACAAATAGGCCTTTTGTTGCCTATATCTAAAAATACTGAAATATTTTGGTCAACTTTAAAGAGGAACAGAGGGAAGAATATTTATTTGGGGGCATAAATTTCTAAACAGTGGCTTTACAAGATTTGAATAAAAGTTAATAGGAGTTAGAGTCAAATCCTGGGGTTCCCTAGCAACTCAGATGTTAAGGAATCTGCCTGCAATGCAGGAGAGGTGGGTTCGATCCCTAGGTCGGGAAGATCCCCTGGAGGAGGAAACAGCAACCCATTCCAATATTCTTGCCTGGAGAATTCCATGGACAGAGGAGCCTGGCAGGCTACAGTCAATGGAGGTCACAAAGAGTTGGATATGACTGAACACCTAACGCAATTACAGTTTACAGAGACAAACCCTACTCTGTTGATTCCCCAGATAGCCCAGGCCACGGTTTCCACAAGGATTTAGCCAGGAGAAGAGGGCGACAGGATGAGAGAGATGGTTGGATGTCATCACTGACTCAATGGACACATGAGTTTGAGCAAATTCTGAGAGACAGTGAAGAACAGGGAAGTCTGGTGTTCTGCAGTCCATCAGGCCTCAGAATCAGACACGAATTAGTGACTGACCAACAACTGTAAAATTGGTGTGATAGTACACCATAGCCTGGTTGTAAGGATTCAAGTGATTTCTGCATAAATTGCTGAGGAAAATATGTTGTAATTTTAGGGTTAAAAACTAGGAACTTAAACACAATTAATTATAAACTCCCCCGAAGCAATTTTACCTCAGTCGATATAAGGGCTCAACATTTAGTAAATGTTGAGTGACTGAATATGCGAATAAACAACAAAGTGGTCCAATATAATAATAACAGTTCTGACTTACATTCTCTGCATCAGCTAGCCTGGGAAGCCAAGCTAGAACTTCAAAGCAAACAGCCCAGGAAGCCAAACTATGACCTCAGTAGCAGCTGGTCTAGAATTCTCAGGACTTACTCAATGACTGACAGCTTTCCCACTTCCAAATTGGAACTCACCTGAAAAAGCCAAATATACTCTCCAAAGTAGTTACTGGTTCTAGTCAGCCTTCCTCTGTCTCCTCTTGCCAACAAACTTCAGCCAGAACATATTTAAAAACCTTTCCATTTTGTTCACTATAAAAACCTTCCTATTCTCCTGCACACTTTTGAATCTCAGCAAAAATGTAAACAATGATAGTGTATTTCCTCATTTAGGTGTTTTAATTTATTTTGAGAATGTTAAAAAAATTGACACAAAAGCCAAAATTCCATTAGTTGCTTTTTTATATTCAAGGTATCAATTACTTGTGAATCCTATATACCCTGAATAATAAAGAGGAAACTAGGAGTTTCCCGTAACGCATCTCAGAAAGAAAATCAGTTGCTATTTGTGATATGGTTAGAGTTGAATTTGGTGCAAAGTTTGATCCATAACACTTGAACATCCAGTATTATATTTTTGGTTTGTTTGGCAAGCCAATAATTCCTATATCTTAATTGCTTCATTTTAAAGAACATCTCCAGGAAGAAAATGGTCTTCAATGCTGGGAGGATGAACTGGAAACAAATTGTCATCTAGGGTTTAATATTAAAAATGCTTTCTTTGTAAAAAGAAGTACAATTTGAATGACAGTGACATGTGTTGAATAATTGAGTTTCATGTATTTTAAAAAAGAAAAAATAAACCACTTATATCTTGCTATGGAAGCATATTTAAAGCATATTTTTCCTAACTAGGAAATTAATACGATATTATGCAAAGCAGGCTTTTACATCATATGCAGTTTTAGATAAAACTGATATAAGATTTTTGACATCTTTTTTATAGATGTTATAATGTGCCTTTGTGTGGTCCTCTGGGTTCATCCTGTGCAGGGGGGTCTCCCACTTTCTGGACTTCGGTGACTGCTTCTTTTCCCAAGTTACAGAAGCCTTTAGTTATGTTTTCAAACATATCCTAAGGCCCTTTGTCTCACACTTCTTCTGGTACCCCTGTAATGCAAATATTAGTGCTCTCGATATAGCCCCAGAGGTCTTTTCAATTATCCCCATTTCTTTTCATTCTCTTTTCAGCACAGTGGCAGGGATTTCCAGTACAGTGACAGGGATTTCCACTCCTCTGCCTTCCAGCTCACTGATTCATTTCTCTGTATCATTTAGTCTACTGTTGATACCTCCTAGCGTATTTTTTTCTTCCTAATGTTATTATAATCTCCATCTCTGTTGGGTTGTTCTTTATAATTCTCTTGGTTAAAAAATTCTCACTTTGCATTCTGTGGGTCCATTCTTCTCCCGTGTTCTTTTAGCATCATTACAATCATCACTCTGAATCTCAGGTAGATTTCCTTATCTCCATTTCACTTAGTTCTTCTGGGATTTTTTCCTGGTCCTTCCTCTTCTGTCTTTTGTATAAGCTGCTGTTTTTATTTTTATGTATGTGGTAGGTTGGTTGCATTTCTTGATCTTGGAAAAGTGACCCTCTGTGGTTGTTCTGTGTGTCCCAGCAGCACACTCTCTTCTTGTTGCCAAAACTCTATCCTCTAGGGGGTCCCTCTAAGAGGGCTGCATGGGTCCTTCTGTTGTAGTGACATACTTATTTGTGTGGTCTGGAAGGCTTGGCTGGCCCACAGCCTGATTAGTTGCCATGCTCTGCCTTGTGTAAATGCTCTTGGCTGCTGGTTAGTGGGGCCTGGTCATGAGGCAGCTGACTGCAGAAATCTAGGAGGCCTTGGGCCTGATGATGCTTACTGGAGGG
Organism: Capra hircus; assembly: GCF_001704415.2. Taxonomy (NCBI): domain Eukaryota; kingdom Metazoa; phylum Chordata; class Mammalia; order Artiodactyla; family Bovidae; genus Capra; species Capra hircus. Next base: position 24,257,345 of record NC_030835.1, read on the forward strand.
CAGAGTCAGGTCCAGAAGACTCTTGGGCTCTGACCCCTTCTTGTGGGGGAAGCTATGTTCAGTGGTTATTGTCACATTACTGACAGGCAGAGCCAGGTCCTGGAGTCTGGCTATAGGCCCAAGGGATCCCAGAGCTGGTGTCAGATTTCTGGGGGAGGGGAGATGGACAGTGGGGGAGGGGTGGCTCCTAACACAGTTGGGCGTGGACTCAGATGTCCCGAAACTTGTATTGTCCTGCTAGTGGGGAAGGCCCATGCTCAGCTGGTCTCAGGGCAGTGCTGCTGTGCTCTGGGATTGTGGTTTTCTTGGGTCTGGTGTCTGTCTCCTGGAGAGTGGACCTGGGTCTTCCCCCCTGGTGGGAAAGGCTGTGTGTAGATGTGTATTTAGAGGCCCTATAGGGTCAGGAAATCTTTAGGCAGCCTACTGCTGAGGGGAGGGCTGTGTCTACCTAGGTAGTTGTCTGGCCCTAGATGGTCCCGCACAGGGTACTGGATGAGGCCAGCAATTGGTGCTGATGCGCCACCAGCAAGCTTCCATGTGAGACCATGAGCTCCTGAACAAGGCCGCTGCTGGTGCACACACCCTGCATGAGCACAGCTGCCCCAGCTCTCTAGAAGACTCTCCCAGACCAGCATGTGTGTCTGGCCCCGGTGCCTATGAAATTATTGCATTTGGCTTTTTGCTTCGTGCACATGAGATGTACCCTTTAAGAGTGAAGTCTCTATTTCCCTCAGTCCTGTGGGGTTGCTGAAATTGAAGGCCCCCGGCCTTCAAAGTCAAATGTTGTAGGGGTTTGTCTTTTTGGTTCAAGACCCAGGTCTGCAGGGCCCAGTGCAGGGTTTAAAACTCACTCTTGTGGGAGAAATGCTGCACTATAATTATTCTCTCATTTGTAGGTCACTCACCCTTGAGTGTGGGAACTGATTCTCTCTGGCATATGCCCCATTTTCCAGTCTCCTCTCCTTCTTTACATTGTTAGCTATCGAAGATCTTTTCTGGTAGAATTTGGTCTTTCGAATCGATGGCTGTCCTGGAGATAGTTATGATTTTGGTGTGCTTTTAAGTTGTTGAGTCTTGAAGGCAGCTACCAATTTGGAGTGACCTTATCTAGGTGGGGAAATGTAGGTTCCAAGACTATACTAATTCTAATGACGAATCTCAAGTGGTTGGCTGTTGAAATCACTCTCTTTCGTCATAAAGAATGCAAGGTGTTTCTAAGATAATAAAACTGCAGTGTATTTCTTATATTGAGAAAATCCTCCTCACTTTGCTGTTTTCATGTTCAAATAAAATTTTGAATTGAGAAGCTTGAGAGGAATAATGTTCATGTTAATAAGGTAACTACCTTTCTATGTTAAAGGACTCTCTACAAAGATATTTTTAGAGTGTTTTCATTTTAATCTCAAGAAAGAAAATGGTTTATTATTTTCCTGCCAAAGTCTATATTTACTTATACCTATGGCCATGGAACAACAGACTGGTTCCAAATAGGAAAAGGAGTACATCAAGGCTGTATATTGTCACCCTGCTTATTTAACTTATATGCAGAGTACATCATGAGAAATGCTGGGCTGGAAGAAGAACAAGCTGGAATCAAGATTGCCAGGAGAAATCTCAAGGACCTCACACATGCACATAATACCACCCTTATGGCAGAAAATGAAGAGGAACTAAAAAGCCTCTTGATGACAGTGAAAAAGGAGAGTGAAAAAGTTGGCTTAAAGCTCAACATTCAGAAAACGAAGATCATAGCATCTGGTCCCATCACTTCATGGCAAATAGATGGGGAAACAGTGGAAACAGTGTCAGACTTTATCTTTTTGGGCTCCAAAATCACTGCAGATGATGATTGCAGCCATGAAATTAAAAGATGCTTACTCCTGGGAAGGAAAGTTATGACCAACCTAAATAGCATATTCAAAAGCAGAGACATTACTTTGTCAACAAAGGCCCGTCTAGTCAAGGCTATGGTTTTTCCTGTGGTCATGTATGGATGTGAAAGTTGGACTGTGAAGAAAGCTGAGTGCAGAAGAATTGATGCTTTTGAACTGTGGTGTTGGAGAAGACTCTTGAGAGTCCCTTGGACTGCAAGGAGATCCAACCAGTCCATTCTAAAGGAGATCAGTCCTGGATGTTCTTTGGAAAGACTGATGCTAAAGCTGAAACTCCAATACTTTGGCCACCTCATGCAAAGAGTTGACTCATTGAAAAAGACTCTGATGCTGGCAGGGATTGGGGGCAGGAGGAGAAGGGGACGACAGAGGATAAGATGGCTGGATGGCATCACTGACTCGATGGACGTGAGTTTGGGCAAACTCCGGGAGTTGATGATGGACAAGGAGGCCTGGTATGCTGCAATTCATGGAGTCGCAAAGAATCGGATATGACTGAGTGACTGAACTGAACTGATGGTCAAGTAAAATCTTTGTTGGAAGTTTTTTATATAAAATAAAGGAGAGTTTTTGTAAAAGACTAGTGAAACTTTTGTGACAAATGGTGGTCTTTGGGATCTGTATGACAAAGTGCAGCCCAGTGTGGGAAAGGAACTCTCTCTTCAATCTGGCTTGTAACTCAGCACTGATAAAGAAATTCAATGTATGGTTGATCTTGGAACATCAATCCAGGGCATACCACCTGTGGGCCATACAATGAAAAGCATCATCAGGGAAATATGAGAAAATTTCACTTGGCTTAGGAGAAAACAGAATGTCAAAGAGGCTACTGGGTGACTACAATGACAATTAGGTTTACGAATACATGCGGGTCTCACAGAAGACTTAAGACTGGAATATATTTCACTAAGTGAAAGGTAATATAGCAAAAGGGAAAGTGAGAATAAGAACTTCAACAAATAAACATCAATGTAATTTCATAGATTAGGATTCACTGAGGTGTTCTGGTCATATTTAATGTATAATATAAATTATAAAAGATATTTGTTGGTATCTTAAATGTACATAATCAAGTTTTCTTGCAAATAAGATTTCAAAAAAATTCACTTCCAAATTATGACTATATATACTTGTCATATTAAGAAAATAATACTTAGAAGTTAGTTGTTTTATTTATGAAATTTGGAAACTGAGTTTACATATATATGAAAAATATAATATATATCCTCCCTAATTTGCATTGTTGCTATAAAATTCATAAAAAAATGTTCATCAGATATTGATTTGGCTAACTGTATGATTTTTCCTATTATGTATATTCATTAGTTTTTGAAAGGAAAGTTGGTTTATACTAATGAGTAATATAGATTTTTAATAATTGCACAATCAGTTCAGTTGCATCCCACTCTTTGTGACCCATGGACTGCAGCATGCCAGGCCTTTCTGTCCATCATCAACTCCTGGAGTTTACTCAAATTCATGTCCATTGCATCAGTGACACCATCCAACATCTCATTCTCTGTTGTCCTCTGTCATTCAATAAGTATTTGAGTATAAAACCAAAAATTCCAAAATTAGGGAAAAATTTTAAGTGCATAATTACTTAAATTATAGAATTTTCTATTGTAATTATGAAAAAATAATGAGTAGCTTAATTTTAATTTAGTTGAGCATTTAGTAACACCATTTGGTATTATAAAGTCTTTCTCAAATTAAATGAACAATGAAAATCTCTTTTTAAAAATTACTCAGCTTCAGTTCAGTTCAGCTCAGTCACTCTGTCGTGTCCGACTCTTTGCGACCCTGTGAACTGCAGCACCCCAGGCCTCCCTGTCCATCATCACCTCCCAGAGTTCACTCAGACTCACGTCCATTGAGTCAGTGATGCCATCCAGCCGTCTCATCCTCTGTCGTCCCCTTCTCCTCCTGCCCCCAATCCCTCCCAGCATCAGAGTCTTTTCCAATGAGTCAACTCTTTGCATGAGGTGGCCAAAGTATTGGAGTTTCAGCTTTAGCATCAGTCTTTCCAAAGAACATCCAGGACTGATCTCCTTTAGGATGGACTGGTTGGATCTCCTTGCAGTCCAAGGGACTCGCAAGAGTCTTCTCCAACACCACAATTCAAAAGCATCAATTCTTTGGTGCTCAACTTTCTTCACAGTCCAACTCTCACATCCATACTTGACCACTGGAAAAACCATAGCCTTGACTAGACGGACCTTAGTCGGCAAAGTAATGTCTCTGCTTTTGAATATGCTATCTAGGTTGGTCATAACTTTCCTTCCCAGGAGTAAGCGTCTTTTAATTTCATGGCTGCAATCACCATCTGCAGTGATTTTGGAGCCCAAAAAAGTAAACTCAGCCACTGTTTCCACTGTTTCCAACTATTTGCCATGAAGTGATGGGACCAGATGCCATGATCTTCGTTTTCTGAATGTTGAGCTTTAAGCCAACTTTTTCACTCTCCTTTTTCACTGTCATCAAGAGGCTTTTTATTTCCTCTTCATTTTTGCCATAAGGGTGGTTTCATCTGCATATCTGAGGTTATTGATACTTCTGGCAATCATACATTTCTTAACATCTTTGAAGGAAGATGAATTTTTATGTCATTTACAAATATTTGCTTTGCGGTTTATAATTATTTCTGAATTATAGAGTTGGAGCTTTAGAATTACATAAACTTTGGAATGACCAGATTTCAGTAGTACTCCCCAATGTTCACTAAATCATATTTTTTGCTGTTAGGTAATTTGGTCAGGCATATGGGCCATCTGTTGTATTGACTACAAGCTATCTAATCTGCTTGAACCATCTTGTTGTTGCACATAGTTTACCTCACTTATTTAATTACTACATGCTTCCAGACTTTGTGGTTTACAATATGTTCACTCTATGAAATTCTGCCCATAACACATTTCTTATTCACTGAGTGGCAACTAACATTCCTTTCTGGTTAACAGTTTGATTTGCTTGTCCTCAGTGTGGAATGATAGCACTGAATTATTTATTTGGGGGGCCAAATTTCAATATCTGTTTACTGTCAATAACAAATATGTCTATTTTTTCAAAATTATTCAATATTTTCTGTCTTGTTCAGGAAATTTGAATATCTTATGGACTCTGGGATAGCTATCATTTCTTTTTTGTTAATTTTCCTAGATATTTTAAAATTGAATATGTTAGAGAATATGAAGTTCTCTAAGAAAAAGTTATGTCTATCCTGATATTCAATGATTATTATGAATTATACCTGTTCTTGCATCTTTCTTCTATTGTAGATTATTTGCAAGTACATCATAGTCAACATCAGAGAGTTCTTTTGGATAATCCCTCTATTATATATTAAATTCCTATTTTCTTGTTTTCCACAGATTGAGATTATATCTGCTTGTATTTTTCAATTGAATAGATTTATGAAGTGTGGAAAATGAAACATGATATTTTCTGTTATCAAAGTAGTTCACATTTCATGCACTTAAATGAATTTTAAAGACTAATAACCTATTTATTTTTTTGGTTGTCCATTTATACGTTGTACAATAAAGTGATTTTTATCATTTTTAAATTCTTCTGAACCCATTAACATTTCTATACTGCTTAGCATGTACAGAAGCACTTCTCAGTCATAGAATCCTCTTAATTAATTAAATTGCTTACATTTTAATTTTTTTTTAGCTATATGAAAGGAACTGGACAACTGGGCATTTAACATTTCCCCCTATAGCACACAGGAATAGGGATAAGATGGAGCTTGGAAACATTTCCCAAGTCTTGATGACAACATTTAGGAGTCATCTTGAATTCCTTTCTTTTTTTCTTTTTTATTTTTTGTCCCAGTGTCCAAATGTGAAAAATCTGCCTCTTGCTGGGTGAGGGGTGTTTAATTCAGCGAACAATCATCTAGTACCAGTTCCTTACCAATGTATATATTCCTTTATGGTCACTTTACAGGAAGGAGTAGAAAGGCATGCAAGCTTTTAGTCAGTCATTTTGAGACAGAGATTTCATGATATTCTACCAGAGAAAGTAAATTTCCTATTATATTTGGAAACTTTTTAGTTCCAAAAGCAAGTCAAGATTTAGGCACTATTGATCACAAAGCTCTACCCCAATTCCTTTTCTAAAGGTGAGATAAATTAAAAGAGACAGTCAGCTATGAAGTAAAAGTGCTGAACAGAAACTAGATGATGTGAGGTTTAATTTTAAACTTGTTAGAAATGGTGTTTGTGACTCTGAAAAATACATTTAAGGTCTATATATCTTAGTTTATTATATGTAAAATGACACAGTTAGATTGGAAGCTCTCTAAATTTCTTTTTAGGTGCAAATTGCTTATAAATCTAAAATACAGGTTTCTCATATGAAAAATTACTTGATATGTTTAAAATAGATCCCTTACTTTAATAAATATCTATATGATGCTTAAAAGACTATAGTATTTCAATCTTTTCATTGCTTATTTTCACACTTTAAATATAGTGCAAAGTAACTGAGTAAGAAGAAAAAATGTATAATGTTATAAAGTGTTAATATCTAATAAATATATCTATCAGACATAGGATAATATAAAGATGTTATATTAACCTTGTTCTATGATGATAGGAATTAAGTTGAATAATTTGAGCAAGTCTCCAGAACCCATAAAACAGGAATAAAAAACACATTTAATTATTCATTACTGGTGAATATGCATATTATAAAATCTTTTTTTAAAAATTTAAGTTTCAGGGAGTTACGTTCTATCATGTCTACTTTCTATCTAAATTTATTGTCAGACAAAAATGTCTTCCTTTTAGTGTCTGAGCCACCAGTGAATCCTATTTTAAAATGCTCCTTTTAGATTTTAAGTGTATTTTTAATTTCTTAAAACTATAAAGTGACTTTTGAAAAATGTCTACTTTGTGTCTTCTGAATTAATTTTGAAAATTATGCAAATGATCATTATAACTATTCCTTATATTTAAGAAGCAATATGTATTTGCTAATCTGCTGAAGCTGAAACTCCAGTACTTTGGCCACCTCATGTGAAGAGTTGACTCATTGGAAAAGACCCTGATGCTGGGAGGGATTGGGGGCAGGAGGAGAAGGGGACGACAGAGGATGAAATGGCTGGATGGCATCAGTGACTTGATGGACATGAGTCTGAGTGAACTCTGGGAGTTGGTGATGGGCAGGGAGGCTTGGCGTGCTGCAATTCATGGGGTCACAACTCTATAATTCAGAAATAATTATAAACCGCAAAGCAAATATTTGTAAATGACATAAAAATTCATCTTCCTTCAAAGGTGTTAAGAAATGTATGATTGCCAGGAGAAGTATCAATAACCTCAGATATGCAGATGAAACCACCAAACTGCTTGCTCATGTGAGCAATTAGATCTAAATCACACAATTTGGTTATGAAGAATTACATCAAGACCTATGTCTTGCTGTGCCCAACAATTCCAAACTTCACCCAATCTCTATTAACTAGGCCCCTTAAAAGGCAATGTGAGCTCAGACTCCAAAACCATATAAACATCCATCTGTAATTTCCTCCTCCAAGCTCATTGGAAAAGATCCTGATGCAGGGAAAGATTAAAGGCAGGAGAAGGGGACGACAGAGGATGAGATGGTTGGATGGCATCACCAACTCGATGGACATGAGTTTGAGCAAGCTCCAAGAGATGGTGATGGACAGGGAAGCCTGGTGTGCTGCAGTCCATGGGATCCCAAAGAGTCAGACACAATTGAGTGACTGAACTGAACTGAACTGAAGCCTCTTTCAGAGTAATGTTCTCCTTTATTGTGGCATGTTTAATGATAGATGTTATTCTGGTTCTGTGTTTCATTCATGTCTGTGGAAAGCTTGAACACTGCCTGGTATGTTGCTCCACTCCATAATGTTTGTTGAAAATGAAACAATTAAGTGATTAATAATAATTTAACTTTCCCTTTACTTCTGGTATCCATGGATTTAATTCAGTTTCTTCCAGAGGTAAACTCCTGTTGATATAAGCTATATTTTATGAATCATATATTATCCACTATCTCTAAGTGCTTGTAGAGTGAAGGTTTCTGTTTTGATCTTACTGGTCTTCTCATCAAACACTAGCTCATTCAATGCTTCCAGTCAAAATTTGGAAAAGAATCAGGTGAGAGGAGAGAACAGTTTAAAGGAATGATTTAAACTTGAAAGAATTTTAAATTTCTGAGTGGTACTGAATTTTAGTCTTGGATTTACTAAATTTAGGTCTTCTTCTTGTTTCCAAGCAGATGGTGAAGCTTATGAAGAAGATAAAAATAAGCTATTGAGAAAAGAAGGAGTTACATTTCCTTTGCACATCCCAGATTGACCCGCCACTATAGGTCTTATTCAAAGACTTTTTCCAGATTCAGCTTTGAGCGTTTGAAAACTTGTCATCAGATAAATGTTAAGTATTTTTTATATGTTCTTTAATTATGGATATTTTTTCCTTTCAGAACCAGAATAACATTTATCTTATTACTGAAACTGAAAGTCACTCAGTCATGTCCAACTCCGTACCACCCCATGGACTGTATGTAGCCTTCTAGGCTCCTCTGTCCATGGAGTTCTCCAGGCCAGAGTCCTGGAGTAGGTAACCATTCCTTTCTCCAGGGGATCTTACCAACCCAGGAGTTGAACCCAAGTCTCCTGCACTCCAGGCGGATACTTGACCATCTGAGCCACCAGGGAAGTCCCTCTTATTGGTGAGCCTGAGGCGTAAGGAAAATTGTTTCGTGTTCCTCAGTCTAGACAGATTTTCTGTTTTTACTACCCTCTCTTTTCTTTCTCCCTATTAGAAAATAGTTTTCTTTTTCTTTTAAAAACTATCAGTTTAATGCTGTAATAGAAGGACAATGATATTAGAAGAATGACTGACTTAATCTTATAAATGTTCCACTTTGAAAAATCTAAACATCTTTAATGTACTAGCATAGGAGGACTTTGCTCATAAGGATCTATTGCCTTTCCATTTATCAGCTCAGTTCAGTTCAGTACAGTCATTCAGTCGTGTCTGACTCTTTGCCACCCCATGAATCGCACTACGCCAGGCCTCCCTGTCCATCACCATCTCCCGGAGTTCACTCAGACTCACGTCTGTCGAGTCAGTGATGCCCTCCAGCCATCTCATCCTCTGTTGTTCCTTTCTCCCCCTGCCCCCAATCCCTCCCAGCATCAGAGTCTTTTCCAATGAGTCAGCTCTTCACATGAGGTGGCCAAAGTACTGGAGTTTCAGCTTTAGCATCATTCCTTCCAAAGAAATCCCAGGGCTGATCTCCTTCAGAATGGACTGGTTGGATCTCCATGCAGTCCAAGGGACTCACAAGAGTCTTCTCCAACACCACAGCTCAAAAGCATCAATTCTTCATCGCTCAGCCTTCTTCACAGTCCAACTCTCACATCCATACATGACCACTGGATAAACCATAGCCTTGACTAGACGGACGTTTGTTGGCAAAGTTCCACTCACTTTAGCCTTAATCATTGGAAGTAGAAGCAAAATGAATCCCGGACTTAGAGGGAGAAGTGTAGGAAAAGGAAAGGGAGGGATTTCAAGAAGAACAGTTTATCAGCTCACATCCAAGTTGACCTGAAAGATACAAACTTTTTTAAAAAATTTTCTTTTGTGATCTGAATATTTTTGCAATAACCTATGATTTACCCCACCTACAGATCTTTTGAAAGATAGAGTTTGTACTTCACTTCAAAAATTTGGAAAATTTTGTGTCTTTAATATGACACTGATATTTGTTCCCATCCTTTTTTTATACATATCTCTTCAAAAAATGTGATGTCATGATTAACCTGCTATCTGATTTCACTTGTAGAAGTTCTACTTTTCCTAGAATACATGTGGCAGATTGTTTTGCATGACCTTATAAAGTTTAAATGATGACTGTTTGGAGGAATAACTAGGATATTGAACACATGGGACAGGTATTGGAATGATCAATATAAATGATGAGAGAAAAGGGAAAAGAAGAAAATGAGAAATGGCGCTTGAGTAAGATAATATGAAAGATCAAATACAAATCCATTGTGTTGGTTTAATACGGAGTTAGTTACAAATTGATATAACTCTTATGGCTCAAACCAAATAAGCGTTATTATTTGTCTTTTTATTTCTGGGGTACTTGGTATTATATGAATTTTTTTAATTTTTTTTTAATTTTTATTTTTATTTTATTTTACTTTATAATATTGTATTGGTTTTGTCATACATTGACATGAATCCACCACGGGTGTACATGCGTTCCCAAACATGAACCCCCCTCCCATCTCCCTCCCCATAACATCTCTCTGGGTCATCCCCGTGCACCAGCCCCAAGCATGCTCTATCCTGCATCAGACATAGACTGGTGATCCATTTCTTACATGATAGTATACATGTTTCAATGCCATTCTCCCAAATCATCCTACCCTCTCCCTCTCCCTCTGAGTCCAAAAGTCCGCTCTACACATCTGTGTCTCTTTTGCTGTCTTGCATACAAGGTCATCATTGCCATCTTTCTAAATTCCATATATATGTGTTAGTATACTGCATTGGTGTTTTTCTTTCTGGCTTACTTCACTCTGTATAATCGGCTCCAGTTTCATCCATCTCATTAGAACTGAATGCATTCTTTTTAATGGCTGAGTAATACTCCATTGTGTATATGTACCACAGCTTTCTTATCCATTCATCTGCTGATGGACATCTAGGTTGTTTCCATGTCCTGGCTATTACAAACAGTGCTGTGATGAACATTGGGGTACATGTGTCTCTTTCAATTCTGGTTTCCTCAGTGTGTATATGAATTTTAAATGAAATTTGTAAGCAATGATTATCTTTTGAAAAATTATTATAAATAATTTCATTTATAATAGACCAGTTATGCCAGTATCCTTGAATCTTTCCAACCCAGGGATCGAACCCAGGTCTCCCACATTGCAGGCAGACGCTTTAACCTCTGAGCCACCAGGGAAGCCCTAATAGAAAATGTAAGTGCTTAGTTAACTATATTGTATAGGCACTTAAGGGCTTCCCAGGTGGTGCTGGTTGTAAAGAACCTGCCTGCCAGTGCAGGAGACTTCAGAGATGAGGGTTCGATTCCTAGGTCAGGAAGATCCCCTGGAGGAAGGCATGGCAACCCATTCCAGAATTCTTGCCTGGAGAGTCCCATGGACGGAGGAGCCTGGTGGGCTACAGTCCATAGAATGGCATAGGGTTGGACATGACTGAAAGGACATGCATCATGGCACATAGGCAGTTAATGTAATTTACAAATCTAACTCCTGATTTTTAGCAGTAAAACCAATGTACACTATATCAAATCAGGTTTATTTTATAGCACTAAATCACCAAAAATGCTATTATTTATTCAACAAACAATTTGAAAATTAACAAAAGTTCAGTGGCTTCCTCTAATAATTCAAATTGTCTATAATACATACATAGCAATCAAAAGAAGAATCCTGAGGTCTATTATGATGCACCATTAATTCTTTATTAGTATAATAAGATGTTAAACAATTACAGGTTTAAGTTATGGTCTGGCTGAAAAGAAACAGAAGCCAATCAATGTAAGTATCTTTCTGCCTTTTGCTGAGTATAGCCTTTTAAAATTTCTTCAGTGTATCTTTAAATGGCAAGAAAGATTAAGTTTTACTTATTCAATATCTCTCTGTGTCTGTATTTTCTTGAAAAAGAAGCTAGTGGTTTAAGGAACTGCACAATCTTCCCATAATCTCCATAAACTAGGTATGTCAAAGTTGCTTGAAATGAATTATTCAGATAGACTTCATCTGAGCATCTTTAAAAAAGAAATTCTTACCATCCTATTTCTCTTGATTATTGGATATTCTCCACTAATTTATATCTTAAGGTCCAAAATTAGGTTGTGTTTATTGAGTAATATTTGTAGAAATTATTTGCCTTTTAAAATATGTTAATAAGACATGAATGTGAAGTATCATATCTTTTGGCAACACTGATGGATATATAATGTTCATTGAATTCCAGTCTTCATCTAAGTTATGATTTTATTCTTTTACTATGCAAAGTACTTGAGATCAAATGTTTCCCATACTTATGGACACATTCCTGTAACAACATGTTTTAAATTGAAAAAATCAAAAATAAATCCCCCTACTTGGAAACAAAATAGGCAGATGATTATCAACTCATATATCTTAACTACTTTGCAAAATGATTTCTACAGTGTTTTGAGAACTTTTAGGCTAAGAATACTGTTGAAAACAAATATGCATTTTAAAAGGCCTTATGTTAAAAGTTATTAATATAGATTATGATATGTTATTAGTATCCTACAAGGAGAGTGATTAATCATTAATTTCCAACTGTCATATCAATATAATAATGTACAGATTAATTTTTTATTTATAAAGGCAATTATCTAAAACTCATTGCTTAGATAATATGAGAATGAAAATATTTTATACTAATAAATATTACTACTCAAACAATTATTACTAACAAAATTAATAATCATTTAAATATTCTAATTGAATCTCACTTTTAAAATTTAAATTCAATGAATGGATAAGAAAGCAGTGGTACATATACACAATGGAATATTACTCAGCCATTAAAAAGAATACATTTGAATCAGTTCTAATGAAGTGGATGAAACTGGAGCCTATTATACATAGTGGAGTAAGCCAGAAAGAAAAACACCAATACAGTATACTAATGCATATATAGGGAATTTAGAAAGATGGTAATGGTAACTCTGTATGAGAGACAGCAAAAGAGACACAGATGTCTACAACAGTCTTTTGGACACTGTGTGAGAAGGCGAGGGTGGGATGATCTGAGAGAATAGCATTCTCAGATCATGTATATTATCATATGTGAAACAGATCACTAGTCCAGGTTCGACGCATAAGACAGGGTGCTCAGGGTTGTTGCAACTGGGATGACCCAGAGGAATGGGATGGCAAGGGAGGTGGGAGGGGTGTTCAGAATGGGGAACACATTTACAGCCATGGATGATTCATGTCAATATATGGCAAAACCACTACAACATTGTAAAGTAATTAGCCTCCAATTAAAATAAATAAATTAGAAACAATAAGTGAGAATTACAAAAAAAAATAAAATAGAATTTAAATTCAATAATGAAAAATTTCTCTTTATATTTACTTTCCATAAAATTAAGACAAAATAGAAGTGATCCATAATATGGAAAATGATAATGTTTAACTCTTTAAGATGTAATGTTCAGTAATAACAGTGAACAAAAACATTGTAAAATATCCCTTCCTCTGGAAAATAAGTTAAAAATTACTTGTTGAAATTAACAACAACAACAAAAAGAACAATAAATAGGGGATCTTGAGAGCAGAAAGAAATCTTGAGAAAGAGAGAGGTATTTCACTGAAAGATGATAACATGTAATACATGAAATGACTATGGAATGATCCATTGATCCATGTGTCTATTTTTATGCCAATATCATACTGTTTTAATTAAAATACTTTTGTAATACAGTTTGAAAACAGAATGTGTGATGCTTCCAGCTTTGTACTTTCTCCAGATTGTTTCAGCTCTTTGGAGTCTTTTGTTACTCTCTGCAGAGTTTAGATTTTTTTTTTTTGATTTCTGTGCAGAATGTAATTGAAATTTTGCTAGGGAATGCATTAAATCTGTAGATGGATTTGGGTAGTTTGTACATTTTGACAGTATTCATTATCCTGTCACTCAAACAACTTGGTCCTCAGGTAGCGGCATTTAAATTCTACAGGTAAAACTCTTTCAGAGAATGACAGGTGTTTTTCCCTGTCCCATCTGCTTTGAGGCCTTATTGGATAGCTATGTAAATACTGCTTTTTTTTGTTGTTGTTGTCCTACGGGACAACAAATTGAAAACTCACTGTTTATAAAACTTAGAAATAACACCTGAAACTGTAACATTCATAGAAAAAGACATAGGAAGGAAGTACCTGGTTATTAATCTTTGAAATAATTTTTTAGAGTTCACACCAAAAGCAAAGGCAACAAAAGCAAAAATAAACAAATGGGAATATATCAAACTAAAAATTTTCTGCACTGCCAGAGAAACTTCAAATAGTGAAAAGGCAGTATATGGAATGGGAGAAAATATTTTCAAGGTCATATTGAAAAGGGCTTTAATAACCAAAATATACAATAAACTTATACAGCTCAATATGAAAAAGGCAAACAGTGCAATCGAAAAATAGGCAAAGGACCTGAATAAACAGTTTTCAAAAGAATACATGAAAATCAACATGACTAATTATCATGGAAATACAAATGAAAAACACAATGAGATACCACCTCACAGTGCTAGAATGATTGTAATACATAAATTATATATATATATTTATTTATATTTATATTTATATAAAAGACAAGAGATTATGAATGCTGATGGTGATATGGAAAAAAGGGAACCCTTGTACATGATTTGTGGAAATGTAAATTGGGGCAGCCAGTACGGAAAGCAGTATGAAATTTTCTCAAGCAATTAAAGCTTAATCTATAAATATAATCCAGAAGTCCCAGTTCTGGCTGTATACCCAAAGGATATAAAATTGTTATCTCAAACAAGTAACTTTGCTTTCATGTGCCTTACAGCATTATTCACAGTAGATAAGGTATGAAAAAAAAAAGTTCATCAATGGATGAATAGATTTTAAAAAACTGTGATATACCAATACTATAGAATGTTGTTCAACCTGAAAAAGGGATGAAATCCTTTGTGTGTGTGTGTGTGTGTGTGTGTGTGACTGCATGATTGGAACTGTAAATTGTTTTGCTAAGCAAAATATGCCAGATAAAGACAAATACTATACATGGTACTACTTTATGTGGAATCTAAAAAACAGAAATCGTATAAACAGAAAAAGAGATTGTTGAATGGTGGCTCTCAGTGGTTCGGAAATAGATAAAATAGAGAAATGGTGATAGGATACAAACTTCATTCAGATGAATAAGGTCAGAGGATCTGATGTACAAGATGGTGACTATATTTGGTAACACTGTATTGAAATCTGCTAAGAGCATAGAACACAATTCCACCAAAAAGAAAAAATAAAACAAAAAACACATAAATATGTGAGGTGAAAGATGTGCTAATTAACTTAGTGGGGGAATCCTTCACAACAAATACATCAAATCATCACACTGTATACTTAAATATCTTACAATCTGATTTTAAATTATATGTCAATAAAGGTGAAAAATGTGACAATATTGAGTAGTCAATCATAATGAATGTACCATAAAAATGCAGTCGTAATAATGTGTACTGTGTACAGGGAGTTAAGAAGTATAAATGGGGATTCTCCATACTTTCTACCCAACTTTCCTATAAACCTAAACCTGCTCTAAAAAAATAAAATATATCAGTTAAGAAAGAATAAATATGAGAAATAATAGAGAAATAACTATGCTATAAAATGTTTTTAAAAACTGTTATATTAGTGGATGAGAAGTGCTGCGAAGTTTGAAAAAGAGGAAGCAGATGGCAGTAACTGAGTAAAAGAAACACAGATCTAAGATAGCAGCCACAGTACATGGCTTCCCAAAGGAGTTACCAGAGAAACTCCAAATCTGGCAAAACTCTATAAAGATAAAAGCTGGACATCAGTAATAAGAACCATATATGTAAGTGGTTGCAAATGAAATCCTCCCCCTTTCCCCCCACAGAACTCATAGCTGGCTGTTGCAGCCTCTGTGTTTAGGTAAAGTCTGAGAAACTTCTTAGAACAGTCTGCCTGAGAAGTCTAAGGAAGGCTTTTAATTCCTATGAAAATAATCAGAAAAGCCTGAGAGACTAGGGGACTTAAAGAAGTGTGGAAAGGGAAAACAGAGACTAAATCTTTCCCTTAAAGTGCAATAAGCTAATACTTTACTCTGAGACTTTATTAGAGCAGTTTGGGGGATTTTACCTGCCTGCTTATGTCAAATCCAGACTGAATATGCTGAAACACAGGATGTATTAAGTCCCAAGAGGATGGAGAGAGTGGCCATGATATTTCACTATGCTGCTCAGAAAGGGCATCTGGTTTAAAAAATATGAATTATTTATTTCTGGAACTTGCCATTTAATATTTTCTGGTTGGACTAACCACAGTAGTTTGCACTGTGGATAGGGCAGACTACTACACTGTCTTTGACTGAAACTATGAAACTATGTAATAAATTAAAGAGACCAACCTAGAGACTAAGCTCTCTAAAATTTCAGAACCAAATATAATATATATCTATATAATAACACAAAAAATTTTTGGCACCTGTTTTCTAATGTTTATATTTCAAGTTACAAATGTATAAATACAATGTAGGTTTATAAACACAACAAATAAAAGTTAAAACAGTTGTTACTACATGACAAGCATAACCAAATAGTCATATCTGATCATAAAATTCTTTTTTGTTTTAATGTTAAAATCAACTGCACATGATATTCCATTTTCATTGCTGTGATTCTTTTTTCTTTTTATGAATTTGAATTGCTCTTAAAAATTGTGTATAGATCAGAATCACATTTTTCACTGAAATCATATGGGGGAACATTTATAGCAGATCCCAGCCCCTGTTGTAAACATTCTAATGTGCTCCTCCGAGGATATGTAGTGTCTACTTCTTTGGACCAGAGGGGCCTATTTCCTAAACCCGTGGTGCACTTGTATGCGTTACACTGTTTTCAGGTGAATGACACTCCCTGGTAGCAGCTCTGAGTAAATGATTCCTGACAATTGGTATGATGATTCCATGACGTGTGTTAAATAACATTTTCCAAAGTTTTCAAGGAATAAACTCCATTTGTCTGTGGTGATAATGGGCTTGATATTGCACCCTTACTGACTGCCTTCCCTTTCACTTCCCTGACCCTGTACAGGAGCCTCCTCAATAAACTAGAACTATTCAAATCTCAGATATAGACATGCCACCACCCTTATGGCAGAAAGCAAAGAGAAACTAAAGAGCCTCTTGATGAAAGTGAAAGAGGGGAGTGAAAAAGCTGGCTTAAAACTCAACATTCAGAAAATTAATATCATGGCATCCATTACCATCACTTTATGGTAAATAGATGGGGAAACAATGGAAAGAGTGACAGACTTTATTTTCTTGGGCTCCAACATCACTGCAGATGGTGACTGCAGCCATGAAATTAAAAGACGCTCACTCTTTGGGAGGAAAGTTATGACCAACCTTGACAGCATATTAAAAAACAGAGACATTACGTTGTCAACAAAGGCCCATCTAGTCAAAACCATAAGTTTTCCAGTAGTCATGTGTGGATGTGAGAGTTGGGCCATATAGAAACCTGAGCACCGAAAATTGATGCTTTTGAATTATGGTGTTGGAGAAGACTCATGAGAGCCCCTTGGACTACAAGGAGTTCAAACCAGTCAATCCTAAAGGAAATCAGTCCTGAATATTCATTGGAAGGACTGATGCTGAAGCTGAAGCTCCAATACTTTGGGCACCTGATGCAAAGAACTGAGTCATTGGAAAAGACCCTGATGGTGGGAAAGATTGAAGGCAGGAGGAGAAGCAGATGACAGCAGATGAGATGGTTGGATGGCATTGCCGATTCGACAGACTGAGTTCAAACAAGCTCTGGGAGTTGGTGACGGACAGAGAAGCCTGACATACTGCAGTTCATGAGGTCGCAAAGAGTCAGACATGACTGAGCAACTGAACTGAACTGAGCAGAACTATTTATAGTAGGCAAGACATGGAAGAAACCTATCTACAGATGAATGGATAAAGAAAATAAAGGAATATTTCCCAGCCATGAACAAGAATGAAATATTGCCATCAGATTGCCATTAAACTGCATTAGATTATCAGATTATTCTGAGAATGCAGACAGCCTGGACAGCTCAGTAAGGTTTAAAAGTCTCACTCTGAGAATACACAAAACCCAGTATTTATTTCTCACATTCCAGCAACACCAATTGTCCTAGTGATTATTGTACTAAGTGAAGTAATTCAGACAGAGAAAGGAAAATATTGTATGATATAAATTATATGCGGAATCCAAAAACTGATGCCAATTAACTTATTTCCAAAACATAAATAGACTCAAACATAGAAAACAAACTTGTGTTTACTGAAGTGGAAAGGGAATGGGGAGGATAAAGTAGGAGCTGAGGATTAACAGATACACACTATTATATGTAAAGTAGATTTTAAAAAGATCCTACTGTAGAGCACAGGGGACTGTATTCAATATATTTTGACAATGGATAATGGAAAAGAACCTGATAAAGAGTATATACAGGTATAACTGAATTACTTTGCTGTTCACCTGAAACTAACACAACATTGTAAATTAAGTATACTTTCAAATTAAAAAAAAAAAAAAAAACCTCTACTTACTCCTCCTACTCCATGCTAAAACTGAAATTTTGAGTTTATTTTTTACTTTTATTCATCTAAACATAAATACATTTGAAAATACATATATATATTTATATATTTATCTGTGAGGGGGGTGTGTTTAACTTTAGGTAGTATTTAAATGTATGCATCTCTATCTCATTATGTAGGTAATTTGGCTGGAATTAAATTTCTAAATTTAAAATAATTTTCCCTCAGGACTTCAAAGGCTGTGCTTTGTCATCTTTTACCTTTAAAACCCACTACTGAGATGTTTGATGTAAACTTTGCTATTCATTGATATCTTGGATATCCAAGCAAGTGAATAATGTCTACCTCTTGGTATTATAGATACAACATTTTACTGAATGAAAGCATCGCATTAGCTTCATTACTTGTTTTCCTTCATAAAAGAATCATAGGCGGGCTATACAGAGACCTTCAAATGTATCTGCAATTACTTATTTCACAAAGAGAAATGTTTGAAGCAAAAGTAGGCACAAGTTGAGATATGTTAAATATAGCTTTTGTTATCCTTTGGACTCTTCTGTATGTAAAACAAATACACATATATGTTTGTGTATGTGTGTATCACATCCTTGATAACAGAAAAACACATATATTTCTTTGTAGATTTATTTTTTGAAACACAGCTTTATTACTTTGCAATTTTTCTTTTTATGTTTAGCCTAAATACAGTTAGGAATATATATAAAATAAATATTTTCAGTGGATAATGCCAATCAATGCATGAATGTGTTGAGATAAATTGAATAGAAGAGAAGATGGCACAAACCTAACAGGCAGAAATGTTTATATACCATCAACATTCAGTTCAGTTCAGTTCAGTTGCTCAGTTGTGTCTGACTCTTTGTGACCCCATTAACTGCAGCACGCTAGGCCTCCCTGTCCATCACCAACTCCCAGAGTTGACTCAGACTCATGTCCATCGAGTCAGTGATGCCATCCAGCCATCTCATCCTCTGTCGTCCCCTTCTCTTCCTGTCCCCAATCCCTCCCAGCATCAGAGTCTTTTCCAACGAGACGACTCTTCGCACGAGGTGGCCAAAGTACTGAAGTTTCAGCTTGAGCATCATTCCTTCCAAAGAAATCCCAGGGCTGACCTCCTTCAGAATGGACTGGTTGGATCTCCTTGCAGTCCAAGGGACTCTTGAGAGTCTTCTCCAACACCACAGTTCAAAAGCATCAATTCTTTGGCGCTCAGCCTTCTTCACAGTCCAACTCTCACATCCATACATGACTACTGGAGAAACCATAGCCTTGACCAGACGGACCTTAGTCGGCAAAGTAATGTCTCTGCTTTTGAATATGCTATCTAGGTTGGTCATAACTTTTCTTCCAAGGAGCAAGCGTCTTTTAATTTCATGGCTGCAATCACCATCTGCAGTGATTTTGGAGCCAAAAAATAAAGTCTGACACTGTTTCCACTGTTTCCCCTCTATTTCCCATGAAGTGATGGGACCAGATGCCATGATCTTCATTTTCTGAATGTTGAGCTTTAAGCCAACTTTTTCACTCTCCACTTTCACTTTCATCAAGAGGCTTTTTAGTTCCTCTTCACTTTCTGCCATAATGGTGGTGTCATCAGCATATCTGAAGTTATTGATACTTCCCCCGGCAATCTTGATTTCAGCTTGTGTTTCTTCCAGTCCAGCGTTTCTCATGATGTACTCTACATATAAGTTAAATAAGCAGGGTGACAATATATACCATCAACCTTACCAGAATTAATTTAGTTATGAATTTTATACTCAAAATTTAGTCTTACCACTAGCACTCATTATATGTAAAATATTTTTCTGTATTGTGAATACATTTGGTAGATTAAAGTTTCACAAGTGTTGTGTCTCCTGTAGTTTTTTTTAGCACCATAGGTCAGTGGCAGAGAAATTTTAAAAATAAATAAATAATCATGAATAGCCTGAAAAGATTTTTATTTTATAGTTTTTGCTTTATCAACTATCATATCTTGATGCAACTACAAACTTTTCTAATTTATTCTTCTTGAAAACATTATGCAAATTTAATCTATTCTACACACAAAAACCACAAGGAGATGTGCCACTATACTCATTAGCTGTAATCGGGAAATGTTCAGTTTAGCAAATGGTCAAGTCTTTGCAATTATTTTTCCATTGAAAAAATCATTTCTGTCTGCTGTTTTGAAATTATAATCATCTATGGGGGTTTGCCATATATTCTACCACTTGATGAACCCACACAATCTTCTTATTCATGTTTTGTCATTTAGAGTTTATCTTTCGAGATTTCCAAGGTTTCCTATTTTGATACTGTAAGAGCTGTGAAGCTGAAAGGTATCTCTTTCATCTGTTTTAATTTACTAAACAACACACTTTTGCATTATGATATTGGGAAAATGCAGAAAATAAAACATAAGTAGGCAAGCTTTAAATATTACTAGAACTTGAAGTTATCATCACAATACTTTGGAACATATGTTTCCAGTTTTATGTGTAAATAAATGTGTAAGCTATTTTTAAGTTAAATGAGACCTATATGATCCCATATGTCTTTTAAAATAAAATATAAAAGTAGAAATGAAATAAAGTTCCCAATGTACCCACAATCATATGGATTTCTCAGAATTTATGGAGGAGTATCAAAGGATAAGCAAAACACAAAACTAAGGTCCTCCAGTGGATAATATCCAGACACAGAGGAGCTTCATTTTCAGTTTGGTTTATTTGTGATCCTATATACCAATGAATCATTACTTAAATCACAGCTTTATTATATACCTTAATAATTTTAAAGCTATCTACCTTAATTTTCCTATATACCAATGAATCATTACTTAAATCACAGCTTTATTATATACCTTAATAATTTTAAAGCTATCTACCTTAATTCTTTATTCAAAGTTATCTTATCTATTACTGCATATAAATATTAGAATTAGTTCTTAATTATCATAACAATTTCTTCTAGGATTTCAATTGCAGTGAAGGTATAATAGAACTTATGAAGAATTTTTTTCCAATATAAAGTCTTATATCCATTAACAGCATGTTATATATCCCCTGGTGGCTCAGACGGTAAAGCGTCTGTCTACAATGTGGGAGACCTCGGTTCAATCCCTGGGTTGGGAAGATCCGCTGGAGAAGGAAATGGCAATCCACTCCAGTACTATTGCCTGGAAAATCCCATGGACAGAGGAGCCTGATAGGTTACAGTCCATGGGGTCACAAAGAGTTGGACACAATGGAGCGACTTCAGTTTCACTTTCACTATATATCATAATTTATTGAAGAGTCCTTTCATCAGTTGACAAATGTGTGGCTATTTTTCTATTTCTTAAAAATAAAAAAACACTTCTCTTCTAATATTTATTTTATATCAACACTTGCCAATATCAATGTAGTAGCAGCTAACAGTCACTTCAAGAAAGCTATTTTTTTTTCCCTGTGTGAGATTAATATACATTAAGCCTATATACAAAACATTGGTCCTTAATGAACGTGATGGCATTTTAGAAGTAATTTAAGTATGTGTATGCATGCATGCTAAGTCGCTTAAGTAGTTTCTGACGTTTTGTGACACTATGGACTGTAGTCCACCAGGCCTAGGAATGCTGGAGTGGGAATCGTATCTCTTCTTATCCATCAAAACTAGTACTTGAAAGAAATAAGTGATAGCTATTAGCTATATAGCTATAGGTGGTGCTAATGGGCTATATAGTTATAATAGCTATAGGTGGTGCTAATGGGCTTCCCTGGTGGCTCAGATGGTAAAGAAACCGCCTGCATTGTGGGAGACCTGGGTTTGATCCCTGGGTTGGGAAGATCCCCTGGAGGAGGGCATGGCAACCCACTCCAGTACTCTTGCTTGAAGAATCCCCATGGACAGAGGACAATGGACGGTTACAGTCCACGGGGTCACAGAGGGCCAGGCTTGACTGAGCAGCTAAGCGCAGCACACAGCACAGCACACAGCGGAGCAACATTAACTGGGTATTTCAGCTCTCCAGAATTAATAAAGAGAGAAACATATTATAGATTTGCACCATCCTAAAAAATATTTTAATATTGATAATAATCAAATAATAATACTGGTAGAAAATACTGTGCTTGCAATTATGATATGTTTTTTTTTTTATTGTGTGAGTTTTTGCATTTAATACTAACAAACACCCTGTAAGTTATAGAGTTTAGAACATGAATGTCGAGAGACAAATAATTTGCACAAGATTATTACTCAGTTAAGTCCCAAAGCATACAATGTAAGTTCTTTAGAATTAAAGAATCACAGTTCAGTTCAGTTCAACTCAGTCGCTTAGTCTTGTCCGACTCATTGTGACACCATGAATTGCAGCACGCCAGGCCTCCCTGTCCATCACCAACTCCCGGAATTCACCCAAACTCATGTCCATTGAGTCGGTGATGCCATCCAGCCATCTCATCCTCTGTTGTCCCCTTCTCCTCCTGCCCTCAATCTTTCCCAGCATCAGAGTCTTTTCCAATGAGTCAACTCTTCGCATGAAGTGGCCAAAGTATTGGAGTTTCAGCTTCAGCATCAGTCCTTCCAAAGACCTCCCAGGACTGATCTTTAGGACAGACTGGTTGGATCTCCTTGCAGTCCAAGGGGCTCTCAAGAGTCTTCTCCAACACCACAGTTCAAAAGCATCAATTCTTCTGCATTCAGCTTTCTTCACAGTCCAACTCTCACATCTATACATGACCACTGGAAAAACCATAGCCTTGACTAGATGGATCTTTGTTGGCAAAGTAATGTCTCTGCTTTCTAATATACTGTCTAGGTTGGTCATAACTTTCCTCCCAAGGAGTAAGCGTCTTTTAATTTCATGGCTGCAATCACCATCTGCAGTGATTTTGGAGCCCAAAGAAACAAAGTCTGACACTGTTTCCACTGTTTCCCCATCTATTTCCCATGAAGTGATGGGACCAAATGCCATGATCTTCGTTTTCTGAATTTTGAAACTTAAGCCAACTTTTTCACTCTCCACTTTCACTTTCAT
Organism: Capra hircus; assembly: GCF_001704415.2. Taxonomy (NCBI): domain Eukaryota; kingdom Metazoa; phylum Chordata; class Mammalia; order Artiodactyla; family Bovidae; genus Capra; species Capra hircus. The sequence goes on from NC_030835.1 coordinate 24,280,618, forward strand.
CAAGAGGCTTTTTAGTTCCTCTTCACTTTCTGCCATAAGGGTGGTGTCATCTGCATATCTGAGGTTATTGATATTTCTCCTGGCAATCTTGATTCCAGCTTGAGTTTCTTCCAACCCAGTGTTTCTCATGATGTACTGTGCATGTTAGTTAAATAAGCAGGGTGACAATATACAGCCTTGACGTACTCCTTTTCCTATTCGGAACCAGTCTGTTGTTCCATGTCCAGTTCTAACTGTCGCTTCCTGCCCTGCATATAGGTTTCTCAAGAGGCAGCTCAGGTGGTCTGGTACTCCCATCTATTTCAGAATTTTCCACAGTTTATTGTGATCCACACAGTGAGGCCCCATCCCATACATGAATTTGCATTTTATTTAGATTTGGCTGTGTAATACATTTACATATTGAATTTTGTGAGTTGTTTAGCATGTCACAGAGTTAGCATATTATGTAGTTAGGGGCTTGAAACTAGACAGAAAATTCTCAGTCTAGCCTCTGCCCTCTTTACCACTTTACTATTCAACTTTCCCAATTTCTTTTGTAGAGAATCCAACAAATTATCATGCACCTTTTGTTTGCCCTTCCAAAATTAGAGAAGTACTCAAGAAGAATCGTTTCATTTTTTAACCAGCTATAATTGTTGTTATTCTATGGAAAAGAAATCAGCTTTGTCTAATTACTAACAATATTTTCTATTGCTTATTCTACTGAGAAAATAAATCTAACTTCTTCTGTGTTGGGGAGAGGAAATTTTCTTCCTTCCCTTCTCAATTTGGCTAATTTAATAATGAAAATGACACAACATTAATTAACAGAAGAAAAAATAATTTTACATATGGGATATCCACATAAACCAGAGATTCCAAATATTCAGATAAATTGAAGTATATATGTCATTCTGGACTAAGGGAAAAGGATGTGGGATCTGGGACTTCAAGAGGAAAGAAGGAAATTTTAAAAGAATAATCGTTTGCTAAACAAATATTTATGTGGTCATGCAGAAAAAAATGGGCTTCCCTGGTGGCTCAGTTGTTGGTACAAAATTCAGGTGCCAACACAGGAACCTCAGGAGACACGAGTTTGATTCCTGGATCAGGAAGAGCCCCTGGAGAAGGAAATGGCAACAGCTTCAGTATTCTTGCATGGGAAATTCTAAAGATAGGGGAGCCTTGTGGGATACAGTCCATGGGGCTGCAAAGAGTAGGACAACTAAAGTGACTGAGTATGCACACAGGCAGAAAAAATAGGAAATAGAGATGAATTTTAGCAGAGATTTTCTTCTTTTTTTTTTTTTAATTTTAAAATCTTTAATTCTTACATGCGTTCCCAAACATGAACCCCCCTCCCACCTCCCTCCCCACAACATCTCTCTGGGTCATCCCCATGCACCAGCCCTAAGCATGCTGCACCCTGCGTCAGACATGGACTGGCGATTCAATTCTTACATGATAGTATACATGTTAGAATTCCCATTCTCCCAAATCATCCCACCCTCTCCCTCTCCCTCTGAGTCCAAAAGTCCATTATACACATCTGTGTCTTTTTTCCTGTCTTGCATACAGGGTCGTCATTGCCATCTTCCTAAATTCCATATATATGTGTTAGTATACTGCATTGGTATTTTTCTTTCTGGCTTACTTCACTCTGTATAATTGGCTCCAGTTTCATCCATCTCATCAGAACTGATTCAAATGAATTCTTTTTAACGGCTGAGTAATACTCCATTGTGTATATGTACCACAGCTTTCTTATCCATTCATCTGCTGATGGACATCTAGGTTGTTTCCACGTCCTGGCTATTATAAACAGTGCTGCGATGAACATTGGGGTACATGTGTCTCTTTCAATTCTGGTTTCCTCGGTGTGTATGCCCAGCAGTGGGATTGCTGGGTCATAAGGTAGTTCTATTTGCAATTTTTTAAGGAATCTCCACACTGTTCTCCATAGTGGCTGTACTAGTTTGCATTCCCACCAACAGTGTAGGAGGGTTCCCTTTTCTCCACACTCTCTCCAGCATTTATTGCTTGCAGATTTTTGGATGGCAGCCATTCTGACTGGTGTGAAGTGGTACCTCATTGTGGTTTTGATTTGCATTTCTCTGATAATGAGTGATGTTGAGCATCTTTTCATGTGTTTGTTAGCCATCCGTATGTCTTCTTTGGAGAAATGTCTATTTAGTTCTTTGGCCCATTTTTTGATTGGGTCGTTTATTTTTCTGGAATTGAGCTGCATAAGTTGCTTGTATATTTTTGAGATTAGTTGTTTGTCAGTTGCTTCATTTGCTATTATTTTCTCCCATTCAGAAGGCTGTCTTTTCACCTTGCTTATATTTTCCTTTGTTGTGCAGAAGCTTTTAATTTTAATTAGATCCCATTTGTTTATTTTTGCTTTTCTTTCCAGAATTCTGGGAGGTGGATCATAGAGGATCCTGCTGTGATTTATGTCTGAGAGTGTTTTGCCTATGTTCTCCTCTAGGAGTTTTATAGTTTCTGACCTTACATTTAGATCTTTAATCCATTTTGAGTTTATTTTTGTGTACGGTGTTAGAAAGTGATCTAGTTTCATTCTTTTACAAGTGGTTGACCAGTTTTCCCAGCACCACTTGTTAAAGAGATTGTCTTTACTCCATTGTATATTCTTGCCTCCTTTGTCAAAGATAAGGTGTCCATATGTGTGTGGATTTATCTCTGGGCTTTCTATTTTGTTCCATTGATCTATATGTCTGTCTTTGTGCCAGTACCATACTGCCTTGATGACTGTGGCTTTGTAGTAGAGCCTGAAGTCAGGCAAGTGGATTCCTCCAGTTCCATTCTTCTTTCTCAAGATTGCTTTGGCTATTCGAGGTTTTTTGCTTTTCCATACAAATCTTGAAATTATTTGTTCTAGTTCTGTGAAAAATGTTGCTGGTAGCTTGACAGGGATTGCATTGAATTTGTAAATTACTTTGTGTAGTATACTCATTTTCACTATATTGATTCTTCCGATCCATGAACATGGTATATTTCTCCATCTATTAGTGTCCTCTTTGATTTCTTTCATCAGTGTTTTATAGTTTTCTATGTATAGGTCTTTAGTTTCTTTAGGTAGATATATTCCTAAGTATTTTATTCTTTTCGTTGCAATGGTGAATGGAATTGTTTCCTTAATTTCTTTTTCTACTTTCTCATTATTCGTGTATAGGAATGCAAGGGATTTCTGTGTGTTGATTTTATATCCTGCAACTTTACTATATTCATTGATTAGCTCTAGTAATTTTCTGGTGGAGTCTTTAGGGTTTTCCATGTAGAGGATCATGTCATCTGCAAACAGTGAGAGTTTTACTTCTTCTTTTCCAATTTGGATTCCTTTTATTTCTTTTTCTGCTCTGATTGCTGTGGCCAAAACTTCCAGAACTATGTTGAATAGTAGCGGTGAAAGTGGACACCCTTGTCTTGTTCCTGACTTTAGGGGAAATGCTTTCAATTTTTCACCATTGAGGATAATGTTTGCTGTGGGTTTGTCATAGATAGCTTTTATTATGTGGAGGTATGTTCCTTCTATTCCTGCTTTCTGGAGAGTTTTTATCATAAATGGATGTTGAATTTTGTCAAAAGCCTTCTCTGCATCTATTGATATAATCATATGGCTTTTATTTTTCAATTTGTTAATGTGGTGAATTACATTGATTGATTTGCGGATATTGAAGAATCCTTGCATCCCTGGGATAAAGCCCACTTGGTCATGGTGTATGATCTTTTTAATGTGTTGTTGGATTCTGATTGCTAGAATTTTGTTGAGGATTTTTGCATCTATGTTCATCAGTGATATTGGCCTGTAGTTTTCTCTTTTTGTGACATCTTTGTCAGGTTTTGGTATTAGGGTGATGGTGGCCTCATAGAATGAGTTTGGAAGTTTACCTTCCTCTGCAATTTTCTGGAAGAGTTTGAGGAGGATAGGTGTTAGCTCTACTCGAAATTTTTGGTAGAATTCAGCTGTGAAGCCTTCTGGACCTGGGCTTTTGTTTGCTGGAAGATTTCTGATTACCGTTTCAATTTCCGTGCTTGTGATGGGTCTGTTAAGATTTTCTATTTCTTCCTGGTTCAGTTTTGGAAAATTGTACTTTTCTAAGAATTTGTCCATTTCTTCCACGTTGTCCATTTTATTGGCATACAACTGCTGATAGTAGTCTCTTATGATCCTTTGTATTTCTGTGTTGTCTGTTGTGATCTCTCCATTTTCATTTCTAATTTTATTGATTTGATTTTTCTCTCTTTGCTTCTTGATGAGTCTGGCTAATGGTTTGTCAATTTTATTCATCCTTTCAAAGAACCAGCTTTTGGCTTTGTTGATTTTTGCTATGGTCTCTATTGTTTCTTTTGCATTGATTTCTGCCCTAATTTTTAAGATTTCTTTCCTTCTACTAACTCTGGGGTTCTCCAACTCTTCCTTTTCTAGTTGCTTTAGTTGCAGAGTTAGGTTATTTATTTGACTTTTTTCTTGTTTCTTGAGGTATGCCTGTATTGCTATGAACTTTCCTCTTAGCACTGCTTTTATAGTGTCCCACAGGTTTTGGGTTGTTGTGTTTTCATTTTCATTAGTTTCTATGCATATTTTGATTTCTTTTTTGATTTCTTCTGTGATTTGTTGGTTATTCAGAAGTGTGTTGTTCAACCTCCATATGTTGGAATTTTTAATAGATTTTCTCCTGTAATTGAGATCTAATCTTAATGCATTATGGTCAGAAAAGATGCTTGGAATGATTTCGACTTTTTTGAATTTATCAAGTTTAGATTTATGGCCCAGGATGTGATCTATCCTGGAGAAGGTTCCATGAGCACTTGAAAAAAAGGTGAAATTCATTTTTTTGGGGAGAAATGTCCTATAGATATCAATTAGGTCTAACTGATCTAATGTATCATTTAAAGTTTGCATTTCTTTGTTAATTTTCTGTTTAGTTGATCTGTCCATAGGTGTGAGTGGGGTATTAAAGTCTCCCACTATTATTGTGTTATTGTTGATTTCCCCTTTCATACTTGTTAGCATTTGTCTTACATATTGCGGTGCTCCTATATTGGGGGCATATATATTTATAATTGTTATATCTTCTTCTTGGATTGTTCCTTTGATCATTATGTAGTGGCCTTCTTTGTCTCTTTTAAACAGCCTTTGTTTTAAAGTCTGTTTTATTGGATATGAGTATTGCCACTCCTGCTTTCTTTGGGTCTCTATTTGCGTGGTATATCTTTTTCCAGCCCTTCACTTTCAGTCTGTATGTGTCCCTTGTTTTGAGGTGGGTCTCGTAAGCAGCATATAGAGGGGTCTTGTTTTTGTATCCATTCGGCCAATCTTTGTCTTTTGGTTGGGGCATTCAACCCATTTACGTTTAAGGTAATTATTGATAAGTATGATCCCGTTACCATTTACTTTATTGTTTTGGGTTCGGGTTTATACACCCTTTTCGTGTTTCCTGTCTAGAGAATATCCTTTAGAATTTGTTGGAGAGCTGGTTTGGTGGTGCTGAATTCTCTCAGCTTTTGCTTGTCTGTAAAGCTTTTGATTTCTCCTTCGTATTTGAATGAGATCCTTGCTGGGTACAGTAATGTGGGCTGTAGGTTATTGTCTTTCATCACTTTAAGTATGTCTTGCCATTCCCTCCTGGCCTGAAGAGTTTCTATTGAAAGATCAGCTGTTATCCTTATGGGAATCCCCTTGTGTGTTATTTGTTGTTTTTCCCTTGCTGCTTTTAATACTTGTTCTTTGTGTTTGATCTTTGTTAATTTGATTAATATGTGTCTTGGGGTGTTTTGCCTTGGGTTTATCCTATTTGGAACTCTCTGTGTTTCTTGGACTTGGGTGATTATTTCCTTCCCCATTTTAGGGAAGTTTTCAACTATTATCTCCTCAAGGATTTTTTCATGATCTTTCTTTCTGTCTTCTTCTTCTGGGACTCCTATAATTCGAATGTTGGAGCGTTTCATATTGTCCTGGAGGTCTCTGAGATTGTCCTCATTTCTTTTAATTCATTTTTCTTGTTTCCTCTCTGATTCATTTATTTCTACCATTCTATCTTCTATTTCACTAATCCTATCTTCTGCCTCCGTTATTCTACTAATTGTTGCCTCCAGAGTGTTTCTGATCTCATTTATTGTGTTATTCATTATATTTTGACTTTTTTATTTCTTCTAGGTCCTTGTTAAACCTTTCTTGCATCTTCTCAATCCTTGTCTCTAGCCTATTTATCTGTGATTCCATTTTGATTTCAAGATTTTAGATCATTTTCACTATCAATATTCAGAATTCCTTCTCCGGTAGATTCCCTACTTCTTCCACTTTTGTTTGGTTTGGTGGGCAACTCTCCTGTTCCTTTACCTGCTGTGTATTCCTCTGTCTCTTCATCTTGGTTATATCGCTGCGTTTGGGGTGGCCTTTTTATATTCTGGTAATTTGTGGAGTTCTCTTTATTATGGAGCTTCCTCACTTTGGGTGGGGTTCTATCAGTGGCTTGTCAAGGTTTCCTGGATAGGGAGGCTTGTGTTGGAGTTTTGGTGGGTGGAGCTGGGTTTCTTCTCTCTGGAGTGCAGTGGAGTGACCCGTAATGGGTTATGAGACATCAAAGGTTTGGGGATAATTTTGAGCTGCCTGTATATTGAAGCTCAGGGGAGTGTTCCTGTGTTGCTGGAGAATTTGCGTGGTATGTCTTGTTTTGGAACTTGTTGGCCCTTGGGTGGAGCTTGGTTTCGGTGTAGGTATGAAGGCATTTGATGAGCTCCTATTGCTTAATGTTCCCTGAATTCAAGAGTTCTCTAATGTTTTCAGGCTTTGGATTTAAGCCTCCTGCTTCTGGTTTTCAGTTTTATTTTTACAGTAGCCTCTAGACTTCTCCATCTATACAGCACCGATGATAAAACATCTAGGTTAAAGATGAAAAGTTTCTCCACATTGAGGGACACTCAGAGAGGTTCACTGAGTTATAAGGAGAAGAGAAGATGGAGGAGGTAGTTAGAGGTAACTGGAATGAGGTGCGGTGAGATCAAAAGAGAAGAGAGCAAGCTAGCCAGTAGTCACTTCCTTATGTGCGCTCTATAGTCTGGACCACTCAGAGGTATTTACAGAGTTATACGGGGAAGAGGAGAGGGAGGAAGTAGACAGAGGTGACCAGGAGGATCAGAGAGATGAATGAGTAGGAGAGAGACAAATCCTGCCAGTAACCTGTTCCTTAGGTGTTCTCCACCGTCTGGAACACACAGAGATTCACAGAGTTGGATAGAGGAGAGATGGGGGAGAAAAGAGACAGAGGCCACCTGGTGGAGAAAAAGGAGAGTCCAGAGGAGGAGAGAGTGGTCAAGCCAGTAATCTCGCTCTCAGGTAAACTGGGGTAGTGAAGTTTGGGTTTTTAAATGTACAAAATTGACAACAAAAACCTAAGAGCAAAGATTAAAAATCTAGAGTAGAGGTTGGATTTTCAAAGATACAATATTAAAGAGAAGCAGAAAGAAAAAGGAAGAAAGAGAAAAAAATAAATAAAAAAGATAGGAAAAGAATTATTAAAAAACAAACAATCAAAAAAACAAAACAAAACAAAACAAAACAAAAAACCATCAACAACCATCCAAAGACTGTATATGGTGTTTGCCTTAAAAAAAAAAAAAAAAGTCTTAAAAAAATATATATATAGTAATAATAGGTTATAGAAATAAAAATTAGAGGAGAAATAGAAGACTTAACAATTAAAAAAAAGTTAGAAAAAAAAAGAAAAAAAAAGGAATGATTTTTAAAAATATTAAAATTATATCTGGCCCTTTCTGGTGTTATGGGCCATGTGGGATCACTTCCAAGGTGGTTCCCTCTGTTTAACTTCTTCTGTTTGCTGGTTTTTTAGGCTCACTAGTTCAGTCGCGCTGTGGGGAGGGGGGATGCTGCAAACAAATAGCACTGTCGTGTGCACACAGTATCTCTGCCCCGCTTGACCTGTCCTTTCTCGCGGTGCACAAACCGCTCCGGCTCTAGGATGCTCAGCCGGGAACCATCTGGGGCCAGCCCTAGGCTGCGTGCACTTCCCTGGACCAAGCCGCTCAGGTTCGGCGCTCAGGCAGCCCTCAGAGGCACAGATTCGGCTGGAACTGCACTTTGTGCCCTTTCCAGGTCCGAGTAGCTCAGGAGTTTGGCGAGCGTGATCGCCGCGGCTTGTCACCTTTACTGCCGCTGCTGCTCAGCTTTCTGGGTGGACCACTGGCGCACCCCGTGAGGCAAATTGTGACTGTCCAGCACCCCCAGAAGTCTTAGCAAAGGAGCTTGCTTGCAGTTAGGTAAGTAAAGTCTCTCTGGGTCTGCAATTGCCCCTTTCCAGTCCTTACGGCTCTGGCTGCCTGTCCCCGGCGGGGGATGGTCTGCAGCCGGCTTTTTCCGTTCCGTCCTTGTTCTGTGCTCGGTCCTGGCGGTGTCTTATGTTCGAGCTTATCGCGTGGTAGCTATCCCACAGTCTGGTTTGCTAGCCCAAGTTAGATCGTTCTGGTTGCGCGTGGGGCGTTCCTGCCCGATTCTTACAAAGCTCTGCAGCCCGCGCCTCCCGCGCGTCCCTGCCCTGCCCCCACTTCCCAATGGCCGATGCAGGCGTCTGTGCTGCTTTTCCGCTGGGGGAGTTACTGTTGGGCTTGTAATCTGTTGGTTTTAATTATTTATCTATTTTTCCTTCCTGTTATGTTGCCCTCTGTGTTTTCAAGGCTCGCCACAGACTCGGCAGGGAGAGTGTTTCTTGGTGTTTGGAAACCTCTCTTCTTAAAATTCCCTTCCTGGGATGGGCTTCCCTTCCTGGGACGGAGCTCCCTCCCCACCTCCTTTGTCTCCTTTTTCATCTTTTATATTTTTTCCTACCTGTTTTTGAAGACAATGGTCTGCTTTTGTGGTTGCCTGATGTCCTCTGCCAGCCTACAGAAGTTGTTTTGTGAATTTTGCTCAGCGTTGAAATGTTCTTTTGAGGAATTTGTGACGGAGAAAGTGGTCATCCCGTCCTATTCCTCCGCCATCTTTCCCTCCCCCCCCAGCAGAGACTTTCTTAGATTTCTCTATGTCTACCACACCTCATTCCTATTATACTACAGATATTTCCAGCGATAATTATCATTCCTGGATTAAGCAATCCCTCTAATTTCTTTTAGGCAATTAAAGGAGAGGAAAAAGAGATAGCTCCTTACTCTTCTGTTTCTTCCTCATGGCAAAGAGACACATTTTGAAGAGGCAAATATTGCTTACTACACCTTGAGATGCCTTCCTTATAAACATTTCAATGCTAGCTTTTTGTCACCATTTTTTCAAGGATACATAGCCAATTTATTAAATCTATTTCTAGTGGTTTTTATTGTCACCCTGCTTATTTAACTTATATGCAGAATACGTCATGGGAAATGCTGGATTCGATGAAGTGCAAGCTGGAATCAAGATTGCTGGGAGAAATATCAATAATCTCAGATATATAGAGGACATCACCCTTATGGCAGAAAGTGAAGATTAACTAAAGAGCCCCTTGATGAAAGTGAAAGAGAAGAGTGAAAAAGTTGGTTTCAAACTCAACATTCAGGAAACTAAGATCATGATATCTGGACCCATCACTTCATGGTGAACAGATGGGGAAACAATGGAAACAGTGACAGACTTTATTTGGGCTCCAAAACCACTGCAGATGGTAACTTCAGCCATAAAATTAAGAGATGCTTGCTCCTTGGAAGAAAAGATATGATCAACCTAGACAGGATATTAAAAAGCAGAGACCTTACTTTGACATTACTTTGTCAACAAAGGTCCATTTAGTTAAAGCTTTGGTTTTTCCAGTAGTCATGTATGGATGTGAGAGTTGGACCGTGAAGAAAGCTGAGGACTGAAGAATTGATGCTTTTGAACTGCGGTGTTGGAGAAGACTCTTGAGAGTCCCTTGGACTGCAAGAAGATCCAACCAATCTGTCCTAAAGGAAATCAGTCCTGAATATTCATTGGAAGGACTGATGCTGAAGCTGAAACTCCAATATTTTGGCCACCTGATATGAAGAACTGACCCATTTGAAAAAACCCTGATCCTGGGAATGATTGAAAGCAGGAGGAGAAGGGGATTACAGAGAATGAGATGGTTGGATGGCATCACCCACTCGATGGATATGAGTTTTAGCAATCTCTGGGAGTTGGTGATGGACAGGGAAGCCAGGCATGCTCTAATCCATGGGGTTGCAAAGTGCTGGACAGGACTGAGTGACTGAACTGAACTGAACTAAGTGATTTTTATATTTTTGTTCACAGCCTTCTTTCAGATGTTCTACTTCTCATTGGGTAATTTTGAAATACTTTCATTCATTAATAAATTGATAAAACTGTATTGAGAATCGATCATCTGTGCTGTGTGCTAGGGAAAGAATTAGGAGCAGCAAGATCTGCATGTCCTTGCTTTGGTGATTTGGGGAGTTGAACTAATAGATGATATTTAAACCATAACTCTATACAGACTATCATTTCCCTTCTTCTGCCTATTATGATTCTATTATTATAGACAGGCTGTTTATTTATGTATCTGTTTTTGTTCACTATATGGCAATAGACCAGTATTCATCACTGAATTCTGGAAGTAGATGGACCTTTGTTGGCAAAGTAATGTCTCTGCTTTTTAATATGCTATCTAGGTTGGTCATAACTTCCCTTCCAAAGAGTAAGCGTCTTTTAATTTCATGGCTGCAGTCACCATCTGCAGTGATTTTGGAGCCCCCCCAAAATAGAGTCTGATACACTTTCCACTGTTTCCCCGTCTATTTCCCATGAAGTGATGGGACAAGATACCATGATCTTAGTTTTCTGAATGTTGAGTTTAAGCCAACTTTTTCACTCTCCTCTTTCACTTTCATCAAGAGGCTTTTTAGTTCCTCTTCACTTGTTACATGAGTGCAGTTGTGCAATAGCTCGAACGTTCTTTGGCATTGCCTTTCTTTTGGATTGGAATGAAAACTGACCTTTTCCAGTCATGTAGCCACTGCTGTGTTTTCCAAATTTGCTGGCATATTAAGTGCAGCACTTTCACAGCATTGTCTTTTAGCATTTAAAATAGCTCAAATGGAATTCCATCACTTCTACTAGCTTTGTTTTTAGTGATGCTTCCTAAGGCCCTCTTGACTTCACATTCCAGGATATCTGGCTTTAGGTGAGTGATAACACCATCGTGATTGTCTGGGTCATGAGATCTTTTTGTATAGTTCTGTGTATTCTTGAAACCTCTTTTTAATATCATCTGCTTCTGTTAGGTCCATACCATTTCTGTCCTTTATTGTGCCCATCTTTGCATGAAATATTCCATTGATATCTCTAATTTTATTGAAGAGATTGTTTTCCTCTATTTCTTTGCATTGATCACTGAGGAAGTCTTTCTTATCTCTCCTTGCTGTTCTTGGAATTTTCCATTCAAATAATACCATCTATAAAATTTCATTTAACCTCATAGTCCACCCTGAAGAGTGATATAAAGGCAATATGGAAGATAAACTCCATTTTAAAGGTAAAGATATTCAATTTCAGAAAAAAATAAGTAATCTGAACAAGCTCAGAGTTGGTTACTACTGGTGCTATCTTCAGAATTCTGCTCTAAGTCTACTTTTCACTCTTGTATGCTGGAATATTGTTCAGAGAATATGACCAGTGGTCATAATTTATTTATTGCTCCATTTTTTAAAGTTCTTTCTACTTTTAATTATTTGTATAGCACCATTTATATTAGTAAGCATTACTATATTATTACACAAGTAAACACATATACATTAACAATATATTCTCTGTGAATACAGCTTAATGATTTTATTTTAGGGTGAAAATAAAATAGGGCTTCCCTGGTGACACAAACTGTAAAGAATTTGCCTGCAATGTAAGAGACTTGGGTTCAATCCTGGGTCAGAAAGATGCCCTGGAGAAGGGAATGTCAACCCTCTCCAGTATTCTCCCCTGGAGAATTCCATGGACAGAGGAGCCTGGTGGGCTACACTCCACAGTGTCACAAAGATTTGGACAAAACAGCAACAAGCACACACAGAAATAAAATAAGCCCTAATTCATCCTGCTGAGAACGTTATGACAATGGTGTGCTTTGTAAATCTTATTAACAGGAAACTTTGATTCCTTAATATAGCATTAGAAATTCTGAAAATTTCTCCATGGTCCAATTTTGGCTATTGTCATTAAACTGATATTGTGACTTTTAGAAGACTTTATTAGGTACATTTTCATAGGTAAGATTTGATGTAATTTTTTCACAATTCTTAAACTTAGCTATAATTTTGGCAAAGAATTTAATGATTTATGCAATGAAAGATGAAAAGTGGTTTAATGACATTGTATTCAACATAGAACTCATGAATAGATGATTGTACTTTAGAAACTGATGTGAAGATTCATTTGTTATTTTCCTTGTTTTTTTTTTATTTTATTTTACTTTATTTCACTTTACAATACTGTATTGGTTTTGCCATACATCAATATGAATCCATCATGGGTGTACACATGTTCCCAATCCTGAACTGCCCTCCCACCTCCCTCCTTGTTTTTAAATCCTTAAGATAGATTAATTTGCAACATAGACATCTGGCCATAATATTATTGGTGACATCATTAAGGATACAATAAATGCATGTTTTTGAGGAAACCAAAAAAGTAATTTTGTGAAATGTATGAGAAACATATCATTTCTGTACACAAGAACTAAAATAATGTTAAAACATGTCTCTGCTTTGGTTTCTTCTTTTGATGATTTTAAGTTTATTTTAGAACTACTACATGCTAGATGGTTTAAAAAATTATTGATTTTAGCATAGGTAATATTTGTGAAATTCTGACTGCTTTCATCAGTGATTGAATTAGAATTATTCTATATTCTCTTCCTATTTCTTCATTGTGGTTTTACTGGGATTACATAAAACTGAAAGTACAGCGTTTTGAGCAGAATACTGGAGAGTGTAGCCTTTCCCTTCCCCAAGGGATCTTCCCAAAGCAGGGATCAAACCCAGGTCTCCCACATTGCAGGTAGATTCTTTAACAGCTGAGCTACCAGGGAACAGTGCAGGAGCTGTGCAGGAGCACGGAACAGCTGAGAGGAGCTACCTCATGTCCAAGGTAAGAGAAACACAAGTAAGATGGTAGGCACTGAGAGAGGGCATGAGACGGCAGACAGACTGAAACCACAATCACAGACAAGTAATCACAGACAAGTAGCCATCTGATCACATGGACCACAGCCTTGTCTAACTCAGTGAAACTAAGCCATGCCATGTGGGGCCACCCAAGATGGAAAGGTCACGGCGGAAAGGTCTGACAGAATGTGGTCCACTGGAGAAGGGAATGGCAAACCACTTCAGTATTCTTGCATTGAGAACCCCATGAACAGTATGAAGGCAAAAGATAGGACACTGAAAGATGAACCCCTAGGTCGGTAGGTGCCCAATATGCTACTGGAGATCAGTGGAGAAATAACTCCAGAAAGAAGGGATGGAGCCAAAGCAAAAACAACACCCAGATGTGGATGTGACTGGTGATAGAAGTAAGGTCTGATGCTGTAAAGAACAATATTGCACAGGAACCTGGTGTTAAGTCCATGAACCAAGGCAAATTGGAAGTGGTCAAACAGGAGATGGCAAGAGTGAACATCGACATTCTAGGAATCAGCAAACTAAAATGGACTGGAATGGGTGAATTTAACTCAGATGACCGTTACGTCTACTACTGAGGGCAGGAATCCCTTAGAAGAAACGGAGTAGCCATCATAGTCAATAAAAGATTCTGAAATGCAGTACTTGGATGCAATCTGAAAAATGACAGAATGATCTCTGTTTGTTTCCAAGGCAAACCATTCAGTTTCACAGTTATCCAAGTCTATTCCCCAACCAGTGATGCTGAAGAAGCTGAAGTTGAACAGTTCTGAGGACCTACAAGACCTTTTAGAACTAACACCCAGAAAAGATGTCCTTTTCATTATAGGGGACTGGAATGCAAAAGTAGGAAGTCAGGAAACATCTGGAGTAACAGGCAAATTTGGTCTTGGAGTACAGAATGAAGCAGGGCAAAGACTAATAGAGTTTTGCCAAGAGAATGCACTGGTCATAGCAAACACCCTCATTCAACAACACAAGAGAAGACTCTACACATGGACATCACCAGATGATCAACACTGAAATCAGATTGATTATATCTTTGCAGCCAAAGATGGAGAAGCTCTATGCAGTCAACAAAAACAAGACCAGGAGCTGACTGTGGCTCAGATCATGAACTCCTTATTGCCAAATTCAGACTTAAATTGAAGAAAGTGGGGAAAACCACTAGATCATTCAGGTATGGCTTAAATCAACTCCCTTGTGATTATACAGTGTAAGTGAAAAAAAATATTTAAGGGACTAGATCTGATAGACAGAGTGCCTGATGAACTACAGATGGAAGTTCATGACATTGTACAGGAGACAAGGATCAAGACCATCCCTAAGAAAAAGAATTGCAAAAAAGCAAAATGGCTATCTATGGAGGCCTTGCAAATAGCTGTGAAAAGAAGAGAAATGAAAAGCTAATGATATTTAGAAAGATGGTAATGATAACCCTGTATGCAAGACAGCAAAAGAGACACAGATATAAAGAACAGAATTCTGGACTCTGTGGGAGAGGGAGAAGGTGGGATGATTTGGGTTAATGGCACTGAAACATGTATACTATCATGTAAGAAATGAATTGCCAGTCTAGGTTTGATACAGGATACAAGATGCTTGGGGCTGGTGCACTGGGATAACCCAGAGAGATGATATGGGGACGGTGGTGGGAGGGGGATTCAGGGTTGGGAACTCATGTACACCTGTGGTGGATTCATATCAATGTATGGCAAAACCAATACAGTATTGTAAAGTAATAATAATAATAATAATAATAATAATAATAAAAGAAAGTTAAAAAAAAAAGAAAAGAGTTGTATAACTTGTTTGTATATTTCTGAGATTAGCTGTTGGTCAGTTGTTTCATTTGCTATTATTTTCTCCCATTCAGAAGGCTGTCTTTTCACCTTGCTTATATTTTCCTTTGTTGTGCAGAAGCTTTTAATTTTAATTAGATCCCATTTGTTTATTTTTGCTTTTATTTCCAGAGTTCTGGGAGGTGGATCATAGAGGATCCTGCTGTGATTTATGTCAGAGAGTGTTTTGCCTATGTTCTCCTCTAGGAGTTTTATAGTTTCTGGTCTTACATTTAGATCTTTAATCCATTTTGAGTTTATTTTCATGTGTGGTGTTAGAAAGTGATCTAGTTTCATTCTTTTACAAGTAGTTGACCAGTTTTCCCAGCACCACTTGTTAAAGAGATTGTCTTTACTCCATTGTATATTCTTGCCTCCTTTGTCAAAGATAAGGTGTCCATATGTGTGTGGATTTATCTCTGGGCTTTCTACTTTGTTCCATTGATCTATATTTCTGTCTTTGTGCCAGTACCATACTGTCTTAATGACTGTGGCTTTGTAGTAGAGCCTGAAGTCAGGCGAGTTGATTCCTCCAGTTCCATTCTTCTTTCTCAAGATTGCTTTGGCAATTCGAGGTATTTTGTATTTCCATACAAACCTTGAAATTATTTGTTCTATTTCTGTGAAAAATATCGCTGGTAGCTTGATAGGAAACAACTGACAAACAACTAATCTCAAAAATATACAAGCAAATTATGCAGCTCAATTCCAGAAAAATAAACGACCCAATCCAAATATGGGCCAAAGAACTAAATAGACATTTCTCCAAAG
Source organism: Capra hircus (assembly GCF_001704415.2). Classification (NCBI taxonomy): domain Eukaryota; kingdom Metazoa; phylum Chordata; class Mammalia; order Artiodactyla; family Bovidae; genus Capra; species Capra hircus. The sequence continues at coordinate 24,296,367 of NC_030835.1, forward strand.
AAGACATACGGATGGCTAACAAACACATGAAAAGATGCTCAGCATCACTCATTATTAGAGAAATGCAAATCAAAACCACAATGAGGTACCACTTCACACCAGTCAGAATGTCTGCGATCCAAAAATCTGCAAGCAATAAATGCTGGAGAGGGTGTAGAGAAAAGGGAACCCTCCTACACTGTTGGTGGGAATGCAAACTAATACAACCACTATGGAAAACAGTGTGGAGATTCCTTTAAAAATTGCAAATAGAACTACCATATTACCCAGCAATCCCACTTCTGGGCATACACACCAAGGAAACCAGAATTAAAAGAGACACATGTACCACAATGTTCATTGCAGCACTGTTTATAATAGCCAGGACATGGAAACGTACATATACACAATGGACTATTACTCAGCCATTAAAAAGAATACATTTGAATCAGTTCTGATGAGATGGATGAAACTGGAGCCGATTATACAGAGTGAAGTAAGCCAGAAAGCAAAACATCAATACAGTATACTAACACATATATATGGAATTTAGAAAGATGGCAATGATGACCCTGTATGCAAGACAGCAAAAAAGACCCAGATGTGTAGAGCAGACTTTTGGACTCAGAGGGAGAGGGAGAGGGTGGGATGATTTGGGAGAATGGCATTGAAACATGTATACTATCATGTAAGAATCGAATCACCAGTCTATGTCCGATGCAGGATACAGCATGCTTGGGGCTGGTGCACAGGGATGACCCAGAGGGATGTTGTGGGGAGGGAGGTGGGAGGGGGGTTCATGTTTGGAATCGCATGTTCACCCGTGGTGGATTCATGTCAATGTATGGCAAAACCAATACAGTATTGCAAAGTAAAATAAAGTAAAAATAAAAATTAAAAAAAAAAGAAAAGAAAATGATAAAAGAAAAGGTATACCCATTTGAATGTGGACTTCCAGGGGGTAGCAAGTAGAGATAAGAAAGCCTTCCTCAGTAATCAATGCAAAGAAATAGAAGAAAACAATAGAATGGGAAAGACTAGAGATCTCTTCAAGAAAATTAGAGATACTAAGGGAACATTCTATGCAAAGATGGGCTCAATAAAGGACAGAAATGATGTGAACCTAACAAAAGCAGAAGACATTAGGGTGGCAAGTATTCACAGAAGAACTTTACAAAAAAGATCTTCATGACCCAGATAATCATGATGCTGTGATCACTCACCTATAACCAGACATCCTGGAAAATGAAGTCAAGAGGACCTTAGGAAGCATCACTACTAGCAAAGCTAGTGGAAGTGATGGAATTCCAGTTTAGCTATTTCAAATCCTGAAAGATGATGCTGTGAAAGTGCTTCACTCAATATGCCAGCAAATATGGAAAATTTAGCAGTATCCACAGGACTAGAAAATGTCAGTTTTCATTCCTGTCCCCAAAAAAGCCAGTGCCAAAGAATGCTCAAGCCACTGCACGATTGCCCTCGTCTCACATGCTAGCAAAGTAATGCTCAAAATTCTCCAAGCCAGGCTTCAGCAATACATGAACCACGAACTTCCAGAGGTTCAAGCTGGTTTTAGAAAAGAGAGAGGAACCAGAGATCAAATTGCCAACATCTGCTGAATCATTGAATAAAGGAAGAGAGTTCCAGAAAAACATCTACTTCTGCTTTATTGACAAAACTTTTGACTGTGTGGATCACAATAAACTGTGGAAAATTCTGAAAGAGATGGGACTACCAGACCACCTAACCTACCTCTTGAGAAACCTGTATGAAGATCAGGAAGTAACATTTAGAACTGGACATGGAAAAACAAATTGATTCCAAATAAGAAAAGGAGTATGTCAAGGCTGTATACTGTCACCCTGCCTATTTAATTTATATGTAGAGTACATCATGAGAAACGCTGGGCTGGAAGATGCACAAGCTGGAATCAAGATTGCTGGGAGAAACATCAATAACCTCAGATATACAGATAACACCACCCTTCTGGCAGAAAGTGAAGAAGAACTAAAAAGCCTCTTGATGAAAGTGAAAGAGGAGACTGAAAAAGTTGGTTTAAAGCTCAACATTCAGAAAACTACAATCATGGCATACAGTCCCATCACTTCATGTCAAATAGATGGAGAAACAGTGTAAAAGGTGGCTGACTTTACTTATTTTGGCTCCAAAATCACTGCAGATGGTGATTGCAGCCATGAAATTAAAAGGAGCTTACTCCTTGGAATGAAAGTTATGACCAACCTAGATAGCATATTAAAAAGCAGAAACATTACTTTGCCAACAAAAGTTCATCTAGTCAAGGCTATGGTATTTCCAGTGGTCATGTTTGGTGGTGAGAGTGGACTGTAAAGAAATCTGAGTACTGAAGAATTGATGCTTTTGAACTGTGTTGTTGGAGAAGACTCTTGTGAATGTCTTGGACTGCAAGGAAATCCAACCAGTCCATCCTAAAGGAGATCAGTCCTGGGTGTTCATTGAAAGAACTTATGTTGAAGCTGAAACTCCAATACTTTGGCCAACTAATGGGAAGAGCTGCCTCATTTGAAAAGGCCCTGATGCTGGGAAAGATTGAGGGCAGGAGGAGAAGGGGACGACAGAGGATGAGACTGTTGGATGGCATCACCGACTCCATATACATGAGTTGGGTAATCTCCTGAAGTTGGTGATGGACAGGGAGGCCTGGCATGCTGCCATTCTTGGGCTTACAAAGAGTTGGTCACGACTGAGTAAATGAACTGAACTGAACCGAACCTCCTATTTCATTATATATTATTTACTGCACAGGTATGGCTTATTGAACTGATTGACTTCAATGGAATTATAATATGAAAATGGCTTTATTTTATCAACAATCATCACCTTTTGACCAGAATAATACTGAGTAATATAGAAAGTAATCTCCAGTGAATAATCTAGTATAAAAGAAGTTGGGGGTGGGGGTATGATTACATCAATAAAGAAAAAAAATTGCTGCAACACTGCCACTACACAGCAAGCATGAAGCAAATTTGAGTTTCTCTTATTATTAAAGTAATTATCAGACTGATAAACTGGTTTTTAGCTTCAATACAATTTATGCAATACAGTAATTATCATACTTATAGGCTTTGGAATTCCAAATAAACTATTTCTAGCTATGTGATATCATTTTCTATAAGGCTGACTACTTTGCACCTCAGTTTTCTTATTTTAAATAGTAATAATGAGAATATATATCAAAACATGTTATGAGGACTAAATGCAATCACTAATATTTTCAATTATCACACTATGATTACTCCTTTCATTTCCTAATCTTAACTGAAGAAAAAAAAAGATTTATCCTGAAAATGCTGCTATATTTATACCACTATGAATAGGAAGTTTTTTGTTTATTTATTTATTAACCATTCTTTGGAACTAGAAGCTTGAGTCACTTTGTTTTATTCTTTATAATTTGATATTGCATACAAACCCAGAATGTTGAGTCCATGAATCAAGATAAATTATAAGTTTCAAATAGGAGATGGCAAGACTGAACATCAACATTTTAGGAATTAGTGAACTAAAAGGGACTGGAATGGACAAATTTAATTCAGATGACCATTATATCTACTTCTGTGGGAGAGAATCCCTTAGAAGAAATGGAATAGCCCTCACAGTCAACAAGAGTCTGAAATACAGTACTTGGGTACAATATCAAAAATGGCAGAAAGATCTCTGTTCACTTTGAGGCAATATCACAGTAATCCAAGTCTATGTTCCAACCAGTAATGCTGAAGAAGCTGAAGTTGAATGGTTCTATGAAGACCTACAAGACCTTCTAGAACTAACACACAAAAAAGATATCCTTTTCATCATAGGGGACTGGAATGCAAAAGTAGGAAGTCGAGAGTTAACTGGATTAACAGGCAAGTTTGGCCTTGGACTACAAAATGAAGCAGCTCAAAGGCTAACAGATTTTTGCAAGAAAATGCACTGGTCATAGCAAATGCCCGCTTCCAACAGCACAAGAGAAGACTCTACACATGGACATCACCAGATGGTCAAGAGCAAAATCAGATTGATTATATTCTTTGCAGCCAAAGATGGAGAAGCTCTAGCGAGACAGGAAAAACAAGACCAGGTGCTGACTGTGGCTCAGATCATGAAATCCTTATTGCCAAATTCAGACTTAAATTGAAGAAAGTAGGGAAAACCACTAGACCTTTAAGGTATGACCTAAGTCAAATCCCTTATGATTATATAGTGAAAGTGACAAGTAGATTCAAGGGATTAGATCTGATAGACAGAGTGCCTGATGAACATTGGATGACAGTTCATGACACTGTAGAGGAGGCAGTGATTAAGACCATCCCCAAGTGAAAGAAATGATAAAAGCCAAAATAGTTGTCTGAGGAGGCCTTAACAAATAGCTAAGAAAAGAAGAGAAGCTAAAGACAAACGAGAAAAGGAAGGATATATCCATATGAACTCAGAGTTCCAAAGAATAGCAAGGAGAGACAAAGCCTTCCTCAGTAACCAGTGCAAACAAATAGAGGAAAACGATAGAATAGGAAAGACTAGAGATCTCTTCAAGGAAATCAGAGATACCAAGAGAAATTTTCATATAAGTGAAAGTGAAGTCGTTCAGTCAAGTCCGATTCTTTGCGACCCCATGGACTGTAGCCAACCAGGCTCCTCAATCCATGGAATTTTCTAGGCAAGAGTACTGAAGTGGGTTGCCATTTTCTTCCCCAGGGCATTTTCACGTAAAGACGGGTACAATAAAGAACAGAAAATGCATGGACCTAATAGAAGCCGAAGATTTTAAGAAGCAGTGGCAAGAATACACAAAAGAACTATACAAAAAAGATCTTCATGACCCAGAGAATCATGATGGTGTGATCACTCACCTAGAGCCAGACATCCTGGAATGAGAAATCAAATGGGACTTAGGAAGCATCACTATGAACAAAGCTAGTGGAGGTGATGGAATTCCTGTTGAGCTATTTCAAGTCCTAAAAGATGATGCTGTGAAATTGCTGCACTCAATATGCTGGCAAATTTGAAAAACTCAGTAGTGGCCACATAACTGGGAAAGGTCAGTTTTCATTCCAATCCCAAAGAAGGGCAATGCCAAATAATGTTCAAACTACTGCACAATCGCACTCATCTCACATGGTATCAGAGTAATGCTCAGAATTCTCCAAGCTAGCCTTCAACATATGAAATTCCAGATGTTCAAACTGGATTTAGAAAAATCAGAGCAACCAGAGATCAAATTGCCAACATCCACTGGATCATAGAAAAAGCGAGAGAGTTCCAGAAAAATAACTTCTTCTGCTTTATTGATTACACCAAAGCATTTGATTGTGTAGATCATGACAAACTGAAAAATTCTTAAAGAGATGGGAATACCAGACCACATGATCTGCCTCCTGAGAAATCCATATGCAGGTCAAGAAGCAACAGTGAGAACCAGACTTGGAACAACAGACTAGTTCCAAATTTGGAAAGGAATATTTCAAGGCTGTATATTGTCACCCTGTTTATTTAATTTATATGCAGAGTACATCGTGAGAAACGTTGGGCTGGTTGAAGCACAAGCTGAGATCAAGTTTTCTGGGAGAAATATCAATCATCCAGTATGCAGATGATACCACCCTTATGGCAGAAAGCAAAGAGGAACTAAAGAGCATCTTGATGAAAGAGAGTGAAAAAGCTGGATTAAAACTCAATATTTAAAAAGCTAACATCATGGCATCCCTTCTTATCACTTCATGGCAAACAGATGGGAAAACAATGGAAACAGTGATAGACTATTTTCTTGGGCTCCAAAATCACCAGATGGTGACTGCATCCATGAAATTAAAAGACACCTGCTCCTTGGGAGAATAGCTATGAACAACCTAGACAGCCTATTCAAAAGCAGAGACTACTTTTCCAACAAAGGTCCTTCTAGTGAAACCATGGCTTTTTTCAATAGTCAGGTATGGATATGAGAGCTTTACCATAAAGAAAGCTGAGCACCAAAGAATTGATGCTTTTGAACTGTGGTATTGGAGAAGATTTTTGAGAATCTTTTGGACTGCAAGGAGATCAATTCAGTCAATCCTAAAGGAAATCAGTCCTGAATATTCATTGGAAGGACTGATGCTGAAGCTGAAACTCCAATACTCTGGCCACCTGATGCAAAGAACTGACTCATTGGAAAAGACTCTGATGCTCAGAAAGATTGAGGAGAAGGGGATGACAGGATGAGATGGTTGGATGTCATCACCAACTCTATCAACATGAGTTTGAGCAAGCTCTTGGGGTTTGTGATGGGCAGAGAAGCCTGGCGTAAAGCAGTCCATGTGGTCACAAAAAGCCTGACATGACTGAGTGACTGAACTGTATACTTTCATACTGTTAATAGGGTTCTCAAGGCAAGAAAGCAGAAGTGGTTTGGCCTTCCCTCCTCCAGTGAACCTTTTTTAGTCAGAATTCTCCAGCATGACCCAGCCATCTTGGGTGGCCCTACACAGCATGGCTCAAGTTTTGTTAAGTTACACGAAGTTGTAACCCATGTGATCATTTTGGTTAGTTTTCTTTAATTGTGGCTTTCATTCTGTCTGCCCTCTGATGGATGAAGTTAAGAGGCTTGTGGAAGTTTCCTGATGGGAGGGACTGGCTGTGGGGGAATTGGGGTCTTGCTCTGATGAGCAAGGCCATGCTCAGTAAATCTTTAACCCAATTTTCTCCTGAAGGGTGGGGCTGTGTTCTCTCCTTGTAATTTGTCCTGAGGCCAAACTAAAGCAGGGGTAATTCAAAAGAGTTTAAGCCACATCAGTGTCCCTTGCCCTGCAGCAAACCACTGCCTTCCCAGGCCTCCACCAGAGACTCCCAAAAACTCATAGTCAAGTCTATTTTAGTCTTTTGTTAGGTCACTGTCCTTTCTCCTGGGCCCTGGTGCACACAAGAGTTTTTTTTGTGTGTGTGTGCCCTCCAAGAGTCTATTTCCCTAGTTGGTGAACTTTCTGTAATCAAATCCTGCTGAACTTTAAAGTCATATGACACTGAAAGATGAACCTGCCTGGTCAGTAGGTATTCAATCTACTACTGGAGAAGAGCAGAGAAATAGCTCCAGAAGAAGTGAAGAGGCTGAGCCAAAGTGAAAATGATAACCAGTTGTGGATGTGTTTGGTGATGAAAGTAAAGTCCAGTGCTATAAAGAACAGTATTACATAGGAACCTGGTCCATAAATCAAGGTAAATTGTAAGTGGTCAAACAGGAGATGGTAATAGTGAATAGGAATCAGTTTTAGGAATCAGTGAACTAAAATGGACAAAAATGGGTGAGTTTAATTCATATAGCTATTATGTCTACTATTGTGGACAAGAATCCCTTAGAAGTAATGGAGTAGCCCTCATAATCAACAAAGGAGTCCAAAATACAGTACTTGGGAGCAATCTCAAAACAGAATGATCTCTGTTTCCAAGGCAAAGCATTCAATATCACAATAATCCAAGTCTATGTCTGAACCACTAATGCCAAAGAAGCTGAAGAAATGGTTCTATGAAGACCTATGAGACCTTCTAGAACTAGACTTAAAATAGATGTCATTTTCATTATAGGGGACTAGAATGTAAAAGTAGGAAGTCAAAAGATACCTGGAGTAACAGGCAAGTTTGCCCTTGGATTATGAAATGAAGCAGGGAAAAGGCTAATGAAATTTTGCCTTGAGAATGCGCTGGTCATATCAAACACCTTCTTCCAACAATACGAGAGATGATTCTACACATGTCCATCACCAGATAGTCAATACAGAAATCAGACTGATTAAATTCTTTGCAGCTGAAAATAGAGAAGCTCTATACAATTAAAAGAAAAAGAATAGGAGCTGACAATGACTCATCTCATGAACTCCTAATTGCCAAATTGAGACATAAATTAAAGAAAGTAGGGAAAACCCCTAGACAATTTAGGTATGACCTAAGTCAAATCCCTTATGATAACACAGTGGAAGTGATGAACAAATTCAAGGGGTTAGATCTGATAGAGTGTCTGAAGAACTATGAATGGGGGTTCATAACATTGTACAGGATGCAGTGACCAAAGCCATCCAAAGAAAAAGAAATGCAAGAGGGCAAAGTGGTTGTTGGAGAAGTCCTTACAAACAGCTGAGAAAAGAAAAGAAGACAAAGGCAAAGGAGAAAAGAAAAGATATACCCATTTGAATGCACAGAACCAAAGAATAGCAAGGAGACGTATGAAAGCCTTCCTAAGTGAACAATGCAAAGAAATTGAGGAAAACAATAGAATGGGAAACAGTAGAGATCGCTTCAAGAAAATTAGAGATACCAAGGGAACATTTCATGCAAAAATGAGCACAATAAAGAACAGAAAAGGTATGGCCTTAACAGAAGCAGAAGATATTAAGAAGAGGTGGCAAGAATATACAGAAGAACTCTACAAAAAGGTCTCAATGGCTCAGATAGCCATGATGGTGTGATCACTCACCTAGGGCCAGACATCCTGGAGTGTGAAGTCCAGTGGGCCTTAGGAAGCATTACTATGAACATATCTAGTGGATGTGATGGGATTCCAGCTAAGCTATTTCAAATCCCAAAAAATGATGATGTTAAAAAGCTGCACTCAATATGCCAGAAAATTTGGAAAACTCAGCAGTGGCCACAGGACTGCAAAATGTCAGTTTTTATTCCAATCCCAAAGAAAGGCAATGCCAAAGAATGTTCAAACTACTGCACAATTGCATTCATTTCACATGCTATCAAGGTAATGCTCAAAATCCTTCAAGCTAGGTTGCAACAATACATGAACTGAGAACTTCCAGATGTATAAGGTGGGTTTAGAAAAGGCAAAAGAACCAGAGATCAAATTACCAATATCCACTGGATCATGGAAAAAGCAAGAGAATTCCAGAAAAACTTCTGCTTTACTGACTGTGCCAAAGCCTTTTGACTGTGTGGATCACAACAAACTGTGGAAAATTCTTAAAGAGATACGATTACCAGGCTAAATTACCTGTGTCATGAGAAATCTGTATGCAGGTCAAGAAGCAACAGTTAGAACCAGAAAAAGGGACTGGTTCAGAATTGGGAAGGGAGTATGTCAAAGCTGTATATTGTCACCCTGCTTATTTAACTTATATGCAAAGTGCATATGTGCATGCTAAGTCTCTTCAGTCCTGTCTGACTCTTTGTGACTCTATAGACTATTGCCGGCTAGGGTTCTCTGTCCACTGGCTTTCCCACACAAGAATACTGGAGTGTGTTGTCATTTCCCTCTCCAGGGGATCTTTGTAACCCAGGGATGTAACTGACATCTCTTATGTCTCCTACATTATGAAATGCCAGGCTGGATAAAGCTCAGCTTGAATCAAGATTGCTGGGAGAAATATCATTAACCTCAGATAATGGGGCTCTGTACCAACCTAACAGGGTCTGATGGGTATGGAGATAAGAGGAAGGTTCAAGAAGGAAGGGACATACATATACCTATGGCTGATTCCTGTTGATGTTTGGCAAAAACCAACAAAATGTAAAGCAATTATCCTTCAATTCAAAAATAAACTGAAAAAAAATTTACTTCAGATATGTAAGTGACACCACCCTAATGCAGATAGGAAAGAGAAACTAAAGAGCCTCTTGATAAAAGTGAAAGAGGAGAGTGAAAAAGCTGGCTTAAAACTCAACATTCAAAAAATGAAGATCATGGCATCTGGTCCCATCACTTAATGGTAAAAAGATATGGAAAAAAATGGAAACAGTGCAGACTTTATTTTCTTAGTCTCTAGAATCACTGCAGATGGTGACTGCAGCCATGAAATTAAAAGATTCTTGCTCCTCGGAAGAAAAGCTATGACCAACCTAGAAGTATTAAAAACCAGAGACATCACTTTGCTGATGAAGGTTTGTGTAGTCAAGCTATGGTATGTAAGGATGTGAGAGCCGGCCATAAAGAAGGCTGAGTGATGAAGAATTGATGCTTTCAAGAACTGATGTTTTGTGGTGCTAGGGAAGACTCTTGCGAATCTTTTGGACAGTAAAGAGATCAAACCAGTTAATCATAAAGGAAATTAACCCTGAATATTCACTGAAGGACTGATGCTGAAGCTGAAACTCCAATACTTTGGCTACATGAAGCAAAGAGGTGACTCATTGGAAAAGACCCCAGTGCTGAGCAAAACTGAGGGCAAGAGGATAAGGGGGTGACAGAGGATGAGATGGTTTGAGGGCATCATCGACTCAATGGACACGAGTTTGAGCAAAGTCTGGGAGATAGTGAAGGACAGGGACATCTGGCTTGCCGCAGTCCATGGTGGTCACAAAGAGTCAGGCAGGACTGAGTGGCTGAACAACTATTTATTTTCAGTATAATGTGTATCTTTTAATCTGTTTTTACTCCTATAAAATATATACCACTTTTGATATTATCTTATTCTCTTTCTTGTAGCCATGTGCTATGCTTAGTAGCTTGGTTGTGTCTGAATCTTTGTGCCCTCATGAACTGCAGCCTGCCAGGATCCTCTGTCCATGGGGATTGTCCAGGCAAGAATACTGGTGTGTGTTGCCATGCCCTCTTCCAGGGAGTCCTTCCAATCTGGAGATTGAACCCAGGTCTTCCACATAGCAGATGGATTCTTTCCATCTGAGCCACCAGGGAAGCCCAAGAATACTGGAGTGATTAGCTTATCCCTTCTCCAGGAATAGTCTTATAGACACACTATACTAAAATTTGTATTTTTGTAGACTTGGAACTTGAACTGTGATTTTACTATCTATGATATCTGCTGCCCACTATATATAGAACTCTTACATCTATGGTATTTATTGGTGGACCCAACTTTCTTTAGCAACCCATATCGGGCTTCCCATGTGGTGCTAGATGTAAAGTACCCACTTACTGATGCAGGAGACATAAGAGACATGGGGTTGATCCTTCCTGGGTGGGAAAGATCCCTGGAAGGAGGGCATGGTAACACTGTACTATTCCTGCTGGAGAAAGCCCATGGAATGAGTAACCTGGCAGACTGCAGTCCATAGGGTCACGGAGTTGGACACGACCGAAGCAACTTAGCACACATTGGTTGCCACATTTTTGCTTTTGACATTATGAATTATTTTATCTCTAAAATCTTGAACATAAAATCCTACAGTACATAACAAATTTTCTTAATCCTACTTCTCCTTAATAGTTTATCCAATATACCTTTTCTCAAATATATTAGTATTTCTAATCCAGGAGTAAAATATGTATTCTTATCAATATTCTCCCAATTTATAGTGGCTAGTTGTAACACTGTACTGAGAATTCTGAATCTGAGGTCCAGGCTCTGCAAAAAAGACTTGTGATCAATTATCAGTGTGAAATAAAGCAGAAATTTATGGTTGCCTGCATGTCAAATACATGTAAGTCCTTCCACCTTTCCTATTCTGTTAGACTGTCATTCTTTGTCTGAATGCACCTTTCAACCCTCTGTGTTAGTGACTTCCATCCTCAATCCCACCATCCAAGGGTTGAAATTATTTTGAAAAAATCTTTTGAATAGTGTCAAAAAGCAAAACTTGATTTTGCCATTCTCTGCAACTAATTGCATAGTATTTGCATTGTTTACAACTATTTGCATAGAATTTACATCACATTAGGTAATAAATAATCTATATATGATGTAAAGTGTAAGATGGGATATGTGGAGGTTATATACAAAAACTATACCATTTTATAGTATAGGGACTTCCCCAGTGGCTCAGTGGCAAAGAATCTGACAAGTGATTAATTCCAAAGTAACCATGGAGCTTAGACAGCTGCTCAATATCAAAGAAACAAACACACTAAAACAAATTAAAAAAAAAATGTACAGAAGACCTAAATAGACATTTCTCCAAAAAGGACATACAGATGGCCAACAGACACTTGAAAGGATGCTCAACATTGCTAATTATTAGAGAAATGAGAAACAAAACTACAATGAAGTACCACCTGACATCAGTCAGAATGACCATCATCAAAAAAAGTTTACAAATAACTTAAAGAGATGCATGAACCCAATGTTCATAGCAGTGCTATTTACAAAGGCCAAGACAGAAGCAACCTAGATGTTCACTGATAGATGAATATATAATGAAGTATTACTCAGTCATGGAAAAGAATGAAATAATGCCATTTATAGCAACATGGATGGACCCAGAGATTATCATACTAAATCAAGTAGGTCAGACAGAGAAAGGCAAATAGCATATAATATTACTTATATGTGAAATCTAAAAATACTGACAAAAATGAATTTATTTACAAAACAGAAACAGACCCACAGACATTGAAAACAAAATTAAGTTTGCTGGAGGGACAAACTGGGAATTTGGATTAACAAATACATACTACTATGTATAAAATGGATGAATGGCAGGAACCTACTGTTCATTGCAGGGAACTATATTCAATGTCTTGTGGTAAACTATGAAAGTGAAAGTTAGTCACTCAGTCGTGTCTGACTCTTTGCAACCCCATGGACTGTAGTCTACCAGGTTCTGTGATCATGGATTTCTTCAGGCAAGTATACTGGAGTGGGTAGCTATTCTCTTCTCCAGGGTATCTTCTCAACCCAGGGATCGAACCTGCGTCTCTTGCATCTTCTGGTATTGGCAGGCAGATTCTTTACCATCTGAGCCACTATGGAAGCCCCCTGGAAACCTATACTGAAAGGAAATCTGAGTGGAAAGAAACCTGAAAAAAAGTATATTTATTTATTTATATGTGTATGGCTGAATCACTTTACTGTGCACATGAAATATGTAGGACAATTGTTCCTCAATTAAAAAAGACAGAACATTTTACAAAATACAAGCAACATTGGCTGGCCTAAATATTCATCTTTTATCCACCAGCCTGTTTAAATATTTTTATTAATACAAAAATTTAGTTCTTTATTCTTTGTTTGTCTTAATAAAAACTTACCTATTGAGAGAGTTAACAGGTAGGAAGGACAGAGGTCCCCAAACAGCGGGAGGAAATAGACTGCAAGTGGCAGACTTTTTTTCTTACACAAAATTGCTAGAGGCTTCTTTTAATTCTGTGTTGATGACACCTGGCTCTGCCTGAACTTTTCTCAAACTTTTAACTAACTAATGCATTTTTCTTATGGAAATGGTTTTCTTAAGATATGTTAATAGAACTGTGTATCTCCTTTGGAATCTGCCTTTCTTCAAAATGGTTTCCACCTAAGACTAACTTTTTTATCTTTTTCCTTTTCTCAAACCTTAGGCTGATAATGGTTCAACAAACCAGTATTCATGTCAATTGTTTTATGACTAGGGATGACACACCTCATGCCATTCTATCTCAAAAATGCATATTGTGGGAGACAGTCCTGGTGAAACTACCTCAGCCTTGAGGTGCTTTCCTTATCTGATTAATAGCTTGCTAACAGACATAAACGGAGAAGGCATTGGCAACCCCACTCCAGTACTCTTGCCTGGAAAATCCCATGGATGGAGGAGCCTGGTAGGCTGCAGTCCATGGGGTCGCAAAGAGTCAGACACGACTGAGCAACTTCACTCTCACTTTTCATTTTCATGCACTGGAGAAGGAAATGGCAACCCACACCAGTGTTCTTGCCTGGAGAATCCCAGGGACGGGGGAGCCTGGTAGGCTGCTGTCTCTGGGGTCGCACAGAGTCGGACACGACTGCAGCGACTTAGCAGCAGCAGCAGCAACAGACATAAAACACCTTGCTAAAAGCTAGCAAGGGACATTCTTTCTGCTCTCTTCTGATGTCTGTATCAGAAGCATTCCCTATCTTTTTTATATTTTAAAAGTTCTGTTACATAAAAAGCTCTGAGTGGTCAAGCCTGTCTCTGACCTGGGATCAATGCCTGTGGTCAAGCCTGTCACCTCCGGAGGTCGTAAATACCAGCATAACACACAGCTCGCAGCAGCAACCTTTCAATATTATCTGGAAATAGCTAGAGTTTAATTTTCACTCTCAATCTACCCATACTCACTTTATTCTTCTTGTTATAGGATACTAACTTTGTTGGTATGCAAGATATGACAAGGAATATCTTCATACAATTTTACTGTTTTTTAATACTGCAACTAATACGGTGTGATTTCTTATAGAATAAATTCACTGGACTTCTAGTCCCCTTTAAAAATGCAGTACGTAATTACTGGCCTTAGAATTTTTTACTAACTAGAATTTTTGTACATTTTGTTTAAATAATGTCATTCTAGAGATAATATATGTCAGCTCGTTTCAGTTCAGTCACTCGGTCGTGCCTGACTCTGTGACACCATGGACTACAGAACACCAGGTTTGCCTGTCCATCATCAACTCCCAGAGCTTGCTCAAACTCATATTTATCGAATCAGTGATGTCATCCAACCATCTCATCCTCTGTTATCCACTTTTCCTCCTGCCTTCAGTTGTTCCCAGCAGCAGGGTCTTTTCCAGTTAGTCAGTTCTTCACATTGGGTGGCAAAAGTATTGGAGCTTCAGTTTCAGCATTAGTCATTCTAATGAATATTCAGGTCTGATTTCTTTTAAGATTGATCATTTTGATCTCCTTGCAGTCCAAGGAACTCTCAAGAGTCTTCTCTAACAACACAGTTGAAAAGTATCAATTCTTTTTTTGAGATTTCTCTGAAGTACTGCATTTTCGACTCTTTTGTTGACAATGAGGGCTATTCCATTTATTCTAAGGGATTCTTGCCCACAGTAGTAGATGTAATGGTTATCTGAATTAAATTCACCAATTCTGGCCCCTTTTAGTTCATTGAATCCTAGAATGTAGACGTTCACTCTTGCCATCTCCTGTTCGACCACTTCCAATTTTCCATAATTCATGGATCTAACAATATTCTAAGTTCCTATGCAATATTATTCTTACAGCATCAGACTTTACTTCCTTCACCAGTCACATCAAAAACTGGGAGTTATTTTTGCCTTGGCTCAGCCTCTTCATTCTTTCTGGACTCTTCTCCAGTAATGTATGCTATTTCAAATTCTAAGTAGCATAGCTATTGCAAATCCTAAAAGTTAATAAATCCTAAAAGTTAATATGCTTATGGTATTTCTATATGTTTTTAGGATTCAAGATTCCCAATATTTAAGGAAAATAATGAAGATTGGTTATAAAAATTAATAGTAAATAAATTGTATGCATTAATCTATAAAGGGTTAGATTTCTGCATGCTCTTAATGTTCAGTATTATGAGACTTTATTTTCAATACTCTCAAAGTGAATCTGATCTCTCTAGTTCTCTTTACTATAAATTAGTTTTACTTACATTATCAAAACTTAAATAAGATTCTATTTTCCTGAGACCTTTGAGGGATTACTAGCTTTTTGGAATAAGTGGAAAGGTTTAATTTTAATGTTTTCATAACTTAATGCGAAAAAATATCTTCAGTGATGTTTTGTATGTTTAAAAAAGTAGGTGATTTAAGAACACAATTATATATAAGGTGCTTTAGTTAAATTTAGAATGTTTTTCAATACCAAATGGGTTTAATCCAGTCAAACAATTAATTTTATAGAATCTTAATTGTATTCTTACTGCATCTGGCATGCAATATATTTCTACTTTTGCTGAAGTTTCAAACCTTCCATTTATGATATTGGCAATTTTTCACATTCAGTGAAAAATTGAAAACTGTAGTTTTTATTATTATGTCTGTAATGTTTAAGATTCATGGATAATACGTAAAACAGGGTTCTGAACTTTTCTTTTACAATTGAAAAAAAATTGAAAACTGTAGTTTTTATTATTATGTCTGTAATGTTTAAGATTCATGGATAATATGTAAAATAGGGTTCTGAACTTTTCTTTTACAATTAAAGTGTAATTATTTTTATTGAAAAATGCTTACCAAAATAACTACAAACAAAATAATTGAGCTGTCTGTGTAAAGCTTTGCCATAATACATACTGTCACCACACTAAAGTTCAAAACAGCTTAGGCTGCTAAATTAGATATGGTAAATCTTTTTTTATATATACCTGTTGTAGAAGTACATTTTCTAGGTGTTTGTGGCTTCACTTGTTTAAGATAGTGACATAAAGCCTGAAATATCCCAGTGGAGACCCAGCTAGGTTTATTTGCCACTAGAATAGTGAATTTTGAAAATAAAAATATTCTACATTCAAATCAGCAGTTGTTTGACATAGCTTGAGGATAATTTTTAAAATATGCATAGTATTTTAATTTTCATTTTGCATATGTGCTGTGCATGTAAATTCTTTTAGAGAGTTAGAAGAGAATCGGTATTTGTAGGATTTGAGACTAGATGAAAACTGAGGCTAACCTAAATCAGCTAAGACTTGAATTCATATCTTTGTTCAGGGAATGGAGTGGGATAATGCAGAGGTAACTAAATTGGTCCAGTTAATTTTTATTAAAAAATCAACCTAATAAAATGAATTAAAGTAAAATAAACTGTCCCATGTTTTAATCTTGGTGTATGAAGTTAAAAAGCCATTACTTTTTGTAAGAAGTTATAATTATATACTTTTAGAGGGAAAAATGTTCTCATAACTTGGGCAAAACCAAGTCGAAAGTCAGTGCTTTCTAAACTACTAGTTTTACGTGTCAGAAAGCAAGTTTAAGGTGTTGAGAAAGACTTCACCAAGAGCCAGAGACAAGCTTTGAAATCACAACTTGAAAATAAGTCAAGCTTGTAAATTTTTAGATTTAAATAATTGAAAATAATTCTTACATACAGTTAAACATTTACAAGATGAACCAAATGATGCTAATGAAATTCTTCCAAGAGTTAGAATACAGAGATCTCATCATCAACTAGCTCGGTTGATAGTAAGTTATTAATTGAGCTAAAATCAGATTTGTTCTTTTAAGATTTTGTGCTTAGTCATTCAGTCATGTCTGACTCTTTGCAACCCTGTCTATGAACTGTAGCAATTAAGGCTCCTCTGCCCATAGGATTTTCCAGGCAAGAATACTGGAGTGGGTTGCAATTTTCCTCCTCCAGGGGATCTTCGCAACCCAGGAATCAACCCATGTCTCCTGTGTCTGCTTTTCTGCTTAGACACTCAGTCATGTCCGAATCTTTGTGACCCCATGAACTTTAGTCCACCAGGCTCCTCTGTCCATGGGGATTCTCCAGGCAAGAATACTGGAGTGGATTCCCATGTCCTCTTCCAGGGGATCTTCCCAACCCAGGGATCAAATCCAGGTTTCCCTCATTGCAGGCAGACTCTTTACCATTTGAGCCACCAGGGAAAACCATGAATACTCGAGTGGGTAGCCTATCCCTTCTCCAGGGGATCATCTTGACCTAGGAATGTATCCTGCATTACAAGAGGATTATTTACCTGATGAGACCCTGGGGAAGCCCCCTCACTTAAGACTGTGTGAGAGAATCAGAATTTAACTATTTAATTATTAATCAGATAAAATATGATTATTAATCATTTTCTAGGGAAATAATCTTTACATTTTAAGTATAAATTAGTATATCTGAGTATAAGGAGAGTAACAATTTCTCTAAACAAGTATTAACATAAAACACTAAGAATTTAGATTATGTTCCATTTTAATCTGTTTTAATGTCAGAAAGAATAAGGCACAGTAGGTATATGTACAGTATTCTCCACTGAAGCCTGTATTTGCTAGCTTACTAGTAGTAAATTATGAGCTATTTCAAATCCTAAAAGATGATGCTGTGAAAGTGCAGCACTCAGTATGCCAGAAAATTTTGAAAACACAGCAGTGGCCACAGGACTGAAAAAGTTCAGTTTTCAATCTAGTCCCAAAGAAGGGCCAATGCCAAAGAATATTCAAACTACTGCACAATTGCACTCATTTCACACACTAGCAAAGTAGGGCTCAAAATCCTTCAAGCTAGGATTTAACAATATGTGAACCAAGCATTTACAGATATACAAGCTGGATTTAGGAAAGGCAGAGGAAGCAGAGATCATATTGCCAACATCTGTTTGATCATAGAAAAAGCAAGAGAATTCCAGAAAAACATATACCTCTGCTTCATTGACTATACTAAAGACTTTGACTGCATAGACCACAGCAAACTGCGGAAAATTCTTAAAGAGACAGGAATACCAGACCACCTTACCTGCCTTCTGAGAAACCTGTATGCAGGTCAAGAAGCAACAGTTAAAACCGGACATGGAACAATGGACTGGTTCAATATTGGGAAAGGTGTACATCAAGGATATATATTGTCACCTTACTTATTTTATTTATGTGCAGAGTACTTCATGTGAAATGCCATGCTGGATGAAGCAGAAGCTGGAATCCAGATTGTGAATGAAATACCAATTACCTCATATATGCAGATGATACCTCTTTAATTAGCGAAAGCAAAGAGGAATTATAGAACCTCTTGATGAAGGTGAAAGAGGACGGTGAAAAAGCTGGCTTAAAACTCAACATTCAAAAAACTAAGATCATGGAATCTGGTCCTATCACTTCATGGGAAATAGATGGGGAAACAACGGAAGCACTGACAGACTTTATTTTCTTGAGCTCCAAACTCACTGTAGACGACACTTGCTCCTTGGAGGTAAAGCAATGGCAAAACGAGACAGCATATAAAATCAGAGACATTACTTTACCAACAAATGTCCATATAGTCAAAGCTATGGTTTTCCTGTAGTCATGTACAGATGTGAGAACTGGACAATAAAAAAGGCTGAAGAACTGATACCTTTGACTGTGGTGTTGGAGATAACTCTTGAAAGTCCTTTGGACTGCAAGGAGATCAAACCAGTCCATCCTAAAGGAAATCAACCCTGAATATTCATTGGAAGTACTGATCCTGATGCTGAAGCTCCGATACTTTGGCCACAAGAAGTAAAGAGCCATCTCATTAGATAAGATTCTGATGCTGGAAAGACTGAAGGAAGGAGGAGAAGGGGATGACAGGATGAGATGGTTGGATGGCATCACTGACTCAATGGACACGAGTTTGAGCAAACCCCAGGAAATGGTGAAGGACAGGGAAGCCTGGTATGTTGCAGTTCATGGGGTTGCAAAGTGTTGGACATGACTGAGCACCTAAACAACAGAAGTAGCAAATTATAGGTACCTTTAATTATCTGTAATTGATTAGAATAATATGATGAATGAGTTGAAATAATCATTAATATTAATTCTTTAAATACTATCATGTGATGCAGATGGTATTTTTATTAGAACAAAAGGAGAAAAAGGCATCTCTGGAGTGTTATAACATACAAGAATAATAAGCTTTTTGGTGCAATCCTTTGTAGAGTAACTAATTACAAAATGTACATCAAAAGAAGACTTTGTTTCATACATATTCCATCAGTTAATTGTATTCATCTTAGCTACAAGTTTCTGAATTTTATCTTACATCTCTATAATTGACAAATTTTAATGTTAACTTTATTTCACAAAGTTTTCTCAGAGTTTTTTTTTAATATAAATCTATTTATTTTAATTGGAGGCTAATTACTTTACAGGATTGTATTGGTTTTGCCATACAGCAACATGAATCCACGACGGGTGTACACATGTTCCCCATCCTGAAACCCCTCCCACCTCCCTCCCCGTACCATCCCTCTGGGTCATCCCAGTGCAGCAGCCCGAAGCATCCTGTATCATGCATCAAACCTGGACCGGTGATTCATTTCATATATGATATTATACATGTTTCAATGCCATTCTCCTAAATCATCCCACCCTCTCCCTCTCCCACAGAGTCCAAAAGACTGTTCTATACATCTGTGTCTCTTTTGCTGTCTCACATACAGGGTTACTTTTATATAAGTAATCATATGTCTAAAATCTGTTTTATTTTTTTGCTCAC
The DNA here is from genome assembly GCF_001704415.2 of Capra hircus. Lineage (NCBI taxonomy): Eukaryota > Metazoa > Chordata > Mammalia > Artiodactyla > Bovidae > Capra > Capra hircus. Next base: position 24,316,128 of record NC_030835.1, read on the forward strand.
ATCTTTAAACCATTTTCATATAGCTCCATGCCATCTTTCCTCTACAAGCACTTTAAATTTTTGGGGATAAACATTTTCAATTTTTAAATCTTATTTCCATGAAAGTTATGTATATTTAAAAATATCCATGTATATTTATAGGTATTTGACCCTCAATGAGTGGGCCAGGATCCTTATTAACCCTCAGGTGCATAACTCTCAGTTCCTTATTCACCCTGAGGAATACTAAAGGAAGCTTCCCTGTTGCAAACCAAAGCCAGAAATTTGAACTGTTTGCATCTCTTTTTCCTCTTTATTCTTCTATTGTTTATGATGAAATACTTCATATACCTAATAGAGAGTTCAGTGTTTGGGTGTTTTTTTTTTTTTTATGTATAAAGATAATAGATTTGTAGCTCCAACCAAGTGAAGAAAAACTACATTGCAAACCCTCCAGACATTTCCCGTTTATTGTTCCCTATGCAAATACTTCGGCCTCTCTAAAAATTAAGGATTATTTTTCCTTAAGTAATAGCCATTCCTTTGTTTTTATTTACTATCTTTGTATGTATAACTGGATCCTTAACATTATAGTTTTGCATATTATAGGAATAGAATTTTATATGGACCTGTCCAAATTCTTTATTTCTTGTTTCTTTTGTTTAGTATTATGTTTATGAATTTCAATTCTTGTTTTATGTATTTGTGATTTTTTGTTGTCTATTGCTATATGTTATTTCATTATGTGATTATTTGGTTCCCAAATGTAATTAATAAACATTTTCAGTATTTCCAGATTTGCAATTGGAGAAAACATTGCTGTGACTATTTTTGTTTATATATCCCAGTGCACATAAACAAGAGATGTACTTGAAAATTTCCTGATGGTGATTTTGCTGAGTCGGTTTATGAATGTTTAGCTTCACTAGAAAATGTCAAAAAAAATTTTTCCAAAATAGTCTAATCAATTTAAACCAGGCAAACGTGGGCTTTTCTGAGACTCTCTAGTATTTACAAATTGATATTTGAAGACATTTAAGCTTTTGCTGACACAGTAAGTTTGCACATAGACACACACAGACACAAAGAAATGTCTGGTCTAGATGATTTTACTGATGAATTTTTTCTAAATCTTTCAGTTCAGTTTAGTTCAGTTCAGTCACCCAGTCGTGTCCGACTCTTTGCAACCCCATGAATTGCAGCACACCAGGCCTCCCTGTCCATCACCAACTCCAGGAGTTCACTCAAACTCGTGTCTATCGAGTCAGTGATGCCATCCAGCCATCTCATCCTCTGTCATCCCCTTCTCTTCCTAACCCCAGCATCAGGGTCTTTTCCAATGTTAGGCACCAATATTACAGCAAATTTCAGAGAACTGAAAAATAACAAAAATCCTCTGGCTATAGCTCATCGACCCCAAGTTTTATCAAATCTGAGGATTTTCAATACATAAAAATTATAGAAGAGTTTCTACCATAAACTCAAGAGGCAAAAAATTTCAATAAAAATATAAGTAAGTAAAACTAATCTTACATTAATATGTTATGACCAAGTAATGTTTGCTCAAGAAGGCTAAACTTGCAAGAAATCCATAGAATTGTAACAAATTACTATACAGAAACTTCAGTTACGTAGAGTTGAAGGATGAGAAGAGATAGCTCGCATGACCTGTGACAATAGTAGAACCTAAAAGAAAGAAGAAAGACTACTTTCTGGGTAAAGACTAAGCCAATTAAAAGCCATGGACTTTATGTTTACTAAAGCCCTCCCAACTTAATTTCTCTTCCATGAAAACATATTCTTCCCTTGACATGGCATACTCGCACATGGCTAGTCATGGTGACAGGTCTTGAATTGCAATTATCTGCTGATCCCAGATGAACTCAATGTTGCTGGAGAAATATCTGGCAGTCTATTCATGTTAGATCATCATAATTCACCGTAATTCTAGGACAAAATGAGAAATATATACATAAATATTAATATGTTTGGCTTATTCTAAGTTATGAACATTTATACATAAATCTATATAGGTAAATATATCCTAAAGATAACTTCATAATGTTGATGTGTATATTTAAATAATAAATTAAATGCATATTAATTTTTTCTGGATATATAGTCCCAGGAGTTGCATTGCTGTGTCATATGGCAAGTCTTTTTAGTTTTTAAGGAGCCTCCATACTGTTCTCCAGGATATGTTGGTTATTGAACTCTGCTTCCATTACCTTTTCTAAATCCAGCTTGTACATCTGAAAGTTCTCAGTTCATTTACTGTTGAAGCCTAGCTTGAAGGATTTTGAGCATAATCTTGTTAGCATGTTTGGCATTGCCTTTCTTTGAGACTGTAATGAAAACTGATCTTTTACAGTCCTGAGGCTGCCAGGGTCCAGCCCCGGTGGATCCAGGGAATTCGAAGGTGGGGATGGCATCGGAGTCCTTGGAAAAAAACATATTTAATTACAGATATATAGAGAGATTAGAAACGGATAGTGTAGTAGGAAGATTAGTGGAGAAAAAGAGGCTGAATAACCTGGATTATGTGCAATAGCGTTCATGCTCCAGATGGGAATTCAGCCAGAAATACAGGGAGCAAGAAAGAAACAACATGGGGGAATCAGTCTTTCTGGGAACTGATGCGATTTCTTTATTTTTGGGTTTGCTTATATATCTTTTGTTACATATAGGGATGAATACAGAGTCACGTGGGGGTCAGGAGTCCTGACCTTTATCAAAATCAGGTGCTTCACATAAAAAGGTCTTAGGGATTTTATGATCCTTTCTTTCTGATAACCAAAAACTTATTTTTTTCCAAGGGTGTTTTTTTCTTAAACCAGGCACCACCCTCCAAATAAAGTTACATTCCTATAGGGTGAGGGTGTAGTGAGTTACAATCAAGAAAGGAATTTATTTAACCCAAGGTTAACATGATTAATATTAAAGGTTAATACTTATTTCTCCTATATGCTTAAAGGTTAATGCTTATTTCTCCTATATGCTAGTTATATTCAATATAAGGGCAGGGAATATGGAGATTTAGCAGCAAACATGAGCCCAACAAATAAAAATCCTTTCATCAATGTTCCCCTTAAGATCTATTTAGTCTTAAGATAGTGATAAGGTTACATTTTTACATAGCAAGGACACAGTGATTTATAACAAAGTACAGTGATCTATTACAAAAGAGAAAATTCATTAACTCAAAAAGTCTAGTATTGCTAACCTTAAAAACTACTATATTTCCTTTTCTATATTCCAAATACATTGATTAATATATTCCCAGGTGCCTAAGGATATGGAGGCCTGGCGGCAATCATTGACTCAACAAGAAGAAAATGCTCTATGCTAATTAAGACTCTCAAAATACTCCAAAACTCTCTGTGCTGTTTATAGTTGAGAGGTAGTAAACAATCATGTGCGTAGTGGCAGGAGTATGGATAATCCTGTCACACAAGCTAGTCTGTCAGCAGAGAGTTTTGACCTGAGACATCCTTGTCCCACCCAGGGCAGGGAATTAGCAGCAATTATTGACACAACAAATGAAAAACCCTTCACCAATATAATTCCTAACCAACCCACTATACTAATAATTTCCAACTTCCCAAAAGAATTTGCCTTTAGTAAGTCTAATACATCTCGTGCCTCTCAGGTTGGGAGGCTATAAACAATCACATGTGGCCAGACGAACCTATACAGGCAGACTAGATAACCCTCAGAGCAGTCCGTAAGCTGAAACACTCTTGTCACGACCAGGAATTTTTATTGCCTTGGAGCTGCACGTTTACTCCTTCTATAAAACAGACTTTGGTTTTGGGGTAGATGCTCAGGAACAGGGAGTTTCCTGAGGCTTGATCACGCCTTTGTGTATGCCAACCCTCCTTCCTCATGACCTTTGCCATGGGTGGAGTTCCTCACGCTGGCCCCCCGCATGAGGCCACTACTGAGATTTCCAAATTTGCTGGCATATTAACAGCAGCACTGTCACAGCATCATCTTTGAGGATTTGAAATAGCTCAGCTGGAAGTCCATCACCTCTTCTAGCTTTGTTCATAGTAATGCTTCATAAAGCCCACTTGACTTCACACTCCAGGATGTCTGGCTCTAGGTGAGTGATCACACCATCATGGTTATCTGGGTCACTAAGAGTTCTTTTGTACACTTCTGTGTATTCTTGCCACCTCTTCTTAATATCTTCTGTTTCTGTTAGGTCCTTACCATTTTTGCCCTTTATTGTAGCCATCTTTGCATGAAATATTCCCTTGGCATCTCCAATTTTCTTGAAGAGATCTCTAGTCATTCCCATTCTATTGTTTTCCTCTATTTCTTTGCATTGTTCACTTAGGAAGTCTTTTTTTTTTTTTTTTAAATCTCTCCTTACTATTCTCTGGAATTCTGCATTCAGTTGGGTTTATCTTTCTCTTTCTCCTTTGCCTTTTACTTCTGTTCTTCTCTCAGCTATTTGTAAGGCCTCCTCAGACAACAACTTTGCCTTTTGCATTTCTTTTCTTGGGAATGGTTTTAGCCATCACCTCCTGTACAGTGCTACAAACCTCCAGCCATAGTTCTTCAGGCACTCTGTCTACCAGATCTAGTACCTTTAATCTATTTGTCACCTCCACTGCATAATCATAATGAATTCGATTTAAGTCATACCTGAATGGTCTAGTGGCTTTACCTACTTTCTTCAATTTGAGCCTGAATTTTGCAATAAGGAGCAGATGATCTGAACCACAGTCAGCTCCAGAGCTTGTTTTGCTGACTGTATAGAGCTTCTTCATCTTCAGCTGCAAATAATATTATCAATCTGATTTTGGTATTGATCATCTTGTGATGTCTATGTATAGAGTCATCTCTGTGTTGTTGAAAGAAGATGTTTGCTATGTCCAGTGCATCCTCTTGGCAAAACTCTGTTATCCTTTGTCCCGCTTCATTTTCTACTTCAAAGCCAAACTTGCATGTTACTTCAGGTATCCCTTGATTTCCTGCCTTTGCATTCCAGTCCCCTATAATGAAGAGGACAGCTTGTTTTTGGTGTTAGTTCTAGGAGGTCTTGTAGATCTTCACAGAACTGCTCAACTTGATCTTTTTTGGCATTAGTGGTTGAGACATAGACTTAGATTACTGTGATGTTAGGCGGTTTGCCTAGTAAATGAACTGAGATCATTCTGTCACTTTTTTGTTGATGATTCAAAAAAAAAATCTGCTTCATTGAGTATGCTAAAGTCTTTGTGTGGATCACAACAAATTGTGGACTATTCTTAAAGAGATGGGAATAACAGACCACTTTGTCTGCCTGCTGTGAAACCTGTATGCAGATCAAGAAGCAACAGTTAAATCTGGACATGGAAAAAGGACTGGTTCAAAATTGTGAAAGGAATACATAAAGGTTGCCTAGTGTCACCCTGCTTATTTAACTTATATGCAGTGTACATCATGTGAAATGCTGGGCTGGATGACTCACAAGGTAAAACCAAGATTGCTGGAAGAAATATCAACAAACTCATATATATAGATAGATGATATATCTTTAATGGAAGAAGGTGAATAGGAACTAAAGAGCCTCTTGATGAAGAGGAAAATGAAAAAGTAGGCTTAAAACTCAGCATTCAAGAAATTAAGATCACGGCATCTGGTCCTATCACTTCATGGCAAATAGATGGGGAAAAAGTGACATATTTTATTTTCCTTGGCTCCAAAATCAAGGCAGACAGTGACTGCAGCCATGAAATTAAAAGATGTTTGCTCTTTGGAAGGAAAGCTATGGAAACCTAGACAGAATATTAAGAAGCAGAGACATTGCTTTTTGGACAAAGGTTTGTATAGTCAAAGCTATGGTTTTTCTGGTAGCCATGTACGGATGTGAGGATTGGACCATAAAAAAAGACTGAGTGCTGAAGAATTGATTATTTCAAACTGCGGTGCTGGAGAAGACTCTTGAGAATCTATTGGACAGCAAGGAGATCGAACCAGCCATTCCTAAGGAAAATCAACCCTGAATATTCATGGGAAAGACTGATGCTGCAGCTGAAGCTCTAGCACTTTGGCGACCTGATGCAAAGAGCCAAGTAATTGGAAAAGACCTTGATGCTAGAAAGGTTGAGGGCAAGAGGAGAAGGGGTTGACAGAGGATAAGCTGATTGGATGGCATCACTGACTCAATAAACATGAGTTTAAGCAATCTCAAGGAGATAGCAAAGGGCAACCTGGTGTGCTGCACTTCATGGGGTGACAGAGGCAAACACAACCTAGTGACTGAACAATAACAACATACTCTTCTCCATAGTGACCTCATCAATTTACATTCCCACCAACAGTTTCCCCTTTTCCCACACCCTCTCCAGCATTTGTTCATGGTAGACATTTTTATTTTGAGTATTCTGACTAGTCTGAGATAATACCTTACTGTAATTTTGATTTCTGTTTCTCTAATTATAACAGAATTATGACAGAATGTGGTTCACTAGAGAAGGGAATGGCAAACCACTTCAGTATTCTTGCCTTGAGAACCCCATGAACAGTATGAAAAGGTAAAATGATAGGATATGAAAGAGGAACTCCCCATGTCGGTAGATGCCCAATATGTTACTAGATATTAATGGAGAAATAACTCCAGAAAGAATTAAGGGATGGAGCCAAAGCAAAAATAATACACAGTTGTGGATTTGACTGGTGATAGAAGCAAGGTCCAATACTGTAAAGAGCAATATTGCATAAGAACCAGGAATGTCAGGTCCATGAATCAAGGAAAATTTGAAGTGGTCAAACAGGAGATGGCAAGAGTGAATGTTGAAATTCTAGGGATCAGTGAACTAAAATGGACTAGAATGGGTGAATTTAACTCAGATCACCATTATATCCACTACTGTGGGCAAGAATCCCATAGAAGAAATGGGGTAGCCCTCATGGTAAACAAAAGAGTCTGAAATGCAGTATTTGGGTGTAATCTCAGAAACGACAGAATGATCTCTGTTCATTTCCAAGGCAAACAATTCAATATCATGGAAATCCAAGCCACTGCCCCAACCAATAACACTGAAGAAGCTGAACTTGAATGCTTTTATGAAGACCTACAAGACCTTGTAGAACTAACACCCAAAAAAGATGTCCTTTTCATTATAGGGGACTGGAATGCAAAAGTAGGAAGTCAAGAAACACCTGGAGTAACAGGCAAGTTTGGCCTTGAAATATGGAATGAAGCAGGGCAAAGGCTAAAAGAGTTTTGCCAAAAGAATACACTGGTCATAACAAACACCCTTTTCCAAGAACACAAGAGAAGACTCTACACATGGACATCACCAGATGGTCAACACTGAAATCAGATTGATTATATTCTTTGCAGCCAAAGATGGAGAAGCTCTATACAGTCAGCAAAAACAAGACTGGGAGTTGACTGTGGCTCAGATCATGAACTCCTTATTACCAAATTCAGACATAAATTGAAGAAAGTGGAGAAAACCACAGGACCATTGAGGTATGACCTAAATCAAATCCCTTATGATTATACAGTGGAAATGAGAAACAAATTTAAGAGACTAGATCTGATAGACAGAGTGCCTGATGAACTATGGATGGAGATCTATGCCATTGTACAGGAGACAGGGATCAAGACCATCCCCATGGAAAAGAAATGCAAAAAAGCAAGATGGCTGTCTCAGAGGCCTTACAAATAGCTGTGAAAAGAAGAGAAGCAAAAAGCAAAAAAGATCTTCATGACCCAGATAATCACGATGGTGTGATCACTCACCTAGAGCCAGACATCCTGGAATGTGAAGTCAAGTGGGCCTTAGAAAGCATCGCTATGAACAAAGCTAGTGGAGGTGATGGAATTCCAGTGGAGCTATTTCAAATCCTGAAAGATGATGCTGTGAAAGTGCTGCACTCAATATGCCAGCAAATTTGGAAAACTCAGCAATGGCCACAGGACTGGAAAAGGTCAGTTTTCACTCCAATCCCAAAGAAAGGGAATGCCAAAGAATGCTCAAACTACTGCACAGTTGCACTTGTCTCACACGCTAGTTAATAATGCTCAAAATTCTCCAAGCCAGGCTTCAGCAATACGTTAACCATGAAATTCCAGATGTTCAAGCTGGTATTAGAAAAGGCAGAGGAACCAGAGATCAAATTGCCAAAGTTCTCTGCATCATCGAAAAAGCAAGAGAGTTCCAGAAAAACATCTATTTCTGCTTTATTGACTATGCCAAAGCCTTTGACTGTGTGGGTTACCACAAACTATGGAAAATTCTGAAAGAGATGAGCATACCAGACCACCTGACCTGCCTCTTGAGAAACCTATATGCAGGTCAGGAAGCAACAGTTAGAACTGGACATGGAACAAGAGATTGGTTCCAAATAGGAAAAGGAGTACGTCAAGGCTGTATATTGTTATCCTCCTTATTTAACTCCTATGCCGAGTACATCATGAGAAAGGCTGGGCTGGAAGAAGCACAAGCTGGAATCAAGATTGCAGGGAGATATCTCAATAACCTAAGATATGCAGATAACACCACTCTTATGGCAGAAAGTGAAGAAGAACTATTTTAGTTCTTGATGAAAGTGAAAGAGGAGAGTGAAAAAGTTGGCTTAAGGTACAACACTGAGAAAATGAAGATCATGGCATCTGATCCCATCACTTCATAGGAAATAGATGGGGAAACAGTGGAAACAGTGTCAGACTTTGATTTTTTGGGCTCCAAAATCACTGCAGATGGTGAATGAAGCCGTGAAATTAAAAGACGCTTACTCCTTGGATGGAAAGTTATGAGCAACCTAGATAGCATATTGAAAAGCAGACATTAGTTTGCCAACAAAGGTCCATCTAGTCAAGGCTATGGTTTTTCCAGTGGTCATGTATGGATGTGAGAGTTGGACTGTGAAGAAAGCTCCATGCCGAAGAATTGATGCTTTTGAACTGTGGTGTTGGAGAAAACTCTTGCGAGTCCCTTGGACTGCAAGGAGATCCAACCAGTCCATTCTAAAGGAGAACAGCCCTGGGTTTTCATTGGAAGGACTGATGCTAAAGCTGAAACTCCAATACTTTGGCCACCTCATGCGAAGTGTTGACTCATTGGAAAGACTCTGATGGTGGGAGGGATTGGGGGCAGGAGAAGGGGAAGACAGAGGATAAGATGGCTGCATGGCATCACCGACTCAATGGACATGAGTTTGAGTGAATTCCAGGAGTTGGTGATGGACAGGGAGGCCTGGCGTTCTGTGATTCATGGGGCTGCAAAGAGTCGGACGTGACTGAGTGACTGAACTGAACTGGATTATAACAAATGTTGAGCACATGTTTTTGTGCCTGTTTGTCATGTGTATATCTTCTTTGGAGGAATGACTATTTTGGTCTTCTGCTTAGTTTTTGATTTTTTTTAATTGAATTGGATAATCTGTTTTTAATTTTGTAAAGTAAGCCCTCAATAGTCACATTGCTTGCAAATATTTCTCCCAGTCCTAAGGTGTCTTTTCATTTTGCTTATGGTTTTCCTTGTTGTTCAAAAGCTTAGAGATTTGATTAGGTCCCATTTGCTTATGTTTCCTTTTACTTCTGTTACCTTGAGGGACCGACCTAAAAAAATATTTTATACTTATTATTCAATAATGGATTGTTGTAGTATACTGATTATTGCATTCACATATTCACTTCTTCTAAAAAATCTTATTTTATATTGGAGTATATTTGACTTAAAATGTTGTTAGTTTCAGGTGTATAGCACAGTGATTTAATCATACATATACATATATCTATTTTTCAGATTATTTTCCCATATAACTTATTACAGAGTATCAAGTAGAGTTTCCTTTGCTATGGACTTTTGTAGGTCCATGATGATTTTGTTTTTTATACAGTAGCATGCATATTCTAATCCAAACCTCCTAATTTTTCTCTCCCCACTCTTTCTTCTTTGGTAACTATAAGTCTATTTTCTGAGTCTATGAGTTTATTTCAGTTTTGTAAATAAACTCATTTGTGTCATATTTTAGAGTCTGCATATAAATGATGTCATATAGTATTTGTCTTTCTCTGTGTGACTTACTTCATTTATTATGATAATCTCTAGGTCCATCCATGTTGCTACCATGGGCATTACTTCATTCTTTTTTATGGTTAAGTAATAATCCTTTGTGTATATGTTTCACATTTTCTTTATCTGTTCATCGATTGATGGACGTTTAAGTTGCTCCCATGTCTTGGCTATTGTAAATAGTGCTGCAATGAACACATATCTTTTTAAATCACGGTTTTCTCCAGATCTGTATCTAGGAGTGGGATTGGCACATAAAGTTTTACCTCTAGTTTTAGTTTTTTAAGGAATGTTCATATTGTTCTCCATAGTGGAGAACATATTCACTTCTGATAAAAGGATTAAACACCCTTTCCCATTGTTGTGTGACATAAAGGGCCCATAGGCAACTTTTGCCTTCACATTCCATGGATGGTTGTTTTAGCAGTGACAGACAGTTTGGCCACTGATAGTATGAACGTATATCATATCCAAGCAGAAATCTTAAGTGCCAAGGAGTATTTTTCTTAGAGTCCTTTCATTTTGCCATGAGAAAGTCATGACAAAAAGGAATTACTCCTTCATCCCAGAAGAAGAAACTAGTATGATTAGAGGCAAATCATTCTTGTTGCAAGGCAAGGTTCAAGGGTCATTTCTTACCATATCAAAGCTAATTATTCCAGTACAATCAATTTCCCTATGAAGTTTTCCTTATACATCATAAAGAGTGGTAACTTTAATCATCTCTCATAATAGGAAATAATTTATTTCTTCATTTGCTAATTTATTCAGTGCACCTATCTATGACTTGTACAAGGTGAAATGAAGTATTTGTGGTATAAAAAGACAAAGGAAAACCACACAAATAAGATTATAGTTGAAATTATGAATTGTAACAGATATTTAAGAAACACTTTGAAAAAGTTCAAAATAGATGAATATAATTTTAACTAAGAGGCAAGGTAAGACTGCCAGTACAATAATATTTGAGATAGGAAGAGGCAAGGTAAGACTGCCAGTACAATAATATTTGAGATAGGTCTGAATAGTATTTAAAATTTTAATACAGGCTAAGATATCTGAATTGCAAAAGAAAAACCAAAGCAAATGCACACACACACACACACACACACACACACACACACACATGAAAGGATAGGGACAAAGACACAAATGCAAGAATTTTTTGGTGAGTATCTAGTTTGCAAGAGACTATATTGGAACTTATAATTAAAGTCCACAGTGACTAAAATAAATACACCCTTTGAATCTTGGGATCAAATTTTTTAGTGCCCACTGTATGCTAAGTGGCTTCAATTGTATCTGACTTTGTGACCCTATGGACTGTGCCTGCCAGGTTCCTCTGTCCATGGGATTCTTTAAGCAAGAATACTGGAGTGGGTTGCCATGCCCTCAGTCTTAGGGGATCTTTCTGACCCAGGGATTAAACTGTCAGCTCCTGCATGCCCTGCATTGCAGGTAGATTCCTTACCACTGAGCCACCAGTTAAACCCATTACTAAGTTTAGACTTGGATTTAAATAGAGATATACCAAACTTTTTGTCAATAGCTAAACAATATATCTGCTTATAAATCAAAAGTAAATTTTGACTGTTGACCCCATTAACATTTGGAATATCAATTAAAAAGATCCTTTAACTTAAGGGTCATTTGGGGAACGAATCCAACCCTTTAACAATTTTATGGGCAAAAAGTCAAGACAGTCAGCTCTCTTAAATATGGAAATACATAGTAATACTAAACATACTCTGAATAGACAGATTAATCTCATTAGGAGACCAGTATCAAGCTGAAGATTCTTAATTTAATAAAGTTGATATACATATTTTTCTTTTTGCAAAATAGGTATCAGAATTCTTTGCGTTAGTAATTTTCAAAGTCAACAATACACTTATTTTGTAGCTTTCAGAATAAACTGAGGTTGTATGTTCCTCAAATAAGATACTCTGTCATCTTTTCATTTAAAAACTGGAGGCAATAACTCAAAATAAAGATAAAACTATAAATATAATTTATAGATTTTTTTGCAACACCTCACACTTTAGTGATCAAATAATTTTAAATGTTTGAATCAGTTCAGTTCAATCGCTTGGTTGTGTCTGACTCTTTGCCACCCCATGAATCGCAGCACGCCAGGCCTCCCTGTCCATCACCAACTACCAGAGTTCACTCAGACTCACGTCCATCGACTCAATGATGCCATCCAGCCATCTCATCCTCGGTTGTCCCCTTCTCCTCCTGCCCCCAATCCCTCTCAGCATCAAAGTCTTTTCCAATGAGTCAACTCTTCACATGAGATGGCCAAAGTACTGGAGTTTCAGCTTCAGCATCATTCCTTCCAAAGAAATCCCCGGGCTGATCTCCTTCAGAATGGATTTGTTGGATCTCCTTGCAGTCCAAGGGACTCGCAAGAGTCTTCTCCAACACCACAGTTCAAAAGCATCAATTCTTCAGCGCTCAGCTTTCTTCACAGTCCAACTCTCTCATCCGTACATGATCACTGGAAAAACCATAGCCTTGACTAGACGGACCTTTGTTGGCAAAGTGATGTCTCTGTTTTTCAATATGCTGTCTAGGTTGGTCATAACTTTCCTTCCAAGGAGTAAGCGTCTTTTAATTTCATGGCTGCAGTCACCATCTGCAGTGATTTTGGAGCCCCCAAAAATAAAGTCTGACACTGTTTCCACCATTTCCCCATCTATTTGCCATGAAGTGATGGGACCAGATGTCATGATCTTCAGTCTGAATGTTGGGCTTTAAGCCAACTTTTTCACTCTCCTCTTTCACTTTCATCGAGAGGACTTTAGTTCTTCTTCACTTTCTGCCATAAGGGTGGTGTCATCTGCATATCTGACCTGCCTCTTGAGAAACTGATACGCAGGAAGCAACAGTTAGAACTGGACATGGAACAACAGACTGGTTCCAAATACGAAAAGGAGTACATCAAGGCTGTATATTGTCACCCTGCTTATTTAACTTATATGCAGAGACATCATGAAAAATGCTGGGCCAGAAGAAGCACAAGCTGGAATCAAGTTTGCTGGGAGAAATATCAATAACGTTTGAATCAGTACAGTTAAAAAATAAAACTATAGCAGACTATCCAAGAAAAACAAGACTGTATTTTCTTTTCAAGTATTTTCCCAACACAATCTGATTGTATTTCGAGTCTTAGGAGACACACTGCTGCAAATTTTGCTGTCTGTCAAAACTCCATCACAGTGACTCATGAGAGCTTTGAAAAGTTTTAGAAGATCTTGTACTCAAGATCTTCTTCTATATAAGTTTCCTGAGATCTTATATGCAACTGCTTAAAATAAGCAGTTGTATATCATTATATATATTTTAATAAATTTGTATAAAATATAATACAAATGTTATTCAATCTAAATATAAAATGTTTGCATTCCATATATTTACTATGTAACATATATTCACTATGTAACATATATTCATTATAATGCATTGTAATTATATGCATTCAATCTATATAAATATAAATGCATTATATATTTTATATACACTTTTAAAAGTAGTAAGTTGGAGATTGGTGCAACTGTTTGTTAAGAAACTTTATTTTTTTTTTATTTTATTTTTTTTTATTTTAAAATCTTTAATTCTTACATGCATTCCCAAACATGAACCCCCCTCCCACCTCCCTCCCCATAACATCTCTCTGGGTCATCCCCATGCACCAGCTCCAAGCATGCTGTATCCTGCATCAAACATAGACTGGCGATTCAATTCTTACATGATAGTATACGTTAGAATGTCATTCTCCCAAATCATCCCACCCTCTCCCTCTCCCTCTGAGTCCAAAAGTCCATTATACACATCTGTGTCTCTTTCCCTGTCTTGCATACAGGGTCGTCATTGCCATCTTCCTAAATTCCATATATATGTGTTAGTATACTGTATTGGTGTTTTTCTTTCTGGCTTACTTCACTCTGTATAATCGGCTCCAGTTTCATCTATCTCATCAGAACTGATTCAAATGAATTCTTTTTAATGGCTGAGTAATACTCCATTGTGTATATGTACCACAGCTTTCTTATCCATTCATCTGCTGATGGACATCTAGGTTGTTTCCATGTCCTAGCTATTATAAACAGTGCTGCGATGAACATTGGGGTACATGTGTCTCTTTCAGTTCTGGTTTCCTCGGTGTGTATGCCCAGAAGTGGGATTGCTGGGTCATAAGGCAGTTCTATTTGCAATTCTTTAAGGAATCTCCACACTGTTCTCCATAGTGGCTGTACTAGTTTGCATTCCCACCAACAGTGTAAGAGGGTTCCCTTTTCTCCACACCCTCTCCAGCATTTATTGCTTGCAGATTTTTGGATCGCAGCCATTCTGATTGGTGTGAAGTGGTACCTCATTGTGGTTTTGATTTGCATTTCTCTAATAATGAGTGATGTTGAGCATCTTTTCATGTGTTTGTTAGCCATCCGTATGTCTTCTTTGGAGAAATGTCTATTTAGTTCTTTGGCCCATTTTTTGATTGGGTCGTTTATTTTTCTGGAATTGAGCTGCAGAAGTTGTTTGTATATTTTTGAGATTAGTTGTTTGTCAGTTGCTTCATTTGCTATTATTTTCTCCCATTCAGAAGGCTGTCTTTTCACCTTGCTTATATTTTCCTTTGTTGTGCAGAAGCTTTTAATTTTAATTAGATCCCATTTGTTTATTTTTGCTTTTCTTTCCAGAATTCTGGGAGGTGGATCATAGAGGATCCTGCTGTGATTTATGTCTGAGAGTGTTTTGCCTATGTTCTCCTCTAGGAGTTTTATAGTTTCTGGTCTTACATTTAGATCTTTAATCCATTTTGAGTTTATTTTTGTGTGGGGTGTTAGAAAGTGATCTAGTTTCATTCTTTTACAAGTGGTTGACCAGTTTTCCCAGCACCACTTGTTAAAGAGATTGTCTTTATTCCATTGTATATTCTTGCCTCCTTTGTCAAAGATAAGGTGTCCATATGTGTGTGGATTTATCTCTGGGCTTTCTATTTTGTTCCATTGATCTATATGTCTGTCTTTGTGCCAGTACCATATTGTCTTGATGACTGTGGCTTTGTAGTAGAGCCTGAAGTCAGGCAAGTTGATTCCTCCAGTTCCATTCTTCTTTCTCAAGATTGCTTTGGCTATTCGAGGATTTTTGTATTTCCATACAAATCTTGAAATTATTTGTTCTAGTTCTGTGAAAAATGTGGCTGGTAGCTTGATAGGGATTGCATTGAATTTGTAAATTGCTTTGGGTAGTATACTCATTTTCACTATATTGATTCTTCCAATCCATGAACATGGTATATTTCTCCATCTATTAGTGTCCTCTTTGATTTCTTCCATCAGTGTTTTATAGTTTTCTATATATAGGTCTTTAGTTTCTTTAGGTAGATATATTCCTAAGTATTTTATTATTTTCATTGCAATGTTTGCATATGACATGATCCTCTACATGGAAAACCCTAAAGACTCCACCAGAAAATTTAAATATCAACATAGAATTGTTATTTTCCAAGTAAAACATGAACACATAAGAAGAAAGTGAAAAGAAATGTAAAAGAAAATCAAAGATCTATACTTAAAAATGACCTCTATGTTCAGGAAATTTTATAGGAAAATATAGTAAATGATTAAATAATATTTTTGGGGAATCATCTATGAGCTCAAGGCTATACTAGGTGTTATGGTTGCAAAGAAGAAGGCACAGTGGATCTTGTTTGTTCTGATGGAATTTACACTCTATTGAAGGAGTGACATATTTGAAAAATAATCACAATAATCAGTGTATAATCTCTAACAGTTTCAGAAATTGTGAAAAAAGTAATGAGGTAATTTGCATACCTCTAAGAAATAAATCTGGCCTATAATAATAGCCGAAGGATCTTAAAGTCTCCTAATAAGATATGGGAACTGAGATGGTGATGAACAAGGCTTGACAGAGTGTGGGAAGGTAAGGTGCATATTCAAGACAAACATACAGAGTATCTTAACGCAATCAGTGTACGATAAGTGTACATACACATTACTGTTATTATTAGGTATTTTATGCCAGTAATACTTAAACAGGCTTCCTTGGTGGCTCAGTGGTAAAGAATCTGCCTGCCAATGAGGAGACTCAAATTTGATCCCTGGGTCAGGAAGATCCCCTGGAGAAGAAAGTGCCAACCCACTCCAGTTTTCTTGCCTGGGGAATCCCGTGGACAGAGAAGCCTGGCAGGCCACAGGCCATGGGAATGCAAAAGAGTTGGACATGTTTTAGAGACTAAACAGCAACAAACAAAATGCAGCTGTTTTACATAAAGTTTTCTTGTAAATATGTATATATTTTTAAAATTCATGAGACAGTGTGATAAATTCTTGTAATTAATAATCAAATAGTAACCTGATAAACTAATAGACTGAATAATAGTTTAACTTTTAAAAATCTAAGCGTTCCCATGAATAACTGTCCTTAAGCCTGGGTCAAATGTAAAGTAGTAATAGCCTGTTGCTATGCCATGTTGACTTCTATTTTGTGTGTGTGTGTGTGTGTGTGTGTGTGTGTGTTTCTTTACTGTTTTCAGTAATCCATGCTTTGGTTTTTAGTAAACATATTTTTTCTTTCTTTCAATGATATATTGATTATAAAACTTTAAAACCATGATTTTAACATGAAAATTAGACTTTACCTTTTATTTACAGATTTTTTCCCCTCTGTTGTTGTTTTTAATGTCTGCAACCTTGTGAAGGACTGATCAAGCCAATCTATTTGAAAGGAATTCCTTTTTCAGTTAGATTCTGAAAGCTCCCACCAAAGCATAGACAAATATTCCAAGAAAGAAAGGAGGTGTGAAATAACAAATTGAGACTGTCTGTGTGACTTTGCATTTGAGTGAGCTTAAGAAAAATGGAGGAATATTGACAGAAGACAAATTACTTTGTAATTGCATCTAGAATAGCTTCTTTTAATGTAGTAAACAAATGTCATTCATATCAGGAACAGTTTCAAATAGCCTGAATAAAATAAAAATGAAAGAGTTGACATGCTTGAGAGAGCTAGGAGATGACTGACCATTCCTCTAAAACAATTTTTAAAAATAAGTGGAAATTCAGGGAGCTCTACTCAATACTCTGTAATGGCCTATATAAGAAAGGAATTTATTTTTTTAAATGATGGCATTTAACCCTGATTTCCCAGGTGGCTCAGTAGTAAAGACCCTTCCTGCCAATGCAGGAGACTGGGGTTAACTCCTGGGTCAAGAAGATCCCTGGAGAAGAAAATGGCAAACCAGTCTAATATTCTTGTCTGGAAAATCCCATGGACAGAGGAGCTTGGTGGGATACTGCCAGGAGCCAGCGTGAGGAATCCCGCCCATGGCAAAGGTCATGAGGAAGGAAGCCCGATGAAACACAAAGGCGTGATCTGGCTTCAGGGGTTCCCCCTGGGTTTTCCTGAACATCTCCCCCGCAAAACCAGAGTCTGCCTGCTTTATTGAACTGTGTTTTCCACTCTTCTGACATTCTCTGGAAAAAGTTAACTCAGGGCTTCAGTCTGCTGCATATAAAAAGAAGGTCTCGGTTTAAACCCCTTTGATGGCTTTCTAACTTACCTAACTGGTCTGCCCGGACTTTTTACAACTTGTGAATTGTTTACAGCCCTCCAACCACGAGGGGCACAAAGCTTAAAGCATCTTAAAGATATAGAGCCTTTTCTAAAAAGCTAAAAATTATACTGGTGATGGGTTTCACTGTTGAGTCAATGACTGCTGCCAGGCCTCCATAGTCTTTATCTTTTAGGCACCTGAAGGATATTAATCAATGTAATTGGGATATAGTAAAAAGAATATAGTAGTTTTTGATGTTAGCAACACTAGAATTTTCAGTTAACTTTCTCTTTGTTATAATCCACTGTACTTCTTTCATTTTTATAAATTTCTGTGTCCTTGCTATGTAAGAATGTAACTTTATTTAGTGCTTTCTGAGAGTGGCACCAGACTTTGGGAAGAACAATGCTATTAGGGCAAATAAGTCTTCTGGTTGACAAACCCTTATCAGAAAAGGGCCGTAAAATGTTAATCAGCCTTCTGGCCAGAAGACGATGCAAATCACCTAAGACTTGTGTATACGACTAAGTATGCAGAGAGAAAGCCTGGTCTTGATAAGAGTCAGGGCTGCTGACGCTGCATAATTTTGTATTATCCATTGATCTCTATGTACAACCAAAAAGTATAAAAAGCCTGCCGGACAATAGAGGATGGGCCAGTCACTGGACTGGTTTCCCCCATGTCTTTTCTTACTCTATTTTCTGGCTGAATTCCCATCTGGGGCATGGAGGCTCACCATGTATACTTACTTGCCCTGGCTTTTAAGATCCACGCAAGAGGGAGCCCAAGGCGGGGCATCCCCCACTCTTCAAGAGGATGCCAGTGGCCTAATGTAAATGGTGCAAGTTCCTCTCTTGGAACTTTATTGGTCTTCCACGTAAACCAAGTTCTTCAGCCTCTTTTCTCCACTAAATTTTCCTACTATACTACTTCTTCCTAATCTCTCTTTATATTTCTAAATAAATAAGTTTTTCCTCACCACACTGTCCCCACTTCAAATTACCCTGGACCCACCGGGGCAGGACCCCAGCAGGGTACAGTCCATGGGATCACAAATAGACATGACTGAGCATGCGCGTGCACGCTCATGCGTGCACACACACACACACACACACACACACACACACACACACAAACATGTGTAACCCTAAATTCTAAGCCACCTCAGAGAGGGTGATTCAGCAAATGTTGGTAATTTGATCTCTGGTTCCTCTTCCATTTCTAAACCCAGCTTGGACATCTGGAAATTCTTGCTTCACATAATGCTGAAGCCTAGCATGCAAGATTTAAAGTGTAACCTTACTAGCATGGAAGATGAGTGCAATTGTCTGAGCACATTCTTTAGTAATAGCCTTTTTGGGAATTGGGATGAGGATTAACCTTTTCCAGTCCTATGGCCTTTTCTGGGTCTTCCAGATTTACTGACATAGTGAATGCAACACCTTGATGGCCTCATCCTTTGGAATTTTGAATAGTTTTACTGGAATTCTGTTGCTCCCACTCACTTTATTAACAGCAGTTCTTCCTAAGGCCCACTTGATTTGCCCTTCAGAATGTCTGGCTCTGGGTAGCTGACCACACCATCATAGCAATCCAGTTCATTTAGATCTTTTTTATACAGTTTTTCCATGTATTCTTTCCATCTCTTCTCGATCTCTTCACCATCTACTAGGTCGTTATCATTTATGTCTTTTATTGTGCCCATTTTGGGGCAAAATGTTTCCTTGATATCTCTAATTTTCTTGAAGAGATCTCTAGTCTTTCCCCTTCTGTTGTTTTCCTCTAGTTTATTCACTGTTCCTTGAAGAAAGCCTTCTTGTCTCTCCATGCTGTTCTTTGGAAATCTGCATTTAGTTGGATATACCTTTCCCTTCTCCCTTGCTTTCGCTTCTCCTCTTTCTTTAGCTATTTGTAAGGCCTCCTCAGATAACCACTTGGCTGTCTTGCTTTTCTTTTCCCTTGGGCTGCTTTTGTTCACTGCCTCCTATATAATATTATGCACTTCCATCCATAATTCTTCATGCACTCTATCAGATCTAATTCCTTGAATCTATTCATTAACTCTACTGCATATTCATAGGGGATCCGATTTAATTTGTACCTGGCTGGCCTAGTGGTTTTCCCCACTTTATTTAGTTTAAGCCTAAATTTTGCTGTAAGAAGCTGATGATTTGAACTACAGTCAGATCCAGATCTTGTTTTTGCCAACTGTATACAGTTTCTTCATCTTCTCCTATAAAGAATGTAATCAACTTGATTTTGGTGTTTTTGGTCATTTGGTGGTGTCCATGTGTAAAGTCAATTTTTGTGCTGTTGAAAAAGATTATTTGCTATGATGAATGTGGTCTCTTGGTAGAAATCAGTTAGCCTTAGCCCTGCTTCATTTTATTCTCTAAGGTCAAACTTGCCTGTTACTAAGGTATCTTTTAACTTCCTACTTTTGCATTCCAAACCCTAATGATAAATAGAACATCTTTTTCGGTGCTACTTTCAGGATGTCTTCTAGGTCTTCATAGTACTGATCAGCTTCCACTTCTTGGCATCACTGGTAGGGGCATAGAGTTGGATTACTGTGATGTTGAATGACTTGCCTTGAAAACGAACCAAGATCATTCTGTCATTTTTTGAGGTTGTATCCAAGTACTGTATTTCAGACTCTTATCATATTAAGTTTGATTTTATTCAGTTCTAAAACAAGAGGGGCATGCTTGGACTTAAGACAGCAAAACCGCATGAAATTTTCATCTGTATAACAACAAGTAATAGTTGACACATAAACTGGTTTTAACTGAAGGACACAAACCAAGGAAGAGTCTAAGTTCAGCTACGCATCTAAATACCTGTTTTTCTCCAAAG
The DNA here is from genome assembly GCF_001704415.2 of Capra hircus. NCBI lineage: Eukaryota > Metazoa > Chordata > Mammalia > Artiodactyla > Bovidae > Capra > Capra hircus. The sequence continues at coordinate 24,336,567 of NC_030835.1, forward strand.
CTTTATTTTTTGCATCATTTTAACATTGTTTTGATGTATTAGAAATATGAGCCAGGCAAATAAAAAATTTCAGTAGGTTGAATAGTTTTGATTTTCAACTTGACTACTTCTAAATCCACTAAGAGATTTATACAAAATAGATGTACTTTGTTTCTACACTAAACTTATTATAGCTAACTATCAGGAGTTAGAACTTAGACATCTAATTTTGAAAAGTTTCATATAATTTTTTTATATATGTACTTTGTTGCAAGGGCCTTCCTGGTGGTTCAGATGGTAAAGAATCTATCTGCAGTGCCAGAATCCAGGTTCGATCACTAGGCCAGGAAGATCCCCTGTAGAAGGGAATGGCTACCCACTGCAGTATTCTTGCCTGGAGAATTCCATGGACAGAAGAGCCCGACAGTATACAGTCCATGAGATCACAAAGAGTTGGACAAAGCTGAGCGACTAACACTTTATTGCAAATCCATGGTCAATAAAAAATTAAGGCTGAATTAAAGACATCTTGACAACTGATCCCCATCAGAAGGTTCCTTATTTTAGAATTTATGGAATCAATGACTAATCAGTATTTAATTTATTGCTGTTGAATAGTGTTTTCTTACATAAATCTTAACCTCCTTGTGGCAGCCTCTGCAAAGAGGAAAACAGTTCAAACAGTTAGTGTGTCACTAAGAAATAACTTCCCCTTCATTCTAAAGTAAAAGTATTGTGAAATATCTCAGGACAATCATCACATTACTAATTTGACTTATGTTACTAAAAATTTTTAGCAAATTTTCTGAATCTTAAGAGGCATCAGGAAAACTTGTGGTTTTCTATTACCTGACCTTCTGAAATGTGATTATGTATGTGGAATGAAATCTAAAAACAAATACCAACAGTCACATAAATGAAATGTATGGGTCTTGCACATTACACTTTCTGTGGCTGCATAGGCATTATATGTAGATAATGTAGAGCGAATCTGAATTTGTCAGCTGAATATTTTCTTCCAGGGGTAGTGTTTCCATACATCAAAATGTGTATATGGTGTACTTCAAAAGACCAGCACATGCAATTCCCCCAATAAATGATCAAAGGAGTACATATTGTATCTTATGTGCCTTCTGAACTTTCCCCTAACTCATATACATGCTACCCCACTCCACTACTCTTGCCTGGAAAATCCCATGGACAGAAGAGCCTGGTAGGCTGCAGTCCGCAGGGTTGCTAAGAGTCAGACACAACAGCAACTTGACTTTCACTTTTCACTTTCATGCATTGGAGAAGGAAATGGCAACCCACTCCAGTGTTCTTGCCTGGAGAATCCCAGGGACGGCGGAGCCAAGTGGGCTGCTATCTATGGGGTCGCACAGAGTCAGACACGACTGAAGTGACTTAGCAGTAGCAGTAGAAAATTACTCAAAAATCATCTATGCATCATTAAAAGAGTATTCAATTAGTATATGAGAATACTTAGGATAGCTTTAGTTTGAAATGGAGAAATCATTCTGAGATCCTAGGGGTCAGAATTTCATCTAGATTAAGCAGCATCCAACCTTGCCTCTATAATATCTCCAGATATTTGTATTTAAACAAAGTCATCTGGTCATATTTTATAATTGTACCTTTCTCAAATAGTGCTTCTCAACCTTGAAAGCACATTTTAATTATTGACTATAGTTCTTCTTCAGAGATTCTGATTTAATTGATGTTGAGTTAGACCTAGAAATAATTTTTGAGATCCTAGATGCTTCAAATATTTTAGAATAATATTATTTATCCTGGTGTTTGTCTGAAGTTATATATAATTTGAAAACCTGTATATAAAGGAGTGATCCAATTATATTTTATGTGAATGTCATGAAAGTAAAAGTGAAAGTTGCTCAGTCATGTCTGACTCTTTGCGACCCCATGGACTATATAGTCCATGGAATTCTCCAGACCAGAATACTGGAGTGGGTATCCTATACCTTCTCCAGTGGATCCTCCTGACCCAGGAATTGAATGAGGGTCTCCTGCATTAGAGGTGGATTTTTACCAACTGAGCTACTAGGGAAACCCATATGAATGTTATAAATAGTGTCAAATTTGTTTAAAAAACATGAGAACTAACATGCAAAACTGATATTTCTAACTTGAGGGTTTATATCATCGTGGCAGAGGAAGTTTTCTAATTTTTCCTTTAAAGTTCAACTTGTCTTTTATCATACAATCTGTTATTGGATTCTACATTGCTGTGATAGCAGTGAAGTTACAAGAAATTTTAATATTTTTCTATACGTGAAAGGACTTTGACCTTTTATATATGAAATTTGTACCGTATGTCTATTTTAAATTTTTCTCTTAAAATTAATTGCCCCCATTTCCAGAGTGAACATAGTAGCATTTAAAAGATTTCTAAGGCTTCCAAGATGCTATACTATTTTCTCTTGATCTCAGAAACAGAAGAAACCTTGTTTGGCAATGTAAAAGTCATCTTATGAATTGATAGTGTAGACCAAATAATTATCCCCAAATATTGCTCTTTCCCTGTAATATAATTAAATCTCTTCAGCCATTGCTATGGGACTTGCCTTTGTATCTAATGGGAGTTGTATACATTTTTGCATCATTGATTTAGGGCTTGGTAATGTTATGTCAGTGGTCATGTATGAATGTGAGAGCTGGACTGTGAAGAAAGCTGAGCACCAAAGAATTGATGCTTTTGAACTGTGGTGTTGGAGAAGACTCTTGAGAGTCCCTTGGACTGCAAGGAGATCCAACCAGTCCATTCTAAAGGAGATCAGCCCTGGGATTTCTTTGGAGGGAATGATGCTAAAGCTGAAACTCCAGAACTTTGGCCACCTCATGCGAAGAGTTGACTCATTGGAAAAGACTCTGATGCTGGGAGAGATTGGGGGCAGGAAGAGAAGGGGGTGACAGAGGATGAGATGGCTGGATGGCATCACTGACTCGATGGACGCAAGTCTGAGTGAACCCCAGGAGTTGGTGATGGACAGGGAGGCCTGGAGTGTTGTGATTCATGGGGTTGCAAATAGTCATACACGACTGAGTGACTGGACTGAAGTAAACTGAATGTTATTATATACTTTGCTCAGTGGGATGTAAGCACAGTAAATTTTGTTCTAGCTTGGCAGAAGCTAATTTAGTGATCCTATAGTTTTTTTTGAGTGCTTTTGCTTTTCCCCTTAATCAGGAGGGAGCATACATGCAAGTTAAAATAGGAAGACATTGTGGACCTATAGGAAACAAACCCGTAGTCACTCTGCAGCTTTGAAAACTACGATACAGCAACAAGCCCTCAGAATCATTGTGCCAACAACTGAAATGTAGCATTAGTGAAATGATAAAACTTTGTTGCTTTACGTTAGTAAGACTTGAATTTGTTTGTTACACAGAATTACTGCAGTAGAAGTTGACTGATACAAATAGCTATTGATGAAATGTATCAATATTAATACATGTTAAAATATGCCACATACTTCATCTACTGATAAACATCAGCTCAGGATACATATCCCTTCATTTTACAATGAATAAAGACTAAAGAAAAATGAGCCTGCCATAAAAACAATACCGAGCCAAGGGATATTGAAAATGATCCTAAAGCCTAAGATGAAAATGGTCACTGAATATAAAAAATATATAGGGAATATTTGGATCATCAGTGTAACAAAATTGTCATTGTAGTTCAGTTTCTAAGTTATGTCTAACTTTGCGACCTCATGGACTACAGCATGCTAGGTTTCCCTGTCCTTCACTATCTCCTGGAGTTTGCTGATACTCATGTCCCTTGAGTCAGTGATGCCATCCATCTCATCCTCTGTCTCCTTCTTCTCCTCCTGCCCTCAATATTTCCTAGCATCAGGGGCTTTTCCAGTGAGTCAGTTTTTTCATATCAGGTGGCCAAATATTGAAACTTCAGCTTCAGCATCACTCATTTCAATAAATATTCAGGGTTGATTTCCTTCAGGATTGACTGATTTAATCTCTGTGCTGTCCAAGGTACTCTCAAGAGTCTTCTCCAGCACCACAGTTCAAAAGCATCAATTCTTCGGCACTCAGCCTTCTTTGTGGTTCAGCTCTCATATTCGTACATGACTAATGGAAAAACCACAGCTTTAACTATATGGACCTTTGTCAGTAAAGTGATGTCTCTGCTTTTTAATAGCACAATAATATATTTTTATTATGAAATAGAAACAGGAAAATCTTAGGAAGGAATTGGCATAGAAAAAACACAACAAGACAAAATAGGAAGATATTGATGAAGTAAAGAAGGGTTACAAAGCAACTAAAACACAAAAGCAGAAATAAACTGTTTTATATGACAGTAAAATTCAACAAGGGAGCACTATAGAAGTAGAAATATAATCTTGTAAGATCAGAGTTCTGCCCTGCAATATGAATTAAATTAAGACAACACAAAATATCTTATAATTATCTAAATGAATTTTATTTGTTAATATTACATTAAACTTTTATGCCAGTTTGTAATAGTTTTTTTTTCCTGGCTTTTACTTATTTTCTGCATGCAATATTAATGAAATTTAAGAGCTGAAGTGAATATAGATTATATTTGATCAAACTTATATAGAGTAGATAAAATTAAATGTGAAAAACTGGAAATAGAAAAGTCTGAATAGTCAGCTAACTAGCACAGCCTTACTGTACTTCCAATAAGAAATAAAGAAAAAGAAAAGAAGGAAGGAAAAAAGAAAGCATAAAGGTAGATACACACACACACAAAGAGGAATATAATAATTCACCAATTTCTTCTGAGATCTGAATCAGTTATCAAGGTTCAAGTATAACCTTTGCTAAAAATAACAGCTTCCTTCACATTTTCTCATTCTTAACACATTTCATTATTTAGTTTTATCACTTTTAATTTGAATACATTTATTAAGTAATAAGCTCTGACAAACCTATACAGTTTTGAAGCAAATACATCACTTTGCTGACAAAAGTCCATATAGTCAAGGCTATGGTCTTTCCAGTAGACATGTACAGATGTGAGAGTTGGACAATAAAGAAGGTGGAAAGTCAAAGAATTGATGCTTTCAAACTGTGGTACTGGAGAAGACTCTTGAGTGTCCCTTGGACAGCAAGGAGATCAAACCAGTCCAATCTTAAAAGAAATCAACCTTGAATACCCAATGGAAGAACTGATGCTGAAGCTGAAGCTTCAGTCCTTTGGCCTCCTAATGTGAAATGCTGATTCACTGGAAATACCCTGATTCTGGGAAAGATTGAAGGAAGAGGGAGAACAGGATGAGATGGTTGGTTGGCATCACAGAGTCAGTGGACATAAACTTGGGCAAATTCCAGGAGATGGTGAGGGACAGGGAAGCCTTGTATGCTTGCACTCCACGGGGTCACAAAGAGTCAGACACAACCTAATGACTGAGCAACAGCACTGAGTAATAACTGATGTGTAATAAACTGCATACATTTAAAGTGCACAATTTGTTAAGTTTCTGCAGACCTGTACTGCCATGAAACCATCACTATAGTCAAAATAAGGAGAATAACTACCACCCCGACAAATGGTTTTGTGCACCTTTATAAACCTTCCATTCCTGTCTCCTCCGTGCAGTTATTTCTCCAGGCAAACACTGGTCTGCATTTGTCACTATATACTAGTTTGCTCTTTCTAGAGTTTTACAAAAATGGGATAACATAGTACTCTTATTGTCTAGCTTGTTTCATCCAGCTTAATTATTTTGAGATTTACCTGTGTTGTTGTTTGACATATTGATTCATAAAACAAATTTATACATATTAATGTACAAGTTTATGTATAGATTTTTTTCTCTTGGCTATTTGGGTGTGTGAAATATAATTATATCAAATGGTAAGTGTATGGTTGTCTTAAAAAGAAAACTGCAAAAGTATTTTCCAAGGTAGTTATACCATTCTACAGTTCCCATTAGAACCACATGAAAGTTCTAGTTCTTCCACATCCTTAGAAACACATGCTATAGTCAGTCTTTTCATCTTAGCCATTCATGTGATTAATAGTATCTCATTACATTTTCCAATTTGTATTTTTCCCACTGGCTAAAAAATGTTGAACATTCTTTTTCATGTTCTTATTTGCATCCTCCCATGTCTTTCAGTATATGTCTATTTAAACGTGTGGTCCATTTTTATTGGGTTGTTTGTATCATTTTCTTGTTACTGAAGTTTGAGAGTTCTTTACATATTCTGCATACAAGCCCTTTATCAAATATAGTCTGTGCAGTTACTTTAAACCATCTATGGCTTTTCATTTTATAACAGTACCCAATGAAGAGACTTTTTAAAAATTTTAATGAAGTTTAATATATCAATTTGTCCTTTTATTGATTGTGGCTTTTGTGTAATATCTTAGGAATTTTTCCATAGCCCAATGTTACAAAAAATTTTTTTTCTGAGTTCTCTCTTAGAAGGCTTATAGTTATAGGTTTTACATTTACATGCACCATCCATTTTGAGTTAATTTTTCCAGTGTATGCAAGGTAAGGATAAAAATATTCTCTTTTTTTGCATATACATATTGGGTTATTTCAGCATCATTTGTTGAAACACTATCATTTCTCCAATGAATTCCCTTTGCATATTTATAAAAAAATCTGTTTATTACACATGTGTGATATATTTGTATCCCATGTCTTCCATACCATGCTAGAACTGTTCATCCAAGTATTTCACAATTGTCTGAAACTTAAGATTTCAATTGATCATCCTCCTTTAAGGTGAATTTTCCATTTTATAACTTGGACTGTGCTCAAAATTCTCTAATATAGCTAATAGCATTCAGGTTAAAATATGGATAGTTTTGCTTGATTAACTTTTATGCCATATACCAAAGTACAATAAGTGGGACTGACAATGATGAAACAAAAAACAACACAAAAACAAGAAACAAAAAAAACTCCTGAAATTATAAATGTAAACAAGGAGATAGAAATATTATAAGAGTATGGCCAGGATTTAGTAGTTGGTGGTGAACCATAAATGGAAGTGGGGACAGAAAGAACGCCAGATACCTATTACAGCAATCCCGCTGCTGGGCATACACACTGAGGAAACCAGAATTGAAAGAGACATGTGTACCTCAATGTTCATTGCAGCACTGTTTATAATAGCCAGGACATGGAAACAACCTAGATGTCCATGGATAAGAAAGCTGTGGTACATATACACAATGGAGTATTACTCAGCCATTAAAAAGAATGCATTTGAATCAGTTCTAATGAGGTGGATGAAACTGGAGCTGATTATACAGAGTGAAGTAAGCCAGAAAGAAAAACACCAATACAGTATACTAACACATATATATGGAATTTAGAAAGATGGTAATGATAACCCCGTATGCGAGACAGCAAAAGAGACACAGATGTATAGAATGGACTTTTGGACTCTGTGGGAGAGGGAGAGGGTGGGTTGATTTGGGAGAATGGCATTGAAACATGTATACTATCATGTAAGAAACAAATCGCCAGTCTATGTTCGATGCAGGATACAGGATGCTTGGGGCTGGTGCACAGGGATGATCCAGAGAGATGACATGGGGTGGGAGGTGGGAGGGGGGTTCAGGATTGGGAACTCATGTACACCCGTGGCAGATTCATGTCAATGTATGGCAAAACCAATACAGTATTGTAAAGCAAAATAAAGTTAAAAAAAAAAAAAGAAAGAAAGAAAGAAAGAAGGAAATACCAAAATTTAGATGGAAAAAAAAAAAAAAAAAGAAAGGTAAAATTCTCCAGATGGGCATAGGGCCAAAGGTCAAGGAGAGAAAATAAATAAACAACAACAGGAAACATAAAGGGAACATACCAGGCCTGTGTTAATAACAGCATTGGTGGCAGTTCATATAGGTGAAACTTTGATCTGGGCTTTGAGGAGCTTCTGTCTGAATGTTGTATCGCCAGAGCAACCATTTAATAACTTTCATAATCTATCCTTAAATTTTTGAGATATAATTGATATGTTGTTGTTTAGTCACTAAATCATGTCTGACTCATTGCAACCAATGGATTGTAGCCTGCCAGGCTCCTCTGGTAATCCTCTGTGGGATTTCCCAGGCAAGAATACCGAAGGGGATTGCTTTTTCCTTCTCCAGGGGATCTTTCTGATGCAGGGATGAAGACCACGTCTCCTGCATTGGCACATTGATTGTTTACTGCTGAGCTACCATATATATATTAGTTTCAGGTATACAACATGATGATTCAATATTTGTATACGTTGTGAAGTGATCATCATAATAAGTCTGGTTAACATCCATCATCATACATATTTAAAGTTTCTTTTCTTGTCATGAGAACTTTTAATATGTACGTTCTTAGCAACTTTCAAATGCACTACAGTATTATTAACACTAATCACCATACTGTACATTATATCCCCATGACTTATTTTATAATTGAAAGTTTGTATATATTAATCACCTTCACATGGTCTAGTTTAATTATCCAAACTGACAGTCTACTATTTGCTATATGAACTTCTGCATTGCCAAAATGTCTGTGCCATCCTCATGGAATATACCTTGTAATTCCTTGTTTTCTTCTTTTATTTGTTTACACTAAATCTCACTCAAAGTTTTCTTTCTTTCTGGCTTCCCTCCTTCTCCTATGGATCCTTTGACTCTCAGCTCAAATTCTGTCTCATCTGTGATTTCATCCTAAAACTGCAGATCATACAACTTGCTCCTTCTCAAAAACCAAAAAACTCAACTATACAATTCATTGAGCAGACAATTTTTGTATGTTTGCTATTGTCTGTGTTTTTCATTGTTATTTTGCTTATTTAATATAATTTTGTCTATCTGACTGTTAGCATTTGGAAGTCAGAAGCCTTGATTTTGCTATATAGCATCCATGGCATTACCCATAGTGGTCCCTAGTTCAAAAATCATACCTGAAGCTACCACAAGATTGTTAATCATCTTTACCCCAATAAAAATAAAAAGTTTAAAAAATCATACTTTGGATGCTTAATATGTGCCAAACTATATGCTAGGTACTATTGTTAAAACAAGAGTTGCAATCTTTGAGTGCTTTAAAGAAGCTTGCAGATATTTCTGCAGAAATAAAAGAGCTTGTATTGATAGTAGGATGCAATACTTTAAAGAGGAGCTCACAAAGTTGGTGTTATGGAGAAGGGGGTTTCTTACATAAATGTGGACCTAAATTGAGATTTTAGTAAGCGTGAACAAAGGAGAAAGTAAAGCATACAAGTGTTCTAACAGAGAAAGCTTTGAGAAAACACCACTGATTAGTCATGGTAAAATTAGTTAGTCCATAGGACTTACATCATGTAAGGAAAACAGGTATAGCCAGTGGTTTGTGAGGAGCAGAGTCGTGATTTGATTTGCTTTCAAAATTTTATTCCATTAACCAAGACCCAGGACTGCATCCTAATTATTTGTCATAAAGCTTGAAGTCTGACATCTGGTGTTCAGGTCCTTCCATAGACTAACTTCAAATTATCTGCCTATCCACCATAATGCACAGTAGCTGCTTTTTATCAGCTAGAAAAATAGGTTCACTGTCTCCAGCTTTGTTGCCTTTGTAGATTTTTTTTTAATCCTCTATGCTTTCTACAGTGTTCTCAGAAAGTTTCTGATTTATATAGTTTTCAAACCTAAAATTTCTTCAAAGAAATTTTAAATTAATCAATGTACAGTGATTTTTAACCTTTTAAACCAATTAATCAATAACCATTAATTGATTTTTAAGCAGTAACTATCTAATCATTCACTGCTATTTACTGTTCACCCATTATGTGTGGATAACTACGTTGGGCATTATAGAGCATGTGTAAAGAAATTGGATGCACACTGTTACTCAAATGGCTGTTTTCCAAAATAAAAACATTATATTGTCATAAATAACTACAAAGGAATGTAGATCACAATAAATGAATAGAAGCAGTATAAATTTGTTGCTCTGAGAGTTCTGAGGAGTAAACATTTTGGCAGGCTTAAAGGAATAGGCAGGATTTGATAGGAATTACTGTATTTTATATGATCCTTAAAAATCAGTGTCTGTCCATGAATTTTCTGAATGAGTATTCAAAATATGTATAGTTCAGTTCAGTTCAGTTCAGTCACTCAGTCGTGTTTGACTCTTTGCGACCCCATGAATTGCAGCACGCCAGGCCTCCCTGTCCATCACTAACTCCCGGAGTTCACTCAGACTCACGTCCATTGAGTCAGTGATGCCATCCAGCCGTCTCATCCTCTGTCGTCCCCTTCTCCTCCTGCCCCCAATCCCTCCCAGCATCAGAGTCTTTTCCAATGTGTATAGACATGGATTTAATTAGTCTGAATCATAAATACAAATGCTTGTTTTAATGTTAGTATTTTTCTACTTCAGTTCTTCTAAAGAGGGGTATTTCTCATGCTTTTTATCTTTATTTCTGAGAGTTCAGGGTCTAGTACTGATTATAACGTAGCAGATTAATAAATATTTGCTGATTGTTTTACCAGTGAATCGCATTTAGAAAGATAGAAAGATAAATATTAAAAAGAAGAAAATATAACTGTCCTAAACAATACCACATGCCTTTGAAACCTGCATTTTTCCTTAGTTGAGTGGGGCTATTGGGGTAAGTTATGCTATCTCTTCATTCATGCTAAACATCAGCAACTTGATAAAACTTGATAAAAAATGATGACATTGAGTACAGGATTTTAAAATGGTGACATTGTGAAAGAGAAAGCAGTAGCTATTTTGTATAAATTTATAATTTTGCTTCTCCCTGATGTAGAATAAAATAAAAATAATAAGAAATATTCCTTGTTTAATGGAGCATATATTGTATAGTCTTGTTTTATTTACAGTTGTGTAGTTTTTCCTGGAGTTGCTGCTAGAATACCAGGGAAAGAGAACAACAATTTATTTTTTTTTATTTTTTTTTTACAATACTCTGCCATCTATTTACTAATAGATTTGAATGAATGGTTTTATTTGTTTTTTTTTTCTACCTTTTCACTTTTTTTTATTTTTATTTTTTTTTTATGTTTTAAATTTTAAAATCTTTAATTCTTACATGCGTTCCCAAACATGAAACCCCCTCCCACCTCCCTCCCCACAACATCTCTCTGGGTCATCCCCATGCACCAGCCCCAAGCATGCTGCACCCTACGTCATACATGGACTGGCGATTCAATTCTTACATGACAGTATACATGTTAGAATTCCCATTCTACCAAATCATCCCACCCTCTCACTCTCCCTCTGAGTCCAAAAGTCCGTTATACACATCTGTGTCTTTTTTCCTGTCTTGCATACAGGGTCGTCATTGTCATCTTCCTAAATTCCATATATATGTGTTAGTATACTGTATTGGTGTTTTTCTTTCTGGCTTACTTCACTCTGTATAATTGGCTCCAGTTTCATCCATCTCATCAGAACTGATTCAAATGAATTCTTTTTAACGGCTGAGTAACGCTTCATTGTGTATATGTACCACAGCTTTCTTATCCATTCATCTGCTGATGGACATCTAGGTTGTTTCCATGTCCTGGCTATTATAAACAGTGCTGTGATGAACATTGGGGTACATGTGTCTCTTTCAATTCTGGTTTCCTCTGTGTGTATGCCCAGAAGTGGGATTGCTGGGTCATAAGGTAGTTCTATTTGCAATTTTTTAAGGAATCTCCACACTGTTCTCCATAGTGGCTGTACTAGTTTGCATTCCCACCAACAGTGTAGGAGGGTTCCCTTTTCTCCACACCCTCTCCAGCATTGATTGCTTGTAGATTTTTGGATCGCAGCCATTCTGACTGGTGTGAAGTGGTACCTCATTGTGGTTTTGATTTGCATTTCTCTAATAATGAGTGATGTTGAGCATCTTTTCATGTGTTTGTTAGCCATCTGTATGTCTTCTTTGGAGAAATGTCTATTAAGTTCTTTGGCCCATTTTTTGATTGGGTCGTTTATTTTTCTGGAATTGAGCTGCAGGAGTTGCTTGTATATTTTTGAGATTAGTTGTTTGTCAGTTGCTTCATTTGTTATTATTTTCTCCCATTCAGAAGGCTGTCTTTTCACCTTGCTTATATTTTCCTTTGTTGTGCAGAAGCTTTTAATTTTAATTAGATCCCATTTGTTTATTTTTGCTTTTATTTCCAGAATTCTGGGAGGTGGATCATAGAGGATCCTGCTGTGATTTATGTCTGAGAGTGTTTTGCCTATGTTCTCCTCTAGGAGTTTTATAGTTTCTGACCTTACATTTAGATCTTTAATCCATTTTGAGTTTATTTTTGTGTATGGTGTTAGAAAGTGATCTAGTTTCATTCTTTTACAAGTGGTTGACCAGTTTTCCCAGCACCACTTGTTAAAGAGATTGTCTTTACTCCATTGTATATTCTTGCCTCCTTTGTCAAAGATAAGGTGTCCATATGTGTGTGGATTTATCTCTGGGCTTTCTATTTTGTTCCATTGATCTATATGTCTGTCTTTGTGCCAGTACCATATTGTCTTGAAGACTGTGGCTTTGTAGTAGAGCCTGAAGTCAGGCAAGTGGATTCCTCCGGTTCCATTCTTCTTTCTCAAGATTGCTTTGGCTATTCGAGGTTTTTTGTATTTCCATACAAATCTTGAAATTATTTGTTCTAGTTCTGTGAAAAATGTGGCTGGTAGCTTGACAGGGATTGCATTGAATTTGTAAATTGCTTTGGGTAGTATACTCATTTTCACTATATTGATTCTTCCGATCCATGAACATGGTATATTTCTCCATCTATTAGTGTCCTCTTTGATTTCTTTCATCAGTGTTTTATAGTTTTCTATATATAGGTCTTTAGTTTCTTTAGGTAGATATATTCCTAAGTATTTTATTCTTTTCGTTGCAATGGTGAATGGAATTGTTTCCTTAATTTCTTTTTCTACTTTCTCATTATTCGTGTATAGGAATGCAAGGGATTTCTGTGTGTTGATTTTATATCCTGCAACTTTACTATATTCACTGATTAGCTCTAGTAATTTTCTGGTGGAGTCTTTAGGGTTTTCCATGTAGAGGATCATGTCATCTGCAAACAGTGAGAGTTTTACTTCTTCTTTTCCAATTTGGATTCCTTTTATTTCTTTTTCTGCTCTGATTGCTGTGGCCAAAACTTCCAGAACTATGTTGAATAGTAGCGGTGAAAGAGGACACCCTTGTCTTGTTCCTGACTTTAGGGGAAATGCTTTCAATTTTTCACCATTGAGGATAATGTTTGCTGTGGGTTTGTCATAGATAGCTTTTATTATGTTGAGGTATGTTCCTTCTATTCCTGCTTTCTGGAGAGTTTTTATCATAAATGGATGTTGAATTTTGTCAAAGGCCTTCTCTGCATCTATTGAGATAATCATATGGTTTTTATTTTTCAATTTGTTAATGTGGTGAATTACATTGATTGATTTGAGGATAATGTTTGTTGTGGGTTTGTCATAGATAGCTTTTATTATGTTGAGGTATGTTCCTTCTATTCCTGCTTTCTGGAGAGTTTTTATCATAAATGGATGTTGAATTTTGTCAAAGGCCTTCTCTGCATCTATTGAGATAATCATATGGTTTTTATTTTTCAATTTGTTAATGTGGTGAATTACATTGATTGATTTGCGGATACTGAAGAATCCTTGCATCCCTGGGATAAAGCCCACTTGGTCATGGTGTATGATCTTTTTAATGTGTTGTTGGATTCTGATTGCTAGAATTTTGTTGAGGATTTTTGCATCTATGTTCATCAGTGATATTGGCCTGTAGTTTTCTCTTTTTGTGACATCTTTGTCAGGTTTTGGTATTAGGGTGATGGTGGCCTCATAGAATGAGTTTGGAAGTTTACCTTCCTCTGCAATTTTCTGGAAGAGTTTGAGGAGGATAGGTGTTAGCTCTACTCGAAATTTTTGGTAGAATTCAGCTGTGAAGCCTTCTGGACCTGGGCTTTTGTTTGCTGGAAGATTTCTGATTACCGTTTCAATTTCCGTGCTTGTGATGGGTCTGTTAAGATTTTCTATTTCTTCCTGGTTCAGTTTTGGAAAATTGTACTTTTCTAAGAATTTGTCCATTTCTTCCACGTTGTCCATTTTATTGGCATACAACTGCTGATAGTAGTCTCTTATGATCCTTTGTATTTCTGTGTTGTCTGTTGTGATCTCTCCATTTTCATTTCTAATTTTATTGATTTGATTTTTCTCTCTTTGCTTCTTGATGAGTCTGGCTAATGGTTTGTCAATTTTATTTATCCTTTCAAAGAACCAGCTTTTGCTTTGTTGATTTTTGCTATGGTCTCTATTGTTTCTTTTGCATTGATTTCTGCCCTAATTTTTAAGATTTCTTTCCTTCTACTAACTCTGGGGTTCTCCAACTCTTCCTTTTCTAGTTGCTTTAGTTGCAGAGTTAGGTTATTTATTTGACTTTTTTCTTGTTTCTTGAGGTATGCCTGTATTGCTATGAACTTTCCTCTTAGCACTGCTTTTATAGTGTCCCACAGGTTTTGGGTTGTTGTGTTTTCATTTTCATTAGTTTCTATGCATATTTTGATTTCTTTTTTGATTTCTTCTGTGATTTGTTGGTTATTCAGAAGTGTGTTGTTCAACCTCCATATGTTGGAATTTTTAATAGTTTTTCTCCTGTAATTGAGATCTAATCTTAATGCATTATGGTCAGAAAAGATGCTTGGAATGATTTCGACTTTTTTGAATTTATCAAGTTTAGATTTATGGCCCAGGATGTGATCTATCCTGGAGAAGGTTCCATGAGCACTTGAAAAAAAAGTGAAATTCATTGTTTTGGGGTGAAATGTCCTATAGATATCAATTAGGTCTAACTGATCTAATGTATCATTTAAAGTTTGCGTTTCTTTGTTAATTTTCTGTTTAGTTGATCTGTCCATAGGTGTGAGTGGGGTATTAAAGTCTCCCACTATTATTGTGTTATTGTTGATTTCCCCTTTCATACTTGTTAGCATTTGTCTTACATATTGCGGTGCTCCTATATTGGGGGCATATATATTTATAATTGTTATATCTTCTTCTTGGATTGTTCCTTTGATCATTATGTAGTGGCCTTCTTTGTCTCTTTTCACAGCCTTTGTTTTAAAGTCTATTTTATCGGATATGAGTATTGCCACTCCTGCTTTCTTTGGGTCTCTATTTGCATGGTGTATCTTTTTCCAGCCCTTCACTTTCAGTCTGTATGTGTCCCTTGTTTTGAGGTGGGTCTCTTGTAAGCAGCATATAGAGGGGTCTTGTTTTTGTATCCATTCGGCCAGTCTTTGTCTTTTGGTTGGGGCGTTCAACCCATTTACGTTTAAGGTAATTATTGATAAGTGTGATCCCGTTACCATTTACTTTATTGTTTTGGGTTCGGGTTTATACACCCTTTTCGTGTTTCCTGTCTAGAGAATATCCTTTAGAATTTGTTGGAGAGCTGGTTTGGTGGTGCTGAATTCTCTCAGCTTTTGCTTGTCTGTAAAGCTTTTGATTTCTCCTTCGTATTTGAATGAGATCCTTGCTGGGTACAGTAATGTGGGCTGTAGGTTATTGTCTTTCATCACTTTAAGTATGTCTTGCCATTCCCTCCTGGCCTGAAGAGTTTCTATTGAAAGATCAGCTGTTATCCTTATGGGAATCCCCTTGTGTGTTATTTGTTGTTTTTCCCTTGCTGCTTTTAATATTTGTTCTTTGTGTTTGATCTTTGTTAATTTGATTAATATGTGTCTTGGTGTGTTTTGCCTTGGGTTTATCCTATTTGGAACTCTCTGTGTTTCTTGGACTTGGGTGATTATTTCCTTCCCCATTTTAGGGAAGTTTTCAACTATTATCTCCTCAAGGATTTTCTCATGATCTTTCTTTCTGTCTTCTTCTTCTGGGACTCCTATAATTCGAATGTTGGAGTGTTTCATATTGTCCTGGAGGTCTCTGAGATTGTCCTCATTTCTTTTAATTCGTTTTTCTTGTTTCCTCTCTGATTCATTTATTTCTACCATTCTATCTTCTATTTCACTAATCCTATCTTCTGCCTCCGTTATTCTACTAATTGTTGCCTCCAGAGTGTTTCTGATCTCATTTATTGCATTATTCATTATATTTTGACTCTTTTTCATTTCTTCTAGGTCCTTGTTAAACCTTTCTTGCATCTTCTCAATCCTTGTCTCTAGCCTATTTATCTGTGATTCCATTTTGATTTCAAGATTTTGGATCATTTTCACTATCAATATTCGGAATTCCTTCTCCGGTAGATTCCCTACTTCTTCCTCTTTTGTTTGGTTTGTTGGGCAACTCTCCTGTTCCTTTACCTGCTGTGTATTCCTCTGTCTCTTCATCTTGGTTATATTGCTGCGTTTGGGGTGGCCTTTTTATATTCTGGGAATTTGTGGAGTTCCCCTTATTATGGAGCTTCCTCACTTTGGGTGGGGTTCTATCATTGGCTTGTCAAGGTTTCCTCGTTAGGGAGGCTTGTGTTGGAGTTTTGGTGGGTGGAGCTGGGTTTCTTCTCTCTGGAGTGCAATGGAGTGACCCGTAATGGGTTATGAGACATCAAAGATTTTGGGATAATTTTGAGCTGCCTGTATATTGAAGCTCAGGGGAGTGTTCCTGTGTTGCTGGAGAATTTGCGTGGTATGTCTTGTTTTGGAACTTGTTGGCCCTTGGGTGGAGCTTGGTTTCGGTGTAGGTATGAAGGCATTAGATGGGCTCCTATTGCTTAATGTTCCCTGAATTCAAGAGTTCTCTAATGTTTTCAGGCTTTGGATTTAAGCCTCCTGCTTCTGGTTTTCAGTTTTATTTTTACAGTAGCCTCTAGACTTCTCCATCTATACAGCACCGATGATAAAACATCTAGGTTAAAGATGAAAAGTTTCTCCACATTGAGGGACACTCAGAGAGGTTCACTGAGTTATAAGGAGAAGAGACGATGGAGGGGGTAGTTAGAGGTAACTGGAATGAGAGGCGGTGAGATCAAAAGAGAAGAGAGCAAGCTAGCCAGTAGTCACTTTCTTATGTGCGCTCTATAGTCTGGACCACTCAGAGGTATTTACAGACTTATACGGGGAAGAGGAGAGGGAGGAAGTAGACAGAGGTGGCCAGGAGGATCAGAGAGAGGAATGAGTAGGAGAGAGACAAATCCTGCCAGTAACCTGTTCCTTAGGTGTTCTCCACCATCTGGAACACACAGAGATTCACAGAGTTGGATAGAGGAGAGATGGGGGAGAAAAGAGACAGAGGCCACCTGGTGGAGAAAAAGGAGAGTCCAGAGGAGGAGAGAGTGGTCAAGCCAGTAATCTCGCTCTCAGGTAAACTGGGATAGTGAAGTTTGGGTTTTTAAATGTACAAAATTGACCACAAAAACCTAAGAGCAAAGATTAAAAATCTAGAGTAGAGGTTGGATTTTCAAAGATACAATATTAGAGAGAAGCAGAAGGAAAAAGGAAGAAAGAAAGAAAAAAAAAAGAAAAAGAATTATTAAAAAACAAACAAACAAACAATCAAAAAACAAAAAAAAGCCATCAACAACCATCCAAAGACTGTATATGGTGTTTGCCTTAAAAAAAAAAAAAGTCTTTTTAAAAAACAAACAAAAAAATATAGTAATAATAGGTTATAGAAATAAAAATTAGAGGAGAAATAGAAGACTTAACAATTTAAAAAAAGTTAGAAAAAAAAAGCAAAATAAATAAAAAAAAAGGAATGATTTTAAAAATATTAAAAATATCTGGCCCTTTCTGGTGTAATGGGCCGTGTGGGATCACTTCCAAGGTGGTTCCCTCTGTTTAACTTCTGTTTGCTGGTTTTTTAGGCTCACTAGTTCAGTCGTGCTGTGGGGAGGGGGGCTGCTGCTAACAAATAGCACTGTCGTGTGCACACAGTATCTCTGCCCTGCTTGACCTGTCCTTTCTCGCAGCGCACAAACCGCTCCGGCTCTAGGATGCTCAGCCGGGAACCGTCTGGGGCCAGCCCTAGGCTGCGTGCACTTCCCCGGTCCAAGCCGCTCAGGTTTGGCGCTCAGGCAGCCCTCAGAGGCACAGATTCAGCTGGAACTGCGCTTTGTGCCCTTCCCAGGTCCGAGTAGCTCAGGAGTTTGGCGAGCGCGATCGCCGCGGCTTGTCACCTTTTCTGCCGCTGCTGCTCAGCTTTCTGGGTGGACCGCTGGCGCACCCCGTGCGGTAGATTGTGACTGTCCAGCACCCCCAGAAGTCTTAGCAAAGGAGCTTGCTTGCAGTTAGGTAAGTAAAGTCTCTCCAGGTCTGCAATTGCCCCTTTCCAGTCCTTAAGGCTCTGGCTGCCTGTCCCTGGCGGGGGATGGTCTGCAGCCGGCTTTTCCCGTTCCGTCCTTTGTTCTGTGCTTGGTCCGGGCGGTGTCTTATGTTCGAGCTTTTCGCGTGGTAGCTATCCCACAGTCTGGTTTGCTAGCCCAAGTTAGATCGTTCTGGTTGCGCGTGGGATGTTCCTGCCCAATTCTTACAAAGCTCTGCAGCCCGCGCCTCCCGCGCGTCCCTGCCCTGCCCCCACTTCCCAGTGGCGGATGCAGGCGTCTGTGCTGCTTTTCCGCTGGGGGAGTTACTGTCGGGCTTGTAATCTGTTGGTTTTAATTATTTATCTATTTTCCCTTCCTGTTATGTTGCCCTCTGTGTTTCCAAGGCTCGCCACAGGCTCGGCAGGGAGAGTGTTTCCTGGTGTTTGGAAACCTCTCTTCTTAAAATTCCCTTCCTGGGACGGGCTTCCCTTCCCGGGACGGAGCTCCCTCCCCACCTCCTTTGTCTCCTTTTTCGTCTTTTATATTTTTTCCTACCTGTTTTTGAAGACAATGATCTGCTTTTCTGGTTGCCTGATGTCCTCTGCCAGCCTACAGAAGTTGTTTTGTGAAGTTTGCTCAGCGTTGAAATGTTCTTTTGAGGAATTTGTGAGGGAGAAAGTGGTCTTCCCGTCCTATTCCTCCGCCATCTTTCCCTCTCCCAGAACAACAATTTAATAACAAGTCAGTGAAAGTCACTGCAAAAGGTAACCATGAATTCCCAATTATTACAATGTAAGTAGACCTACTTGGAATTGAAATAATGTGAAGTTTCAATCCCTTGGGAAAAATTATGCCAGACAGACTGATTGAGTGGAAACTATCCAATAAGCTGTTCATCGGCTTTACAATCAGCGAACTGTGTAAAAGAGACTCAATTTCCTGAATTGCATGTCAAAAACTAAATTTACATGACATACCCACTTGAAGTAAATATAACTAAGCCTGTTGGTACATGATCCCCTTGGGGACAAACAGAGTATCACTAAGCAACTATGTGATCTCCTAGCCAGAATACTCTATGTGACTGTGAATGAGTGTTGCTGCTTAATAGAAAATAAATATATAATTCCATTTACATAATTATTGACTTTCATTCACAAAAAGACAATAGTTCCACTACTGCACCACTTTGCACAATAAAAGCCTCTATAAATGGAAATAGCAGTCTTCCAGTCATGTAAGACTAAGTAAACCAGATCAATTCTCCCTCAGAGGATAACTAGCAAACCGAAATAAGATAGATTCAAATATTTACCTAAAAGCGATGGTATACCAATAAGTTCATAGACAATTACCAGGTGTAGATTAATTGTGTGACGTTGATGGTATAGTGGTGAGAATAGCTGCCTTCCAAGCAGTTGACCTGGGTTTGTTTCCCAGTCAACACACAGTCTTTTGAGCTTGCCTGGTGGCTCAGATGGTAAAGTCAGCCTGCAAAGACTAATTCTGTACCATCTTTTGTTCCACTCAACAGAAGGTGGAGCCTTTTTCCTGCTCCTTGAATCTGTATTGGCTTCAGGGCTTGCTTTGGCCAAAGTAATTGGCCAGAAGTGGTAGTTTGCTTAGGTAGTTAGCATAGGTATCAAGAGATATTTCAAGCTTCCATTCTTGTAACCCTGTTGTCACAATTGGAACAAGCCCTGGCTATCCTGCAGGAAGAGAAAATAACACATAAAGCAGAGCTGAGTCAGCCAAGGCCAAGCTCCTCTCTGTCCATGGTATTCTCCAGGCAAGAATAATGGGTTTCTCCAGGCAAGAATACTGGAGTGGGTTGTCATGCCTTCCTCCAGGGGATCTTCCTGATCCAGGGGTCAAGCCCATATTTCCTGTGTTCCCTGCATAGCAGGCAGATTCTTTACCCATTGAGCCACTGGGAAGCCCAAGTATGCAAATAGGGTATCTTATAAATTTAGATACAGAAATATAGTTGGGATATCAAAAGACTGAAAACTGGCAATGGAGGGAATCTAAAAATAAAGGAACAATCATTAACCATTTCCCACCTCCATTTCTCTTGTTATATGCAGCATTATTCTTCTTTCTCTAGTTCTTTGACAGAAA
The DNA here is from genome assembly GCF_001704415.2 of Capra hircus. Lineage (NCBI taxonomy): Eukaryota > Metazoa > Chordata > Mammalia > Artiodactyla > Bovidae > Capra > Capra hircus. The sequence goes on from NC_030835.1 coordinate 24,356,892, forward strand.
ACAAAATACCATGAAAGCTACCCTGACTGACTCAAGTTTGGGTCAGTGCTCAGCCTTTCAAATTTGCTGTGAGAAAGGAAATGGGGTCATATTTTATAAACGTCTGCTTGATTGCAGCTGCTGCGGGGATGGTGAGGCTAATGAAGGTTATCTATATAAACACAGCATCCATGGCTTTGCAATGCTACTGTGAAAATGAAATATTTAAAACTTCTGGTAATCATTGGTAATTATTATCATGATGATTATCAGAAGCATTGAAATTCAACTACTGATTCTATTTTGGTATGCTTACTTTAAATCATTTTATGATGATTCTTTTATACGTGTGTGTGTATATGTATATATATGTATATATATATATATATAAAATCTTACTTAGATGAGATTGCACAATAAGTTAAAGTGAATAGGTTTAAAATATGCATTTTTTAGTAAATGGTATATCCTAAACATCTTTACAGGATATTTAAAGCTCTTTATAACTAATATTTTGATTGACTGGTCTACTTTTAATACACAAATGCTATAATTATTTGATATGCCTAAACCAACCTTCATCTTCAAAGTGAATGGGAAATTCATCCTAAACAGATTGAAAAGGGTTGGCTGTAATGTTCTCAAATGGTAATGAATGCAATTTGCTCTGTTTTCAGACAATGCTCTCTGATTGAAAATATGTTTTTGATGTCAGATAAAATGCACAAAGGAGAATTAATAGATATGCATATGAGTGTATCTTTCATAAACACAATATGCCAAATTTCAAATTTTGTTAACACTAATTGTTAGTAACATCATTTGGCAACTAATCAAGCCTTTTGACATTTGTCCTTTGTGATATTTCTTGCATCTCATAGCTGTTATTTTTGAGAAGACTTAATAAAGGGAAAGTAAATTTTCAAGAGATCTTTCTTTTTCATGCTTTTTTCATGGATTTCCTGACTCAGTATAAGGATTTGAATGAAATAATTTCTGGTAGATGCATCTTGCTTTTATTATTTGAGATAAGAGATGTTAAAAAGCCCTTGTTAAAATGCATTTACTTGTCTATCAAATAGAAGCAATAAAGCTAGAGTAAATCAACATAAATATGTCAAACAATACCTGAATTCCTTTTTATCTTAGAATATTTTGCAATCACATTTTTTTTAGTTAATATGCAAGATATATAATCTTGCATTTCTCTACTCTATTGACGCTGGCTATGAACCAAAATAATGCCCATATAATGCCTGAACATTGTAGATGCTCATAGACAAATGTTGTGAGTACAAAATACTTCATTCTTAAATATAAAAAATTGAAGAGATTGCAAATTTAAACTCTTCAAAGCAGAAATAAAGTGTTACTCAGTCAAACATATTCAATTTCCATTCTCTTTCCTTTTTTATGAGAATCTGTTAATGAGAGCAATGTGAAACTAAAAGACTAATTTGCTGCAAAAAGAGGAGTTTATTCTAAATGTCAGAAATACAGTTAGCTCATGTTTTGAGAAAAGGCTGAACTATTACTTTGCTTATTTACATGATGTTCATAAACATGATGAGAAACTACAGTTTCTAAGAGTACTATTTATATTTACCTTTCCCAAAGCCTTCATGAACTTCCATTAGGGAAGGGAGGTTGCCTACTTGAAAATATTTATGAATTTTCTGATCAGTTAAGCTCATGATTAGTTCAGTTCAGTCACTCAGGCATGTCCAACTCTTTGAGACCCCATGAACTGCAGCACGCCAGGCATCCCTGTTCATCACCAACTCCCAGAGTCCACCCAAACCCATGTCCATCGAGTTGGTGATGCCATCCAATCATCTCATCCTCTGTTGTCCCCTTCTTCTCCTGCCCTCAATCTTTCCCAGCATCAGAGTCTTTTCAAATGAGTCAGCTCTCTGCATCAGGTGGCCAAAGTACTGGAGGTTCAGCTTCGATATCAGTCCTTCCAATTAACACCCAGGACTGATCTCCTTTAGGATAGACTGGTTGGATCTCCTTTCAGTCCAAGGGACTCTCAAGAGTCTTCTCCAACACCACAGTTCAAAACCATCAATTCTTCAGGGCTCAGCTTTCTTTATAGTCCAACTCTCACATCCATACATGACCACTGGAAAAACCATAGCCTTGGCTAGACAGACCTTAGTTAACAAAATAATGTCTTTGCTTTTTAATATGGTGTCTAGATTGGTCATAACTTTTCTTCCCCGGAATAAGCATCTTTTAATTCCGTGGCTCCAGTCACCATCTGCAGTGATTTTGAAGCCCAGAAAAATAAAGTCAGCCACTGTTTCCACTGTTTCCTCATCTTTTTGCCATGAAGTGATGAAGTGTTCATGATAAAACTAATTAAATTGTAAACACCTTAATGGCAAAAAATGCATATTCTTGGCACAAATTTTATGGGAGTTTTATACACAGTAGTTACACTAAAGAGTTCTAAATCAGTCAATTTCATTCTTTAAGATATCGAAGGACAAGGGCAGTTTTTAATGAAATCAAGCATCTTCATTAGAATGGCAATAATTTACAATCATTATAATGTCAGACTTAAGATAAATTTTATTTTAGAAGCATAATATTTAGCATCAATAATAATGTTGTTCAGTCACTAAGTCGTGTCTGAATCTTTGTGATCCCATGGAACTGCAGCACACCAGGTTTCCTTGTCTTTCAAATTTCCCAGAATTTGCTCATACCATGGTGATGGTGATGTCATCCAAATGTCTCATATTCTTTCACCAGTTCTCCTACCTTCAACCTTTCACAGCAACTTTTCCAGTGAGTCAGCTCTTTGTAACAGGTGGTTAAAGTATTGGAGCTTCAGCTTCAGCATCAGCACCAGTTCTTCCAGTGAATATTCAGAGTTGATTTCTTTTAGGATTGACTGATTTGATCTCCTTGAAGTCTCAGGGACTCTCAAGAGTTTTCTCTAACATCACAGTTTGAAAGCATCAATTCTTCAGCACTCAGCCTTCTTCATGGCCCAACTCTCACATCCATACATGACTACTGGAAAAACCATACCTTTGACTATATGGACCTTTGTTGGCAAAGTGATGTCTCTGCTTTTTAATATGCTGTCTAGGTTTGTCATAGCTTTCCTTCCAAGGAGCAAGTGTCTTTTAAGTTCATGGCTACAGTGAGTGTCCACAGTGATTTTGGAGGCCAAGAAAATAAAATCTGCCATTTTGTTCTATTTTTTCCTATCTATTTACCAGAAAGTGATGGGAATGGATGCCATGATCTTATTTTTTTTTTCTATGTTGAGTTTTAGCCAGTTTTTTCACTCTCTTGTTTTATCTTCATCAAGAGTTTCTTTAGTTCCTCTTTGCTTTCTGCCATTAGTGGTGCCATCTGCATCCGAGATTATTGATATTTCTCCCAGCAATCTTGATTCCAACTTGTGCTTCATCCAGCCCAGCATTTCACATGATGGACTCTGCATATAAGTTAAATAAGCAGGGTGACAATGTACAGTCTTGATGTACTCTTTTCCCAATTTTGAACCAGTCCATTTTTCCATGTCCAGTTATAACTGTTGCTTCTTGACCTGTAATACAGTTTCTCAGGAGGCAGGTAAGGTGGTCTGGTATTCCTATCTCTAAGAATTTCCCACAGTTTGTTATAATCCACATAGTCAAAAGCTTTAGCCTAGTCAATGAAGCAGAAGTAGATATTTTGTCTATAATTCTCTTGCTTTTTCTATGATCCAATGGAAGTTGGTAATTTGATTTCTGGTTCCTCTGTCTTTTCTAAAAGCAGCTTTTTGTTGTTATTCAGTTGCTCAGTCATTTCCAACTCTTTGTGACCCCACGGACTGTGACACAGCCAGGCTTCCCTGTTCTTCACTATTTCCCAGAGTTTGCTCAAACTCTTGTCCATTGAGTTGGTGATGTCATCCAACCATCTCAACCTCTGCCATCCCCTTCTCCTTCTGCCTTCAATCTTTCCCAACATCAGGGTCTTTGCCAATTAGTCAGCTCTTTGCATCAGCTGGCCAAAGTATTGGAACTTCAACTTCAGTATCAGTCCTTCCAATGAATATTCAGGGCTGATTTCCTTTAGGATTGACTGTTTTTATCTCCTTGCTGTCCAAGGGAATCTCAAGAGTCTTCTGTAGCATCACAGTTTGAAGGCATCAATTTTTTTGGTGCTCAGCCTTGTTTATGGTCTAAATCTCACATGTGTACATGATTACTGGAAAAATCACCACTTTGACTGTACAAACCAAACCTTTGTCAGCATTGTGTACATTATTATTATAAATAATAATACTTACATAAAAATAATAATAGAAATAAAGTAAATAGAATATAATACACTCTATTGTATATTTAAATAAGAACAGCAAAATGATGCGAAAACTTCTTGCAGCTTGTATAGTGATTAGAAATATATACCATAAATTTTTAACAGTATTGCCAATGCATACTGGATAAGTGTGTGAGAAAAGGGTGGAGCTAAAATACTCTGAAATTGTGCATTTGATACATCCCTTTATGTTACAGCTGGTAGCAATATACTACAGTATATATAACTAATATACTGTTAATGATGGGAATGTATTTTGCCTGAGAGTGTTACATGTCAGTAGAAAAACAATGAAAATTACAGAAGATGTTGGATCAGAAACAATGAGTTCATTTTGAAAGATTCAGTTCAGTTCAGTCACTCAGTCGTGTCTGACTCTGCGACCCCATGAACTGCAGCACACCAGGCCTCCCTGTCCATCACCAACTCCCGGAGTTCACTCAGACTCATGTCCATTGAGTCAGTGATGCCATCCAGCCATCTCATCCTCTTTCGTTCCCTTCTCTTCCTGCCCCCAATCCCTCCCAGCATCAGAGTCTTTTCCAAAGAGTCAACTCTTCACATGAGGTGGCCAAAGTACTGGAGTTTCAGCTTTAGCATCATTCCTTCCAAAGAAATCCCAGGGCTGATCTCCTTCAGAATGGACTGGTTGGATCTCCTTGCAGTCCAAGGGACTCGCAAGAGTCTTCTCCAACACCACAGTTCAAAAGCATCAATTCTTCGGTGCTCAGCCGTCTTCACAGCCCAACTCTCATATCCATACATGACTACTGGAAAAACCATAGCCTTGACTAGACAGACCTTTGTTGGCAAAGTAATGTCTCTGCTTTTGAATATGCTATCTAGGTTGGTCATAACCCTCCTTCCAAGGAGTTAGTGTCTTTTAATTTCATGGCTGCTGAGATTACATAGAATAAAATTGACAGTTTTGCTGGATTTTATAATTCATGTAAGATTATTTGGAAAGGTGAAAAGACTTAAATGATATTTTTCTGGTCAATACTTAGTGCCTGGATAATTAAAGGTCTCATAGGGCTTTTAAAAAGAATCAGAGAGCTCATGCAAGTAAAATTGAAGGAAATCTTGGGAAAGGTTTTGAGGTTTAATTATGAAAGGCTTTAAATTTCAAACCAAGCATTTTAGCAGTTTCCTTCATAATAAGGAATCAGTCAGTATATATGTCTTCTAAATTACAAAGTTATAGCTAATAATAATAGATACATATGCATAAAAGTGCCATACATTAAAAACTCTCATTGATATTATATTTTTATACTGTTAAAGTAAGTTTCCCTTAAAATATTTATAATAAGTCAATTATCTATAAATCTATATCAATATTTTCTCAATAACTATAATCACCAATGTTTTCTGCCTGAAATTTTGAGAAATATTGAAATACATTGTTTATCAGTTGATATCTTACCTATATTTAACATTTCCAAAGATGTGGGTTATATTTGAGATTTGCATTTTGTATCTAATGAAATATCATGTGTGATGGTTCATTATTCAAGAACAGAAGAGACAGGAATAAAATAAAGGAAGACTGCTAACAACTTTTAAATAAGGACAGACTGAAAATCAAGTTTGTAATTTGCAAAATATTTGTTAAATATCCTTAAGTTTGTAAGCAAAAAAGAAATGTAAATTTATGAAGCAGACACAAGCCAGTGGTCATGAAACTCCGGAACCAAAAATAATTTCCTATTAAAATATGGGAAACATATTTGATTTACTAATATTCACAGTAATGAGAGACCAGAAATACTGAAAATTTGTATATAATAACTTGCAGGTAGGAGTATCTTTATTGAGAATGACTTTACTAACATCAATTAGTATTACATCTATTCTGTTGTTGTCATGCTGTTCCCTAAATTTAAATTTTCTTTTTTTCTTTTCCATGAAATTCTAGCTTACATTTTAAGCACCCTGAAAATATTGCAACTCTGAAGCCATCTCTGATACTACAGTAAAACTTAGTATCCTTTTGACTTTAATAGTATTTCTTAACATTTCATGATAGGATTTACTTCTTATTTCTTTCATGATACGATTTGCTTCATTTCAATGGGTTTCCCTGTTGGCTCAGGTGGTAAAGAATCCACCTGCAATGCAGGAGAGCTTAGATCTCTAGGTTAGGAAGATCCCCTGGGGGAGGGCATGGCAACCCACTCCAGTATTCTTGTTTGGAGAATCCCCATGGGCAAAGTAACCTGGCAGGCTACAGTCCATGTGGTCAAAAAGAGTCTGACATGACTGAGAAAATAATCAAAGCACACATGATAAGACTTACTTCCTTCTACCTAATATTTCCTTGGTAATGATTATAGGTTTTTCATGGTTTTGTTTCTGTTTTTCTTTTTGTTTCTATCAGTTCAGTTCAGTCGCTCAGTCGTCTCCGACTCTTTGCGACCCCATGAATCGCAGCACGTCAGGCCTCCCTGTCCATCACCAACTCCCGGAGTTCACTCAGACTCATGTCCATCGAGTCGGTGATGCCATCCAGCCAATAATTGTTGAGTAAATCAACTTGAATTGATCAGCACATCCAGTGAGGCAGTCTAAGACTCTGGGCTATAGACAGTCTAACCTGGAAGCTTTCCATGATTCTCCTCTCATATATTTTTAACTACAGCAAGACTTTGATGGTGTCCTCAACTGCAGAATCAAACTATGTCTCTAATGAATTTATAATAAGATGATCGGAAAGGGTTACTTAAGCTTCCTTGCATTGTTTTCTTCTTTATACTAAACTGCAAGTATAATTGTAAGTGTCCCAATGCATGTTATTACAGTATAGGGATACTAGAAGAAAAAGTTGGCATAGATCATTCACATATAATTATTTACATGAGGAAAGAACATAATTGGGACAAAATTCAGTGATTTTTAGTTCAAATGGGCTCAGCTAAAGAGGTCCTAAAAAGGCATTTGGATCCAAAAAGAACATTCACCATATGACTAAGAGGCCTGGCATGCTGCAGTTCATGGGGTTACAAACAGTCAGACACGACTGAGCGATTGAACTGAACTGAATAGGTTAACTTTTTAAATGTGTTTTATTTCTAGCACAAGCAGAGGAATGTACATGCGTGTGTCTCAAATAATATATAAATCAAAATTTATTGAAATATATTTTTAATTTTTTTTTAAATTTCCCTCATGTTTCAGACTACTTAGTTTTAAAAAGTTTCCAGTTTCATCTTTCTGGATGTACCTAGTCATTTTTGTGTTTTCTCCTTAAATAACTATAGGAAGTAAAAATATAGATAGATAGACAGATAGATAGATAGATAGATACATTTGTAGTTCTTATAAGTCATATAATTATTTTTTCCTAAAAGCTTATTTTATAGAACCCTTAATTATTAAATACAGTAATGCCTTTGTCCTTTAATACACACTTGATTTGGAAAGAGGTTACGGACTGCATTTGCTTTGCCAGTAATTTGTGTGGAACATATGTCAGGTTCTTACTGTTGGGGCTTCTTTTTATAGCTCATCCTGAGAAAGCCTGTTTGCTCCTTATCTCTGATTTTCAATGCCTGCACTTGCTGTATTGCCCCAGTGTGAGGTGTGGATCAGTGGTCAAGCCAACTCAGTATCCTCATCACTTTCAACCAGAATTTTATAAACTTGTTAGGTGAGGATTAGTTTGTGATTTTGTGTCCAAAGGTTCTGGGGATTTGGATGAGAAGGAAGACAGAAAAAAAGAATGAAGCCTCTCTGTGCTGGTTTCTATAGTAACAGTGAAATTGTGACTTGGCTCAAGCTGATTCTTGAGATTATGTTTTTTCTTGTGAAGTCAGCTATAGTACATGGAAGCACAGGCAGCTGATTATCTCATTCTGTGTAGAAACTGTGCCATATTGGTTGGCAGGATTTGTATTGAACTGAAGAATCATTTGGGGATGATAAGGCAAAATCCATTTGGTGACACCATTCCACATTCCAGTGTCTTGTCTTGGAATAAATAATTGGGATATGTTAACTAATAATCATAGAGACCTAGCATTAATTAAAAGATCTCAAAGGTAGATCTTTCTTGTCTCTTACTAAGCAGCATTTTCTTAACATAAGATGGATTTAAAGTTCTAGTCATATGTGTGTTCTTTTCCAAAATTATTTTAATAACACATTAACTAAATTATGTTCAGTTCAGTTCAGCCACTCAATCATGTCCGACTCTTTGTGATCCCATTGACTGCAACATGCCAGTCTTCTCTGTCCATCACCAACTCCTGAAACTTGTTCAAACTCATGTCCATTGAGTTGGTGATGCCATACAACCATCTCATCCTCTGTTGTCCCCTTTTCCTCCTGCCTTCAGTCTTTCCCAGCATCACGGTCTTTTCCAATGAGTCAGTTCTTCGCATTAGGTGGCCAAAGTAGTGGAGTTTCAGCTTCAGCATCAGTCCTCCCAATGAATATTTAGGACTGTTTTTCTTTAGGATTTACTGGTTTGATCTCCTAGCAGTCCAAGGGATCTCAAAATTATGTTACCATTATATTAAAGGCAATAATTTATTTATTTAGGGAAAATTTCTGCTGCTGTACCCAATGTAGATAGATAAGGTGATTTTATTTTTTTGTCTGTATAGTAAGCATAATATGGGTTTTTCCAAGTGGCGTTAGTGGTAAAGAATGACCTGCTAATGCAGGAGACCTAAGGAACTGGGGTTCAATCCCTGGGTTGGAAGATACCATGGAGAAGGGCATGACAACCCACTTCAGTATTCTTGCCTATAGAATCCGATGGACAGAGAAAGCTGGTGGGCTACAGTCCGTAGGGTTATGAAGAGTCTGACAAAACTGAAGCAACTTAGCACAGCACAGCAAACATATATATATATATATATTTTTTACTGTCACTCTGTTTAATTTATACACAGAGCACATCATGAGAAATGTTGAGCTAGAATCAAGATAATCATGATAAATATCAACACCTCAGATAGGCAGATGATATCACTATAATGGCATAAAACAAAGAGGAATTAAAGAACCTCTTTTTATTTATTTTTTATTGAAGGATGATGGCTTTGCAGAATTTTGTTTTTCTGTTAAGCCTCAACATGAATCATCTATAGGTATACATATATCCCCTCATTTTTAAACCTCCTTCCCATCTCCTTCTCCATCCCACCCCTCTAAGTTGATATAGACCCATTGTTTGAGTTTCCTGAGCCATACAGAAAATTCCCATTGGCTATCTATTTTACAGGTGGTAATGTAAGTTTCCATGTTACTGTTTCCATACATGTCACCCTCTCCTCCCCTCTCCCCCTGTCCATAGGTCTTTTCTCTATGTCTGTTTCTCCATTGTTGTCCTATAAATAAATTCTTCAGTACCATTTTTCTAGATTCCATGTATAAGCATTAGAATACTACATTTATCTTTCTCTTTCTGACTTACTTCACTCTGTATAATAGGTCGTAAGTTCATCCACCTCATTAGAAGTGACTCACATGAATTCCTTTTTATGGATGAGAAATATTCCATTGTGTATATGTACCACAGCTTCTTTAGCTGTTCATCTGTCAGTGGACATCTAGGCTGCTTCCATGTTATAGCTATTGTAAAATGTGCTGCAATGAACAAGGGGATACTTGTGTCTTTTTCAATTTTGGTTTCCTCAAGGAACATGCCTAGGAGTGGGACTGCTGGGTCATATGGTGGTTTTATTCCTAACTTTTTAAAGAACTTCCATACCATCTACTATAGTGGCTGTATCAATTTACATTCCCACCAACAGTGCAAGAGTGTTCCCTTTTCTCCACACCCTCTCCAGAATTTATTGTTTGTAAACTTTTTGATGATGGCCATTGTGACTGGTCCAGCAAAGTGCAGCCACTGCTCCTTACCTTGGATGAAGGGTATCTCCTCACCACCGCCCTTCCTGACCTTCAACGTGGGATAGCTCCTCTAGGCCCTCCTGCACCAGCAGTCAAGGCTCATTGGATGTGGGTTGCTCTTCCTGGCCGCCACCCCTGGCCTCGGGCACAGGGTGGCTCCTCCTAGCTGTGGCCCCTGGCTCAGACGCGGGGTGGCTCCTCCCAGCCCCTGACCCTGGCCTCGTACATAGGGTGGCTCCTCCAGACCATCGCCCCGACCTCAGACCTGAGGTGGCTCCTCCCAGCTGCCGCCCCTGACCTCAGATACTGAGTGGCTCCTCTCAGCTGTTCCTGCACCCTGCAGGCTGGCACTCTTGGTCGCTGCCCCTGACCTCGGACGTGGAGCTCCTCTTGTCCGCACTTAGTGCCATCGCAGCCTCTTGCACTTAGTGCACCAGCCATTGCAGCCGTCATATCAAACACCCTCTTCCACAACACAAGAGAAGCCTCTACACATGAACATTACCAGATGGTCAACACCGAAATCAGATTGATTACATTCTTTGCAGCCAAAGATGGAGAAGCTCTATACAGTCAGCAAAAACAAGATCAGGCGTGGACTGTGGCTCAGATCATGCACTCCTTATTGCCGAATTCAGACTTAAATTGACGAAAGTAGGGAAAACCGCTAGATCATTCAGGTATGACCTAAATCATATCCTTTATGATTATACAGTGGAAGTGAGTAATAGATTTAAGGTCCTAGATCTGATAGATAGAGTGCCTGATGAACTATGGACAGAGGTTCATGACATTGTACAGAAGACAGGGATCAAGACCATCCCCATGGAAAAGAAATGCAAAAAAGCAAAATGGCTGTCTGGAGAGGCCTTACAAATAGCTGTGAAAAGAAGAGAAGCGAAAAGCAAAGGAGAAAAGGAAAGATATAAGCATCTGAATGCAGAGTTCCAAAGAATAGCAAGAAGAGATAAGAAAGCCTTCCTCAGCAATCAATGCAAATAAATAGAGGAAAACAACAGGCTGGGAAAGACTAGAGATCTCTTCAAGAAAATTAGAGATATCAAGGGAACATTTCATGAAAGATGGGCTCGATAAAGGACAGAAATGGTCTGGACCTAACAGAAGCAGAAGATATTAAGAAGAGGTGGCAAGAACACACAGAAGAACTGTACAAAAAAGATCTTCACAACCCAGATAATCACAATGGTGTGATCACTCATCTAGAGCCAGACATCCTGGAATGTGAGGTCAAGTGGGCCTTAGAAAGCATCACTACGAACAAAGCTAGTGGAGGTGATGAAATTCCAGTGGAGCTATTTCAAATCCTGAAAGATGATGCTGTGAAAGTGCTGCACTCAATATGACAGCAAATTTGGAAAACTCAGCAGTGGCCACAGGACTGGAAAAGGTCAGTTTTCATTCCAATCCCAAAGAAAGGCAATGCCAAAGATTGCTCAAACTACCACACAATTGCCCTCATCTCACACGCTAGTAAAGTAATGCTTAAAAATCTCCAAGCCAGGCTTCAACAATACATGAACCATGAATTTCCTGATGTTCAAGCTGGTTTTAGAAAAGGCAGAGGAACCTGAGATCAAATTGCCAACATCTGCTGGATCATGTAAAAAGCAAGAGAGTTCCAGAAAAACATCTATTTTTGCTTTATTGACTATGCCAAAGCCTTTGACTGTGTGGATCACAATAAACTGTGGAAAATTCTGAGAGAGATGGGAATACCAGACCACCTGACCTGCCTCCTGAGAAATCTGTATGCAGATCGGGAAGCAACAGTTCGAACTGGACATGGAACAACAGACTGGTTCCAAATAGGAAAAGGAGTGCATCAAGGCTGTATATTGTCACCCTGCTTATTTAACTTTTATGCAGAGTATATCATGAGAAACGCTGGACTGGTCATAAAGGTCCTTTATGGCAGAAAGTGAAGAGGAACTAAAAAGCCTCTTGACAAAAGTGAAAGAGGGGAGTGAAAAAGTTGGCCTAAAGCTCAACATTCAGAAACTGAAGATCATGGCATCCGGTCCCATCACTTCATGGCAAATAGATGGGGAAATGGTGGAAACAGTGTCAGACTTTATTTTGGGGGGCTCCAAAATCACTGCAGATGGTGATTGCAGCCATGAAATTAAAAGATGCTTACTCCTTGGAAGAAAAGTTATGACCAACCTAGATAGCATATTGAAAAGCAGAGACATTACTTTGCCAACTAAGTTCTGTCTAGTCAAGGCTATGGTTTTTCCTATGGTTATGTATGGATGTGAGAGTTGGACTGTGAAGAAGGCTGAGCGCCGAAGAATTGATGCTTTTGAACTGTGGTATTGGAGAAGACTCTTGAGAGTCCCTTGGACTGCAAGGAGATCCAACTAGTCCATTCTGAAGGAGATCAGCCCTGGCATTTCTTTGGAAGGAATGATGCTCAAGCTGAAACTCCAATACTTTGGCCACCTCATGCGAAGAGTTGACTCTTTGGAAAAAACTCTGATGCTGGGAGGGCTTGGGGTCAGGAGGAGAAGGGGACGACAGAGGATGAGATGGCTGGATTGCATCACTGACTCGATGGACATGAGTCTGAGTGAACTCTGGGAGTTGGTGATGGACAGGGAAACCTAGCGTGCTGCGATTCATGGCTTTGCAAAGAGTCAGACACGACTGATTGACTGAACTGAACTGATTGCCACTGATGTGAGGTGATATCTTATTGTAGTTTTGATTTCCATCTCTCTAATAATGAGTGATGTTGATCATCTTTTCATTTGTTTGTTAGCCATCTGTATGTCTTGGAGAAATATCTGTTTAGGTCTTTTGCCCACTTTTTGATTGGATTGCTTGTTTATGTGGCATTGAGTTGTATGAGCTGCTTGCACATTTTGGAAATTAATCCTTTGTCATTTGTTTCATTTGCTTCTCTTTTCTCCCATTCTGACAGTTGTTTTCATTTTACTTATAGTTCCCTTTGCCAGGGAAATTCTTTTAAGTTTAATCATGTCCCACTTGTTTCCTTTGTTTTTATTTTCATTACTTTAGGAAGTGGGTCATAAAGGATCTTGCTGTGATTTATGTCATCGGGAGTTTTGCCTATGTTTTCCTCTAAGAGTTTTATAGTTTCCGGTCTTACATGTAGGTCTTTAATCCATTTTGAGTTTATCTTTTTGTATGGTGTTAGGAAGTATTCTAATTTCATTCTTTTACATGTAGCTGTCCCTTTTTCCCAGCACCATTTATTGAAGAGGCTGTCTTTGCCCCATTGTATATTCTTGCCTCTTTTGTCAAAAGTAAGTTACCCATAGGTGCATGGGTTTATTGCTGGGCTTTCTATCTTTTTCCATTGGTCTATATTTCTGTTTTTGTGCCAATACCTCACTGTGTTGATGACTGTAGCTTTATACTATAATCTGAAGTCAGGAAGGTTAATTCCTCCAGATCCATTCTTTCTCAAGACTGTTTGGCTATTCAGAGTCTTTTGTGTTTCCATATGAATTGTAAATTTTTTTGTTCTATTTCTGTGAAAAATCCCATTGGTAGCTTGATAGGGATTGTACTGAATCTGTAGATTGCAGTTGGTAGTATAGTCATTTTGACAATATTGTTTTTTCCTACCCAGGAACATGGAATATCTCTCCAACTATTTATGTCATCTTTGATGTCTTTCATCAGTGTTTTATAGTTTTCTGTGCACAGTTCTTTTGTCTCCTGAGGTAAGTTTATTCCTAGATATTTAATTCTTTGTGTTGCAATGGTGAAAGTGATTGATTCCTTAATTTCTCTTTCTGATTTTTCATTGCTAGTATATAGAAATGAAAGTGACTTCTGTGTATTGACTTTGTATTCTGTAACTTTGCTAAATTCACTGATTAGCTCTAGTATTTTCTATGTACAGTATCATGTCATCTGCACACAGTGAGAGTTTTACTCTTTCTTTTCCAGTCTGGATTCCTTTCATTTCTTTTTCTTCTCTGATTGCTGTAGCTAGGACTTCCAGGTCTATTTTGAATAATACTGGTAAAAGTGAATACTCTTGTCTTGTTCCTGATTTTAGGAAGAATGCTTTCAGTTTTTCACCATTGAGAATAGTGTTTGCTGTAGGCTTATCATGTATGGCCTTTACTATGTTGAGGTAGGTTCCTTATATGACTATTTTTTGAAGCGTTTTAATCATACATGGGTGCTGAATTTTTTCAAAGGCTTTTCTGCATCTATTGAGATGATCATATGGTTTTTATCTTCCAATTTGTTAACGTGGTATATTATACTGACTTGTGTATATTGAGGAATCCTTGCATCCCTGGAATAAATCCAACTTGATCATGGTGTAAGCTTTTTAATGTTTTTTTTTTTTTTTTAATTCTGTTTACTAAAATTGTATTGAGAATTTTTGCATCTATGTTTATCAGTGGTATTGGGCTGTAGTTTTCTTTTTTTGTTGTTGTTTTTGTCTGATTTTGGTATCAGGGTGATGGTGAGCTTGTAGAATGAGTTTGGAAGTGTTTCTTCCTCTGCAAATTTTTGACAGAGTTTTAGAAGGATAGGCATTAGCTCTTCACTAAATGTTTGATAGAATTCTCTTGTGAAGCCAAATAGTCTTGGGCTTTTGTTTTTTGGGAGATTTTTAAATCACAGCTTCAATTTCAGTGCTTATGATTGGGTTACTCATAATTTCTATTTCTTTCTGATTCCCTCTTTGAAGATTGAACTTTTCTAAGAATATGTCCATTTCTTCTAGGCTATCTATTTTATTGCCATATAGTTGTTCATAATAGTGTCTTATAATCCTTTGTATTTCTGCATTGTTTGTTGTAACCTCTCCTTTTTCATTTTTAATGTTGTTGATTTGATTCTTTTCTCTTTTTTTCTTGATGAGTCTGGCTAAAGGTTTGTTGATTTTGTTTATCTTCTCAAAGAACGAGCTTTTAGTTTTCTTAATATTTACTATTGTTTCTTTCATTTCTTTTTCATATATTTCTGCTTGGATCTTTATGATTTCTTTCTTTCTACTAATTTTGGTGGTTTTTTAGTTCTTCTTTTTCCAGTTGTTTTAGGTATAAAGTTAGGTTGTTTATTCAATATTTTTCTTGTTTTTTTCAGGTAAGATTGTATTGCTATAAACTTCCCTCTTAGACCTGCTTTTGCTGCATTCCAAAGGTTTTGAGCTGTCTTTTCACTGTCATTTGTTTCTAGAATTTTTTTGATTTCCCTTTTGATTTCTTCAGTAACCTGATGGTTATTTAGAAATGTATTGTTAATCTCCATGTGTTTGTGTTTCTTACACCTTTATTTCTTGCAATTGATATCTAGTCTCATAGCATTGCAGTCAGAGAAGATGCTTGATACAATTTCAATTTTCTTAAATTACTGAAGTTTGATTTGTGACCCAGGATGTGGTCTATCCTGATGAATATTCCATGTGTACTTGAGAGGAAGCTATATTCTTCTGCATTTAGATGGAATGTCCTTAAGATATCAATGAGATCCATCACATCTAATGTATCACTTAAGACATGTTTCCTTATTAATTTTCTGTGTTGATGATCTGTCCATTGGGTGAGCGAGGTGTTAAAGTATCCTACTATTATTATTGTGTTTCTGTCAATTTCTCCTTTTACGTATGTCAGTGTTTGTCATATGTATTGAGGTGCTTCTATGATGGGTACATAGATATTTGCAATTGTTATGTCTTCCACATGGATTGTTCCCTTGATCAATATGTAATGTCCTTCCTTCAGTTCAGTCACTCAGTCATGTCCAACTCTTTGCGATCCCATGAACCACAGTACGCCAGGCCTCCCTGTCCATCACCAACTCCCAGAATCTACCCAAACTCATGTCCATTGTGTCAGTGATGCCATCCAACTGTCTCATCCTCTGTTGTCCCCTTCTCCTGCCCTCAATCTTTCCCAGCATCAGGGTCTTTTCAAATGAGTCAGCCCTTCACATCAGGTGGCCAAAGTATTGGAGTTTCAGCTTCAACATCAGTCACTCCAATGAACACCCAGGACTGATCTCCTTTAGGATGTACTGGTTGGATCTCCTTGCAGTCCAAGAGATTCTCAACAGTCTTCCCCAAGACCACAGTTCAAAAGCATCAATTCTTCTGTGCTCAGCTTTCTTTATAGTCTAACTCTCACATCCATACGTGACCACTGGAAAAACCATAGCCTTGACTAGATGGACCTTGGTTTACAGCTTTTTATATGTGGTCTAGTGTCCTTCCTTATCTCTTATAATATTCTTCATTTTAGGTCTATTTTGTCTGATATGAGGATTGCTACTCCAGATTTCTTTTGCTTCCTACTTGCATGGAATATATTTTTCCATCCTCTCACTTTCAGTCTATATGTTCTTGAGGTCTGAAGTGGGTTCTTTGTGGACAGCAAGGGTCTTCTTTTGTATCTATTCAGCCAGTCTGTGTCTTTTGGTTGGAGAATTTAATCCATTTACATTTAAGGTAATTATTTATATATATATATATTCCTATTATATATATATATATTCCTATTATTTATATATATATATATATATATATATTCCTATTGCCATTTTCTTAATTGTTTGGGGTTGATTTTGTATATCTTTTTTCTTCTCTTGTATTTCTTGACTATATAAGTCCCTTTAACATTTGTTGTAAAGCTTGTTTGGTGGTACTGAATTCTCTTAACTTTAGCTAGTCTGCAAAGCTTTTTATTTCTCCATCAATTTTTAATGAGATCCTTGTTGGGTACTGTAATCTCGGTTGTAGATTTTTCCCTTTCCACACTTTAAATATATCCTTCCTTTCCCTTCTGGCCTCCAGTTTGTGCTGAAAGATCAGCTGTTATGCATGTGGGGTTTCCCTTGTATGTTACTTGTTGCTTCTTCCATGCTGCTTTTAATATTCTTTCTTTGTGCTTAGTCTTTGTTAGTTTGATTAGTATGCATCTTGGTGTGTTTTTCCTTGGGTTTATGGGACTCTTTGTGCCTCTTGGACTTGATTGAATATTTCCTTTTCCATGATGGGGAAATTTTCACGTATAATCTCTTCAAAATTTTTCTCATACCTTTACTTTTTTCCCTTCTCTTTCTGGGCCTCCTATAATTCGAATGTTGGTAGGTTTGATATTGTCCCAGAGGTCTCTGACACTATCCTCAGTAGTTTTTATTCTTTTTACTTTATTCTGCTCTTCAGAAGTTATTTCCACCATTTTATCTTGCAGCTCACTGATTCGTTCTTGTGCTTCAGATATTCTGCTACTGATTCCTTCTAGAGTATTTTTAATTTCAGAAATTGTGTTGCTTGTCTCTGTATGTTTATTCTTTAATTCTTCTAAGTTTTTGTTAACTGATTCTTGCCTTTTTTCCATTTTGCTTTCAAGGTTTTTACTATCATTATTCTGAATTCTTTTTCAGGTAGTTTACCTATTTCCTCTTCATTTATTTGGACTTCTGTATTTCTAGCCTGTTCCTTGATTAGTGTAGTATTTCTCTGCCTTTTCATTATTATTATTAATTATTTTTAACTTATTGTGTTTGAGGTCTCCTTTTCCCAGGCTTCAAAGAAAGTTGAATTCTTTCTCTGAAGAAGGTAGAATTCTTTCTTCCTTCTGGTTTCTGCCCTCCTAAGGTTGGTCCACCAGTTTGTTAAGCTTCATATAGGGTGAGATTTGTGCTGAGTTTTTGTTTGTTTGTTTTTTCTCTGATGGGCAAGGCTGAGTGAGGTGGTAATTCTGTCTGCTGATGATTGGATTTGTATTTTTATTTTGTTTGTTGTTTAGATGAGGTGTCCTGCACAGGGTGCTACAGGTGGTTTGGTGATGCTGGGTCTTGTACTCAAGTGTTTTTGTTTGTGTGAGTTATTATTTGATACCCCTAGGGTTAGTTCTCTGGTATTCTATGTTCTTGGGGTCAGTGGTCCCACTCCAAAGGCTCAGGGCTTGATCTCTGATCAGGAATGAAGATTCCACAAGTGGTTTGTTATGGCATTGAGCGAGATTAAAACAAAAGCCCAATAATGATAAACTGAAGATGAACCCCAGACAAATGGCAGTTACAAAATTAGACATACACACCGAGGAAACCAGAATTGAAAGAGACACATGTACCCCAATGTTCATTGCAGCACTGTTTATAATAGCCAGGACATGGAAACAACCTAGATGTCCATCAGCAGATGAATGGATAAGAAAGCTGTGGTACATATACACAATGGAGTATTACTCAGCCGTTAAAAAGAATTCATTTGAATCAGTTCTGATGAGATGGATGAAACTGGAGCCAATTATACAGAGTGAAGTAAGCCAGAAAGAAAAACACCAATACAGTATACTAACACATATATATGGAATTTAGGAAGATGGCAATGACGACCCTGTATGCAAGACAGGAAAAAAGACACAGATGTGTATAACGGACTTTTGGACTCAGAGGGAGAGGGAGAGGGTGGGACGATTTGGGAGAATGGGAATTCTAACATGTATACTGTCATGTAAGAATTGAATCGCCAGTCCATGTCTGACGTACGGTGCAGCTTGCTTGGGGCAGGTGCATGGGGATGACCCAGAGAGATGTTGTGGGGAGGGAGGTGGGAGGGGGGTTCATGTTTGGGAACGCATGTAAGAATTTAAGATTTTAAAATTTAAAAAAAATAAATTAATTAATTAATTAATTAAAAAAAAAAAACAAAATTAGACAAATAGTAATTAAAATAATGGAATATACACATATACATATATACCCATGAGCAAAGTCAAAACAGTCCAACAAAAATAAAGTAAAATATATTGACCTGGTGAACAAAGGAAATCAAAAATTATATCTACCAGAACAAAAGTAACTAAAGAACAAACTGGAAAACAAAACTAAAGGAAGATGCCAATTGGGAAATAAAGCAATGAAAATAAAGATAGCAAACATGTTGAGAGGAAAGGAAAGAAAGAAAAAGAAGAAAGATAGATATGAAAAGTTAACTAAAGTTAGATAAAGAAGATTTATATATGTTAAAGATTAACTGCAAGGGGAAAAGAACAGTAGGAAAAGCAAACAAAGGAATAAATGTAGAAAAAATAATAATGGATTTAAAAAATTAAAAATTAAAATAAAAAAAGGAACCCCCCCCCCAGAACTGCAAAAGCCCAAAGTAGATGCAGAGGTTTATGGCAAGAATAAAAAATGTGACTGAGGGGGAAAAATAAATAAATAAAGCTCAAAAGCTTAATTGGATTTCATATTGCCAATAAAATTGACAGCTGCAATGGGCAGGGTCATGGGGGGGGCAGGAAAAAGAAAAAAAAATTCAAAAGAATCTACAGAACAAGTCAAAACATAACAATAATAAATGTTTTTCTTGAATCACTGCTGTCAGAGTCCTTTCACTCGCTGGAAGTCATAGTCCACCTTACATCTCTAGGATGCCCTCCAACACTGTGCTGACCTCTGGACATGCTGTGTTGGCAGCTCAGATTCTAATCTGGTCCGGTGTTAGTGTGTTCTTGCCTCCAATGTCCACAGCTATCAGAACTAGTGTGTTTTCTTTTGTGAGAGCTCTCAATGATCTTTTATATATTCCATAGACATGGAGTCTGCCTCGTTGATCATGTCCATTTAATCTGCAGCTTGTATAGCTGGTGAGAAGGTTTTGGGTCTTCTTCCTTAGCCACACTGCTCCTGGGTTTCAATTGTGCTTTTATTTCCACCTCTATATGTAAGTTGTCCCCTGGGGTTTGCTCCTGAGTCTGCCCTGGAGGACTTGGTTTGCCCCTGTGAGAGCCAGGTATGAAGGTGTTGCAGCTGCTTGGGTTTAATGGGTTCTGGCAGCACCAGGTACTCAGGGGAGTTGGCAGCTAGGGAAGCAGGACATTTAGTGCTCTAGAAGAGTATGGCAATCAGTATTGGCCAATACACTCCAGCATTCTTGCCTGGAGAACCCTCTCTCCCTGATGGAGAGGACTGGCAGGCCATAGTCTACAGAACTGCAAAGAGTTGGACATGAATGAAGTGACCCTGAGTGCATAGACACAAGACATTTGTTGCCTATGGCAGCTCTGCCCCAGTGAGAGTTGAGTATGA
Source organism: Capra hircus (assembly GCF_001704415.2). Classification (NCBI taxonomy): domain Eukaryota; kingdom Metazoa; phylum Chordata; class Mammalia; order Artiodactyla; family Bovidae; genus Capra; species Capra hircus. The sequence goes on from NC_030835.1 coordinate 24,377,115, forward strand.
AGGTGGTGCAGCTGCTTGTCTTGCGGGGACCCTGGTGATGGCAGATGTGCAGGGACAGGGACTGTCTCTGCCATAGAAGTTATGGCACTATCAGAGTCTTTTTTTTTTTTTTTTTGAGCCTCTTGTAGCTGGCAATCAGAAGGCCTCCTTGGCCAGTCTTTCTCCATAGCTCTGCCCATTCAGACATTTAGAGGGCTCCCTTGCCTGGGGTCATTCTCCGTTATTTGGCACATTAGGCACATAGAGGCCCCACCCCCCACCCCACCCTCCAGCTGCGGTCCTGCTTGGTAGTTCCACAAATCACATCAGTCACTTAAAGGAGCACCCTGGGTGGGGTCCTACTCTGTAGTTCAGTGTGTCAGGCGTTTTATGGGCCAGCCTCTCTATTGTTCAGCTGCTGATGCTGGCCATGTGGGGAGAGAGAGGGTATGGTGATGGCTCCACCCCCTATGCATGACTTAGCAGTATCACTTTCCTTCCATGGCTGCCTGGCTTTCCTCCACTGGCATTTCCCATCACAATTTCCTCCCTCACCTGCCCTCAATCAGTCTCTCTGCAATCAACAGCAGCCTTTGCCCTGGGATTGTGCTACAATCCCTAAACTCCATTTCCCAGGTGCTGAGCCTTCCAGGGGACCAATGTTCCTGTCCAGGGTATGTATGGCTGAAGCAAGGACTGTCTGATTCTTATTCTATTTAGGCTGTCACAGAACATCTGTTTCACTCTCAGCCTTAAATGTTTTCCCCTGACTCAGACAATTGCCCCAATGTGGGGATTGGACGCCTGCTTCAGTTCTCCCACCCACCAAGGGCAGGTCCAGTCCTACTAACACTCCTGTTTTTCCCCCTAGTTCCTTCATCCTCCCGAGTTTTGCATCATTCTATATATTCTTTTCCACTTGTCAGGTACTCCTGTCCACACTCAGCTGGTATTCTGCATGCACTTCTGTGTCTGAAGATGTATCCCTGATGTAGCTGTGAAGAAAGATGTACTCCATATCTACCTATTCCTCCACCATCTTGTTCTCTCATAATATAAATTTTTTATATTCAATTTCGATTGGCAAAACATCATTTTTTAATGTTTTCTAAGTTAATTATATGATTATAGAATGTTCCTATTCAGTTTATTAGCGTTTAGAGCAATAGTAAAATTAAAAGTTGTATAAGAAGATTCCTCATATACCCATATCCCCACACATGCATAAACACCCCCGTCATTATCACCATCACTCACCAAAGTGGTTCATTTGTTACAGTTGGTAAACTTATATTAATGCCTCCTAATCGCCCAAAGTTCATAGTTTACTTTCAAGAACTATTTCATATAAGAAAAAAGACAAAAAAAAAATGGGGAAGGAGGTCACAAAAAAATCTAATTTTATTGCTAGAAGGTTATGAGTCAGGGATAGGACGGGAAAAGTATAGAAATTTATACTGTCTTTTTAGGAGAGATGGAAGAATTAAGAGTGGTAAGTGAAAACAAAGAAAATTGATTTTATAAAATCTTTGTGAGAAACTCTTATTCAGAGTTGAGATACAGCTGGTAAATTGCTTGGCACCTATGTTGTGAGGGTAGGGGAGGAAATCTGGCAAAAAATAGCATCCCCTAAGATTTTGTCTGATATTTTTTAGGGCAAAATATCAAGAGGGTCACAAGTGGAGGTGGATTCTTATAGTGCTAAAAGTCATGCTCCAGAAAAAGTAAAAGGTTCTACATCTAGTGAAATAAATGTTACTGTCTCTTTTAAGAAATACAATAGGTAGTATGTTTTGTTACTGATGCATACACACCTGTATTTATTCAGATTGGCTTTTTAAGCAAGATGGAAACATTTTCCACCTAACTGGCTTTTTAAATAAATAAAGTATCTATATCTTTAACTTTCATATAATTAGGCTTCAATAGATAGAAATGCTCTGTACTATAGAGAGAAAACCTCTACTAAGGAGAATTGAATTAGTCAGAATAGTATAGTAGTAGAGAAGTCGCCCAGTCATGTCCGACTCTTTGCGACACCATGGACTATAGCCCACCAGGATCCTTGGTCCATGGGATTTTCCAGGCATGAATACTGGAGTGGGTTTCCATTTCCTTCTCCAGGGGATCTTCCTGACCCAGGGATCGAACCCAGGTCTCCCGCATTGTAGGCAGACGCTTTACAGTGTGAACTACTAGGGAAGCCCAGAATAGTATAGGTTTGTGCAAAATAACAAGCCTCCTAACAAGCCTCCCAGGGAAGCCCAGAATAGTATAGGTTTGTGCAAAATAACAAGACTCCTCGGAATCTCAGTGGTTTGTCTTCCCCTCAAATTTTCTTAATAAAATAGGCCATTTAGATATGACCTAAATCAAATCTCTTATGATTATACAGTGAAAGTGAGAAATAGATTCAAGGGATTAGATCTGATAGATGAAGTGCCTAAAGACTATGGGTGGAGGTTCATAACATTATACAAGATGTGGTGATCAAAACTGTCCTCAAGAAAAAGAAATGCAAAAATACAAAATATTTGTCTCAGGAGGCTTGAGAAAAGAAGAGAAGTGAAAAGCAAAGGAGAAAAGGAAAGACATACCCATCTGAATGCAGAGTTCCAAAGAATAGCAAGGAGAGATTAAAAAAAAAAAAAAAAAAAAAAAACCTTTCTAAGTGAACACTGCAAAGAAACAGAGGAAAACAATAGAATGGGAAAGACTAGAGATCTCGTCAAGAAAATTAGAGATACCAAGGGAATATTTCATGCAAAGATGGGCACAATAAAGGGTAGAAACAGCATGGACTTAACAGATGTAGAAAATATTAAGAAAAGATGGCAAGAATACATATAAGAAGTATGCAAGAAAATCTTAATGACCCAGGTAACCGTGATGAAGTGATCACTCACCTAGAGACAGATATCTTGGAGTGCAACGTCAAGTGAGCCTTAGGAAGCATCAGTACAAACAAAGCTAGTGGAGATGATGGAGTTCCAGCTGAGTTATTTCAAATCCTCAAAGGTGATGCTGTGAAAGTGCTGCACTCAATAGGCCAGCAAATTTGGAAAACTCAGCAGTGGCCACAGGACTGTAAAAGGTCAGTTTTCATTCCAATCCCAAAGAAAGACTGTGCCAGAGAATGTTCAAACTATCACGCTTGCACTTATTTCACATGCTAGCAAAGTAATACTCAAAGTTCTCCAAACTAGGCCTCAACAGAATGTGAACCAAGAACTTTCAGATGTTCAATCTGGATTTAGAAAAGACAAAGGAAACACAGATCAAATTGCCAACATCCATTGCATCACAGAAAAAGCAATAGATTTCCAGAAAAACATCTACTTGTGCTTCATTGAATATGCCAAAGCCTTTGACTGTGTGGATCACAACAAACTGTGGAAAATTCTTCAAGAGATGGGAATACCAGATAACCTTATCTGCCTCCTGTGAAACCTGAATGCAGGTCAAGTATCAACAGTTAGAACCAGACCTGGAACAATGAAATGGTTCAAAATTGGGAAAGGAGTACTTCAAGGCTGTATATTGTCACCCTGCTTATTTAACTTTTATGCAGAGTACATCATGCAAAATGCCAGGCTGGATGAAGTACAAGTTGGAATCAAGAATGCCAGGAGAAATATCAATAACCTCAGACATGCAGATAACACCACCCTTATGGCAGAAAGCAAAGAGTAACTAAAGAACGTCTTGATGAAAGTGAAACAAGAGAGTGAAAAAGCTGAATTAAAACTCAACCTTCAAAAAACGAAGATCATGGCATCCGGTCCCATCATTTCATGGCAAATAGATGGGGAAATAAAGGAAACAGTGACATATTTTATTTTCTTAGGCTCCAATCTCACTGCAGATTGTGACTGTAGCCATGAATTTAAAAGATACTTGCTCCTTTGAAGAATAGCTATGACAACCATGGAGGGCGTATTAAAAAGCAGAGACATCACTTTTCTGACAAAGGTCTGTTTAAGCAAAGCTATGGTTTTTCCAGTAGTCATGTATGGATATGAGAGTTGGTCCATAAAGAAAGCTGAGCACCGAAGAACTGATGCTTTTGAACTATGGTGTTGGAGAAGACTCTTAAGAGTCCCTTGGACTGCAAGCAAATCAACCTGTAAATCTTAAAGGAAATCAACCCTGAATGTTCATTGGACGTACTGATGCTGATGCTGAAGCTCCAGTAGTTTGCCCACCGAATGTGAAGAGCTGACTCATTAGAAAAGACCCTGATGCTAGGAAAGACTGAAGGCAGGAGGAAAATGGGATGACAGAGGATGAAATGGTTGCATGGCATCACTGACTCACTGGACATGAGTTTGAGCAAGCTTCGGGAGATGGTGAAGGAAAGAGAATTCTGCATGCTGCTATCCATGTAATCTCAAGGAATCAGACACAATTGAGCAACTGAACAATAACATCAAGAGGTTTTCTGGTGAATGCAAAGTCTTTTGTAGCTCTGGTGGTGATCTTCTAGGGGAATTGTCAGTGACTTGGGAATCTAGAATTTTTTGGTTTGTTCTTCCTGCAGTTCAGCAATGGGTCTTCTACTTAGTGTCAAAAGTAAAGACGCTGCATTGAACACCGACATTTCCTCTTTACGCTTTGGTCAAGAAGTGACATTTATACTTGTAACAAGTTTAACAGGACTAATCACATGTTCCTGCCTAATTTCAAAGAGGATGAAAAATAGAGCATATTTGGAACGTTTGGACTATTTGGTGAGCATTACTATTTTTGTCAAGAAAACAATGTAAGACAGTTTTGAGAAATTACACACAGTTAATTTCTTATCAGATACTAAGACTTATATTATACTACTAATACATATTACATCAACAATGTTATATAATAGATTATCCTAAAATAGAAGCAAAAATATAAAGAAAATTAATATATGAAAGAAAAGATATTATAATTCAGTCTAATAAAGATAATATTGCTGGGAACTGGCACAAAAATTATGTTTTCAATAAACATTGCAGGCTAAATTGAATACTCATACTGAAAAAAAAAGACTGTAGTATCTCACACAACATAGTGAACTCAATTCTAGGAACATATAGGATCTACATGTGTGGGTAACATGTGTGTGTGTATTCTAAGTCACTTCAGTGGTGTCCAACTCTGTGATCCTATGGACTGTAGCCCACCAGGCTTCTCTGTTCATGGGATTCTCCAGGAAAGAATACTGGTGTGGGTTGCCATTTCCTTCTCCAGGGATCTTCCCAACAAGGGATTAAACCTGGGTTTCTGCACTGCAGGCAGATTATTTACCATCTTTCAGTGCAAGAGGATTAAGAGCCTCAGGTTTGATCCCTGAATCAGGAAGATCTCTGGGAAGATCTTTAAAAAAAAAGAAAATTTCCTTAAAAATTCAGGTAGTCAAAAGTGTCTGAGAAAGGACACTTCTAAACATTTAGGAAAAAATTATGACTAAAGTATACCACATGAAAGTTTATATTTCTATTCTTCTTTTATTAGTCCACTTAACATGTATTTGTTAGTGCACAGAACAGGGCCTGTAAAATACATCATACTGCTGAAAGTAATGGGGGGCCGAGAGTAGGGGAGACAGTAGAGGAAGAAAGGGAGTGCTACACAAAGTATTCCTGTCAATATATAACAGCTCATTTTCAAAAGTAAAATGGCTAGGCTAATAATGGTTATTACTGGCACAATCTTTTAAATTTCAAGTTTGATGAGGAATATTGGGCAAGCAAAGTATTTTGAGTCTAGGATACTACAACACTGAGATGGACAATTAACATTACAGAGACTAGAACTCAAGATATTTTAAGAATGAAAGTTTATTTTTTATTTCATCTGCACCAAGATGAGACATGGGAAAAGAGTGAGTTCTGTATGGTCACTTCATCTCATTGTCCTTCTGCTGGTTTCATCAATAGACATGTGAGCCCAACCCTATCCCCTCAGCCCAGTTGTCCCCATTCCCTCAGGAGAGGCCGCATGGTGTTCATCCATATTTTTGCCTCTTACACAATCCCCCACGATAAACTAAGTGTATGCTTTAAACAGGGCTTCTCTGGTGGCTCAGACAGTAAAGAATCTTCCTGCAATGCTGGAGACCCTTGTTCGATCCCTGGGTCAGGAAGATCCTCTGGAGAAGGGCATGGCAACCCACTCCAGTATTCTTGCCTGGAGAATCCCACAGACAGAGGAGCCTTGCAGGCTACAGTCCATAGGTTACAAAGAGTGGGACACCACTGAAGTGACTTAGCACACACGTATGCATGCTTTAAACACACCCAGTGGCTTATACCCTCATGTTTCACTTATACCTTTCTCTTCCCCTTCCCACTCCTGGAACATCACTGGACTCTGCTGAGAGGAGAAGTTCCAAGTAGTGCTGAACAACCTCTGCTCTGAACAGGAGCAGGTGCTCCAGGAGCGACTGCCTCCATCCTGAACAACTGTCCTTGTGTGTGAGCCCACAATGACTGGGAACACATTTAAACTTCAGTAGCTTCCTTGTTCTCTTCCACTGTATTATAGAGGTAACTGAGTACAAAACACTGAAGAAAATCTTTAACATACCAAAGTACACTTCTGTTCTTTAAAAATATAAATTTCAGAGAGCAAAAAGGCAAACGACAGTGCAGGAAAATATTTTACATAAACATATCTGCAAATGATTCATGTCCATTGTATATTTTTACATATGTTACATACAGCAGGGAAAAGGAGGAGAACCCAACAGTGAAACAGATGAAAGACTTGAATAGGCACTTTTGTGAAGCAAAATAACCAAATGGCCAATGAACATATTGAAAATGCCCAACTTCTCTGGTCATTCAGTTCGGTTCAGTTGATCAGACATGTTCAACCCTTTGCAACCCCATGGACTGAAACACAACAGGCTTCCCTGTCCATCACCAACTGCCAGAGTTTACTCAATCAAACTCATGTCCATTGAGTCAGTGATGCCATCCAATCATCTCATCCTCTGTCGTCCCATTCTCCTCCTGCCTACAATCTTTCCCATCATCAGGGTCTTTTCCAATGAGTCAGCTCTTCGCATCAGGTGGCCAAAGTATTGGAGTTTCAGCTTCAACATCAGTCCTTCCAATGAACATTCAGGACTGATTTCCTTTAGGATGGACTGGTTGGATCTCCTTGCAGTCCAAGGGACTCTCAAGAGTCTTCTCCAATACCACAGTTCAAAAGCATCAATTCTTCAGCCTTCTGGTTTCTTTATAGTCCAACTATCACATTCATGCATGACTACTGGAAAAATCAAAGCTTTAACTAGATGGACCTTTGTTGGCAAAGTAATGTCTCTGCTTTTTAATATGCTGTCTAGTTTGGTCATAGCTTTCCTTCCAAGGAGCAAGCCTCTTCTAATTTCATGGCTGCAATCACCATCTGCAGTGATTTTGGAGCCCCCAAAAATAATGTCTCTCATTGTTTCCATTGTTTCTCCATCTATCTGACATGAAATGATAGAAAATGAAAATTAAATTCACATAATGTCACACTGTTACATGCTCAAATGGCTAAAATAATACCAAATTTTAGCCTGGCTACAGATGGGGCTTAATTAGAACACTTCTGTAAATTGGTAAACTCATTCTAGAAAACTCTTTGCCAATATCTGAAAGTAAATGTATCACTTTCACATACATGCTCACTTTGAGAAAATTCATCAAGCTATGTGGCATAGTGGTGAAGAATCTACCTACCCATGTAGGAGACACAAGGGGCGTGGGTTTGATCCCTGTGTCAGGAAGATCCCCTGGAGTAGGAAATGGCAATCCACACCAATATTCTTGCCTGGAAAATCCCATGAACATTGTAGCCTGTTGGGCTACAATCCATGGGGTCACAAATGGTTGGACATGACTGAGCCCACACATGCACAAATTTTTATCAACTGTGCATAGTGCTATATGCAGGTTATACTTAATAAATAAGTTCTGCGGCAAAAGGGTGGTGGTTCTAGGAAAACTGAATATCCACATCTCCTTAATCTAGTGCCAATAGGTGTTCATGTTTTTTAATTTGCTAATTTAAATTTATTTAACTGTGTTAAAGAAAGGACAGGGAATTAAATTACATTTAAAAGGAGACCATAAGATGAATTCCTACTAAATAATTTAAACATAACTTTCAGTCACATTGGTACATACAAAAGCAGAGATGTAGGTTTTATTATAATTATTTTAACACGTAAGAATATAGTATTGAATTAATACCTGAAGTTCTAGGTTCTAATTTAGTCTGATAATTAGCGATAATTTTGAGATTCTGAATTTCTCAATATTAAAGGTATCTTTTCATGATATTGTTCTTATTTTTTTTTAAAGCAAATAAAATAAAAAGTTATAAGTGGGAAAATTGTAGAACATCAACAACTTTTTATAGAGTTAAAAGAGTTCTTGTGGCATAAAGACAACAATTTTAAAAGTACATTGCTAAAATAATATAGGGCAAAGATAAAATCATAGCATTATTTATAATTTTCTAATATATTAAGATGAAATACATTCTAAATACCCAAGAACAGAGAACTGATTAAGTAAATTACTATTCCATTTTAAGAAGAAAAATTAACTCACTAAAGGTTTAGAAATTTTCAAATAAAATTTAAGTATTTAGGAATGCTATGTAAAAATAGAAAATCAATTTTAAAATTCAAAAACACTATCCTTATAAAGCAAACAGTATAAACTACCCCTACAGAAATCTTCTAAGGAAATAGTTGATTTTTTTTCTAAAGATTATTTCTGGCTAAAGATACTATTTATTTTTCCTTCCACTCTGGGACTTTTCCAATCTTCTATAATAATTACATATTATATTTTCAATTCAAAAATAAACAGCTAAATATGTATTCCCTCGTGTCTTTCATTGTATTCTTTCAACTATATTTAGAATTAAAATATTTTTTTCACAGTTCCATTACGTAGTGAAGTTAAACCAGTAACAGTTTAATAAACACCTGTGTATTAGTGCAACAGGAGATACAAAGGTGCTTAATGCAAATATAAATAATTTAAAAATTAAATAAAAGATTTGAAGAAAATGTCAGAAAACTTATTTTAATAACTAAGTATGATTTCAAAGGTGTATAGATTTTATTTTCCTTTCATAAAAACCTCAAATTCTAATTTAATTAATCATGGAGTTACCTTAAGAAAAATCTTTCAAAATATCTTTTTTTTCTGAGTGATTATGTAAGCTTCTACATATATTATTAATGATAGTTAACTTTAGGTGTCATTGTTTTCCTTTTACAAAGAAAAAAATGCATTTGTGTTCTAAGTCACCATATAATAGAAGGTTAGATATATTTACAAAGATATAGTTTAATGGGCACATTGCAGATATTTCAGAAGCAATATTGTCCTCTCATGGTTTTACATACTAGGTGTTCTAGTCACAGTAATGTGTCATTAAATGAGATATAGGCATTTCATATAACAGGTTAAAAATCAAACAACCAATAGCTAGATTTTAAATTCTGAATCTATGTGCTCATTTGGGTTTATTGTCACAAGGTTCTCTGCAGTTCACAAAACTTTGCTTTGCAACCTCAAGTGCTTCTAGTGGTGAGGGAAAATTTTACTTTTCAATAGAGATAAGAAATTTAAGTTAGTTTAACATTGTTTAGATTCTCATCTATGTTAGTCATCATTGTGTTTGCTTCAGCATCTAAATTCATAAATTATTGTCCACTTGCTTCCTATTAATTCATGAAGGTTTTTATTATGACTTCTCAACCTTCATTCATAGATTATATATGTCATAAATGAAATGTAAATAATTAGCATTTTGATATCCACAAATACTTTCCTAAGATCTTAGATATATGTCATCAACAAATAATCACGGAAACACACAAACACACTCACAATCATATCATTAAACAACCACACATTTCAAGTAAAGTGGTTTTTTTTTCTGCTCTTTTAATGTTAACAATCGTTTTTTTATTAGTACTATGGTAATCATGGTTTAAGTGACCTTCTTGCTTCTTTCTTTCAAATCATCCTCTACCCTGATGCTATGATGTTTCTTCTAAAATGCAAATATTCAGAGTCCTCACTAGTTATGCTATTAAGTTACTTATGATTTGACCCAATCTATTGCCAGTCAGATTTCCAAGGGTATTCCCATCATTTTCTAAGTAATGTCATAGTATCTACAGCTTCTGAACGAGTTTCTCTTCGTTCCTCTTTATTGTTGGGTCGTAATGGTTCTTTATATAGTAGATATAAACTTTTACAAGATAACTGATTTGCAAAGATATCTACCCATCATATGTATTTTTTATTCTTTTATGATTTTATTAGAATATAGGTTTTTAAATTTTGTTAATGTTCATCTTCCCTCTCTTTTTCTTTTTTTTTCCTGTACTTTTGGTGTAATATGTAAGAAACTGTGACCAAATCCATTATCATGGAGATTTACACTCTTTCCCATCTTTTCTTCTAAATCTATTGCAGTTAATCTCTTATATTTAAGTCTTTGATACATTTTTATTAATTTTGGGGATGTGGTATGCAATAGGAGTCTAACTTCCATACTTTCATGTGATTCTCCAACTATCCCATAAACACTGTTAAGAAACTACCCATTTTCTATTTAACTTCATGGAAACCTTGTTAAAAATCAATTGACCAAAAATATGAGGGTTCATTGATGAACACTCAATTCTATCCCATTGTTCTATATGTTTAATAGTATGCCAGCTCTACACTGTCTTGATTGCTGTAGCTTCATAGTAAGTTTTGAAGTTGTAAAGTGTTTGCTGTTCTCCTTTCTCAAGATTGTCTTGGCTATTCTGAATCCCTTGAGTTTCCTTATGAATTGGAGTGTTACCTTTTCAATTTCTATAAAGAACTCAGCTGAGATTTTGATGTGAATTGCATTGAACCTTTGTATTAATTTTTGTGGAGTATTTTCATTTTCACAATATTGTCTTCTAATCAGTGATTACAGGATACCTTTCCTTTGTATATGGAACATGTATTCTGCAACCTGGACTGTGAAGAAGGCTGAGTGCCGAAGAATTGATGCTTTTGAACTGTGGTGTTGGAGAAGACTCTTGAGAGTCCCTTGGACTGCAAGGAGATCCAACCAGTCCATTCTGAAGGAGATCAGCTCTGGGATTTCTTTGGAAGGAATGATGCTAAAGCTGAAACTCCAGTGCTTGGGCCACCTCATGGAAAGAATTGACTCATTGGAAAAGACTTTGATGCTGGGAGGGATTGGGGGCAGGAGGAGAAGGGGACGACAGAGGGTGAGATGGCTGGATGGCATCACTGACTCAATGTACATGAATCTGAGTGAACTCCAGGTGTTGGTGAGGGACAGGGAGGCCTGGCGTGCTGCGATTCATGGGGTCTCAAAGAGTCAGACACGACTGAGTGACTTAACTGAACTGAACTGAATGAATTCATTTACTAGCTTTAATTTTTTGTATGTGAATTCCTTAGGATGGTCTATGTACACAGTCATGTTATCTGCAAACACAATTTTACTTCTTTTTTTAAATTAGGATGCCATTTATTTCATTCTTTTGCCTGACCACCCTAAGTAGAACCTCCAGAACAAAGTTGAATAGAGTGGTAAAAGGGGACATCCTTGTCTTAGTCCTGATTTTAGGGGGAAAGTATTAAATCTTTCACCATTAAATATATTCTTAACAGTGAGTTTTTCGTAGTGCTTCTTATCAGATTGGGGAAATTCCTTCTACTCCTAGTTTATTGAGTGTTTTATCATGAAAGGGCATTACAATTTTGTAAAATTCTTTTTCTGTGTCTATTGTGATGTTTGTATGACTTTTGTCCTTTAATCTGTTGATGTGATATATTACATCAATTGATTTGAATGTCATTTTTTAATAGAAAGTTTAAGGGAAAGTAAAATATTTATTATATGCATATCTTGATCAGAGCAGAAAAATGTTTCCCACGTGGGTATATAATTATAATGAAATGAGAATACATTGTGAAAATGACACACATTTGTCTAATTATAAAGTCAATGACCTTAATTCTTTGATGAAGTGCTACTGACAGTTAACAATGAACACTTTATTTTTGAGTATATTAAATTTTTTTTTTTAGTGACATGATTGGAATTCATAGATAGGATTAAATGTATGAATGGTATGTCTGGATTTTAGCAACACATAGTGTCATAGTAAGATAGAATATAGAAATATACATCAGAAGTCTGGGCTTTCATGAGTTTTGTTAGCAATACAACTGGCCACATTGAAAGAGTTTCAATAAAATGAACATGTCTTGAAGCATTCACTAAGATTTTATCTTCAATCCAAATATTTCCAATATTTTAACAATGACTTAGGTTACTCTAATAGTATATATCTTTCTTTCATTTTGATAGTTTGTGACAATGCCTTAGAGTACAATGCAATATTATTCCACAATAAGAAAGCTCTAAATCCTGCTATTAGCAACAACATGGGTCTAACTTGAGGATATATGCTAAGTGAAATTTTCCAGATAGAAAAATACAAGAACTGTATCACTTATATGTGGAATCTAAAAAAACCCAAAGAAACAGAAAGTAGAAAGGTGATTACCAGGGGCTGGGAGGTGGGGATCCTAAGGGGATGCTGGACAAAATTCTTCACTAATGCAATGAAGAAGTTCTGGTGATCTAATGTACAATGTGGTGATTCTACTTAATACTACCATCTTATATATTTGAAACTTGGTAAGAGAATAGATTTTGAGTTTCTCATCACCAAAAAAAAAGGGGAGGGGGAGTTAGCTGGGTGTTAATTAACTTGATATGGTAACTCTTTCACAAAGTGTATGTATATGAAATCATAATGTTACACACTTTAAATACATACAATTTTATTGGTAAATCATACTTCAATACAACTGGAGAAAAAAGAAATATACACTCAAGAGTTAATCAGTATAAATGGCTTTTATAAGAAACTTTGTCACTGATTAAATGAGTTTTTAGAATATGAGGCTACTGAGCCATTACTGCCCTGGGTGAACACAGTGTCAGAACAGAGTGGGTCTGGGAGCCTCACATCTTACAAGAAGCATTGCATGTATACTGTACTGGACTGCAAGATTCAGATCACCGCTTCATAGGTCTCCCTGTTGCCAGACCCCACAGAGGGCGGGCTAGTCCTGCAGTCAGAATAGTGCCCAATATGTCTGGAATGAGCCATTCATACAAGAAACTATTGGTGTCTCATGAGGATGGAGAGAACTGCCTCAGGTTCACAAAAATGGGGTATGTTATGCTTTACTCTTATTTGCTAATAAGTGCAGTTTGTTAGAAAATAATAATAATGAAGTTTAAAGAAATAGTATGTTATCATTTTTTAATCATTTCATTGGACTTTTATTTTCACTTATGTATTATTGGTTTTTTGGGTCTAACATGGCTGTAATAATCATATCCTTTGCTCTGTAGATCCAATTGTGTATATTTTGGACAGATTCCTGTAGTGACTCTATTGATAATAGCGGAATAGCTCATTACCAAAAAACTTCTTATTAATGTAAATCTTAGTTTATTACCTTATTCTGTAGGAAATTATTTAATAATAGTCACAAAACTAGTTGTGTGGGGATAGTAAAATCTCTCTACCTTATTCCTATGGTACTTTTACTGTGGTATCATATTGTTCAAACTTGAACTTCCAGATTTTTCTAGTTTATTCAAATGCCCCACAGGTACTTTGAATAAAACTTCTCTATTATTGACTTCATTTTCTTTTCATAAGATGTAGTTAGCATAGTTTCACCTGTAATTACTAATACCATTGATATCTGTCTATTTGCTGAAGCCAGATCTGGTAATAAATTGTAATATTATCAGTCCTTCACTCAAGACCACTTAGATCAATAAGCCTCATAATTTTTCCTCCTAAATACCCATAAATTCATTCTTCTTTGCCATCTTTCCTGGTACAGACATTATTATTTCACATACACAAATTTATAATTTTTATATACAAATAAGTATATATAAGTGAAATATGATGATAATGTATATATATTTATAGCATTTACTCATCTAATTGCCTTCTAAATGAAAATATTGGTATCATAGTAATGATAAATGTGCCTCCTGATCTTTTATTTTGAAGCAACTTTAGGTTTACAAAAAGTAATACAGAGATTTCACATACGCCCTTTACTCTCCTTCTCCCTTTGTTAACATCTTGTACTATCATAGTGCAGTTACAAAGCTAAGAAATTAACATATTAACGAAACTATAGACTTTACTTGGATTTTACAAGTCTTTCCATTAATGTCCCTTTCACTTTCTAGCATCTGATCCAAGATTCCACCTTGAATTTAGGAGTCAGGTCTGCTTTGTCTTCTCCAGTCTGTGACAGTTCCTCAGTATCTATCTTTCATGACTTTGACACTTTTCAAGTGTACTTGTCAGTTCTTTTACAGAATGTCGCCTACTTAGTTCTGCTTGACACTTTCTCATGTAGATAGTGGTTTTGCATTTTGGGCAAACATACCACATAAGTCATGTGCCCTCTCAGTGTCTTATATTGAGGTTTTATGATATCAAGTTGTCTTTAAAATTACAGATACTGTTAACCTCAATTACTGATTTAGGTGGGCTCTGCCACGTTTCTTCACTATAAACTTATTATTGTCTCCACTGTAGTAAATATATATAAGGGGGAAATAGTTTTGGACCAGCAAATATTACTTTTCTCAATATTTTGACCAGTGAAATTTGCATTTATGAATAGATTTTACCTGAAATAGGCATCACTCCAGTGTTCTTAGGGCATATTTTAATCCCCTCACTTATTCTACTAACCTAGGGGGGCTCATCTTCTGGGGTCATATCTTTTTGCCTTTTCATTCTGTTCATAAGGTTCTTAAGGCAAGAATACTGGAGTGGTTTCCCATTCCTTTCTCCAGAGAAATGTGCTTTGTCAGTACTCTCCACCATGATCCATCCATCTCGGGTGGCCTTGCATGCCATGTCTCATAGCTTCACTGAATTATACAAGGCTGTGACCTGTGTAAATCATTTTGGTTAGCTTTCTGTGATTGTGGTTTTATTCTGGAGGTTGTAGAATTGCAGTTCTTGCTTCTTCTGTCTGCCCTCTGATGGATGAGGATAAGAGGCTTGTACAAGTTTCCTGATGGGAGAGATTGGCTGTGGGGAAAACTGAGTCTTGCTCTGGATGCTCAGTAGGGCACACAGGACTGGAAAAGTACTTTTTGTTTGTTTGTTTGTTTTTTAAATTACAATCTCAAAAAAGGCAATGCCAAAGAATGTTCAAACTCCATACAGTTGCACTCATTTCACATACTAACAAGACAAAGTTCAAAATCCTTCAAGCTAGGCTTCAAAAGTCCTTGAACTGAGAACTTCTGGATGTTCAAACTGGATTTAGAAAAAGCAGAAGAACCAGAGATCTAATTGCCAACATCCACTGGATGACATAAAAAGCAAGGAAATTCTAGAAAAACATGCAATCAAGGTCAAGAAGCAACAGTTAGAACTGGACATGTAAAAACAAAATGGTTCAAAATTGGGAAAGGAGTATGCCAAGGCTGTACATTGTCACTATGCTTATTTAACTTATTTGCAAAGTATATCATGTGAAATGCCAGCTGGATGAACCCCAAACTGGAATCAAGATTTCCAGGAGAAATATCAGCAATCTCAGATATGCAGATGACACCACTCTAATAGTAGAAAGCCAAGAGGAATTAAAGAGCCTCTTGATGAGGGTGAAAGAGGAGTGAAAAACCTGGCTTAAAAGTCAACATTCAAAAAACTAAAATCATGGCATCTGATCCCATCACTTCCTGGCAAGTAGACGGGGAAAACATGAAATGGAAACAGTGACAGACTTTATTTTCTTGGGTTCCAAAATCACTGCCATTGGTGACTTCAGCCATGAAATTAAAAGACACTTGCTCCTTGGAAGGAAAACTACGACAAACCTGTGCATGCATGCTCAGTTGCTTCATGTGTGACTCTTTGTGATCCTATGAATGTTAGCCTGACAGGCTCCTCTGTCCATGGGAATCTCCAGGCAAGAATACTGGAGTGGATTGCCATGCCCTCCTTCAGGGGATCTTCCTGACCCAGGAATTGAACCCACATCTCCTGTGTCCCCTGCATTGCAGGTGGATTCTTTACCCATTGAGTCACCTGGGAAGCCTATTACAGACCTAGGCAGTGTTTCAAAAAGCAGAGATATCACTTTGCTTACAAAGGTCCATATAGTCAAAGCTATGTTGTTTCAAGTAGGCGTGTATGGATGCGAGTTTGAACCAAAAAGAAGGCTGAGTGCAGAAGAATTGATGTTTTTGAATCGTGGTGCTGGAGAAGACTCTTGAGAGTCCATTGGACAGCAAGGAGATTCAACCAGTCAATCATAAAGGAAATTAGTCCTGAATATTCATTGTAAGGACTGATGCTGAAGCTGAAGCTCCAATACTTTGGCCGCCTGATGCAAAGAGCCAACTCATTGGAAAAGACCCTGATGCTGGGAAAGACTGAAGGCAGGAGGAGAAGGGGACAACAGAGGACAAGACAGTTCAATGGCATCACCTACTCAGTGGACATGAGTTTGAGCAAATCCTGAGTAATAGTGAAGGAAATGGAAGCCTGTTGTGCTGCAATCCATATGGTTGCAAAGATTCAGATGTGACTTAGCAACCGAAAAACAATGGCAACATTCATTCTGTGTGTAATAATTTAAGTTCTTTGGTAGAGAAGAGCTGTCCCTCGCTCATTTGATCCATTATTATATCAGAATAGTCTCGTTTCTATATTAGTGTATGGGTCATAAATTGGTGCTCTCAGTATTTTTTGTTTTTGATAAATTGCTCCAACTTTGCTCATTGAAGTTTCTTCTGAACTTTGGCATGCCTCCATCCTTGATGGTGCACTTACTTATTTTTGTGTCGTAATATTCTCTAAGGTTATAGTGAACTATTTTCTGAAGATAGTGTTACAGATTGTATTTCATTTTGGTTTCCTCCAATATCATCATTTAAAAATTTTATACTGTTATATTCTATATTGAATGACAAATATATAAGTTTTTACATGTGAATAGAGTCATAAATCCACCAAACTGTCAGGATATAGAATGTTCAAGTAAAGAGCCAGTTGTGACCAATTCAGATAACCATCATATCTACTACTGTGGGCAAGAATCCCTTAGAAGAAATGAAGTAGCAATCATAGTCAACAGAAGGACCCGAAATGCAGTACTTAGATCCAATCTCAAAAAAATGATCTATGACTATGACTATGCCAAAGCTTTTGACTGTGTGGATCACAACTATGGAAAATTCTTAAAGAGATGGGAATACCAGCCCACCTGACCTGCCTCCTGAGAAATCTGTATGCAGGTCAAGAAGCAACAGTTAAAATCAGACATGGAGCAATGGACTGGTTCTGACAAGAGAAAGGAGTGGGTCAAGACTGTACATTGTCACCTTGCTTATTTAACTTATATGCAGAGTACATATGAGAAGTGTTGGACTGGATGAAGCACAAGCAGGATTCAAGATTGCTGGGAGAAATATCAATAACCTCAGATTTGCAGATGACACCACCCTTATGACAGAAAGCGACAAAGAACTAAAGAGCTTCTTGATGAAAGTGAAAGAGGAGAGTGAAAAGTTGGCTTAAAACTCAGCATTGAGAAAATTAAAATCATGGCATCCAGTCCCATCACTTAATGGCAAGTAGATGGGGAAACAGTGGAAACAGTGAGAGACTTTATTGGGGGTAGGGGGGGGCTCCAAAATCACTGCAGATGGTGACTGCAGCCATGGAATTAAAAGACGTTTACTCCTTGGAAGAAAAGTCATGACCAAACTAGACAGCATATTAAAAGCAGAGACATTACTTTGCCAACAATGTCCATCTAGTCAAAGCTATGGCTTTTCCAGTAGTCATGTATGGATATGAGAGTTGAACCGTAAAGAAAGCTGGGTGCCAATGAACTGATGCTTTTGAACTGTGGTGTTGGAGAAGACTCTTGAGAGTCCCTTGGACTGCAAGGAGATCCAACCATTCCATCCTAAAGGAAATCAGTCCTGAATATTCATTGGAAGGACTGATGTTGAACCTAAAACTCCAATACTTTGGCCATCCAATGTAAAGAACTGACTCATTGGAAAAGACCTTGATGCTGGGAAAAATTGAAGGCCTGAGGAGAAGGATATGGCAGAGGATGAGATGGTTGGATGGCATCACTAACTCAATGGACATGAGTTTGAGTAAACTCCAGTGGTGGTGATGGACAGGGAAGCTTGGCTTGCTACATTCCATGGGATCACAAAGAGTTGGACTTGATTGAGCAACTGAATTGAAGTGAACTGTGGCTCTTTCATTGTATGTGGTCAGCTTTCTTCCTATGCTCAATCTCTGTAAACAATTTATTTCTTTTTTATCCCTATAGTTTTACCTTTTCCAGAATGTCTTATAAATGACATCATACAATACATTGTCTTTTTTTTCTTTTTTTTTAAGCCTATATCATTTGCAAAAAGCTTTTACAACTTTTGTGGTTAGGCATTTTAATAGATGTGCTGTGATATCTGTTTGATTTTAATTTTTCTAGTGATTAATTGGGTCCCAGGTGGTGATAGTGGTAAGGAATCTGCCGGCAAATGCAGGAAACACAAGAGATGCAAGTTCAATCCCCGGCTGAGGAAGATCCCGTAGAGTAGGAAACAGCAACCTGCTCCAGTATTCTTGCCTGGAAAATTCCATGGACAAAGGAGGCTGGCAGAGGGCTACAGTCTATGGGTTAGCAAAGATTCTGGACATGACTGACCAGAAAATGATTAATCATGTTGAACATCTTTTATGTTTTGCCATTCATATAACTTATTTGGTACTGTACTTGTTTAGATCTCTTGCATAGTTTATTATTTTTTCTTGCTGTTATGTTGATATTCTTTTCTTATGTTTCATCATCCATATAACTTATTTTATAGTGTGCCCATTTAGATCTTTTACCCAATCTATTATTTTTTATTACTGTTGATTTCTGAGGGTTTTTTCCTAGATATATTTTCTTTATATTTTCTAGATATAAGTTCACTTTCATAAATGCTATGTTATAATCTTGCCTCCCTGTCTATGGCTTTTGATTGCATTCTCCTAGGAATATCTTTTATAGAGCAGAGGATTTAAATATTTATATAGCACAATGTGACTCTTTTTCCCTTTAAGGGTGAGATGCTATTGTCATATCTCAGAAGTCCTTGCCTAAGTCAATATCACAAATATTTTTCTATTTTTTTTTAGATTTATAGTTTTTAAATTTATATTTAGATCATGTCAGGAAATAACTCTATCACATTTCTACCATCTTATTCTTTGAGCAAGTACATTAACTGCCAATAAAGATGAAATGACATAAAATTATGGATGATATGGTGAACAAGCTGAAAAAATGTGTTAATAGTGATATATTTTGTCCCTAAAACAGTGCCTCAGAGAAGAAAGGAAATATAGGCCAAGAAAAAATTAATCTTAGTCAGAAGCAAGGAAAAGAAAATATGCTTGCCTGGAAATAATGAAGAAAAGTTTTCATTAACTCACAAAATAAGATGTTTTTTACTTGGTGTAGCTATGAAACTTCCCAGTGAAACAGTCAGAAGTTGGAAAAATCTAGAGAAAAGAGGGCTGTGTGTTATGGAAGGAGCCCCTCAGGACAGTATGTGCCCGGTTAAGAATTACTGCCTCAAGTATGGATGATACAGAGAACTTACAGTTCTGCCTAAGCTGTGTGGGAGGATGGATGGCTCATCATGGCTTACGTTGATGCCGTGGAAAATATAAGATTCTGAAACTATAGCTTAATTTTATTTTCTGGGTTTATGGGGTCCTAAAAAATTGCTTAAAGATTCTCCCAAACATAGTAGCAATGAACTTAAGTATAAAATGTACAGAAAAATTACTGTCTGATGTTAAATCTGAAGATTGAGCTTAATACCAGTTCTTATTGCCTAATGCACTTAATACACTGCCTTTTTTTGCGTTCCCTATTTCCCTTCCTATATCACTTCCTCAAAAGTTGTCTTTCCTTGAAGAAGGAACAATGATTTACTAACCTCTTATTTAACACCTAGAATTTTACCTTATTCATATTATGCTTAAAATAATATTAGTTGAATTAATATGAATGAACAACATTTATCAAAGTGTTTCTAAATAGCTAAATGTCATTATTTCAAGATTTGAGAACGCTACTATTTCGTAAGTACTTATACTCTGGTCCATAGCTTAGGTTAATCTGCTTTTGTTTCAAATGGACAGGGATCAGTTTTTGAAAATGTATTTCTTTTTAAATAAATTTATCTATTTTTAATTAGAGGATGATAGCTTTATAATATTGAATTAGTTTCTGCCATAAATCAATATGACTCAGCCATAGGTATACATAGGCCTCCTCCCTGTTGAACCTTCCTCACACCTCCCACCCCATCTTACCCCTTTAGGTTGTCACAGAGCACCGGGTTTGAGCTCTCTGCATGGTACAGCAAATGCCCACTGTTTATCTATTTTATATATGGTAATGTGTATGTTTCAGTGTTACTCTCTCAATTCTTCCCTCCCTCTCCTTCCCTCTTTGTATCCACACGTCTGTTTTCTATATCTGTCTCCATTGCTGCCCTGCAAATAGGTTCATCTGTACCATCTTTCAAAATTCCATATATATGAGTTAATATGCAATATTTGTTTTTCTCTTTCTGACTTACTTCACTCTGTACAATAGACTCTAGGTTCATTCACTTCATTATAGCTGACTCAAATGTGTTCCTTTTTATGGCTGAGTAATATTCCCTTGTACATGTACCACAACTTCTTTATCCACTCATCTGTTGGTGAATATATAGGTTGCTTCCATGGCCTAACTGTTGTAAATAGTATTGCAATGAACATTAGGGTACATGTGTCTTTTTGATTATGGTTTCCTTGGTGTATGTGCCCTGTAGTGGAATTATTGGATCGTATGATAGTTTTATTCAGAGTTTTTAGGGAATCTCCATATGCTCTCCATAGTCACTATATCAATTTACATTCCCACCAATAGTACGAGAGAGTTCCCTTTTCTCCATCCACACCCTCTCCAGCATTTATTATTTGTAGATTTATTGATAATGGCCATTCTAACCATTGTGAGGTGATGCCTCATTGTAGTTTTGATTTGCATTTCTCTAATAATGAGCCATGTTGATTTCATGTGTTTATTAGCTATCTGTATGTCTTATTGGAGAAACATCTGTTTAGATCATCTACTTATTTTTTGATTAGGTTGTTTTTTCTGATATTGAGCTGCATGAGTTGCTTTTATATTTTGGAGATCAATCCTTTGTCAGTTGTTTCATTTGCTATTATTTTCTCCAATTCTGAGGATTGTCTTTCACCTTGTTTATGATTTCCTTTGGTGTGCAAAAACTTTTAAGTTTAACTAGATCCCACTTATTTATTTTTGTTTTTATTTCCATTATACTAGGGGTGAGTCACAGAAGATCTTGCTGTGATTTACATCAAGTAGTGTTCTAACTATGTTTTCCTCTAGGACCTTTACAGTTTTTGGCCTTGCATGTAAGTCTTTAATCTATTTTGTGTTTACTTCTGTGTATGGTGTTAGGATGTGTTCTAATTTCATTCTTTTATATGTAGCTATCTAGTTTTCCCAGCACCACTTATTAAAGAGGCTGTTTTTTCTCCAAAACTGTGTATCTTATTACAAAACATTCCCTTAGAAGCAATCCTCAGTGTTCAAGAGGATTACGGATTTGGGGGCTACTCAAAAGAGGAAAAAAATATCTTTTGACCCTTTCCATAAATATCTAATGTAAACTGGCTAATATACTCAATATTATGGGGGGAAAAAAATCCTTGACATTGTTCTATATCTCAGAATACCGAAAGTGAATTTGTTCTACCCATTGTGTGGATTATAAATTTGATGATTCTTCTTTTCATTTGCCTGGAGAAGGAAATGGAAATCCACTCCAGTACTCTTGCCTGGAAAATCCCATGGACGGAGGAGCCTGTGGCTACAGTCCATGGGATCGCTAAGAGTCGGACAGGACCGAACGACTTCACTTTCACTTTTCACTTTCATGCCTTGGAGAAGGAAGTGGCAACCCACTCCAGTATTCTTGCCTGGAGAATCCCAGGGACGGAGGAGCTTGGTGGGCTGCCGTCTCTGGGGTCGCACAGAGTCAGATACGACTGAAGCGCCTTAGCAGCAGCAGCAGCAGCAGCAGCAGCAGCAGCAGCAGCAGCAGCAGCTTTTTGTTTGCTATTTGATACATAGCTTTGTGATTATGAGGCTTCCTTTTATCCTGGGAAAGGAAAACAACTAAAATAATATTGTTATACCTGATATTATTTAATAGAGAATATCTCTTAAATTGCATTCAACTACATGTAAATTGATCTTCATGAACTGAATTATATTTTCCTCTGAAAAAGTATTTTAAACTGAGAAAAAAGTTTCAAATCATTATAAAATTCATGATTAAACAAATAATAAGTCAAACTCTTCTTTATATTTAAAGCTTTCATAATAAAAATAAAACCCAAAGCAATAAAATACACGGAAAATATGTGACTTGGCATTTTAATAATAGAGACAAAATATCATTTCAAAAATTGATGTGTGTTAGGATAATGACAGACTTGACTATACATATATAAAGTTTCCATTTAGCAACAAACAATATCTTATGTTAAAATGAAATACAATTGATAAATGTCAAAAATTATACAAAAGTGGTATTATTAATGAAATTATAGATACTAAAATGTCTACTATTTCTTTTCTATTTTTTCCCCAGTTCTGATTACCTAGTTATTTTTCTAATAAACTCACTTGAGGGCAGAATGTTTCATTTATGTATCTGTTTATTTTGTGATTGAATACTTAATATACGTAGATGAACATTTTTCGGTAAGGTTTATAATTTGAGGCCTTATTAAATTCTAGGCAATGAAACAGGTATGTTATATTTATTTACTTTACTCCCTACATATGCTTTTCAAGTAGAAAGCTATTTTAGAAGAATAATTGATAAGTGGTTTGAGGGGAACAGTTATGATTGGGGCCAAAACTGCTATGTCAAAGTTAAAAGGGACCAATTTTTTCATTAGAAATATGAGATGAAGTAGTTTAAATGATGTGTGCAAGGTCACATGGAAAGTGTTGATTCATCTTCAAGTTTCTTTTTAAAGTTAAAATTCTTGCCATCTTGACAAAGTTTTGACACACAATATTGACCATATTTGAACTGCGTAATTGATGCTTTTGAACTGCAGTGCTGGAGAAGACTCTTGAGAGTCCCTTGGATTGCAAGGAGATCAAACAAGTCAATCCTAAAGGAAATCAGTCCTGAATATTCATTGGAAGGACTAATGCTGAATATGAAACTCCAATACTTTGGCCACCTGATGCAAAGAACTGACTCACTGGAAAAGACCCTGACGCTGGGAAAGATTGGAGGCAGGAGGAGAAGGGGACAACAGAGGATGAGATGGTTGGATGGCATCACTGACTCAATGGACATGAGTGTAAGCAATCTCTGGGAGTTGGTGATGGACAGGGAAGCCTGGTGTATTGCAATCCATGGGGTGGCAAAGAGTCTGACATGACTGAGAGACTGAACTGAACTCACTGAGTGTATGAAAGTGAAAGTTTAGTCACTCAGTCATGTCCGACTCTTTGCGACCCCATGGACTGTAGCCTACCAGGCTCCTCCATCCATGGGATTTTCCAGGCAAGAGTACTGGAGTGGTTTGCCATTTCCTTCTTCAGAGGATCTTCCTGACCTAGGGATCAAACCCAGGTCTCCCACGTTGTGAGCAGATGCTTTACCATCTGAGACACCAGGGAAGTCCTCATTGACTGTACAGTGGTCCCCAATGCTCAGTTCACCTAACAGAGAAAAACACCTCTAAAAAATACCATCCTCAGTCATAAACTGAATATGGGTCAAACCCATAAATCTATACTTCTTTAATCAAAACTCATTGCTACAATTTCTGGATTCAACTGGCTGAAGTGCTCAGACTTGACTCAGAAAGCAGGCTTCAGGTGATTAACCACGCTCCTGGATATCAGTTTCTTTTGATCCAGGTCCAAAACCTGTAGCAACTTCCAAAATATGATAATGATGTCTGATCAAAATTTGAGAGTTTGCAACTTTACCAAAGATTTGGTGATGGTAGCAAAGTTTATCTCCTGAATTGCATAGCTATCTGCCAGCTCATTAGTTTCTTTTCTTTCTTTCTTTTTTTATCTTGCTGCATCACAAGTTTCTCCCCAGTAGCAGTTCTAGCCCTGCCCATGCTCCTGCAGCATATAAGCTGCTTTAATAAGCCATCCCTCCCATTACACATACACTGATAGAAAATAAATTGTTTTCATGAAAAGCAACCATGTGAATATAATAGTTCTCAGTCCAATATCAAAATCATTCTGGAGATTCCTCTGCATCTCCTAATACTGAAGCCTAATAGTCTCTGCATTCTGATGTAGTTTTCCATGAACAAGGGAATAAAAGTGGGACATGGGAGTTGTAATGGCCATTTCTTGCTTGTTATTTTTTTTACCATCAGCCACACCAAATCTTGTTATTTATAGTACACTGCTTTTGCTTTCCAGAAAATCTCCTTCTCTTACTCTAAGTGCTTCAGGAAAGGCATGCCCATCCTGTGACTGGTCTAAGCATGGAATGCAGACATGACCCACTTAATACTGGTCAGAACCAATACAACCAATGATAAGATATCTGAGCTCTCAGGAAAGTATGTTGTTGCTTTTTTCTCTTCAACTTGATCCTAGCAAAGTACGCATCTGCAATTTTCACAGTCCTCTGAAAACTGTTTGTAGAAGGATATCTGAGAATGAAGACAGCATAGCAGACAATAGCCCCAAGAGAGAAAAAATATGTTCTAAGATATCATTTACATCTTTTATCAAGTTTGAAGCTGCCTATCCTTGGGCTTTTCAGTTAAAAGAGATGATGAATCTATTCTGTGTAAACCAATTTTAGTGAGATTTTCTGTTACTTGATCAGAAACATAAAAAACTATTTAGAAGAGATAATGGAATAAAATACTAGTCTGAAAATATTTTACACAAGGAAAATATGATCTCTTATAAAGCAACAGTCATTTACTGGATTTTCTAAAAATACTGCCAAGTTCAGTTCAGTTCAGTCGTTCAGTCGTGTCCAACTCTTTGAGACCCCATGAATCGCAGCACACGAGGCCTCCCTGTCCATCACCATCTCCCGGAGTTCACTCAGATTCATGTCCATCGAGTCAGTGATGCCATCCAGCCATTTCATCCTCCGTCGTCCCCTTCTCCTCCTGCCCCTAATTCCTCCCAGCATCAAAGTCTTTTCCAATGAGTCAACTCTTCACATGAGGTGGCCAAAGTACTGGAGTTTCAGCTTTAGCATCATTCCTTCCAAAGAAATGCCAGGGCTGATCTCCTTCAGAATGGACTGGTTGGCTCTCTTTGCAGTACAAGGGACTCTCAGGAGTCTTCTCCAACACCACAGTTCAAAAGCATCAATTCTTCGGCGCTCAGCCTTCTTCACAGTCCAACTCTCACATCCATACATGACCACTGAAAAAACCGTAGCCTTGACCAGACGGACCTTAGTCAGCAAAATAATGTCTCTGCTTTTGAATATACTATCTAGGTTGGTCATAACTTTTCTTCCAAGGAGTAAGCATCTTTTAATTTCATGGCTGCCAAAGATGTGCACAAATTTATGTATAAAAATATGTATTTATCTGTTTTTCTCTTTAATACAATTGTATATCACATGCTCAGCATTTAAGTGGCAAAATATTAAGTAATTAATAATTTTATATAATATATTATCTTATATTGAATGATTCAGATAATATAAATTGGATTGCAAGTGATAGGAAGTATGATACATTACATAGATTAGTGAAGTGACGTGAAAGTCACTCAGGTGTGTCCAACTCTTTGTGACCCCATGGACTATACAGTCCAAGAAATTCTCCGGGCCAGAGTAATGGAGTATTACAATCTGCTAAAGAAGTGATGAAGGATACTGGGCTAAAGTGATTAATAAGCTGATTTTAACTAAGCAAAACATTATTATAATACATATTTTCTCATTTCCTCAATTGTGTATGTAAATCTTGTTGACTTCTTTATTTCTCTGTTTTTACATCATTCTGTGAAAGTAGGCAAGTGAAATGGTGACTTCATTGGGCAACTTAAAGTGTTTTCAACTATGGCCTGCTCAAATACTTTGAGAAAGCAGATGGTTCACATTAATGTAACAAACAATAAATATTTTCATGTCCCCGAAATATCCTGAACCCATTATATATCCAAACATTCTAAGAGAATAAACAGTCAGTCAAGGTATGTTATATACACCAATCTGAGATTGATTTTTACAATTGTTTTCACTATACTGGAATTATCCTTTCAGTTTTCCTCTTTCCGCATATGCACTAACATTAAATTATCTCTTCATATTCTCATATTCAGGTTGATATATAGATTATATCTATAGGTACCTTATATTCCCAAGATAAAAGCTTGGCAAATATTTGATAGACATTGGGTTTCATTTAGAAACATTGCTGTTTACATATGAATATGTTCTTTCCTAGGAGATTTCTCAGTGGTATCTATAATATATTGCTTCATCTCTCTCTCTCTAATACATCCTCTTAATTTCTTTATAATTTCTTTAATATTTCCCCAGAAACTTTTAGTGCCAGCTTCAGGTTCAAATTTAATTATAAAAAAAGTGAAAAAATTGAAATTTAGAGAATTGAAATTCTATCTCCATAAAATGTGTTTTATAAAAACTATGAAAAGTATCATATATATACATATATAATAATGAACATAATATACAATCACATATACAATTATATACAGTTAACTGTATGTCTATAATAGTACATTATATACATACTATATATATATATATACACTATAATAGTAGATATATAGTATGGTATATGTATAATGTTTATATATACCATATTTAACAAATTAAATAACTTGTTGTTTTAATATGTGAGAAGAGTTTTAAAACATTATAAACACATATTTTCAGAAATATATCTCCCTTATTAACAATGATTTGGATATTTCCTTTGAGATTTGGTTTGATGATTTATCACAGAATCAGAAATTTAAATAATACGGTGACAAAATTTAAATGTGGCAGAATATATTAATAATGTCATCAACTATTCATGATAGCTCTTTTATTAACGAAGAAGTAGTGGTACTTCTCAACCGTCACTCCCTGCTGTCATAAGCTTTTAACTACATTTGTGAAAAAAAATAGATATATACACCCAGAACAAAAATCAGATCCTTAATAGAGTTTTAATAAGTTAGGAACTGATAAAATCCTGCTGAAGACTCTAGCACCGTGGAGGAGGCTACTCAGCTGGAAGGCTTTAAATTAGTGATGGCCAATCTACTCCTATAAAATATTTCTTGGAAGATATTGCCTCCAGTTCTGAGCACAGCCAAGCTAAATTAAAGCACGTTCTGTGGACAATCCTCTGGGTCTAAAGTATGCCAAGCTCAGCTTAATAAATAAATCTGATTTACAGGCATTAAATACAAAGTTTATTCACGGCTCTGTAATGAATGTTTTGCAGAGACCATTTTTACATGCATAATATTTCATTTTCTAGAGCGAAAAGAGTGGGTTCTTCATGGAAAGTGAAAGGAGAGTGCTTCGTTTTATATGTGATTTTCTGCTCTTTCATTTTTGAGTCTGAAATACTATTAATCTTCATTACATGTCACTGCATTTAGTAAAGAGAAAGATGCTAAAATAAAGTAGAGAGGTCATATTTGCCAGACCCACAGGAATCTCAAAATGAGCTTAAGAAATGTATTAACACACAAATGTTTGTAGATCATAATTGCATAATTATGCTATATTTATATATAAAATCATGTACATAAGCATATAGAGATGAGTATATTACACAGACATACATACCACTTAAAGAGCTTTTTCTCCAACTAGCATCTGGAAGTTTAGCTTTTTTCTATGTTTTATTACTAAATATTTGTTGCATAGAAGATAATGTATCTAAAATATATACAATGCATTAAAAAATCTATAATAATCTCCAGTATACCCACTACCCAAGTTAAGAAATAAACATGATTAAATCCAATATGTGTCTCTCTATAAAAATCTTTCTTTCTTCCACCACAATATTTAACTATCATTATGAAATTTTGTTTATTATTTATTTGTGTGTGTTTGTATGTATATGTGTATGCTTTTAGTATGCACACATCTAAACATAATATATTGATAGAATTTTTTATTATTTTCTTGCTTTAAAATTATATACAATTACATAAAAATGTTAACATATGTAATTAGAAAGTTTTATTAATAATTCTTTTTTATAATCATTATGTTTTTAAGATTCATTAATGTTGGAAGCAGCTATTTTCCATTTATTTTGTGAATACATCACAAATTTTTTTTTTTACTTGTAATAGTTTTAGGCTTAAATTTCCTCTCTTATTATATTAAACCAATATTATTTCTGGGTAAAATTTATTAAAAAGAGAGGAGTGATATTGCAATGATCAAATTATCTATGGTTATTGTGAATTATAAAAGAAAACAGAAAATGTTAGACCAGGAACTAATTGATACAAATATAAAATACCTCATTTATAGTTTGATTATGATTTTGTGTTATATTTCTAAACTTCTATAAGTCTTTTTATAAAGAATGCAATAATACAAAATGATAAATGGACAGACATACATAATGAAATAATAAAGTGTATATATATATGGTTATATATATATGTGGTCATATATATACATATACACTTAGCATTTGTGATAAGTCACTTCAGTTGTGTCAGACTCTTCAGACACTTTGTGACCCTATGCACTGTAGCCCTTCAGGCTTCTCTGTCCATGGGATTCTCCAGGCAAGAATACTGGAGTGGGTTGCCATGCCCTCCTCCAGGGGATCTTTCTGACCCAGGGGTCGAAACTGCATCTCTTTTGTCTCATGCATTGGCAAGCAGGTTCTTTACCAGTAGCACCACCTGGGAAGCCTATGTGTGTGTATATTATATACACACACATATACACTCACACATATACATACATATGTACATATGTACATTTCAAAGGCAAATTCTAGGTAACAATCTTGAGTCTTTTGTACTTCCACTGCTGAAATTAATCATCACAGCCTATGAATCTGACCTCTTAGTGTTTGTTTTTAACATCTTCATTTTACTCTACCCCATTTCAAATTTCTACCAACCTCTCTAGATTACTTATAAAAAACCTCATGTCTCTAGTAACACTTCTTTAAATTCTTTCAACTGTGTCAAAATAATCTCTCTTAAAACCAAATATTGTCTATGTTTAAAATCTCTTCTTAACTGTAAATGTGGTTTTTGAAAGCACAAGCACTTTAAAATACCTTAAATCTTTCACCAGAGTATTTTGCTGATATTCAACACGTTATGTTTTCTGCTTCATTTTCTAAACACAAAAATGGAGAATTCATTGATATAGGAATGCTCACTTGTAATAAAAGACCACAAAGTGGTCCTATTATATCAGCACAATTTGGAGCTGGTCTTACTAGTTTGTTGAATGTCTCCTGAATCTTGGACATGCATGTCATATACAAAAAATTAGATGATCTGTTGGAATTTCATTGAATTGATATATAGGAATGATGTCAGGAAACTCACAGAGACGTCTACATTAGAATGAATTTACTATGTAATTGACTATATCCAGGATCTGACTGTTTCAATGGTAAGAGAAGGGAACTTCTTCAACCAGGGTGATAAACATGCACAGGAATGAAGGAAAATCAGTGGTGAATGACTTGTATAGGTCAGGACCTTACTAGTAGGGGCCACAGAACTGGAAAAGTTCACTTTTCCTTCAAATTCCAAAGAAGGGTAATGCCAAAGAATGTTCAAACTACTGCACAGTTGTGCTCTTTTTACATGCTAGCAAGGTGATGCTCAAAATCCTTCAAGCTAGACTACAACAGTGTGTGAACTTAGAACTTCCAGATATACAAGCTTGATTTAGAAAAGGCAGAGGAACCATAGATCAAAGTGCCAACATCTGTTGGATCCTAGAAAAAGCAAGAGAATTACAGAAAAATATCTATTTCTCTTTCGTTAACTATGCTAAAGCCATTGCATGCATGGGTCACAACAAACATGAAAATTCTTAAAGAGATGGGAATACCAGACCACCTTACCTGTCTCCTGAGAAACCTGTATGTACGTCAAGAAGCAACAGTTAGAACCAGACATGGAACAATGAACTGATTCAAAACTGGGTGAAGGAGTACATCAAAACTGTATATTGTCACCCTGCTTATTTAAATTATATACAGAGTACATCATGCCAAATGCCAGGCAGGATGAATCACAAGCTGAAATCAAGACTGTCAGGAAAAATATCAATAACTTCAGCTATACAGATGATACCACATTAATGGAAGAAACTGAAGAGGAACTAAAGAGCTTTTTGATGAAGGTGAAAGAAAAGAGTGAAAAAGATGACTTAAAACTCAACATTCAAAAAACCAGTATCTTGGCATTTGCTTCATAGCAAATAGATGAGGAAAAAATAGAAATAGTGACAGACTTTATTTTCTTGGGCTCCAAAATCACTGTAGATGGTGACTGCAGCCATAAATTTAACAATATATTTACTCGTTGTAAGAAAAGCTATGACAAACCTAGAGAGAATATTGAAAAGCAGAGATCACTGTCTCAACAAAGATCCAATAGTCAAAGCCATGATTTTTCCAGTAGTCATGTACAGGTGTTAAGAGTTGGAACACAGTTGTTTCATTTGCTGACAAACAACTAATCTCAAAAATATACAAGCAACTTATGCAACTCAATTCCAGAAAAATAAACGATCCACTCAAAAAATGGGCCAAAGAACTAAATAGACATTTCTCCAAAGAAGACATACGGATGGCTAACAAACACATGAAAAGATGCTCAACATCACTCATTATCAGAGAAATGCAAATCAAAACCACAATGAGGTACCACCTCACACCACTCAGAATGTCTGCGATCCAAAAATCTGCGAGCAATAAAAGCTGTAGAGGGTGTGGAGAAAAGGGAATCCTCCTACACTGTTGGTGGGAATGCAAACTAGTACAACCACTATGGAAAACAGTGTGGAGATTCCTTAAAAAATTGCAAATAGAACTGCCATATGACCCAGCAATCCCACTGCTGGGCATACACACTGAGGAAACAAGAATTGAAAGAGACATATGTACCCCAATGTCCATCGCAGCACTGTTTATAATAGCCAGGACATGGAAACAACCTTGATGTCCATCAGCAGATGAATGGATAAGAAAGCTGTGGTACATATACACAATGGAGTATTACTCAGCCATTAAAAAGAATACATTTGAATCAGTTCTAATGAGATGGATGAAACTGGAGCCAATTATACAGAGTGAAGTAAGCCAGAAAGAAAAACACCAATACAGTATACTAACACATATATATGGAATTTAGAAAGATGGCAATGATGACCCTGTATGCAAGACAGCAAAAAAGACACAGATGTGTATAGCGGACTTTTGGACTCAGAGGGAGAGGGAGAGGGTGGGATGATTTGGGAGAATGGCATTGAAACATGTATACTATCATGTAAGAATCGAATCACCAGTCTATGTCCGATGCAGGATACAGCATCAGACCAGCTTGGGGTTGGTGCACGGGGATGACCCAGAGGGATGTTGTGGGGAGGGAGGTGGGAGGGGGGTTCATGTTTGGGATCGCATGTACACCCGTGGTGGATTCATGTCAATGTATGGCAAAACCAATACAGTATTGTAAAGTAAAATAAAGTAAAAATAAAAATTTAATTAATTAATTAATTAATTAATTTTAAAAGAAAAGAGTTGGAACACAAAAAAGGCTGAGTGCTGAAGAATTGATGATTTTGAACTGTGGTGTTGGAGAAGACTCTTGAAACTACCTTGGACTGCAATGAGATCAAACCAGCCAATCCTAAATGAAATCAATCCTGAATATTGATTGGAAAGAGTAAGTGATGAAACTGAAATGCCAATACTTTGGCCACCTAATGGGAAGATCCGACCCTTTGGAAAAGACCTGATTCTGGAAAGACTGAAGGCAGGAGGAGAAGCGGGTAACAGAGGATGAGATGGTTGAATGGCATCATTGATTCAAGGGGCATGAGTTGGAGCAAACTCTGGGAGATAGTGAAGGACAGGAAAGTCTGGCGTGCTGCAGTCCATAAGGTCACAAAGAGTTGAACACGAATGAGCTTTGCCGACTAAGGTCCATCTAGTCAAGGCTATGGTTTTTACAGTAGTCATGTATGGATGTAAGAGTTGGACTGTGAAGAAGGCTGAGCGCCGAAGAATTGATGCTTTTGAACTGTGGTGTTGGAGAAGACTCTTGAGAGTCCCTTGGACTGCAAGGAAATCCAACCAGTCCATTCTGAAGGAGATTGACCCCGGGATTTCTTTGGAAGGAATGATGCTAAAGCTGAAACTCCAGTACTTTGGCCTCCAGGAGTTGGTGATGGACAGGGAGGCCTGGCGTGATGCGATTCATGGGGTCGCAAAGAGTTGGACACGACTGAGTGACTGAATTGAACTGAACTGACCTGAGCTATTGAACAACAGACTCGGTATTGATTGTGTGATTCTAGAATAACAGAAGCCAGGTGTTAGCATATTCATCAGAAGAAAGATGGACATTATTACCATAATGGGCAGAAAACATAGTCTTAGGAAATCATGATATGTAGAAACTGTGATCTCCATCCTGTCACCACTCAATTCGCTTTTCTGGTTTTGCAAAAAAACAGATGGATAATGGTGAGATCACAATTGACTAACATCATTTTAACAGTCATAGATTGTTATGTCAGGTTTTTATATTTGCTTGAGCAGAGCAACACAGTCTCTGGCACTCAGTAAGTGGCTATTGATTTTACAAAGCCTCTTCTTAATCCCTATCACTAGCGCAAGTCTTATGATATTAACTTTTACCTGCCAAATTTCAAGAGAGCACTTTCACTGTCTTGCTTCCAGGTTATGTTAATTCACCTGAGCCCTATCATAATATGGTCCAGTGCATATAAATTTTAATGCACATGTAAATCCTCTGGAGGTGTTATATGCAGATTCTGATTCAGTATTTTTGGAGAGGGACCTCCAAATAATAAATTTCTAAAAATGTTCCCTGATGATTGCAACATTACTTGGCAAAGATATAGACATCTTGATCTTGATCATCTTGACAACTGGAAGAGTATCATGCTTGCCCTCTAGGTTAGTGATACTATGCAAAGTGAACTTGCTGAGCAAAAACTTTAGAGTGTTGTACATGTGTTAATCAGATAATTATATGTGCAAGGTTAAAAAAAAAAAAACATGGAAATTTAGAATCCTGCCAACCCAAAAGATTTGTGTTT
Organism: Capra hircus; assembly: GCF_001704415.2. NCBI lineage: Eukaryota > Metazoa > Chordata > Mammalia > Artiodactyla > Bovidae > Capra > Capra hircus. The sequence goes on from NC_030835.1 coordinate 24,410,643, forward strand.
CAGTGGTTCCAATCATTTTGTTATCATCTCTAAAGCAAAAGTACAAATGGTACTATTGCACATCATATCTTAAGAAGATCCACAAAATTTAGTGCTGCTCTTTAGTGGTACACACAGTGATTTTAGGAACATTATTCTGACTCATTTATCAGATATCTTGGAAAGCTTGTTATCCTCAAGTAAGGCCTAGAATAAGACAGGGATTTACCACAACTCCAGCTTCCAGGGCAAACTTTTCAGATTTAGGCCAGATGACCCACCATGGTTCTGGTGATATATTGGGCACATAAAATTGATTTCTGGGCAACTCCAAGTTTATCTCATTAGAAGAGTCTTAGATTTTTGGAGCAAAGTCTATGAAGCAAGATCTACTTTCCCTTAAGAAAAAAAAAAAAAAAAAAAAAGCTCCATAAATTGTGTTGGAAAAATAGGAAGAAAATGAGTACCTAACTATAGACATTGACTGCCTATGTGATCTGATCTCATTATGAGAAGAGATCAGATTACTGGATCAAAATGCTACAGAAATGATGCAGAAATCCATCTTAGATTAAAAGTTACATGTTCCAGATTAAGCTTGAGTATGGCAAGTCTAAAAGACAAAATTATATGAAAAAGTCACCCATTTCTGTACTTCTGGTCCTTTTCCAACATAACCCTAGAGGCTTAGCAAAATTTCCTCTGAGAACAGAAGAATAGCGAACTCTAACTGTGGCCGTGAATGAACCAACACAGTAGGTTAGGTTAGCTAGGACTAGACTGCTATGGCATTAAAGTCCCATCCATGATTAGCCCTGAAGGACAACGGTAAAAGAAAACCTCATTGTTGTGAGCAGTATAATTGTTCTTCTACTTTGTCTGGAGAGAGAAATATTTTAAAGTTTGGATTGACTCTGACTTCTTTTCGGTGCCTGCAGGGAACACATGTGGAATTTCAGGGGCAAGGGAGTCCTAGGAAAAGATATGTGCATTTATTAATGAGAGTGAGTGAAAACATTTGAATCTTTATGTGTCATTTTAATATCCATCAGAAAACACCTATTTAAGAAGAGACATGCAATAACCAGATAGACAGGTTGCCTTCACAACCCACTTCTCTTTCTCAACTACCCCCAGAATGCGAGCACATTAACAGGTGGCAGGAATGATAAACTCTAAAATGTGGCTAACTTGGGAATTCCCTGGTGGCCTAGTGGTTAAGATTCCAAACCTTCACTGCCATGATCTGGGTTCAATTTCTAGGTGGGGAATTGACATTCTGCAAGCCATGGGGCATAGCCAAAATAAATACATAAAACATGGCTAGTTCTTATTGAGGCTAATTTAAATATGGCCATCATGGACCCAGTCCACCAGGACCACAGACTGATGCAAATCCCTAGAGGGGTAACATTTTTCCAGTTAATCAATTAACTACTTGGCCCTCTTCCATCCTTTCTGGGCAGCAATGCATCTTTAACAGAATCCGTGTATATTCATGTACAATATTGTCTTCTTTGCCTCAGTATCTCAACCAGCATTTCCACCTAAGATAACTTACAGAACACCTGATCTGTTGAAATGCTGTAATATAACATTGTATTCAACCAAGGGAGAGATAAGTCTTTTGGCAATGGAGTTATAGCAATGAGCTCATGACCACAGGATTCACCGTTTTTCTTTGGTTGGTTTGCTTTAGTGTTTAATGATTTACTCCATCAAATAAAAGACAACAATTATAGTACAAAAGTAGAATAACCTATCGACTTCTCGGTTAAGGTGCCAGCTCAGTGCACACATTCTGAGAGATTGGTACCTTATACTAAAAAAAAAAAAAAAACTCAGGCAAATGGATGTAACTAATGCTGCTGCATGGGCTATGCACCTAGTAACTGGAATATACTTGTCCAGAACACTGTGTATTCAAGAAGGAATTGCCCCATTCACCATCACTTCTAGAAACCCACAAGAAGAATTTGTGTTTTCCGTCTATTATTATAGATTCTATGGTATTAGAAGCTTTGGTTCTCACAATTGTAGTGCTTTCATCCATACTATATTTTGGTGACCACAAAAATTGTGTATAAATTTGACTGTTTTTACTAGCAATTTGAATATTTTAATCTTTTCCTTTTATTATATTTTCTTGATTGCATTAAAATAATAATATTAATGTGTCAATAATTCATATGTTTATAGAATTCAGATAATATATTTCTTATTATGCCATTTGTTAAAGAAATGCACTCTAGAAATGTAACCTGTAATAGAAGGAAATATAAAAATGCTTAATAATAGATGGTTAATACCAGAAAGAGAATAAGAGTATAATTGAATGTAAAATGTAACTTAAATTTAGTTGAAGAGAAATTAAGGCTACAGCAAAAAAGTGAGAGAGAAAAACAGAACATTTGGAAAGGTGGGGAAAATGAAGGATATTTCAGATAACTAGAGAAATATAGGAAACATTTTTCCTATAGCTTGTACTCAAGCCTTGTCAGGTGTATAGATGTTGGGTTTTAAAAATAGAATTTCAGTTTATGTGTATTAATCAAGTTTTCTGTGCAAATCTCTTACAATATTTCACCTTGATAAAAAGATAATATCAAATAAAATATTTATGGAGCAACAATTGATCCAACACAAATTTCCTCTCCTCCAAATATTGTGAGTGCTTAAGCAGCTCTATTTTGATGCAAATAAGATTATTATAGCAATTTTCGATGGATATTTTCATAAGTAGTTATTACCTGTCAATAATGTTTACAACTACCCCAAAAGCTTTAATGACTCTTTTGTGATGCCAAGCTACAAGGTCAAACAAACAGCTTTCAGAAAACACACTGACGGAGGGAAATAAAATCCTGTTAGCGACTTGCTCTATGTAAGTTCCTTAGCTCTCCTAGAGAATCTTAAGGATCAAGAAAAGTAGTAAATGTTTACCAATGTTACTTTCAAAAACCCTTTCATCTTCTATTTCTTTTGATCCTGACATATTTGGGAAAAAGGATTATTAAATCTACTTTAAGACAACATTTTGAGTCAGGATTAAGAAACTTGTTAGTGGTTCCTACTGATGATGTTAGTTGGTAATATCATTATCATGCAAATCAGAAAATCTACATGATACACTTGAATAATTTAATGTGGATTACTAACATATTTATAAAATGATTTAAAACAAAGGTGAAATTTAGTGGCTAATGGCAGCTCAAGTAAAATATAACAAATTAGTAATTAAATTAAATATAAAGAGCCACTAAAGATGATCAATTTGTCCTTATAAAAGACAGTTCTTATAAAAATATTTATGAAACTTTATTTACTGCAACATATTTTCATTTATAATCACACTGAAAGAAAAAGCCTGTACACGTCAGTAAGCTATCCTAAGAATGTGTATTAAGTTCATATCTCAAATTGTAGAAGAAACAGAAAAATATTAATTATTTATATGCATAATGCTCTATATATTTCCAAATATTTTATTTATTGTATATGTTATCCTTATTATATGCCTGCAAGGTTTTGTTTTCAATTTTCAGTAACCCTACAAAATTTCAACAAAAACAAAATATTTTAATATGATTGTTTAAATCATTATTTATTTTCTTAAAATCTGTTAAGTCCAGCATGATATTTTAAGCCCTCTGTATTTGAACATCTCTCAGTGTGGCTTTTCATTTGTGTATTTTCTGTATTGGATCCCCAATTTTACTTATTAATATAAACTACATAAACTTTCCATTTTTTATGGGTTTTTTAATACTTATTGTAAAAAACAACATTAATCTGATATTCAGTGAGTCATGCCTAAAAGAAACAGATCTTAAAATAACTGTTTTGTAAATTCTTATTTTAAAAAGAAAAAATATTACAGATCAAACATTAAAATGTTTCTAACTAGAATTATAAGTTATGTATCTAACATAAAGATGTAGCAATTGAACAACCAAACCCTGAAGCAGGAATCACAGAATTAAGTGGACATTTTTTAACAACAAAGGATATACTACACTTAAGATATAATTTCAAAAATTTATCACAATAATTATCTTTGTGTTATGATGTTTATAATGAAAGATTTAAATATACAAATTTGAGAAAACATCTTACTTATTTTTATTAATCATAAATATACATTTAATACTAATAAAAGATTGAAAATTGCAATCTAAAGAGACAAAAAATTCACAAATGAATATATAGCTGTATTTTATTTCTTGGTGAAAGAAGGGATTTTACTATATATCTGCCTGTAGCACCAGGAAGAATTCTAAAAGATGAAGGAAACTGGTTAGAACAAGTAGATATGATAGAGCATCTTATTGAAATATTGTCCTATATCAATACAAATAAGATAGATACAGAGAGAGACAATGTGGCCTTAAAGCGCAGGTAACAGTTACAATACTGCAATTGGAATATCTTGCCTTGGCTATACCTGAGACTCAAAGATAAGCACAGACCCTGGACTGACACTAAACTGCTTCCAGCTTGGTAACTTATTTCTGCTTTCTCAGCGGAAACATTAGGAAATGTTTTATTTGCGTTTCCTCAATTTAGAACTCTGTAGATTAAGACAAAATAACTAGTCCAAATCAAAAATCACCAGACAAAATTGATAATAAGCGATCTTGTACTAGGCATTAATAAAAATGTTTCAGAGTCCAAAATACTACCTATGTGTGACAATGCAGATATGGATTACCACAAACACACATGTTATAATGTTTAAAGAATTTTTATCTCATAAATGAGCAAACAATGATATTCTTTTATTGTCTTCTCTGTTTTTTATTTTTTTAATTTTATTGAAATATATTTGATTTAAAATATGTTAATTTCTCCTGTAGAGCAAAGTTACGCAGTTATACACACAGACACACACACACAGACACACACACACACATATAATTTTTCATATTCTTTTTCATTATGGTTTGTCACAGGATATTTAATATAGTTTGCTGTGTTATACAGTAGGGTCTCATTGTTTATAATCTGTCTTGAATTAATTTTTGCTAGTGGTGTAAGAAATTAAAAGACGCTTGCTCCTTGGAAGAAAAGCTATGACCAACCTAGACAGCATATTGAAAAGCAGAGGCATTACTTTGTCGACAAAGGTCCATCTAATCAAAGCTATGGTTTTTCCAGTAGTCATGTATGGATGTGAGAGTTGGATTATAAAGAAAGCTGAGGGCTGAAGAATTGAAACTTTTGAACTGTGGTATTGAAGAAAACTCTTGAGAGTCCCTTGGACTGCAAGGAGATTCAACCAGTCCATCCTAAAGGGGACCAATCCTGGCTGTTCATTGGAAGGACTGATGTTGAAGCTGAAACTCCAATACTTTGGCCACCTGATGTGGAAAACCTACTCACTGGGAAATTCCCTGATGCTGGAAAAGATTAACGCAAGGGGAGTAGAAGGGGACAACAGAGGATGAGATGGTTGGATGGCATCACTGATGCGATGGACATGAGTTTGAGTAGGCTCCTGGAGTTGGTGATGGACAGGGAAGCCTGTCTGCAGGCATGCTGCAGTCAGACACAACTGAGCAACTGAACTGAACTGAACTGAACTGAACTGAAGATTGGGGTCTAGTTTTATTCTTTTTTTTTAATTTTTATTTTATACTGAAGTAAAGTTGATTTGGGCTTCCCTGGAGGCACAGTGGTAAAGAATCTGCTTACAATGCAGGAGACACAGATTCAGTTCCTAGGTTATACATATTGAGTCCCTCAATCATGTCCCTTCTTTGTATCCCCATAGACTGTACTCCATGATCCTCCTCTGTGCATGGAATTTTCCAGACAAGAATACTGGAATGGGTTGCCATGCCCTCCTCCAGAAGATCTTCCTGACCCAAGAATCAAATCCATGTCTCTTACATCTTCCAGTGTGGGAGATGGAGTCTTTACCACTGAGTTGCCTGGGAAGCCTAGTTACAAGGATACATGTATTCTTCATCAAATTCTTTTCCCACTTAGATTATTTGAGAATATTGAGCATATTTCCCTCTGCTACTCATAGTAGGTCCTTGTTGGTTATCTATTTTAAATATAGCAATGTGTATATGTCAATATTGGCGGGCAAGTTGTCAGAACTCAGCTCTTTAGCTTCCAGGTCCAGTTTCAATCCCTGGTCAGGGAACTAAGATCCTACAAGCCACACAGCATGGTCAAAAAAAAAAAAAAAAAAAAAACTTCAAACATTGATATTCTCATTAATGAAGAGAAACTTTTTTTTTTATTGAAGTGTAATTGATTTAGAATGCTGTTAATTACTGCTATACATCATAGTGATTCAGTTATTCATATTATATATATATATATATTTCACTATTTTTTAATATTATTTTTCATTATGGTTTATCATAGAATATTGAATATAGTTCTCTGTACTATACAGTAAGACCTTGTTGTTTCCCCATCCTATATATAAAAAACTTACATCTGCTAACCCAAACCTCCCATTCTATCCCTTTCCCCAACTCCCCCCTCTTTGGCAACTGCAAGTCTGTTCTATATGCCCATGATTCTGTTTCATAGATAGGTTCATTTGCGTCATATTTTAGATTCCACATATAAGTGATATCATATGGTATTTGTCTTTCTCATTCTGACTCACTTCACTTAGTTTGATAATCTTTAGGTCCATCCTTGTTGCTGGAAATGGCATCATTTGTCTCTTTTTTATGGCTGAGTAGTATTCCCTTGTCTATATGTACTACATCTTCTTTATCCATTCATTCATAGATGGACATTTAGGTTGTTTCCACGTCCTGGCTATTGTGAATAGTGTGACTAGAAACATAGGGGTAAGTGTAATTTTTTGAGTTTTCCTTGTGTGCAGATATATGCCCAGGAGTGGGATTTCTGTATCATATGGTAATTCTATTTTTAGTTTTCTGAGGAGCTTCCATGCTGTTTTTTAAGTGGCTGCACCAACTTACATTCCCATCAACAGTATAGGCTGCTGCTGCTGCTAAGTTGTGTCTGACTCTGTGTGACCCTATAGACGGCAGTCCACCAGGCTCCTCTGTCCACAGAATTCTCTAGGTAAGAATACCAGAGTGGGCTGCCATTTCCTTCTCCACAAGAGTATGGGAGAGTTCCCTTTTCTCCACACCCTTTTCAGCATTTGTTATTTGTAGACTTTATACTGATGGCCATTCTGATTTCTGTGAGATGATACCTCACTGTAGTTCTGGTTTACATGCCTCTATTAAATTAACAATGTTAAGCATCTTTTCTTTTGACTATAGATCATTTCTTTGTCTTCTCTGGAGAAATGTATAATTAGTACTTGTGCTGACTTTTGGTTTGGGTTGTTTGTTCATCATTGAGTTGTATGAGCTGTTTGTATATTTTGGAAACTACGCGCTTGTCAGTAACAAAGAGAAAAATTTAATAAACACATGACTTCTGGTAATGAGAAACATGTTTGCTATATTTTTTAAGAATCAATATATTAAGTGGTATATTAGACTCAGCTAAAGAATATATTAATAAACTAAAAGATTGATCATAACAAACTCCCTAGAAAACATTTAATAAAGAAAACAGGAAGGTTCACTGACTATTTATGTGCCATACTATGGTCTTATAAATTTAGTGAACCTGTAATTGTTATGGGCTTCCCGGGTAGCTCAGATGGCAAAGAATCTGCCTGCAAAGCAGGAGACCTGGGTTTGATCCCTGGATTGGGAAGATCCCCTCGAGGAGGGCATGGCAACCCACTCCAGTATTCTTGCCTGGAGAATCTCCGTGGACAGAAGAGCGTGGTGTGTTGTAGTTCATCGGGTTGCAAAGAGTTGGATACAACTGAGTGACTAAGCACAACAATAATTGGTAATAATATTTGATGGTGCAAAACATGTTTTGTTTTCTCTTTTCAGGATATTCTTGGATTATTTTCAGTTTCTCATTTCATATTATATTTGGCATATACTTTTCAAGTTTTACTTAAAATATTTTAAAAATTGTTAAATTAATTTGAAGGAAATTGGCATCTTCACAATTAAATTACCTTCTTCAGTAACACAATATGTATTTTCTTTTATGTTGGCAACTTTTCATCTGCTAAACTTGTATATTTTCTTGCAGGTCTTACTAGGTTTTTTCTTTGTTTTGCTAGTATTATATATTTTTAGTTTGAATATAGTAATTTAAAAAAATAAATTCTATAACTGCTTACTGGAAGAATACATAATTCTTTTTCTCATATATCTTTAATCTGGCTATCCACTTAACAAGCTCATTAGCTCATTTTTAAAAAGTAGAGCTTTTCCTCACTGACCTTTAGTGATTAATGGCCTTCTTTGTCTCTTGTTAAATAAACTAGCATGTGTGCTTATAGTACTAATCTTTAGAGGATATTTGTCCAAATAAAATCTTTTCTTTTTTTTTTTCCATTTTAGTTGTCATTCATCTCCTTCTTCCAGAAAGTACCAGGGTTCATACTTTTTAGATCTTTGGAAGATACATTTATGTCCCATAGAGATAGGTTTAAGATAAGGTACTCATTGTATATACAGCTAAGTAGTGAAATAAAAGTTTAATCGGAGAGAAGGAGGAAACAAAAAACTATTTTCTGTAAACATATTATATATATATAATATAAATTGTTTATTATATATCAATATTATATATTATATATGAATAAACATCTTATATATAGTATAGTCTTATATATTATATTTTATATATTTATAAATATGTTTAGTTATAATAATATATTATAGAATATAATATAGAATATATGCTATAATTATATATTATATCATTATATATTATAACATGTTATATATAAAAACATATCTATGTAAATACGTATATAATATGCATATTTATATATGTGTTTATAAATATGCTTAAATATATGTATACAATATGTTTATAGAATATATATATACACACACATTCCAAGGTGCAAATTTATTTCTAGCTATCTATATCAGTCTGTCAATTCATATGTAACTTCTGATTTATGCTTATGTTCACATATATGTGCACATTTCTTTTTCTTCTTTCTTTTTTACACACACACACACACATAGATAAAAAATTCAGTATCTCGTGGTAGTCTCTTATGAAAGTGAAAGGATAATCAGGTAGGTTAAATAACAGTTGAAAGTAAAAGTGTTAGTCACTCATCTTATCTGATTCTTTGTGACCCCATGGACTGTAACCCACCAGGCTTTTCTGTCCATGGAATTCTCCAGGCAAGAATACTGAAGTTGGTAGCCATTCCCTTCTCAGAGGATCTTCCCAACTCAGGGTTTCATGCATTGTAGGCATATTCTTTATGGCCTGAGCCACCAGGAAAGCCCAATATGGGACACTAAAAAATCTGAAATAATTTTTCAAAATAGCTTCCCAAAATAGTGTACTTGAAAAGTCTCAAAAAATTAAAAAGTTGTGATTCTAAAAGAGACAAAAACTGGAGAAACTATCAAGCTAAGGAGTTTACTCTGTATTTCCTAATGCCCTTATTTCTCACATCTTAGTCTACCTCCTTAGGGGAGAAGAATAAAGTGATTAAGAACCAGCTACACCATTTAGCATCAGTGACTTAGGAGAGTTCTCAAAGAAAATTTATCCTGTAGAAAACTGACTGGAGACAGACCACTGGCACAAGAGTCTTAGCCATTTCCTCATCCAATAGCTTGCTGTCCTGTTGTCTTCCATGAGTAGAACTTATATTCACTTTTAAATCTAGATTTTTCCCTTCTGCTTGTAGCCATGGGAGATGTGCTGTGAATGTTTTTATATTATCAAAATATTATTAGCACTCTCAGACAGGGATAGAATTTCAAAGCAGAGAAATTTTCTTTTTTCAGCCGTCACGATTCTCAGTAACATTTGTCCTCTATCTCCCTTCCTTCTCTCAATATTTCCATGATCTCAATAGAAAAACCAATTTACTAAATAATAAATGCTAATAATGGGTCAGGCAAAGATCCTGTTTTGGGATTACATGAATTCTGTGTTTGCATGTATGTGGATGCAAAGATCATGTAAAGCATGGATATGGCTTCACATTACACTTCAGCAACATTAAACTATTGTTACCTACCGCACCATGATCATTGGTTCTTGTCCACCCTCCAAATGCATTGTTTCATAGTTTTCACCCCTACTTCTATAATGCATCTGGTCTATAAATTTTCTATTACTCCCAAAGTAAATACTAAGGTATTTTCCTTTCCTCAGGTGTGAATGTTGGCACCTTATTACCTACCACATCTTAATCTAAATATCACCTTGGCAAAACCAGTATCAATCATCTAATCTAAAGCTCTTCCTGCTAGCCTCAATGTCAGAATTCTGCTTTTGTTTATTTCTTTTTTTCCTGAAGAAAATAATGTATACTTTCTAGTATTTTTGTCTATTTGCTTTTACTTCTCTTCCTTCCCTATAATGTGAGTGTCATGATACATAGATTTTGTCCATCTTGGATATAGTTCTAATGGAGAACATAACTTCTTTCCTAATGCTTAGTGGTTCCTAATAAAAATTTTTGAATTAATAAATTAAAACATAAAATATTAACTCAATAATTGTGCAAAGGATGCTATTTTTCTTCATACTTATCATCACTATCTTCAAATTATACTACAAAAGTAATTCTCTAGTACAAAAAGTCAGCCCTTTTTCATTAATTTTATTTTAGTATGGAGGAAATAAAACAGAGAAATACCATTAGCATCGTTTAAGTATTTGCAAAGTTTCACATATAATTCCTGAACAAAACAATCTCATGAGAGAACTAAATAGACTTATCAATCTAAAATAAATTTGAATATAGATGAATACTCTCAGAAGCATTGCAGTTATTCTAAAACATAAAAACAAGAAGATTGATATTTTCTAACGTAGATCTGTTAATGCCCCAGTTTTTAAGTAGAAAATCATCTTTCCCAAATTTGTTCCTCCTTTCATTAGCCATTTGTCTGGAAACAAACGATTAGTAATTCCAGAATAATGAAGTTTATAACAAAATTTACCAGGATATAACATGCTTTTGTCAAGAAGGCATAAGAAATGATCATACTCATAGAATTGAGTGGAATTTTTATGTGGTTTTCTGGAGACTTTATGCTGTAATTTTAAGGTTTTTCTTTCTTTGATAAGTTTAAAGGAACTAGAAATCAGCGTTCCCATAAAGGGAGACTGCTTCAAGAGACTTGTATATAGGATTCTGATTAACTTAAGGTTTTAGAAGACAAAATCAATTTAGAATATTACTGAACATGCAAGACATCCCATTTGTATCTGAAAATATATTCAAGGTCATGTTACTAGTTACAGCTATCTGTGTCGGATGAGCATAGATATTTGCCATTTTGTATAGAGAACATTATCTAACTGAATCGATGAGGCTGCAATACAGATAATTGAAGTTTTAATTACAATATTTTGGCACTTAAACAGGTTTTAGCTGTAACCTAGGAAACCACTCACTTTTAGGTAAAGAAATACTAAACTCTACACTGTAAGAAATAATGGGAACAACATTTATTTTAAAAAGAAAAACAGGAGCAGGAAGACAAATAAAGAAGTTACAAATTGCACAAAAGCATAAGCAGTCTTTGAGTTGCGTGGGGAGAAAAGATGGTTTTAAAAAATAAATTTTCAAAGAAATATACATGTATTATGGATTTTTAAATGAGAGTTTATGTTTTGTCCAAACTCTTATTTCTTAGTTAAGAAAGAAAAGAAGTATAACTTAATAAGGAAAGAAAAGAAGCAACAGTAAAGCTAACATTAACACTGACCAAAGATTTGGATTTGATACTCATTTCAATCTCTGTTCCTGGTTCTGTTACACTGAGGATGTGGTTAAATATTTTAAGCATCAGTTTTCTCCTATATAAAATATAAAATACAATGCATATCTGGAAAATTTTCTGGGAAGAGTATAGGGAAATATGTTTCAAATTTTTCACATTTTTTCAAAAGATAATAGATACTAAAATATTTTAGCACAATTGCATTGTTAAAATATTTTATTAATGTTCTCAATCTTCTTCCTGAACTATTGTCAGTATGAACATATGTACTCTTGGTATCTAGTGCAAGATCAATTCTGGAACTGCATGTTTTAAGGACATATGGAGAACCTCTTGCTGATTTCCTTCTCTCATTTCTGAGTATTTGTCTTTTGTATTTCATCTTCCTTTCTTCTATGATCCCCTATATCTTAAAGGAAATTCCTACTCTGTGTTTCTGGTTTGTATTTCCTATACTATATATTTGAACATTTCCACAATAAAATATTAGGTGAAAAATTCACCTTTTAATCCTTCAGTTTACAAATTTATCCCATGTATATGTTCAACCTATTTAGACATACTGTTTTGGTTTGTTTCATTTTTCTTGAAGTTGAAAAAGAAAGAGCCTGATTATAAGTATAGTGAGAAACAGAACCACTATAATTTCTGTCACAGTGTACTTCCCTGTCTGTATTAAACTGCGCTTTGTCCAAGCAATCACACTGCTGCTTGCTCTTGGGAATAGGTACCTTGAAATGCAGAACTGTATGCAATCTAAGAATACTACTTATCAAGATTAAATCTTACTTATAAAAACTTGCTTAAAGACTTTTGACTTTTCTGCCTACCAGCTCAAAGCTGTTATTGTCATAAACTGTCCAGTCTTAACCAGTTTACTACCTTAAAGTGATCTTCTTTAAAAGTATCTTCCCCATATCCTAAAATGCTATAAATCATTTTGTTTGAGCCATTAGCTAAAAGTCTATCAAAGAGGTATTCTCCTTATAAATCTAATAAACTAAGATTTGCATGATCAATAGACTTTTCCCCCAATTGTCTTTTGAAGTGTTAAAAATAGACAACAGAAATTATGGTAATGAGTCAAGGAGAGGATTATATTATTAAATTTAATTTAATCATGTTCTCAGGAATGCACCTGAAACTCTTAAAGTTCAAGACGGAGATAGAAGCTCTAAAAAAGAGCTGTGTTGTTTTTTTTTTTTGTAAACTCTAGAATAAGAATTATATTTTGTATTTTGAAAATAATCATTTCTGTATGTAAGTCCAAGTTTTAAGAAATACTTGTGATAATCTTGGGCAAGATGTGTTCATTGTGTGAATCAGTTTATATACTTGATTCATAGTAGATGCTCAATGAATAGCAACTTTTATAATGAATATCCTTTTTATGTGTTGATGTCAGCAATATATATATGTATATATATATATATACTACCAATAAAAGCAATATGAGTTCACGAGTTCACTGGAAGCTATAACTCTATTTCTTCATAATTACCTACCTAATTTTGTTAGAGTTAGATGAATAATCATTTTTTGATGATGATTATATAGATATGTACTCTTTGTCTGCATATTGATACCCAAGAGCATATTTTATTCAAGTGATTAGTAAGGTAGTGCCATTGACTTTTTTTTAATTTTAATTTTTAATTGGAGGATAACCACTATACAATGTTGCATTGGTTTCTTCTGTACAACAATATGAATCATAAGTATACACATATCCCCTACCCCTTGGGCCACCCTCCCACCCCACCATTTCACCACTCTAGATTGTCACAGATCACCAGGCTGAGACCCCTGTGTTATATAGCAACTTTCCATTAGCTATCTATTTTACACATGGTAAGGTTGGTACAAAAGTAATTGCAGTTTTGGATCATGAACTTTAAATCATTATAAATGTGTTTGTGCTTAGTTGCTCAGTCATATCCAACTATTTGTGACTTTATGAATTGTAGTACTCCAGGCTCCTCTGTTTATGGGATTCTCCAGGCAAGAATACTGGAATGGCTAGCCATTCCCATCTCCAGGGAATCTTCCAGACCCAGAAACTGAATCTAGGTCTCCCAAATTGCAGGCAGATTCTTTACCATCTGAGCCACCAAGGAAGGTAGTCACAAATAAATCTTTATTAAGGAAAATTGGAATCATTACAGTCAGCACATTTTTGTCAATGAGAAATAAGTCTGTTTTAATTGTATAGCATTAAAATCCATGCTTCAGGTTTCAAAAAACACTTGGAAAGTATTTTTTGCCTCCTGCTGGTTGGGGAACCATTTTCTCTGAAAAAACTTGTTGAGATGCTTGAAAAAGTGGTAGTTAGTTGGTGAGAAGTCAGATGAATATGGTGGATGAGGCAAAACTTCCTAGCCCAATTTGTTGGACTTTCAAAGAGCTTGTTGTCTTATGTATCTTCAAGCATTGTCATGCAGAAGAATTGGTCTGTTAACCAATACTGGCTGCAAGCATTGGAGTTTTTGGTGCATTTCATTGATTTGCTGAGCATACTTCTCAGATGTAATGGTCTCCCTGGAATTCAGAAAGCTTAGTGGATCAGACAGGCAGCAGACCACCCAACAGTGAACATGAGCTTTTTTTGGTTCAAGTTTGGATTTGGTAAGCGCTTTGGAGCTTCTTCTTGGTCCAGTCACTGAGCTGGTAATCACTACTTGTCTTATTAAAATCCGCTTTTCATTGAATGTCACAATCGATTGAGAAATGGTTCATTGTTGTTGCATAGAATAAGAGAAGATGACACTTCAAAATGATTTTTTCTTTTTTTTTTTTTTGGTTCAGTTCATACAGCACCCACTTATTGAGCCTTTTCACCTTTCCAATTTGCTTAAATGCTGAATGGCCATAGAATGCTTGACGTTGAGTTCTTTGGCAATGTCTCTTGTAGTTATAAGAGTATCAGCTTTGATGATGCTCTCAGTTAGTTGTTGTCAACTTCCATTGGTCATCGACTATGCTCCTTATCTTCAAGCCTTTCAAGTTTCCTTTGCAAAACTTCTTGAGCCACCATTGCACTGTACATTCATCAGCAATTCCTGAACCAGATTCTTTGTTGATGTTGTGAGTAGTCTCTGCTGCTTTACAACTCATTTTTTTCATCTTTTTAATTTTTTTAAATTATGAAAATATTATAACAGTTATAGGAGACTTGGCAAATACAGATTAATATTACATATAGTTCTACTACATATTACAATTGCTTGTTTTAAGTAGATAAACGAAGGTTTCTAGTTGGAGTTTCAATATTAAACTCTCAGAAATTAATAGAATTCATGTACAGAGAAGTAGAATTAAAATGATATATAATTGCTGCTGCTGCTGCTAAGTTGCTTCAATTGTGTCTGACTCTGTGTGACCCCATAGACGGCAGCGCACCAGGCTCCTCCGTCCCTGGGATTCTCCAGGCAAGAACACTGGAGTGGGTTGCCATTTCCTTCTCCAATGCATGAAAGTGAAGTTGCTCAGTCCTGTCCAGCACTTAGTGACCCCATGGACTGCAGCCTACCAGGCTCCTCCATCCATGGGATTTTCCAGGCAAGAGCACTGGAGTAGGGTGCTATTGCCGTCTCCATGATATATAACATAACCACATTTATTTAAGAAAATATTCAAGTATCAAATGGCGAGTTTCAACAATACAGAATGCCAATTACTTTTGGTCTAATCTAATATATATTTCAATATTAACACATATATAGGGAAAGACAAGGAAGCCTGGCATGCTGCAGTTCATGGGGTGGCAAAGAGTTGGACACAAGCTAGGGACTGAACAACAAATTATTGACTCTATTTTTGATAGATATTGGCCTATTCAGCTTATCTTTATCCTTGTGCAAAGTTTGATGTTCACGTCTTTCAAGTAATCTTCCCACAAATAGGTTGATAAATATAATATTAAAATACTCTAACACACCTATTTTGTATATGGAGTATATTAGTTTAGAACTAGCTAGATTGATCTGTGAATCTCATGGAGTTCAGAGTATAAATAGAGCTTCTAAGGAATTTAATTCTTGTTTGTTTAATTATTTACAGACAGTACTAATGAGATGATAATAATGAGTTCTTGGTGGAAATGTCACAGTTATCAGCCAGATTTGCATGAAAGAAAAATATAATAAAATAAACCCTAGGCATAAAATGCCCTCCTAACTTTTCCCAAGTACTATAATAAAAAAGAGAGAGAATAGACCTGCAAGAGTACAGCTGATGTTACAAACCAATTACCTGCATAATAGCAATTATTAAAATTGTTATAAGCTGGCAGTGGTAAATATTATCACTACATGCATATATGCAGGTGAATTTATCCTATTCAAGAATGTACAGAAGGCTGTAAGTGGCAGGAACTTATTAGCATCCCAATATCTGTTTAGAAGCATGTTTTTCTTGCTCTTCCTTTTCCTTTTCACCCAGCAGACATTTCTTTGCTTATGAATCAATCCAAATTTTGTTAGAAAAGTAAATAAAATGTAAGCTCAAGCTGTCCATTACACATTTTCTCTTTAAGTATCCAGTACTTAATACTATTTTTTTTTCTTTTTAATGTGATCCATATTGTTTAGGGAGTGATTCAGTAAAGTGCTCATTATGGGAGGAGGCAAATTTTAGACATATGTAGCTGGTAACATTGGCTAGGTGAATGAATGAAGAAACGAAAAAGGATGATTCAAGATGAGTGGAACAATAGTGATGCCATGCATTTTGATAGGAAATGAGTGAGCAGAGATGACTTGAGGGAGAAGAAAGTAAGCTCAGGGTTAGCTATAGTAAGATTGAGTCTCCAATGAGTGTTTAACTGTGTCTATTTAGCAGAATTTTAAATATACTTCACTGAAGCTCAAGGAAGTCAGGGCTGTATGAAACAGGAAATGTGCTTTAAATAGACTATACACTCTTTCAGATCACACATTTCCTGATTTTGTGATTCTGATTCTATGTAGATTCTGCATCTTTCATTGTATATTAGTCTACTTGGACTAAAATAGCAAAATACAGTAGACTACATGTTTTACACTGCCTAAGTTTATTTTCTCAGTTCTGGAGAAGTACAAGATCAAGATTTCAACTGGTTTAGTTTCTGGTGAGAGCATTCTTTCTGGCTTGCAGATGGCCTCTTTTTTCTTTTTCTTTTTTTAATTAATTTTTTTTAGAATATGGTTGACTTACAAAGTTATGTCAGTTTCTGCTGCACAGCAAAGTGAATCAGTGAATCTTTTTTAGATTCTTTTCCCATATGACTCATTACAGAGTATTGACTCGAGTTCCCTATGCTATACAGTAAGTTCTTGTAAGTTCTCTATTTTATATATGCTGCTGCTGCTGCTAAATCGCTTCAGTCATGTCTGATTCTGTGCGACTCCATAGACAGCAGCCCACAAGGATCCTCTGTCCCTGGGATTCTCCAGGCAAGAACACTGGAGTGGATTGCCATTTCCTTCTCAAATGCATGAAAGTGAAAAGGGAAAGTGAAGTTGCTCAGTCCTGTCCAAGACTTAGTGACCCCATGGACTGCAGCCCACCAGGCTCCTCCGTCCATGCGATTCTCCAGGCAAGAGTACTGGAGTGGGTGCCATATATACAGTAGTGTGCATATGTCAATCCCAAGCTATCTCTTCTTCCTCCTTTCCCCCTTGGTAACCTTTAGACAGCCTCCTTCTTGCTGTGTCTCTGTACATGCATGTGGAGAAAGAGAACTTTTGGTGTTACTTCTTAAGAGGACATTAATCCTATTGGATCACACACCTTTGTGACCTCACTTGTCCTTTACAAGTTATCTTTATTGGTTTTGACATCATAGTATATTTATTTACTTACACTGCTTAATTATAATTAAAATATTTTAATATGAATTTAGAAAGCTTTGTAAGCTAGGTAGACATTGAAAAATCCTGACCTATGGTGTCTCAGAACACTCACCAATTAAGTGAAGTTTGTCTTCATGGAAAACTGCGGCTTATTAAGGCACGTTAAATGGCCTCAGGGTGCGTGCATCTGAAGCTAAAGCACAAAGCATTGTTCATCCCTCATATTTTAGCAGCTGTTTAATGAAAAGTGCCAGCTCAGTGTGTAGTTAATCTATCTAATAATTAATATAACAGCAGCCTGGGACCAATGTGGATATAACTCCAAAGTCCTTGTTCATTTGCAAATTGATACAGAGACTTGCTTTTAAAGCCAGTTTGTTACTTGGGAAGGAGAAAGAGATACTTAAGATTCTAAATATCAAGGCTTCTATTTGATCACATTTCATTTGAATACACCACATAAAACAGAATTAAAAAGGATAATGCTTATGAGTGTAATATAGAAAATTAATCTCCTTATGGTTATTAAGATACACATGTTCACTTCAAGGCAAAGGGAGGCCAGGATGTTTTCTGTGCACAAAGTAGCCTAATTTGAGAGCTAAGCTCTTTCTAATGTCCTGAATTATATAAATTACCTTAATTTATCTATGTTATAATCTACTCAAATGTTGGCTAATATGTGAAAAAAATGTCAAATTGACTGCTTGATATTTTTTAAATTCTAATTAAAATTTTTTTCTAACCTATTAGTTTCTTAATTACAAGCAATGTAAGATTCTGAGGTGCTTTCCAGAAGTCAATAATTGGAAGTAAATACCAAAAGTACAAAATAATGAACATTGTGAAGAAAAAGTTGGTTTGAACCAAGAAATACTTTAAGGTATTGTTGCAGTTATGTTTAATAAACAAGTATAAATCAGAATAAGTCTCAGTCTTTGTGCACTTAAGACACCCTTTAAGATAATTGATTAACCCATTAAATAAATATTTGTTGCTGTTGTTGTTGTAATCACACTTGTGAAACTATTTTGCAACAATAAGAGGAATTTGACTTTCCCTTAAAATGTCAAAGAGATGCTATATGACTAGAAATTCCATTTCCCAAAGAAATAAAAATATATGTTCATATGCTAAGTCGTTTTAGTCGTGTCTGACTCTGTGCGACCCCAAAGACGGCAGCCCACCAGGCTCCCCCGTCCCTGGGATTCTCCAGGCAAGAACACTGGAGTGGGTTGCCATTTCCTTCTCCAATGCATGAAAGTGAAAAATGAAAGTGAAGTCGCTCAGTCATGTCCAACTCTTAGGGACCCCATGGACTGCAGCCCACAAAGCTCCTCTGTCCATGGATTTTCCAGGCAAGAGTACTGGAGTGGGGTGCCATTGCCATCTCCAATATGTTCATATAAAATCTTATAAAAACAGGGTGCTCAGGGCTGGTGCACTGGGATGATCCAGAGGGATGGGATGGGGAGGGAATTGGGACGGGGGGATTCAGGATGGGGAACACATGTACACCCATGGTGGATTCATGCTAATGTATGTCAAAACCACTACAATACTGTAAAGTAATTAGCCTCCAACTAAAATAAATAAATTTAAAAAATAAAAAATAAGAATCTTAAAAAAATAAAATAAAGAAATGTTCAAAGACAAATTACTCATAGTAACTCCAAATGTCCATCAAATAATACATGGGTAAACACAAAGTAATGTTATTCTGTATTAAAAAGGAAAAAAGTACTGAAATGTGCTACAAAGTAGATTAATGGTCACTAGGGCACAGAGTCAGACACGACTGAAGTGACTTAGAAGCAGCAGCAGCAGCAGCAGGGCTAGGAGAGAGTTGGAGGGGAGAATGGGAATGGGGAGTTACTCTTGATGGATACAGGACTTCTTTTTAGGATGATGACAATATTCTAAAGTAGATTGTGATGATGGCCACACAGTTCTGAGGCAAACTGACAATTCTATTTATGTAATATATATATTATATATGTGTAATATATATTATATATGTGTAATATATATTATATATGTGTAATATATTATATATGTGTAATATATATATTATATATGTAATATATGTAGCATTCTGTATATATGCAATATACATATATTATATATGTTTATATATATATATATGTAGCATTCTATTCAGTTCAGTTCAGTCGCTCAGTTGTGTTTGACTCTTTGAGACCCCATGAATTGCAGCACGCCAGGCCTCCAAGTCCATCACCAACTCCCAGAGTTCACTCAAACTCATGTCCATCGAGTCAGTGATGCCATCCAGCCATCTCATCCTCTGTCGTCCCCTTCTCCTCCAGCCCCCAATCCCTTCCAGCATCAGAGTCTTTTCCAATGAGTCAATTCTTCGCATGAGGTGGCCAAAGTACTGGAGTTTCAGCTTTAGCATCATTCATTCCAAAGAACACCCAGGACTGATATCCTTTAGAATGGACTGATCATATCTCCTTGCAGTCCAAGGGGATCTCAAGAGTCTTCTCCAACACCACAGTTCAAAAGCATCAATTCTTCGGTGCTCAGCTTTCTTTACAGTCCACTCTCACAGCCATACATGACCACTGGAAAAAACCATAGCCTTGACTAGACAGACCTTTGTTGGCAAAGTAATGTCTCTGCTTTTGAATATGCTCTCTAGGTTGGTCACAACTTTTCTTCCAAGGAGTAAGTGTCTTTTAATTTCATGGCTGCAATCACCATCTGCAGTGTTTTTGGAGCCCCAACAAATAAAGTCTAGCACTGTTTCCACTGTTTCCCCATCTATTTGCCATGAACTGATGGGACCAGATGCCATGATCTTAGTTTTCTGAATGGTGAGCTTTAGGCCAACTTTTTCACTCTCCTCTTTCACTTTCATCAAGAGACTTTTTAGTTGCTCTTCACTTTCTACCATAAGGGTCTTGTCATCTGCATATCTGAGGTGATTGATATTTCTCCCGGCAATCTTGATTATATTGTATACGCATATATAGATCTTAAGTGCTATCTGATATAAAAACTCATTCTAAAGCAGGAAAATGCTATCTTTGGCAAAAACAATTTCCTACAATAACAAAGATAATTTTCTAGAATAATATTTCTCCAGAGGTCAATACTGAAATCAGATTGATTATATTACTTGCAGCCAAAGATGCAAAAGCTCTATACAGTCAGCAATAATAAGACCAGAAGCTGACTGTGGCTCAGATCATGAACTCCTTGTTGCACAATTCAGACTTAAATTGAAGAAAATAGAGAAAACGACTAGGCCGTTCAGATATGATCTAGATCAAATCCCTAACGATTACACAGTGTACATGAAAAATAGATTCAAGGGATTAGATCTGATAGACAAGGGTGCCTGAAAAACTACGGAAAGAGATTCTTAACATCTGTGATGATAAAAATCTGTGGTGATCAAAACCATCCCCAAGAAAAAGAACTGAAAAAAAGCCAAAATAGTTCTCTGAAGGGCCTTAGAAATAGCTTAAAAAAAAAAAAAAAAAGGCGAGGTGAAGGGCAAGGGAGAAAAGGAAAGATAAATCTATCTGAATGCAGAGTTCCAAAGAATATCAAATAGGGATAAGAAAGCCTTCCTAAGTGATCACCACAAAGAAACAGAGGTAAACAATAGAATGGGAAAGACTAGAGAGCTCTTCAAGAAAATTAGAGATTCCAAGGGAACATTTCATGCAAAGATGGGCACAATAGAGGACAGAAATTGTATGGACCTAACAGAAGCAAAATATATTAAGAAGAGGTGACAAGAATATACAGAAGAAGTATCCAAAAACATTCTTAATGACTCAGATAACCGCAAGAGTGATCATTCACGTAGAGCCAAATCCTGGAGTGCAAAGTCAAGTGGGCCTTAGGAGGCATCACTATGAACAAAGCCAATGGAGGTGATGGAATCTAGCTGAGAGCCCCATGGACTGCAAGGAGATCAAAACAGTCAATTCTGAAGGAAATCAATCCTGAATATTCATTTTAAAAACTGATAGTGAAGCTGCAGCTTGGCAAGCTGCAGTCCATGGGGTTGCACAGACGTGGACATGACTGAATGACTGAACAATAGCAAATATTTATGTTCCAAAAGTCAAATCTAAATATACTCAATATCAGAATTCTAAACTATTCATATATATGCAATCAAAATCTTCTCAATTTTTATTATATTTTAATACAAATAAATTCAATAATCAAAAAGAAAAACAAAATAGAAACATACTCCAAAACAAAACTTCACACACACACAAACATATACAATGGATTTAGGAAGAAAAGAATAAAGGCTTGGAAAAGGTGTTCTAAGAAAGTCAGCCAAACATTTCAGAAAAGAAACTTGATGAAACAAATGTCTAAATTCAAGGATATAATTGGTGATAACTGAGGTAATAACCTACCTAAAATCTATTTCTGGTTGTTAAATTTATACAGGAAAAATGTGTGGTGAGGTAAGGATAAACAAAATATTGTTACTTAAAGACAGAAGATTAATAATAAAGTTTTTCATAAATACACACACACAAACTATTTTAATTAATCTGGCATGGCCTTACTTCACATAACATAATGAATTATGACACACAGGAAATTTAACATTCACTATTATTATAAAATATACAGTCCTAATTTAGATTTCCACAAATGCTTCCTTAATGTGAAACTCAAGGATAAATGTATATGTTTTATTGAAAAAAAATAATTAAGTTTAGCCTTCCAATTTATTTCCAGTTCAAAATTAATTTTCTAGCTATTTTCTATTGCAATAATCAATCATCTATTTAAAGCATATTTAAAGTACAGTTTGGATGAAATATAGTATAGTCTGGATGAAACACAAGCTGGAATCAAGATTACTGGGATAAATATCAATAACCTCAGATATGCAGATGACACCACCCTTATGGCAGAAAGTGAAGAGGAACTAAAAAGCCTCTTGATGAAAGTGAAAGTGGAGAGTGAAAAAGTTGGCTTAAAGCTCAACATTCAGAAAACTAAGATCATGGCATCTGGTCCCATCACTTCATGGGAAATAGATGGGGAAACAGTGGAAACAGTGTCAGACTTTATTTTTGGGGGCTCCAAAAACACTGCAGATGGTGACTGCAGCCATGAAATTAAAAGAGCTTACTCCTTGGAAGAAAAGTTATGACCAACCTAGAGAGCATATTCAAAAGCAGAGATATTACTTTGCCAACAAAGGTCTGTCTAGTCAAGGCTATGGTTTTTTCCAGTGGTCATGTATGGCTGTGAGAGTGGACTATAAAGAAAGCTGAGCACCGAAAAATTGAAGCTTTTGAACTGTGGTGTTGGAGAAGCCTCTTGAGAGTCCCTTGAACTGCAAGGAGATACGACCAGTCCATCCTAATGGAAATCAGTTCTGAAATGTTCATTGGAAGGAGTGATGTTGCAGCTGAAACTCCACTGCTTTGGTGACCTGAGGTGAACAACTGACTCATTAGAAAAGACCCTGATTCTGGGAAAAATTGAAGGTGGGATGAGAAGGGGATGACAGAGGATGAGATGATTGGATGATATCACCAACTCAATGGACATGAGTTTGAGTAAACTCTAGGAGCTGGTGATGGACAGGGAGGCAGGCTTGCTGTAGTCCATGGGGTTGCAAAGAGTCGGACACAACTGAGAGACTGAACTAAAGTATGATTTAAACCTCATTCTGATATTAAGCAGAAAAAGGTTTTAAGGTGTACTTTAGATACACTAATGAAGCCTCAGATAAAATACTTTGGGAGCTATTTATTAATCAATTGATAGACATTAATGGTGAAATAACTAAGTTCTAACAGAATAAAAGTATATCTGTACATGCAAATTCTCTTTTTAATATTTAAACAAAAGTTAAACTACAAGCATAGATCATAAATAATAGTCAAAGATTTTCTGCCCTCTGTACATCATGAGAAATGCTGCACTCAAGCTGGAATCAAGATTGCTGGGAGAAATCTCAATAACCTCAGATATGCAGATGACACCACCCTTATGGCAGAAAGTGAAGAGGAACTAAAAAGCCTGTTGATGAAAGTGAAAGAGGAGAGTGAAAAAGTTGGCTTAAAGCTCAACATTCAGAAAACTAAGATCATGGCATCTGGTCCCATCACTTCATGGCAAATAGATGGGGAAACAGTGGAAACAGTGCTAGACTTTATTTGTTGGGGCTCCAAAAACACTGCAGATGGTGATTGCAGACATGAAATTAAAAGACACTTACTCCTTGGAAGGAAAGTTATGACCAACCTAGATAGCATATTCAAAAACAGAGACATTACTTTGCCAACAAAGGTCCATCTAGTCAAGGCTATGGTTTTTCCAGTGGTCATGTATGAATGTGAGAGTTGGACTGTGAAGAAAGTTGAGTGCTGAGGAATTGATGCTTTTGAACTGTGGTGTTGGAGAAGACTCTTGAGAATCCCTTGGACTGCAAGGAGATCCAACCAGTCCATCCTAAAGGAGATCAGTCCTGGGTGTTCACTGGAAAGACTGATGTTGAAGCTGAAACTCCAGTACTTTGGCCACCTCATGCAACGAGTTGACTCATTGGAAAAGACCCTGATGCTGGGAGGATTTGGGGGCAGGAGAAGAAGGGGATCACAGAGGTTGAAATTGCTGGATGACATCACTGACTCGATGGACATGAGTTTGAGTAAACTCCAGGAGTTGGTAATGGACATGGAGGCCTGACATGCTGCAATTCATGGGGTCACAATTGGACACGACTGAGTGACTGAACTGAAATGAACTGAACTGATATCATTTTGAGGAGGAGTTAATGAGGAAAAAGAAGAAATGAAATAATGAGACAAAGTTAATTGGGTGACCAACAAAATTTTATACAATTCCTCATAATATGACTTATTTTTTCTTGAAAGTCTTTGTCATACAAATTATTCTTCATTTGGTGGACTTACACAAAATTTACAAACCATATTATACAATATCTTGCCTCCATGACTTGATACATGTTTCCTTTTATTGTGTCTGTATTCTTATGGGATGACCAATGAAGAAGGAAAAAGTGATTACGTGGGAGAGGAAGAATCCTAGAATACTACACAAAAATAGATGAGAAGATACGGCTTTCACATTAGAAGGGGAGAATTTAGCTTGTGACAAAAGTAATATTTCATCTACAGCAATGGGAAGGAAGGCACTGTATAAATGTAGACAAATCAGTAATGACATTGCTGGCATCAGGTAGACATTCTCTAGCTTACGTCTATTTTCTATAAGAAATAGGAACCCAAGTCCTCTTGGGTGAGGTGAGACTAAACAGTTTGACATAGGAGTCTACTGAATGAGAAAGTTATTGTCCTATGGGAAAGTAATAAGATCTACAGAGTACTAAGAGTCCACCTACATTTAGGAATGATTCATTTAATTGAAGCCAGTTGAATGAGCTATGAATTTTTTCTTTATATTCAACTGGAGGAGAACAAGCCTGAAGCAGAAAGCATTGGATTTAACTGAGGCTTTGTCTGTTGAGTACTAAAAAGAGAGATAAGAGCAAGACATGAATACATGAAAGGAAGTGATTATCATAATCATCACAGTGGACTCTGTATCTAAGGGGATCAAAGACTTGAGAGAAATGAATCATGTCTGGGTGTACTGAGTGAATAAGAAATAAGATAAATAAAACTGGATTGGAAAGAATGGGAATAAGTCAAAGATTAGACACTCTAGGAATCAAGGAAGCAGTTCTGTGAACTCTAGTCAACTGTATTTCATGCCGGAGCTTAGAAACTGCTTTGTTGTTGTTTTCTCTGATATATTTATAATAACAGAGGATAAAGAGAAAAGACCCTGAAGTATAATAAAGGGAAAGGAAGTACTAACCGACACCCAAGTCAGTGTTATTCCTTGATATGGTAACTATCACTTGAGAGACCTTCAAGAAAAAAAAAAAAATATTGGGGAGCACTAAATTTCATTTGGGTTGAAACATTAAGGGAATACTCACAAAAGAGATTAATGATATAGGAGACTTTGATGACATGAAAACTTCAGTTTCAGAGAGTGCAACTGGAAGAGTTTTAATAGAGGAGTATCGTTTCAGTTCAGTCGCTCAGTCATGTCTGACTCTTTGTGACCCCATGAATCGCAGCATGCCAGGCCTCCATGTCCATCACCAACACCTGGAGTTTACTTAAACTCATGTCCATCGAGTCGGTGATGCCAGCCAGCCATCTCATCCTCTGTTGTCCCCTTCTCCTCCTGCCCCCAATCCCTCCCAGCATCAGGGTCTTTTCCAATGAGTCAACCCTTTGCATGAGGTGGCCAAAGTACTGGAGTTTCAGCTTCAACATCAGTCCTTCCAATGAACACCCAGGACTGATCTCCTTTAGAATGGACTGGTTGGATCTCCTTGCAGTCCAAGGGGCTCTCAAGAGTCTTCTCCAGCACCAGAGTTCAAAAGCATCAGTTCTTCAGTGCTCAGCTTTCTTCACAGTCCTACTCTCACATCCATACATAACCACTGGAAAAACCATAGCCTTGACTAGATGGACCTTTGTAGGCAAAGTACTGTCTCTGCTTTTGAATATGCTATCTAGGTTTCTCATAACGTTCCTTCCAAGGAGTAAGGATCTTTTAATTTCATGTCTGCAATCACCATCAGACCTTTTAGAACTAACACCCAAAAAAGATGTCATTTTCATTATAGGGGGGTGCAATGCAAAAGTAGAAAGTCAAGAAACACCTGAAGTAACAGGCAAATTTGGCCTTGGAATATGGAATGAAGTGGGGCAAAGACTAATAGAGTTTTGCCAAGAGAACACACTGGTCATAGCAAACACTCTCTTCCAACAACACAAGAGAAGACTTTACACATGGACATCACCAGATGGTCAACATCAAAATCAGATTGATTATATTCTTTTCATCCAAAAATGGAGAAGCCGACTTCCCTGGTGGCTCAGACGGTAAAGTGTTTGTCTACAATGTGGGAGACCAGGGTTCAATCCCTGGTTTGGGAAGATACCCTGGAGAAGGAAATGGCAATCCACTTCAGTACTATTGCTGGAAAATCCCAGGGACAGAGGAGCCTGGTAGGGTACAGTGCATGGGGTCACAAAGAGTCAGACACGACTGAGCGACTTCACTTTCACTTTCACTTTCATACAGTCAGCAAAAACAAGACTGGGGCCTGACTGTGGCTCAGATCATGAACTCCTTATTGCCAAATTCAGACTTAAATTAAAGAAAGTAGGGAAAACCACTAGACCATTCAGGTATGACCTAAATCAAATCCCTTATGATTATACAGTGAAAGTGAGAAATAGATTAAAGGGACTAGATCTTATAGACAGAGTGCCTGATGAACTATGGATGGAGGTTCATGACATTGTATAGAAGACAGGGATCAAGACCATCCCCATGTAAAAGAAATGCAAAAAAGCAAAATGGCTGTCTGAGGAGGCCTTCCAAATAGCTGTGAAAAGAAGAGAAGTGAAAAGCAAAGGAGAAAAGGAAAGATATAAGTATCTGAATGCAGAGTTCCAAAGAATAGCAGGGAGAGATAAGAAAGCCTTCCTCAGCAATCAATGCAAAGAAATAGAGGAAAACAACAGAATGGGAAAGACTAGAAATCTCTTCAAGAAAATTAGAGATAGAGGAGTATATGTGTGTGTATATATATTTAACATCATCAGTAAATTAAATTTTGAAAAAGTAAAGTGAAAAGACAGATTAACTTCAGAGATCCTGAGTGCATTCTTAAAAATAAGTCAATAGGTCATAATTGGTCTTTGTTATATAAATATATGGAAAAATTTAAAACATTTTTGTAGAAACAAATAGACTTTTAATTTAATTACTTTTGAAATTTTTATATGGATAATTGAATATACACATGAAGTTACTGGACTAATAGAGGTCTTCTATATTTTGCTCAGTTTTCCCTTCAGAATTGTTCTAAACAGGCAAATCCTCACAAAAGCCCAGAATTTGAGCAATTTCAGGGAAGAACCTTAAACTCCCTGGTGTAGGACCTTTTCTACATGGGAGATGATAATATTGGTCATAATTTCCTATGGAGATGAATTTGGAATGAAAAAGTCTGTTTCTTTGGTAGCAAGAATAGGATGCAGAAGTTAGTGTGGGCCTGGAGTGCCTAACCAGCTCCACGGAAATCTGCCAATCAGTCTCACTGGAGCAAGGCAATAGGAACTGCTTTCGGAGGGTGGGGTTGGTGAGTGAGACGAGAGTGCACTTAATTCAAGCCACAAACTTAAGGCAGTTAGAGACTGCTCGCTGAAGACAACTGAAAATAAAAACTGAGCTTTGGGAAAAAATGCAAGCTAACACACCACCCATGCTACTGCCAGGCCAGGGGTCCAGGTAAGGTCAGTAAAATTAGATCCAGAACGAGGACTAAAGACATAGGAAAACACTTGAGAAGGTGAAACATTAAGGGAATTTTAAATATTCATTTAATTAATCTAGCTAGAATTTTACTGATTTTTATAGTTGAAAAGCGTAAAATACCTTGAAATAAACATATTTTCTATACCACATAGTGATAGAAATTCATACAGCAAATTAATTTCTATTAGAGGAATAAAGTTATAATGACACCCATCAAATTTGTATAGCCAATTGATATCTGCTATACTGGGGTGAAATGTGAGATTTGTGAGTTTGCATTGTGTAGCAGGAAGGTGGTGATGCATAACAATGATAATTGAAACAGTTTGGGCTTGATTTTTCTTCTCATATCTTCTGAAATTCATGTATTCTAATTTGGTCTCTAGTAAATGTTGTCATTTTGTTGCCAGATTATGTCCAATTCTTTTGTGATCCCAGGGACTATAGCCCACGTCGATTCTCTGTCAACAGGATTTTCCAGGCAAGAACTGGAGTGGCTTGCCATTTCCTCCTCCAGGAGATCTTCACAACCTAGGAATCAAGCCCCCATCTCCACGTCTCCTGCACTGCAGGATTCTTTACCACTGAGCCACCAGCGAAGACCTTTAGTAAATGTTACAGACCTGAAATAGAAATCACGGATCACATTTTTTTTTTCTTTTAAGAAGAATTTACATATTTCCTAGATGTTAACTAGGCATGTTGCTTTTCAAGTTCATCACCTATATTTATCAATTAAATACTGCAATGAAGGTGAAGTTAGAGCTTAGTACTATTTAGTGATAATATTGGTATTCATTTACTCATTAACATTTGTAGTAAAAAATTTTAATCATAGAATACTTGGAAACCATGGAAAAATCCTTAAAATCCTATAATAGACACCCAGGCATTCATGACCAGATTTAACACATGATAATATTTTGCCTTCCTTGCTTCATGTTTGTTTGTTTATAAGAAATGAAATCATATGGATTGAGCCACCTTCATGTTTCCCATTCTTCCTCAGGCAAAAAGTAATACATGATCATCAGAAGTTACTGTGCATTCTTCACAATAGAGATTTTATGCTTTTCTTAAAATGTTGAAAAAAGTAATTTTATTTCTTATTTGTATTTCAATGAACAAAAATAGTTTCAGCTGCGTAAAAAGTTGTCTTTTGCCATTGAAAATTAAATTTGTAGACTTATTCATATTGTTCAGTTCAGTCACTAAGTCGTGTCCAACTCTTCACGACCCCATGAATTGTAGCACACCCGGACTCCCTGTCCATTACCAACTCCTGAAGTTTACTTAAACTCATGTTCATCAAGTCGGTGATGCCAGCCAGCCATCTCATCCTCTGTTGTCCCCTTCTCCTCCTGCCCCCGATCCCTCCCAGCATCAGGGTCTTTTCCAATGAGTCAACTCTTCACATCAGGTGGCCAAAGTATTGGAGTTTCAGCTTTAGCATTCCTTCCAATGAACACCCTGGACTGATCTCCTTTAGAATGGACTGGTTGGATCTCCTTGCAGTCCGAGGAACTCTCAAGAGTCTTCTCCAACACCACAGTTCAAAAACATCAATTCTTCAGCACTCAGCCTTCTTCACTGTCCAACACTCACATCCATACATGACCACTGGAAAAATCATAGCATTGACTAGATGGACCTTTGTAGGCAAAGTAATGTCTCTGCTTTTGAATATGCTATCTAGGTTGGTCATAACTTTCCTTCCAAGGAGTAAGTGTCTTTTAATTTCATGTCTGCAATCACCATCTGCAGTGATTTTGGAGCCCCCCAAAATAAAGTTTGACACTGTTTCCACTGTTTCCCCATCTATTTGCCATGAAGTGGATGAGACCAGATGCCATGATCTTAGTTTTCTGAATGGTGAGTTTTAGGCCAACATTTTTACTTTCCTCTTTCACTTTCACATTGTTAACCACAGCTAAATCCATTAATATGAACTGTTGTCTCCTATTGTATTTGCAGGCTTTGTGTGCTTAGTCATTTCTGCCTCTTTGAGACCCCCGTGGAATGTAGCCTACCAGGCTCCTCTATTCATGGGCCTTCTCCAGGAAAGAATACAGGAGTGTGTTGCCATGCCCTCTTCCAGGGGATCTTCCCAACCCAGGGATCGAACCCAGATTGAATGTGAATTAACAACTTTTTTAATAACTACTTTTTCACTGAAGGTATGTATCATATATGCAGTAATGAGAGTTGGTCAAGTTGCTGCTCAGTTAAGGGAACTTTATTCTGTGAGTCATCAAGACCCCACATATTAGACAAATTTTCCTGAAGATTTAGACAGATTTTCCTAAAGAAAAACTCCAGTTCACTTACCCACTAATCAGCATTTTTTGATGATTTTCTGTTGCAAAAAAATGTCACCTAAGTTCATCATAATGTTACTCCCCTCTCTCTGTGATCTTTCTCAGATCAAGTCTATTCTTAAGTCTCATTTTTCCCAAGCAGAGCCCAGGCCTCTAAGGGTACTCAGAGGACCATAAAAGCCAATAGTTAACTTTCTCCCTTTCAATCCTGTGCATCTCCATAATACGCTTCTTCTCCATCTTCTTTTATGTTCCTGTGGAAATTTGTCCCACAAACTTCGAGGCCTAGTTTATGCTTTCCTTCCACAAATCTTTCTTTCCTTGAACATCAATGACATCTTCTTCTGTTCCCACAATTCATTGCTCATTTATTATTTTCACATTCTGTCTTCTTGCATGTTTATCTGTGATAATGAGTATCTTTAGCTTTGAGAGGCTGGAATCTTGATTTCTTTCATGTCTTTGCATACAATAGGCGTTTAACTGTTGTAAGTTGGTTGAATCAAGACTAACAATGTGAGCAGTCGCATATCATCTTTGAAAAAATATCAAAATATTTTCCAATAGTAAAGTTGAAAAATCAGTCAAGTCGTTAAAATATAGCCTAGATTACTGTTTTAAATAATCAGGTTAAAATGATGGAGTCATATAATCCAAATAATATTTTATTTTTTTCCTTCTTTGATTTTATCTTCTCCATTTTGACCTTTTAAGAAAGTGCGAAGAACTTTCGAAAATTGATTTTTCCTCCAAATAAGATTTACACAAAGCCACTGGTTATTTACAAAGCCATGCATTGCTTTTTAGTCACCTATCTAATTTGATATTTTGTAAAGAATTGCTTATAACCCCTGGTCCTTGAATTTCATAGAGCAGTACATTGAAAACAAACTGTTTATTTTAATTAAATAGTCTGAAAACCCCCCAATCACCAGGCATCCACAAAGTTGTATATTTTTCATACTTCTCTGAGTTTATACTGAATTTTCAGGAACCACACAGTGGTTACCTGTTTACTGACATTTCTTAACTAATCCCCAATTATAGAATGATAAGTACATTAAAAGCCTAAGTGAAATACATCCTTCTTTTATAACAAAAAGAATCAAATCACATTTTTTTCTACAACCCCTGTAAGTCTATCCATAGCCGCTGTTATTAACTCATCTTCCAATACAGGCCTTGTTGTCACAGGTCTTTTTACTGTGTATTTGCACCTCTGCTTTCAGAAGTTGACTTCATGTTTTGGCCTTTCTTTGTAATGAAATTCTGAATATGTTCACTGCAGATTAATCCACTATTTTTTTTAGTCACAGGAAAAAAATTGCAAATGCCAGTCTGCTAGTTCTCTGTGTAATGTTTGACAAACTGTATGTTGGAAGAGCACTCTGCACTCTCCTGGCTCTTTTTTGCTAATATTACACTGCTTAGGCTGTGAAGTCTTGGATTAGTTTTGGATTCTTAGCATTTTTTTCCCCTTCTTTTGTATAAAAATCTGCATGCATCATTATAAAATCCACTTTTCGTGAAAAATTTTTTAGCAATAGGATATATTTTCTCATATTAAATTTTTTCACTATTAATATCTTGTTCTTTCTTCTTGCTGCTGACAACTCTTCAATTTTATTCATTCAATTTCGACAAGATAGTCTGCATAAACTACAGAACAACTCAGGCCAAAAATATATAATGAATTCAAAACTATGGTTCTGACTCTGCGTTAGATATCCCAAGAAATAGAAAAACCCTACTTATGCTAAGGTGTGCTGGTTTATTTATTAATTTCATTTTTTGGTGGCTGTGAGCATGTTTGAGATACTCATCACTCCATTTCTCACCTACGATCCAGACTTTTTGGCAAATCCCACCTCTAGACTGGATTAGCTTTTTTTTCCCCTATGTTTGAACAATTTATTGTCTATAGATCTACAGTTGTATTGTCAAAGTGTTTCATAAAAATTAACTCTTTTAAGACTCTTGTTTTATCTTAGTTACCTAAGTTTCTCCCGATTGTGGCCCAATTTGCATGATATCAGAATAAATAAATTTCTACAAAACCTTGCATTCTTCAAAATCATGGACTAAAAATAATAGAGTTAATGGGAGAATAAAAGTTGAGTAAATCTATCAACATCAATTGGAGTTTGTAATCAAAACACTAACAAAAGACAAATTGTATGAATTTGCAAGGATCTGGTTACTAAGTATTGCTTCTAAATTCTTTAAAAAGTAATATTAAGTTTCTAATATATAGAATTAACCGTAGTAAAAAAAAAAAAAAACTTTACTTTAAAAAAATAAAAACTAAATTATCTTGACAGAGGGAGTATAAGGTGGGTTTGAAGCTGCTGTTATGATGACAAGAGGAAAATCACCAAGAGCATAGAACACAGAACAAGCCAATAAATACTTTCAAAACTGAGCGCACAACCAAATATCCCAAAGGTGAAAAATGTGGGGTGAATTGCCATTGTGAACTAGGTTATATTTCTCCAGTCAACATTCAGCTGTGTTAGCATGCTTAGCATTCATGTGGATTCTTGGCAATAACAAAGGTGAACTAATCTGACTTCTGAATTGTACTATCATCCTTCTATTCATCAATCATGTATAAACTAACTTGTGCTACTGAAATATCCTTAAAAATACATTTGACAAAAGAGAGTGAAATAAATGCAGTGTCTCCATAGGAAGAGAACCCTTAAACTCCTTAATTATGAAGTTTCCTGTAATCTAATAAAACCGATTCTTCGATGGCCGTGGAAAATTTACTCACTGAACTCACTGAAATTTATGCAAACATTTACCTTGGCTGCCACGCACTCTTCCTACAATTAACAAAATCTTGGAACCTGTTTTTAGGAAATGCTACACATTCCCCTTCAGAAAATCAGATGGAATGGATATTTGAAGAGAAATTCCTGAATAATTTCACAGTGTCTGATGGTAGCTGATTCACTCTATCATTGTAATAAATAAGGATATGTTGAGAATCTTTAATTTGATTTGGTGATACCTTTTTATTTGATGAACCCAAGATCAGAATTGTCCATCATCTTGGAAGAAAGATGATGAATAAGAGATAGCCTCTCTCCTCATGAATCTCACAAAATAAGTGACTAAGTTTCCAAATCTTTTATTAATTCTGTATAAGAATTTGGTTATCATTCTCTTAAAAAGCACTTTCTACCTTTTCACTATGCTAAATGAAAAGAAATGCCCAGATGTTTTTATTATAAATACATCTTTGCGTGTTTGCTTTTCTTGGGTTCCTGGCAATGCAGCCAAGCAGAGTCAAAGTTGTTTGAGTAAAGAGATCCACATCATAGTCTCTGATGTGGTGGAGGAACTTCAGAGAGAAGGAACACCAACATCTATGATTTCAGGCAACTTACTTCCCTTTCAAATCTGTAATTTTTTCACTTTGTGGAATGCAGTGTTGGACCAGATTACCACTCTTTCCTTTTAGTATAAAAAGCCAGGTCTCTGTTAATATTTTTAATAACACAAGTTGTATCACTGTCTAGAATTACAGGTTTTCAATCTTATAACATTTTCAAATTGAGAAGTTAAGTCAAATGCTTTCTAGTGCAGAAAGAGGGATTATAATGTCAGTAAGGAGGTATGTTTTTATGATATACAACCACTGATTCAATGTGCTGGAGTGCATGACTACTACCCAACTGAGTTTCCTAATGGCTACCTATCCATTATAATAAGCATATTATAGGTATACACATGCAATTATAAACTTGCACACAAAATACAATTAGGAACTTACTCTCTTCCACACATTAAAGTTCAGTTTAGTCACCCAGTCATGTCTGACTCTTTGCAACCCCATGGACTGCAGCATGCCAGGTTTCCCTGTCTATCACTAACTCCTGCAGTTTACTCAAACTCATGTCCGTTGAGTTGGTGATGCCATCTAACCATCCCATCCTCTATCATCCCCTTCTCCTCTCACCTTCAATCTTTCCCAGTATCAGGGTCTTTTCAAATGAGTCAGTTCTTCTCATCAGGTGGCCAAATCATTGGAATTTCAGCTTCAACATCAGTCCTTCCAATGAAAATTCAGGACTGATTTCCTTTAGGATGGGCTGGTCAGACCTCCTTGCAGTTCAAGGGACTCTCAAGAGTCTTCTCCAACACCACAATTCAAAAGCATCAACTCTTTGGCACTCTGCTATCTTTATAGCTCACTCTCACATCATTACATAACTACTGGAAAAACCATAGCTTTGACTAGAAGGACACATTAAAATACTTCACATGAATGAGCTCATTTTATATTCACAACCAATATATGAAAACTGTTACATCACATTTATACCCATTTTATAGATGAGAACATTGAATATTAAGGAATTTAAAGTGACTTGCCTAAATTCACAGAGAACTTGAATTTGAACCAGGCAGTCTAAATGAATGGCCTGAGCACCAACATATACAGGGTGTCTGACATACAGTTGATAATCTGTAACTCACTAGTCTTCATCTAGTCCTCCATAGAAGTTGCCAATACTGGAACAACATGCAGTTGTGCCTATGGTGACCTGAGGAGGAACACCTGTTCTGACAGTTTATATGTCTATTGTTTAGATTAGTTCTTCAAGTCAGGTGGGGCATCTTCTGACTGTTAATGGTTTCACACTGGGTACTTAAAACAAGCAAACAGTGATGGCATTACTTATTAGTGTGTATGGAAGCCTGAAAGGAATCAATAGACTTAGGGATACTAAGTTCAGTTTGAATCAATTAATCAATGTTGAAAGTTCTAAGCAGGGATTCCTGGATGGCTCAGTGGTAAAGAATCTGCCTACCAATGCAGAAGACATGGGTTTGATCCCTAGTCCAGGAAGATACCACATGCCACAGAGCAGCTCAGCCCATGTGCCACTACTTTGAGCCTGTGCTCTAAGCCCAGGAACTGCAAGCGCTGAGCCCAGGAGTAGCAGCTACTGAATCACAAGTGCCCTAGAGTCTGGGCTCCACAACAAGAGAAGCCGTTGCAATGAGAAGCCTGTGTATCACAACAAGAGAGTAGCCCCTGCTCATCACAGCTAGAGAAAAGCCTGCACAGCAAGGAAGAGCCAACACAGTCTAAATTGAAAAAAAATTTTAAAAAAGAAATTCTAAGCAAAGTTAACTGATTATCCTCTATGTGTATAAAGAGCTAACGTGGTATGCACTGAATTCCCATAAAGCAAAATCCTTAGCCTCAAGCTAAGAATAAAAATAGATAACACAATGGAGAAACAACATTATTATGAAAAAATATAGTCACCTGAAAAGTAAACTTAAAAAAATAATTTAAGGTGAAAATACAGGCAGTATTAAAACACAATTCATAAACAATTACCTGGTTAACTGTGTATTTAGAGAATCTCCAAGTAGGGAGAGATTATCTCAGTAACATGCTCAGGAAAAATTTATACAAGTAACAGAAAATAAGTCTGGGGTGGATTTGTATATGAAAGGAAGTGAAAATATACGCATAGTTAACATTTATAGAATGGAAAATGATTTTTTTACTGTTAATGTTTAAATAGCTAATATAGATTTAAGGGACTAGATATGATAGACAGAGTGCCTGATGAACTATGGCCGGAGGTTCAAGACATTGTTTAGAAGACAGGAATCAAGACCATCCCCAAGAAAAAGAAATGCAAAAGAGTAAAATGACTGTCTGAGGAGGCCTTACAAATAGCTGTGAAAAGAAGGGAAGTGAAAAGCAAAGGAGAAAAGGAAAGATATACCCATTTGAATGCAGAGGTCCAAAAAATAGCAAATAGAGATAAGAACGCCTTCCTCTGTGATCAATGCAAAGAAATAGAGAGAAACAATAGAATGGGGAAGACTAGAGATCTCTTCAAGAAAATTAGAGATACCAAGGGAACATTTCATGCAAAAATGGGCTTAATAAAGGACAGAAAAGGTATGGACCTAACAGAAGCAGAAGATATTAAGAAGAGGTGGCAAGAATACACAGAAGAACTGTACAAAAAAGATCTTCATGATGTGGATAATCACAATGGTGTGATCACTCACCTAGAGCAGGACATCTTGGAATGTGAAGGCAAATGGGCCTTAGGAAGCATCACTATGAACAAAGCTAGTGGAGGTGATGGAATTCCAGTTGAGCTATTTCAAATCTTGAAAGATGATGCTGTGAAAGTGCTGCACTAAATATGCCAGCAAATTTGGAAAACTCAACAGTGTCCACAGGACTGGAAAAGGTCAGTTTTCATTCCAATCCCAAAAAAATGCAGTGCCAAAGAATGCTCAAATTTCTGCACAATTGCACTCATCTTACACACTAGTAAAGTAATGCTTAAAATTCTCCAAGCCAGGCTTCAGCAATACGTGAACGATGAACTTCCAAATGTTCAAGCTGGTTTTAGAAAAGGCAGAGGAACCAGAGATCAAATAGCCAACATCCATTGGATCATTGAAAAAGCAAGATGGTTCCAGAAAAACATCTATTTCTGCTTTATTGACTAGGCCAATAGTATGTGTGGATCACAATAAACTGTGGAAAATTCTGAGAGAGATAGGAATACCAGACCACCTGACCTGCCTCTTGAGAAACCTATATGCAGGTCAGGAAGCAACAGTTAGAACTGGACATGGAACAACAAACTGGCTCCAAATAGAAAAATGAGTACCTCAAGTCTGTATATTGTCATCCTGCTTATTTAACTTATATGCAGAGTACATCAAGAGAAACCCTGGGATGGAGGAAGCGCAGGCTGGAATCAAGATTGCTGGGAGAAATATCTATAACCTCAGATATACAGATGACACCACCCTTATGGCAGAAAGTGAAGAAGAACTAAATAGCCTCTTGTTGAAGGTGAAACAGGAGAGTGAAAAAGTTGCCTTAAAGTTCAATATTCAGAAAACTAAGATCATGGCATCTGGTCCCATCACTTCGTGGGAAATAGATGGGGAAATAGTGGCTGACTTTATTTTTCTGGGCTCCAAAATCACTGCAGATGGTGACTGCAGCCATGATATTAAAAGACACTTACTCCTTGGAAGGAAAGTTATGACCAACCTAGACAGCATATTAAAAAAAAAAAAAAAAGAGAGACATTACTTTGCCAACAAAGGTCCGTCTAGTCAAGACTATGGTTTTTCCTGTGGTCATGTATGGATGTGAGAGTTGGACTATAAAGAAAGCTTAGCACAGAAGAATCGATGCTTTTGAACTGTGGTATTGGAGAAGACTCTTGAGAGTCCCTTGGACTGCAAGGAGATATGACCAGTTCATCCTAAAAGAGATCAGTCCTGGATATTCATTGCAAAGACTAATGTTGAAGCTGAAACTCCAATACTTTGGCCACCTGATGTGAAGAATTGACTCTTTGGAAAAGACCCTGATGCTGGGAAAGATTGAGGGCAGGAGGTTTTGGGCGACAGAGGATGAGATGGTTGGATCGCATCACCGACTCAATGGACATGGGTTTGGGTGAACTCCAGGTGTTGATGATGAACAGGGAGGCCTGGTGTGTTGCTGTTCATGGGGTTGCAAAGAGTCAGACACGACTGAGTGACTAAACTGAACTAATATAAATAGAAGATAAATTACTTGAAAGTAATGAACATATGATTTAACTTATGGCTTGGTTGAAACAAAGGCATAAACTAATTTTATGGTATAAATGTATACCATACGTTTTACACATCTCTATTTTGTTTTCAGTCTCAGTTTTGCTGGCCACTCATTTGCAGGATCAAATTTCATCATCTTTGATATTTTACTAACTTTGTTATTTTTATGTTTAATTATCTCAAAAGTATACATATTTAATGTCTTTTAATATGAATTTATTTATTTTAATTTGAGGTTAATTACTTTAGTATTGGTTTTGCCATTACATCGACATGAATCTGCCACAGGTATACACATGTTCCCCATTGTGAACCCCCCTCCCTATAGTTCTTTACAAAGTTGGGTTAGTTTCTGCTGTAGGACAAAGTAAATCAGCTATTAATATATGCATACCTTTATCCCCTCCTTTTTGGATTTCCTTCCCTTATAGGACACCACAGAGCATTGAGTAGAGTTCCCTGTGCTATTAAGTTCTCACCAGTTACCTGTTTTATACATAGCATCAATAGTGTATATACATCAATTCCAATCTCCCAATTCATCCTTTCCCCCCTTGGTATCCATACATTTGCTTTCTATTTCTGTTTTGCAAATCAGTTCAGCTCAGTTCAGTCACCTCATGTCTGACTCGGCCACCCCATTGACTGCAGCATGCCAAGCTTCCCTGTCTGACACCAATTCCCAGAGGTTGCTCAAACTCATGTCCATCAAGTCAGTAATGCCATCCAACCATCTCATCCCTTTCTCCTCCTGCCTTCAGTCTTTCCCAGCATCAGGGTCTTTTCCAAAGAGTCAGCTCTTCACATCAGGTGGCCAAAGTATTAGAGTTTCATCTTCAGCTTCAGTCCTTTCAATGAATATTCAGGACTGACATTTTTTTTTTTTATAATTGACAGATTTATCCCCTCGCAGTCCAAGGGACTCTCAAGAGTCTTCTCCAATACCACAGTTCAAAATCATCAATTCTTTGGCACTCAGCTTTATAGTCCACTCTCACATCCATACATGACTACTGGAAAAAACATAGCTTTGACTAGATGGACATTTGTTGGCAAAGTAATGTCTCTACTTTTTAACATGCTGTCTAAGTTGGTCACAACTTTTCTTCCAAAGAGCAAGTGTCTCTTAATTTCATGGTGCAGTCATGATCTGCAGTGATTTTGAAGGCCAAGAAAATAAAGTCTCTCACTGTTTCCATTTTTTCCCCTTCTATTTGCCATGAAATGATGGGACCAGATGCCATGATCTTAGTTTTTTGAATGTTGAGTTGTAAGCCAACTTTTTCATTCTCCTCATTCACTTTCATCAAAAGGCTCTTTAGTTCTTCTTCACTTTCTGCCATAAGGGCCGTGTCATCTGTACATCTGATATTATTGATATTTCTAGCAATCTTGTTTCCAGCCTGTGTTTCATCCAGCCTGGCATTTCACATAATGCACTCTGCATATAAGTTAAATAAGCTAGGTGACAATATATATCCTTGATGCACTCCTTTCCCAACTATGAACCAGTCTGTTGTTCCATGTTCAGTTCTAACTGTTGCTTCTTGACCTGCATACAGAATTCTCAGGAGGCAGACAAGGTGGTCTGGTATTCCCATCTCTTCAAGAATTGTCCACAGTTTGTTGTGATCCACACAGTCAAAGGCTTTGGCATGATCAATAAAGCAGAAGTAGATATTTTTTGGAATTCTCTTGCTTTTTCGATGATCCAGTGGGTGTTGGCAATTTGATCTCTGGTTTTGCAAATAGAGTTATATTTTCAAATGAAGAAAAATGCATGTTTTATTTAAAACTTTCATACTTTATTTATAATTTTTAAATATTTGACATATGGTATATGGCCACCATCTGTTCTCTTGCTTTGGCCCATTCGGATATTAGGAGTGGACATGCACATTGATTTAAGGCAGGAAGAGAAGGGGGCAACAAAGGATGAGATCGTTGATAGCATCACCAATTCAATGGACATGAGTTTGAGAAATCTCTGGGAGTTGGTGATGGGCAGGGAAGCCTGGTGTGCTCCAGTCCATGGGGTCGCAAAGAGTCAGACACGACTGAGAGATTAAAATGAACTGAACTGCACATCATCCATGAGAGGTGTGTCACCATGGTCCTATGTTTATTATTGTATCTGGAGATCTTGTGGCTTGTGACAAAAGAAGGCTTTTTAAGTGTGAAATTTAGGGTAGTTTGTCAAGGTAGTAAGTGGTTTGTTTGGGGAATGAATATTTTTCCCAAGTTATTTTTAAATCCTACAGATATCTGTTAGCTATCTTTTCAGGGCTGGGATTTAAAACACAATATTGCAACTTACTGGTCTATGGTCTTAGCCTTCAAAGTTCTTGAGACAGATGTGCGTGTTGAGTTTTTTTCTCATTCTTTCTGGATAATATTATTCTTCTACCTTCTAAGTATGAAAACATACAAAAGGCACCAAAAAAAAATGAAATCCTTAGTCAATCAAAATCTGGTCACATACATCACAAATATTTATCTCTTTACCATTGCAACCATTTGTAATTTTCCTATGCTCTGCCGGTGTCTCAGGGCACAGTCCTCATCCAAACCACATTTTTTAAGCAGCTTTGTCCACAATCATTCTTATCCACACACTTTTTTGTCCACTGCATTGGACAAGATTTGTGCAATATACAATATGACATGGGTAGGTAGTGCAATAGGATGGGAAAGGCCTCTATTATCTTGTCCTTATGCTTCTGGAAAGTCTCTGTGCTTCCAGCCCCCACTGGGCAGACATTCCTACCATGTCCTCAGACCCTGTCCAACGCCTTTTGTCTTAATTCCAGTTTCCAGACTCAAGCTAGAACACTGCTCCTTT
This sequence comes from Capra hircus, assembly GCF_001704415.2. NCBI lineage: Eukaryota > Metazoa > Chordata > Mammalia > Artiodactyla > Bovidae > Capra > Capra hircus. Next base: position 24,451,420 of record NC_030835.1, read on the forward strand.
CCTGTCTCTTAATGCATGAGGTTTTGCTAATTCCCATTCTAGCTAATTTCTCAATTGTTGAAATCATTAAATTCATCTATTGAACTTCTTAACATAGGCTTCCTTTTCAGTCTGGATCCTGATGTAGGTACCCACATCTTTTTAATGTTTCTGGTTTGGGAGGCAGAGACAGCAATCTGAATTGCTGAAATTCTGTGTGACTAATAAAATTTTTAAAAATCATATGCCTTTTGATCATCCCATAGACAAGAGTGCTGAGCAATTACAAGTTATTAGGAAATCATTTTAAATTAATTGAATTAAATAATTGTTGTTCAGTCACTACGTTGTGTTAAACTCTTTGAGACCCCTTGGACTGCACCATGTCAGGCTTCCCTGTCTTTCACTATCTTCTGAAGTTTGTTAGGATTCATGCCCATTGAGTTGGTGATGCTCTCTATCCATCTCATCCTCTGCTACCCTCTTCTCCTTTTGCCTTCTATCTTTCCCAGCATCAGAGCATTAGAGTCTCTTCTAGTGAGTCAGTTCTTTGCATCAGGTGGTGAAAAGTATTATAGCTTCAGCATCAGGATCAGTCCTTCCAATGAATATTCAGAATTAGCTTCCCTTAGGATTGACTGGTTTGATCTTGCTGTCCAAAAGAATCTCAAGAGTCTTTAGCAGTACAATTCAAAAGCATCAATTCTTCAGCACTCAACTTTCTTTATGGTCCAAATCTCACCTCCTTACATGACTACTGGAAAACCACAGCTTTGACTGTATGGACCTTTGTCAGCAAAGTGATGTCTCTGCTTTTTAATACACTGTCTAGTTTTTTCATAGCTTTCCTTCCAAGGAACAAGCGTCTTTGAATTTCATGGCAGCAGTCACCATCTGCAGTGATTTTGGAGCCCAAGAAAATAAAATATGTCACTGTTTCCACTTTTTCCCCTTAAACAACTTTTAATATGAGACTTGTTTTGGTAAATATTATATAATACATTAGATCTTTCTCACTCCAGATCTTTATAGAATAATAAAATATAAACACAGTAGTAAGAAAACAAATTGAGTGAGGATCTACTATAATTTTCTGTGAGAAATTAATCATTTCTCTTGGAATGATATCTAAAACTAATTGTATGTTTGTAATTGTTGAAGGATAACTATTATCATTATAACTGAAAATTTTCTCAAAATCACTAGATTCATAATCTTGCATTCTCTTTCTTGAAAAATTACCATTATGCTGCTGCTGCTAAGTCACTTCAATCTTGTCCAACTCGGTGTGACCCCAGAGACGGCAGCCCACTAGGCTCCTCTGTCCCTGGGATTCTCCAGGAAAGAACACTGGAGTGGGTTGCCATTTCCTTTTCCAATGCATGAAAGTGAAAAGTGAAAGTGAAGTCGCTCAGTCTTGTCCAACTCTTCGCGACCCCATGGACTGCAGCCTACCAGGCTCCTCCGTCCATTGGATTTTAGAGGTAAGAGTACTGGAGTGGGGGTGCCATTGCCTTCTCCTAATTACCATCATAGGATTCAGAAAAATCCTTAGACCTAGTGGATAAATTATAGTAAAAATGATGGTATTGGACTTTTCTCCTTTCTTGCAAAATATTTATAACATGATTTACATACTCAGTGCAGAACTTAAGAATTTTCCAAGAAACATCATCAGAACAATACCTTCCCTTGGCACAGCTATCACTTCCATTTTTAAATTAATGATGGAATTAGTGACACAGAAGGTACCTGAATGAGAGTAGTTTTATAATTGATCTGTTATTTTTTCCCTTTAGAAGCCATTCACTAAGTCTTTATGATAGATTTTATTATTTTTCTAAACATTTCCTACCTCTCGTTTGAAGATGAAAATGAATCCCCACTCCATCAATCTCAGGAGTAGCCATGTCACCTGTTTTGGCCTCTAAATGGGAGGGGTAATGACATGTATCCTTTTGAAGAGAAACTTTAAAAGCCAGTTTCTTTGTTATATACCACTGAAAATATGGGATTGTTTATGCATCACACCTTACTCTATCCTGATAGATATAGTGATTCACACAAAATTGTTGAGTATTTGTCATAAAACTATTGTTAAATCTCAACCAGACCCTAAGTTTACTCAGTGCAATAAACAATCTCCTTCCTATGTGAAATGCAATAGAGCTGGGTTAAGGCTGGTTATCTCTAAAGTTCTTTTATTTATGAAATTCTGTTTCTTTCCCAACTGAGAATATGTGAACAGGCTTATAGTGAATAAAATTAAGGAAGAATTTTCCCAGCAGTTGTACTGAAGAAATTATCTGTTTTCAAAAATAATTCTGATAAAAGTTTTTCTCTAATTGGCATTATTTAGAATATAGGTTTGTCTTTAAGAGCAGCTTCAAATCGTGAGATTTTGTGATAAAAAATTTGAACATTGTGTTTTTGGCTCAATGTATATTTCAGAGGGCTTGGTTTAACTTCTAACTGGTAGTAAAGATACCAGTAAAGATGTTTAGAAGTGACTCCCAACTGAAAACTGACTTCAGATACATATGCCTATGAATGTACCTCATTTAGCAGTATTGATTCTATAATTCTATAGTAAATAATAGTAAAGAATATTTATGTGTATATAAATAAAACAAGTACTTTACACATAATTAGTATGGAATTAGACTCAAATTTCTATGAGACTGGTCTTCTTTTTACCATCTTGATATATAGTAGGTACTCACTGAAAAATATGCTGAAGAATGATATTATGCCTGGGGGAGAGCATGGCAACCCACTCCAGTATTCTTGCCTGAAGAATATCCATGGGCAGAAGACCCTGTTGGGCTACAGTCCCCATAGGGTTGCAAAGAGTCGGACACAACTGAACAACTAAGCGGGTGACATCATGAGGCCATATTATATAATGAAAATGATCATTGCTGATTTTGTACAAAATTTTGTTATTTGAGCCTAGAAGAAAATCAAATACTATCTTAAAGATAATAAGTTAAAATAAAATAAGCTCTAGCACTAATTTATTAATTGATATATTCATTGATTTAAGCATTCATATATTTATTCACTTACTTCACAAATAGTAATTGAGCCTTCTATTGCTAGTGAAAAAGTGAAAATGAAATTGCTTGGTCGTATCTGACTCCTTGTGACACCATGTACTGTAGCCTACCAGGCTTCTCAGTCTATGGAATTTTCCAGGCCAAATTACTAGAGTGGGTTACCATTTCCTTCTCCAGGGGATCTTCCCAACCCAGGGATTGAATCTAGGTCTCCCACATTACAGGCAGAAGCTTTACCATCTGAGCCACCAGGGCAGTGCATTAAATACTACAGATAGAAAAAAAAAATTGGGGAAAAAATCTAATATTTGGAAAGGATTCATTGAACAACATGAAATATTATTTATAAAATAAATGTATTTTTGAAATGATTACATAATCAAAATAGTTACATACATACATTTGTTTTGACATCCTCTTCTTAATTGTTGCTTCACATGAAATAACTAAAGGATCTCAAACTCTATTTATGAGTTAATTAACTATTGCTGCCTATGGAATAAAGAATTAATTATTTCATCACTATCATATATTTTCTACAGTCACTGTAATGTGATCCCCTATGGTGCCCTTTTCCCTGTATCTCTAGACTCAAGATGAGTGATATATGGAATTCCACCTTTTTGCTGATGGAAAAGGAACCCAGATTATGTGTAGAAAATAATCACCTGTAATACAGGAATCAAGTTACTGAAGCTGATAGAAAACAAAGTGAATGGTAAACTTTGAGAAATATTTGAGATTAGATTTTTAATTGCTGGTCTGTGAATATGGTTATTGATCCATGTATTATAAACGCACAAGTACACTGATGATATTACTATAATTCTTTAAAATCTTAATAATTCCATTACAAATTAAAACATGACTAACATAAACTAGACTCTTTGCATCCTCATATCTTCCTCTTCTTTATATCTGTTTTTCTTTTCTCTAGTCTGAACTATCCTCTCCAAACACTATTTGCTCATGAATTCTAATCAAATCATTTACTCAATTGATTTGTTGCCTCCCTCATGTGCCTTCTTTGACTATCATTTATTTCCACCCACACAGAGAGACACATTTCTTCCTTTCTACTTAGAATTACAACTTTTTCAAAATTTTCACTACAGACTACGACATTTAGTTGTACATATTTGTGACTTCTCCATCATTCCTATTCTACTAATCATCTATAGGAAAACATAGTTCTTGGTTATACTTATGCACCCAGAAGATGAAACAAGGGCAGATGGAAGTCATTCAAATATTAGTCCTATTGGAAAAAGTAAATAATTCAACACAAACATTTTAGGTAAAAGACCTGAATTCTTAATGCAAATTCTATTTATATACCGCTAATCAAGACTCCACAGTCCCTGATGTCTCTTGAAAAGTTCCATCTCATTACCTCTAATTAAACATGGAACAGTTTCAAGCCCCTCATTCTCATCTCTCCTGAACTTGAGCTTCCATGGATATTTATTGATTTTTGTTCAGCATATTATCCACATCCTTGTTTTTCAATTAAACTGCATGGGTTTTCCCCAGTTTATTTCTTTCCACTCCAACTAAGCTGAATATATCTGTTAAGGAATATGTTCCTCTGTTCTATCATTTCTGCATTTCATGTCTTATATATAGCTACCAGCTTAAAGAATTTTCTTCTAATCTCTAATTAAGATTTTTGGAGTAATCTCAAAATTGTTTTACTATTGCCACTTCAGATTTCTTCAGTTTTCCCCAAATGCAAGGGAATCAATCCACCCTACAGTATAAACACAATCCTACCACTCTTTTTTGAATTAAGCCTGTCATTTATTTTTCATAGTCTATAGAAGTGAAGTGAAGTGAAAATGGCTCAGTCGTGTCCAACACTTTGCAACCCCATGGACTATACAGTCCATGAAATTCTACAGGCCAGAATATTGGAGTGGGTAGCCTTTCCCTTCTCCAGGGGATCTTCCCAACCCAGGGACTGAACCCAGGTATCCTGCACTGCAGGCGGATTCTTAACCAGCTAAGCCACCAGGGAAGCCCCATAGTTTATGCTGCTGCTGCTAAATCGCTTCAGTCAAGTCCGACTCTGTGCGACCCCAGAGACAGCAGCCGACCAAGTTCCCCATCCCTGGGATTCTCTGGGCAAGAACACTGGAGTGGGTTGCCATTTCCTTCTCCAATGCATGAAAGTTAAAAATGTTAAGTGAAGTCACTCAGTTGTGTCCGACTCCCAGTGACCCCATGGACTGCAGACTACCAGGCTACCAGTCCATGGGATTCTCCAGGCAAGAGTACCAGAGTGGGTTGCCATTGCTGTCTCTGCCATAGTCTATAGAATAGAGAATAAATGATTTTGACTGATAAATGACTTTTACTTTCAATAATATCTCCAGTCTCATCTGCCATCACCTAATGTTCCAGACATAGTTGCACAGTTCAAGTTTCCTGAAAGTTTAATGCTAAGTCATGCTTGAAGAAATGAAGTGAAGTCGCTCAGTCGTGTCTGACTCTTTGCAACCCCCTGGACTGTAACCTACCAGGCTCCTCTGTCCATGGGATTTTCCAGGCAAGAATACTAGAGTGGGTTGCCATTTCCTTCTCCAGGGTATCTTCCCGACCCAGGGATTGAACCCGGGTCTCCCGCCTTGCAGGCAAACGCTTTAACCTCTGAGCCACCAGCTCCCCTAAGTCATGCTTAGGCACTTTCAATTTCTTCTACATTTAATAGTGAAGTTCATCACTACTAAAGTGGACAAGTAGTTTTATTGAAATATTTATCATGAGTATTTGTTTCTAGCTCTATCTTGCAGAAGATTCTATGAACTTGTTGAATATAGGGACTGTATTTTATTATTATTAACATTTGTATCCCTAGTACTTAAAGGAAGATGTGGTACATGCTAGGCACAAAATAATTGAATAACTGAATGATTTTACATTCACACTCACACACTCACAATATGCATATATACATATATATTCGTCTATATTTAGATATGCATATATTTACATATTCCTGGAGTTGTTCAGTCGCTCAGTCACGTCTGACTCTTTGCAGCCTCATGGACTGCAGCATGCCAGGCTACCCTGTCCCTTACCATCTCCCAGAGTTTGCTCAAACTCATGTCCATTGAGTTGGTGATGCCATTTAACCATCGTGTCCTCTGTTGTCCCCTTCTCCTGCCTTCAATCTTTCAGAGCATCAAAATGGCAACCCACTCCAATATTTTTGCATGGAAAATTTCATGGAGAGAGGTTCCTGGCAGGCTATAGTACTTGGGGGTCATAAAGAGTCAGACATAACTGGGCACATGTGCAAATTTACATACATTGTATATATGTATACAAATATGCATATCTATTACACTTAATAATTGATTTGTAGATGAATTATTTTTGTATTTCCATATTACCTTAACATTTAAATGATAAAATTATTTTTCTCCAAGGTAATAAAAGTGGGTTATTAAGTATAGTCTACTAGAATATTAATTAAAGTGTTTTGTTTCCAAATACAATAAAAAGTTTCAAAATATAGTTAGCCAATCATTTTTTCTGACACTTAAACTGACTGTTACAGGTGGAAACTGCTTGGAGAATGCTGGCAGTATAAATTAGCCACATTTCTTTTTCTTGGCTTCTGACACTTTGTAAGTTTTCTCACCTCTGATAAAACCCTCTGCCACAGACTGCACTTAATACTATAATTTGCATATTGATTACTAATGACATTATCAAATACACAAAACCCTTTATATAATACATATTTGAATAAGTACCAACATATAAAAGAGGTCATCAAAGTGTAATATTAAAGTGCTTTTCTTTTGCTAATAACTGGTTAAATTTCAATACTCTTTTCCATTACATCATTTAATACACCTACAGAGATGGTAAATTTACTTTCATGAATTTTTATTTCCCTTAGTTATTACTGTTATAGCAGAGAATTGAAAAAATACACAGCATACTAGTAAACATAAAAACATACTAGTAACTCCATTGCCTTCTCTCTCGTTAATCATAGATGAAATATTTGAAAATAAATGTTTCTTACAATGTCAACTTATCTCACAGGACAAGTTTATTTTTCTTTTATTTTTAAATATTAAGATTTTAACATGCTTTTCAACAAATAACAATGTAAACTATAGAAGTTCTTACATGAATATCAAGGGCCAAAGAGCTTCTTGAGCTATGAAAATATGTGAAGTTTATGTGCATACAAGCAGGGGATTCGTATACAGTCTTAAATATTCGAAGTAGTCCATGGTTCAAAGTTTAACAATCACAGATTTGTGCTAACAAATGTTATAAACTATTTTCTTGATTATAAAGTTCAGCTTATCATTTTCACAGCTCTGCAATTGCTTTATGAACCTTTGGATACAGTATTTAAATGTGCTTTGCTTTATTTATAGAACTTCATTTATTTTCTACTCATTTTAGAAAAAGTCACTAACCAAGGAGATTTGGCAGTAAGATTGTAGGAGGAAAGAAATGAAGGAAATTTTTACTGTAAAGCATCTTCTTTTGGTCAGGCATTGGTCTAACTGGTTTACATATACTGCACCATTTCATTCTGTCGAAGATGAAGCCTGACACTAAAGCAGTAAGGATAGATTTTATACAGTAATACTATCAATGTAGGGAAGAGACTCTAGCATGAATTGAACTGAATTTTGCTGAAATAAATGGCTGGAGGCTGTTTAAGGACTGGGATACATTAAGGGAAAGGCACTAAGGAATCTTGGTGCAGGGGGGTGGGGGTTGATTCATATGACTAGTGCTCCTGGATTTGTGAATTGGAGTTTATCCAGAGGAGAAATAAACCTCTTTCTTTATAACAGGAGGCAAACTGAAACAAACCTTCCCTGGAAGTATGCCCCTTGTCCTCCAGATAGGGACTGGGAGGGGAAGGGTTTCCTTTCTGAACATTTGCATTTCAAAGAGATATGTCCCTGAGAAAATAGTTTGAGGTGGTAGTTTCATGTCTCTCAAAAAGGAGGTTAAGGATTTATAGTTTTGAGCTTTCCACACTAACAGCTGTAAGAGCAGTTTCAGGAGCCTATCTGCCTATCACCAGGTTCTGCCTGGAACAAACAGTACATGCTCCTGGCAGCCTTGAGTGGTTCTCCTGTAGGCATTTTAAGGAAGGGCTGGAGTCATCCTAGGGAAAGGGCTTCTGGAAGCTATGCTAGAGTTTATCATTCCTTCGTGCACAGGTTTGGACCATGGTGCCTTTATGTGCCAAGAGTTCTGAAGTTCTCAATCCACAAAACACTTTGGAGAACTAAAGTCAAGAGTGTATTTTTCTTGATGTTTTGCTGCTAGAAATGTTGAAAATTATCAAGTAGAATTCAAACCTAGGTATGTCCAATTCCAAATCCTGTGCATCTTTCTGCTATACCTCAACACTTCCATTTAAAATTCAAATCAATTTTTTCCTCCATATTCAGAATTGAAACAGAGACCTAAAGAGTAGTTTTTATTGTAAAATGTGGACTTCTCTGGTGGCTCAGATGATAAAGAATCTGCCTGCAATGCAGGAGACCAGGGTTCAATCCCTGGGTTGGGAAGATCTCCTGGAGAAGGAAATGGCAACCCACTCCAGTATTCATGCCTACAAAACTCAGTTCAGTAAGAACTGAACACCCAATTGTTCATTATATACCTTAAGAAACATTTTATTAACACCTTAGAAGCTCAGTGAGTTTCTGTCCCAGAACGTAGGCCTGTCTCTGTACCCCAAAGATAATCACACCAGGATTATGTATTATTCATTCTCTAAGTCTCCTTATATATTTTGTCATATATCTCTAAACCATGGATATCTCTGAATCATATATTTTAAAGATTTACATAAATAATATATTATGTACAAAGATTTCTGTGATTGCTTCTATTGTTCAATACCAGTTTTTTTTTCTGACTTTGTTCATACCTTTAAATATAGTTCATCTATTTTCATTGTACACGATATTTATTCTTGCCAATGTACATTCTTCAAATGATAGAGCTTTTTTTTAGTGCTTTTACCCTTCAAATTGAAATTTAAAGTTCATGTAAAGTTGACGTTTTATAATTTGATGTAAGCTTTCTTTTCTATATACAGAGCTAGTCATTTCAGTACCAATTATTAAATGGTTCATCCTTTTTAAATATTTTGCAATGCTTAAATAAAATAAATATTGTTTACCTATTATAAGCATAAATCAAATTTCTATACTTGTGTGATTGGTCAGCTCTCTGTTCCATCTGTCTCTTCAGCTATTTCTGTATCATCTGATAAGTGGTTTAGCCAGTTAGTGACAATTCTTGAACTTTGGGGAACCAAATAAATTTTAGAGTCAGTTTGTCAAAACAGAGTATTTTTGCCTTTTATTCCTAACAAATGACTTTGTACTTATTTTGATCACAGATGAATCATTTATTTTTCTACACTATCAGCTTTTATTCCTAACAAATGACTTTGTACTTATTTTGATCACAGATGAATCATTTATTTTTCTACACTATCAGCTTTTTTTTCCATAGAAGTACACATATGCTTTACTTACTTCACAGGACTTATGTGCAAATCTAAAGTAGAGTAATATAGAAAATCCAATTATATAACATGTAAACCACCATGAATATTGTTCCTGAAGAATAGCTTGCTTATTTATTTATGTGAGGTATAAGTATGCATATCTCTCATATTCCCAGTCTACCCTCCTCTGCCCAACATGTAATACATATACCACTATTTTAATATTAACAGAAGGCCTACTAGTAGTCATTTGTGCCTATACAAATTTATCCAATTTCCACTATGTGTCTAATAACAAACTATCTTTTATAGTTAATATATTTAAATTAATATTCAAATTTAAAAGAGAGTCTGAAGTCTGCAAGCTACCAATTCACAGGTCAGTGGAGAACAACTTAGGTCATCTAAAAATGAGGACTTCAGCATAAAAACTTGGTAAAGACACAAGACTTATGTTTAGCCTTAATGATGAGTTTAGTGCCTAACTTTGGCTAATTTATTTAATCTTTCTAAGTGTCTGTTTCCTAATACATAAAATAAAGATTGTAATAATATTGACCTAATGCTGTCATTGTGAGAGAGACACAAGATGTGAAAAAGAATTTGCATACTTTAGTGTGTTATGTAAAGCATACTTGTGATTATTGAACTATAGGTGTAAACTTGTCATGTTGTATGAGCCAAAATAAATTTTAAGTGTCTTAGAGCAATTTGTTTTTGAAAGAAATCTGGCAAATCTCTTTAGAGAGCAAATAATTATTTTGTAATCCAGATAAATTCATACAACTTGCATAAACAAACTGAAATTTTGATATTTTTAGAATGATTTATTTATTTACTCTTTCTAAAACTCTTTTAATCTATATAAGTGATAAAAATTACCATTTCTGTGTGTAATAAGAAGAATCAGTAGAAGCATTAAAAGAGTCTCTGGAGACCATGAAGCCAACAAATAATTAAGTACTCATCTATGAAACCAGTTATGTGTTATGAGTATTAGGATTTGTTATATTTTGATTTAGAAATTACATTTTGCCCTGTCATTGAAGGTTAACAAAAAATTCTTCAGTTTAAGAAGCAAGAAAGATCATTGTTCAAAAAAGCAAATGTACAAATCAATAAATGTTTTCTACCATTTATGAATACATAAAGAAGAGGGAAGTTAAAGGAAAGCATAAAAAGCATAAATTTCCTCATCATGCATAACATAGATTCAATCAGTATTGTCTAAAACTGAAATTAAAAGAATGGAAGGAAGAGAGAAAGGAACAAAGAAGCAGGTTGTCAAAGTGACATTAATGTGAGCTGTGGGTACTCCATGTCCTCACACTCTTGTTTCTGTCAGTCTGTAGTATACCCATTCCAATGATTTACCATATCTCATTGTGAGTTTAATTTCAATTTCCCTAACTATGGTTTTCTTTTCATGTATTTTTTGGCAATTCATTTAACTCCTTTTTATAAATATTTGTTTAAGAACTGTCTTCTTATTGATTTGTAAAAAATCTTATTATATGTACCCTGACATAATATATTTTCTCCCAGTTTTCAATTACTTTTTTACGTTTTTAAGGATGACTTTTTTCACCAAATTTTAAATTTTGATGTATTTCAATTTATCCATTTTTATTTTCTGATTTGTGATTTTGATGTCCTAAGACATCTTTATTCTAGTATCATAAAGATTGATCCTATAATATCCTTTAAATAGTTTAATTTTTACTTAAATATCTAGACTTTTAATCTTATGGACTTAATTTTATGTATGGTATAAAATAAGAGTCAATGTTACTTATTTGTCTTGTGAATATTGTTCTAGAGAATTTTTTTCCACTTAATTTCCTTGTCAGTTTTCAAGTTCTGTGATCTCAGTCTGCAATGCATGTTTAATCTAATTCAGGGAAATATCAATCTCAAATATTATATTTTTATCTTTAAAATTGTAGTTTGTTACTTTTTTCATCACTCAAAATGTGTTTATTAACAACTTATGGCTCATGGTGCTCTTTAGACATTGTACAAAGGGATTTATTGTGTTACAGGTTAATGAGTACAAGACTGCCCCAAAGGCAATTCAGTACATCTGCAAGTTACTTATTACAAAACTGAGGTGAATTAGATAACTTCCACACACCCTGTATTTCACCAATCAACACAAAATCAGGAGGGAAAGGCTCAGTTAACTCAAGACTGTAAAGACTGTCTCCTGTTAGAAAATCTGATCTGATTTACCAACAAAGAATCTTTATAAAATATATTCTTCCAACTATGTGAGTTTTCCACATTCTCAAGTGCCCTACATTCATGGAAATGTTCAGAAAAATAAAATTATCTTCTTAGTAGTCATCTATAAAGACTGCTTCCATCCGAGTAAATGAGAAATTTATCCTGAGGAACTCCATTCTCCCCTTCCACTCAACCTAAGAAAAGATATTTGGCAGCCGGATTTAAATTGAAGCACTGGGGAGTCTGTCTTCACCTTGGAGCAGGGCTTTCTCATATTATAAAATGACATCCCCAAACCAGAAATAGTTTGTTACGTTTTATGTCTTCCGTTATTATATTGATTATACTCATATATTCAGTTCAGTTCAGTTCAGTCACTCAGTCGTGTCTGATTCATTGCGACCCCATAAATCACAGCAAGCCAGGCCTCCCTGTCCATAACCAACTCCCAGAGTTTACCCAAACTCATATCCATCGAGTCGGTGATGCCATCCAGCCATCTCATCCTCTGTCTCCCCCTTCTCTTCCTGCCCCCAATCCCTCCCAGCATCAGGGCCTTTTCCAATGAGTCAACTCTTCGCATAAGGTGGCCAAAGTACTGGAGTTTCCACTTTAGCATCAGTCTTTCCAATGAACACCCAGGACTGATCTTTAAAATGAACTGGTTGTATCTCCTTGCAGTCCAAGGTACTCTCAAGAGTCTTCTCCAACACAAAGTTCAAAAGCATCAATTCTTCGGCGCTCAGCTTTCTTCACAGTCCAACTCTCACATTCATACATGACTACTGGAAAAACCATAGCCTTGACTAGACAGACCTTTGTTGGCAAAGTAATGTTTCTGCTTTTGAATATGCTATCTAGGTTGGTCATAACTTTCCTTCCAAGGAGTAAGTGTCTTTTAATTTCATGGCTGCAGTCACCATCTGCAGTGATTTTGGAGCCCATAAAAATAGAATCTGACACTGTTTCCCCATCTATTTCCCACGAAGTGATGGGACCAGATGCCATCATCTTAGTTTTTTAAATGTTGAGCTTTAAGCCAACTTTTTCACTCTCCTCTTTCACTTTAATCAAGAGGCATTTTAGTTCCTCTTCACTTTCTGCCATATGGGTGATGTCATCTGCATACCTGAGGTTATCGATATTTCTCCTGGCAATCTTGATTCCAGCTTGTGCTTCTTCCAATCCAGCGTTTCTCATGATGTACCCTGCATATACGTTAAGTAAGCAGGGGTGACAATATACTGCCTTGACGTACTCCTTTTCCTATTTGGAACCAGTCTGTTGTTCCCTGTCCAGTTCTAACTGTTGCTTCCTGACCTGCATATAGGTTTCTCAAGGTAGTTAGAATAAGAAAAAGGAGTCCAAAATGGTGGTGGCTAAAAGACCAGGAAAGGAAAAGCTTAAGAAAACAGAACAAAGAAAGAGGGAATAGGTCTAAAGGAGGTTTTAGCCCAGGGCTGGTTTAAGTCCATTAGAAAGGAATGTTGCTTCTAAGAATGCTTTTAAAAGAGACCTTTGTATTCATCATGGTCTCACCATTCTGGTGGGAATTTGAAAGATTTTGGCCATTTGTGTGCATTTGGAATGCCTTAGATTGAAGCTACGCAGTGATTTTCTTTCTTTCCTTGAAGATCATCTTTGCTACGAAGCGTAGATTTTCACTATACCCTTGAATACATTCGTATTCATGCAAAGATTTATGATATTTCCTATGTTTCTATTCCAGTTTCTGTTTTTGTTTTGTTTTGTTTTCTCCTCTGTATAACTTCAGTCTCTCTTGTTCTGCCCTCTATATTCAAGCCATCTTTACTTTCCCACATTACTTTGATTCCTCATTCCTGTGATATAGTATGGAAATTGTTGTTGCTGTTCTGTTGCTAAATTGTGTACTATACTCTTTGTGACGCTTAAAAACTGGGGTAAGCATTGGATTCACTTTGTTTTTATTCGTATCACCCTATCTGTTGCCAAGAATATGTAAACAGTATTATATGTATATATGGTTTGATTTTTTCCAGATTGGCCTCTGTTACTCCTTCATGGTCACTGAAAATGTGCCACTGACTTGTAGACAATTACACAAAGACCAATCAGAGTGAGATAGATACACTGGGGAGAAGATATCAACCATTTGGCAACTGAGCTTTTACACTGCATAATTAGGGAATTACCAAGCCTCTGTTTGCATTTATCAGATTCCAAAATGCATACTATGGCAGAACCTGAACTGGGAAAGATTGAAGACAGGAGGAGAAGGGGATGACAGAGGATGAGATGGTTGGATGGCATCACCAAATCAATGGACATGAGTCTGGGTAAACTCAGGGAGTTGCCGATGGACAAGGAGGCCTGGCGTTCTGTGGTCCATGGGGGTCGCAAAGAGTCGGACACAACTGAGTGACTGAACTGAGCTTAACTGAGTTCTTCCATCCTGCCAGCTGAGTTACAAGAAAATACAGCTTTGCACAGTCAGAAGGAGGCCAAAGATGTGTAATTCCATTTTAAAATGTGACAAGTTGTATCAGCAATGACCACATCAGCATTTATCTGGTGAAGCTACAGTTCTTCCCTGGTTTGATCAGGGCTTGGAATTTAAGAATTGTGACTCACTGAGAATCAATTGCCTTAAGCACTGGGTTTAGCCATTTTCCCTGGGGATTGCAAGAGATAAACTTGTCATCTAAAAGTCAAGCTTATAGGATATTAGCTTTGAACAAATGACCTTATGCTGCATGAGTTTTACAACTTATTTAGAACAAAACTGAGAGAATTTTCTGAAACCTAACATACGCTGTATCTATACAATTTTACAATATCCCAATGTTTAAGAATTATAGTTATACCAATGATTTATTATCCCTTCCATGTCTAAATAAATTTTCCTTCATTTGCTTCCCAATACTCATTTTATTAGCTATTTGTTGCTATATAAACATTTAAACCCCAAATTAAAAGTTTAAAACAAGAAAGATTTCTTATCTGTTTCTGAGTGTCAGAAATCCCAGATGGTTTAGCTCGGCGATTGAGAGTTGATGTCCATTTTCTCACTGTGATTCAACATGGGAGAAGGGAGGTCTCTGGAGTCTGTTTTATAAGTACTGATCCCAGTCTTGAGGACTCCATCACCATGACCTAATAACCTCTCAAAGTCCATCTTCAAAAACCATCACACGGGAGGCATGGCAGTTTGGGTTTCAGTATGTGAATTTCAGGAGAAAATATTGTCTATTATATTCTACTCCAGGGTCCCTGCAATTCAGTCATTTTTGCATGAAAAATACATTTACTGCATTCCAATGTTGTAGCCATCTGTTCCAGGAAACAAACTCATTCAGAAGAACAATGCAGATAGTGGAGTGCAGTTTATTACATTGGCGGGCCCAAGGCAGTCTCCTCTTAGCCAAGGACCCCGACCATTTTTTGTGAAAACCTTATATACCCTAAGTGTACATGCCTAAACCCACCTCCCCAAATTCCCTGAAACTAGTCTGAACAAAGGAAGAGAAAGATACAATCAAAGTTAACCAGCGATTCATATGCCTTAAGCCTAGGTAGTTGATGCTGCTGCTGCTGCTGCTGCTAAGTCGCTTCAGTCGTGTCCGACTCTGTGCGACCCCACAGATGGCAGCCCACCAGGCTCCCCTGTCCCTGGGATTCTCCAGGCAAGAACACTGGAGTGGGTTGCCATTTCCTTCTCCAATGCATGAAAGTTAAAAGTGAAAGTGAAGTCACTCAGTCGTGTCCGACCCTCAGCGACCCCATGGACTGCAGCCCACCAGGCTCCTCCGCCCATGGGATTTTCTAGGCAAGAGTACTAGAGTGGGGTGCCATTACCTTCTCCAAGCCTAGGTAGTTAACAGTGGACAATTATCAATAGGCCTGTGGTCATACCCCAATAATCATAATAGAATGCAAGATTGTATTCAGTTATATAATTAATGTATTCTTTTAGGTGACAGAGTCTAGGTACGAGCACTGGGGCTCTTCCTTCCAGGGGCCTGGTTTTCCCGTTGGTATGTTGTTTCCATAGATACTGGGCATATAGCTCAAAGTCCACAGTCCAGCCTAAGATGGAAACCTGCTTTCAAGACAGAGCTAGCTCTGTCTTTTTCCTCCTTCACCAATAGCCCCCAAAGTCTTAACTCATTCCAACATTAAATTTAAGTCTAAAGTTTCTTGTAAATATCATTTAAATCAGATATGTGTGAGACTCCAAGGATGAGTCATACTGAGGAAAACTCTTCTCTAGCTGTGAACCTGTGAAACCAAACACATTATGTGCTTCTGAAATACAACAGTGAGACAGGCACAGGATAAACATTTCCATTCCAAAAAAAGGAGAAATAAGAAATAAGACAGAAGTGACAGGTCCCAAGTAAGTCCAAAGCCTAAAGGGGAAAATTTCTTTAGACCTTAAGACTTGATTTGGCTTACTAGTAATATTGTTTGGCTTACTAGTCCCTGCCCACTTTGGTGGTAAGTCACCACATGGCTCTGTGGGACAGTTCTGGCTCAGTTTTCTACTGGGGCCCTGCCCTTGATGCAGTTCCCTGCCAGGGCCTGGGGCCCTCTCAGACTGTGGTAACATGTCTGTGACTTGTCAGGCATCCTTGTCCTTCAAAACCTAGATGGAAGAAACTATGTCTTCCATACTCACACACTCCTAACCTGAGCTGGGAGTGGGAGCTTTTGTGGTCCCTGAATCATCTTTGGGATAAGTCTTCCATTGCCTTGAACAATATAGCTACTGGCTTCTGTTTAGATGGGTGATCCATATTAATCTCTTTATCAGAAGGTCACTTGGCCACAATCTTTGTGTCCTCATTTTTTTTTTTTTCAATATGAACAGGCTGAGTGTTCCAAAGCTTTATGTTTTCTTCCTTTTCTGCTGAGCAGTCCATCTTCCATCTTCTCTCTTCTCACATCTTAATAGAAGCAGACAAGAAAAGTCAAGCTGTGTCTTCAATACTTTGCTTAGAAATCTCACACAAATACTGTATGATGACACTTACATGAGGCATCTAAAGGAATAAAGAACACAGAAAAAAAAGTTGAATGGTAATTGGTAGGGATCAGGGAAGATGGGCAGTTATTTTTCAATGGATATAATTTGAAGGTGAAATTTTTCAGTATGTAATGAGACATGTGCTTATTGTTAACAAAGTACTATGTGTTTTTTACTTCAATTTAGAAAAAGGAAAAGATTTAGTAGATTGAACAAAGTAATGTGATAGGACTGAGATTCAAGTAGGAAATTTCTGCTTCTAAGAGTACTGTTAGGAATTCCCTGGCAGTCCAATGGTTAGGACTCAGTGCTTTCATTGCAGGGAACTTCAAGCTGCACAACATACTCAAAAAAAAAAAAAATTGCTTTTTCCATGTATCATCATTGTTTCCCATGATATCATGTCTATATTATATTTAATACTAATTATTTATTGCTGCAACATAGTAAGTTTTCAAAATAAACATTATTATTTTCTCACAAGAATAGCAACATATTAAGCTAAGAATAAAGAAAATAGTCAGAAAAATATTCTATTTTATAATAGCAGAGATATTAAACTGAAAACTAGCAATTACACTCAATTTTAGTAGTTGTAATATTTTGTCTTAAGATACATTACTTTGCCAACAAAGGTCCATCTAGTCAAGGTTATGGTTTTTCCAGTGGTCACATTTGGAGGTGAGAGTTGGACTGTGAAGAAAGCTGAGCACCGAAGAATTGATGCTTTTGAACTGTAGTGTTGGAGAAGACTCTTGAGAGCCCCTTGGACTGCAAGGAGATACAACCAGTCCATCCTAAAGCAGATCAGTCCTGGGTGTTCACTGGAAGGACTGATGCTAAAGCTGAAACTCCAATACTTTGGCCACCTCATGTGAACAGCTGACTCATTGGAAAAGACCCTGATGCTGGGAAGGACTGGGGGCAGGAGGAGAAGGGGACAACAGAGGATGAGATGGCTAGATGGCATCACCGACTCGATGGACATGAGTTTAGGTAAACTTCTGGAGTTGGTGATGGACAGGGAGGCCTGGCGTGCTGCGGTTCACGGGGTCACAAAGAGTTGGACACGACTGAGTGACTGAACTGAACTGACTGAATCACTAAATGTACATATTTGCTTCGGTGCAGTTTGGATATTATGTCAACCATGAAGAAAGCTGTGTTAAGAAGCCAAATATTGTTTGAATATTCCTCACACATACTCAAAGTTAAATAATTAAATGGAGATGGGAACATTGAAAATATTGAACTGAGTACTGGTGAAAATGTAAGATATATTTTGCTAATAGAATAATGTAAATTTAATTAAATTATTATAGCAGCACAGAACATAACCAATAAGAAAATGATTTAAGATTTCTTTTTATGCTGAAAAAAAAAAAAAACAAAACAAAGAAAAGAGATATGAAAGAGTTATGGAATGTAAACACCCCAAATCAATGACTTAATTTCTGGACTCATTTAGAACAAAACAATTTATTATTTATTTTAGACATAGTTGACCTCGTGTGTGGGTGCAATATATATAGTCCTAATAATACTTCCCTTTTTGTCTAACTGACTGTCTTACACACATAAATTTAAGATTGGATGTGAAGTGTGTAATCCACAGCCACAGGGTGAAAGATGAGATTTTGGATATCAGCTAAGTATGGAAGTTTACATACTTAAGTCTGTTTTTCTCTCAGGGTTTTGCTAATTGAAGACAAAGCATTGAAATGATACTGCCTGTAATAAGCTTTGGCATAAGACTGAATAAATTAATGTATTTTATCTTAGCCAGCTTGGGCTGCCATAACAAAATACCGTAGACTGGGTGGCTTAAACAAAAGACATTTATTCTTACCATTTTGAAGGATGGAAATCTAAGATCAAGTGGTTAAGTTCTGGAGGAGATCTTCTTTCTATCTCACATACAACTGCTTTTTTGCTGTGTCATCTCACGGCAGAGAGAAAAGGAACTTCAGTTTCTCTATTTTTTCTTTTCTATATAAAAACAGTAGTTTCATCAATGGCACCCCATCCTTATGTTGTTCAGTCGCTCAGTCATGTCCCACTCTTTGCAACCCCATGGGCTGCAGTACAGAAGGCTTCCCTGTTTTTCACTATCTCCTGGAACTTGCTCAAACTCATGTCCATTGAGTTGGTGATGTCATCCAACCATCTCATCCTCTGTCATCCCCTTCTCCTCTTGACTTCTATCTTTCTGAACATCAGGGTCTTTTCTAATGAGTCAGCTCTTCATATCAGGTGGCCAAAGTTTTGGAGCTTCAGCTTCAGCATCAGTCCTTCCAATGAATATTCAGGACTGATTTCCTTTAGAATTGACTGGTTTAATGCAAGGAGATCAAACCAGTTGTCCAAAACTAATTATCTCCCAAGGCCCCATCTCTAAATACCATCGCAGGGAGGAGTCTGGACTTAGCACATGAATTTGAGGGAACACAAACATTCAAGTCATAACATTCTGTCTGTGCCCCACTAACTCCACTCAAAATTCTCATCCCTGTAGCATGCAAATTAGATGCATTCCACTCCAACAGCCTCTAAAATTTTAACTCATTCGGTATCAGTTCTAAAGTCCAAAGTCTCATCTATATATCATGTAAACCAGATATGGTTGAAACTCAAAGTATGATTAACACTGAGGCAAAACTACCCTCCAGTTTTGAACCTATAAAGTTATACAAATCGTGAGCTTCCAAAATCAAATGGGGGCCAATCCTAGGATATGCTTTTCAATTCCTAGGTTACGATCACTATGAAATGTGTTTATATTGTTGAACGTGTCAGCAGTTTGTTCTTTCGTATTCCACTGGGTGGACATATCAGTTATTAAGCCTTAACTATTTTTTATTTTTTTAAGACATTTTCCTATATGGGGTAATTGTAAACAACATTGCTGCAGATACTTTTGTTTGTATCAGTCTTTCAGGAACATGTGATGCCATTTTTTGTAGAGTATATGCTCAGGAATTAAACTGCTAGGTATAGCGTCGATAAAAGTATAGGCAAATAGTCAAATAAAATTCCAGAGCATTTGTTTCAGTTTACAGTCCCACTAAATAGATGGAGAAACAGTGGAAACAGTGGCTGACTTTATTTGGGGGGGCTCCAAAATCACTGCAGATGGTGATTGCAGCCATGAAAATAAAAGACGCTTATTCCTAGAAGGAAACTTATGACCAACCTAGACAGCATATTAAAAAGCAGAAACATTACTTTGCCAACAAAAGTCCATCTAGTCAAGGCTATGGTTTTTCCAGTGGTCATGTATGGATGTGAGAGTTGGACTGTGAAGAAAGCAGAGCGTGAAGAATTGATGCTTTTGAACTGTGGTGCTGGAGAAGACTCTTGAGAGTCTCTAGGACTACAAGGAGATCCAACCAGTCCATCCTAAAGGAAATCAGTCCTGGGTGTTCAATTGGAAGGACTGATGCTAAAGCTGAAACTCCAAAACTTTGGCCACCTGATATGAAGAGCTGACTCATTGGAAAAGACCCTGATGCTGGGAAAGATTAAGGGCAGGAAGAGAAGGGGACAACAGAGGATGAGCTGGTTGGATGGCATCACCGACTCAATGGACGTGAGTTTGGGTAAACTCTGGGAGTTGGTGATGGATAGGGAGGCCTGGCATGCTGCGGTTCATGGGGTTGCAAAGAGTCAAACACGACTGAGTCAATGAACTGAACTGAACTGAACTGAACTGAACTGAAATGATGCAGGAACATCTCAGTTATTCATCTTGTTCAGAACATTGCTATACTATAAGGTTAATCTGAAATATTCTGATCAGTGTGTAGTAGAAGTGTGTTGTGATAGTAATTTGCATTTCTCTCATTACTAATGATGTTCATTTTTATTTTGTATATTCTATTGCAAAGTGCTTGTTTAAGGTTTTGTCCACCATTGTGTTCTCCATCTTCTTATTAATTTTACAATTGTTTTAGTATTATATATGTGTACTTTTACTTATATATGTATGATCAGTACATCTTCCCAAGCATTGGCTTGCCTCATTTGTCATTAATATTGTCTTATGATTAACATGTTTTTAATTTTAATGAAAATTTGTTGTTTAAAAAATAGTTTACTATATATTATGTCTTGTTTAAGAAATCGTTGCTTACTCCAAGGGCAGATTTTTCTTCCTTATTTTGTCTTAAAGGGTTTTTTTTCCTAATTTTATAGTCTATAATTGAGCATATACATCATCTCAAATTATTTTTAATGTAAATTTCAAGAAAGGGTCTAGGCATTCTGTTTTGTTATGCATATATAATTGCTTGGGCATTATTTTTGAAAAATGCATTCCTTTCCCCCCAAAATCACAGTGTTTGCTTGCTTGTGTGTCTGTTTGATAAATATTATTGCTGATTATATGGGGGGGGGGGGTTAGTAGGCTTACTGTGAATATATTTTATTGATCTATAATGTCTATCCTTTTACCCATACTTACTATTTTATATACACTACCTTTTTAGAAAGTGCAGATATTAAATAATATAAGTTCTCCAGCATTAATTTCCTTCAAGATTGTCTTTCACTTTCATACAAATTCTAGGAAATGTTAATCTCAACAAAAAGTTCCTGTTGGGATTTTGTTTGAAATTACATTATATCATAGAACAATTTTGAGAGAACTGATGTCTTAATAATGTAGAGTCTTGTGTAGTATAAGCATGATACGGTGTTGTTTAGTCACTAAAGTCATGTCTGACTCTTTGGGACACCATGGACTCTAGCCTACCAGGGTCCTCTGTCCTTGGGATTTCCCAGGCACGAATATTAGAGTAGTTTGCCATTTCCTTCTCCAGGAGATCTTCCTGACCCAGGGATTAAACCCCAGTCTCCTGTGTTGGTAGGAGGGTTCTTTACCACTGTACCACCTGGAAAGCCCCAAGCATGGTATGCTGCTGCTGCTGCTGCTAAGTCGCTTCAATCGTGTCCAACTTTGTGCGACCCCATAGACAGCAGCCCACTAGGCTCCTCTGTCTCTGGGATTCTCCAGGCAAGAATACTGGAGTGGGTTGCCATTTCCTTCTCCAATGCATGAAAGTGAAAAGTAAAAGTGAAGTCACTCAGTCGTGCACAACTCTTAGCGACCCCATGGACTGCAGCCTACCAGGCTCCTCCGTCCATGGGATTTTCCAGGCAAGAGTACTGGAGTGGGGTGTCATCGCCTTCTCCGCAAGCATGGTATACATTTTCATTTATTTAAGTCTTCTTTAATTTCTTTCAGTGATGCCTTGTCATTTTTATTGCAGAGATCTTATCTACCTTTCATTGGTTTAAATTCTAGATAATAGTGGCAGTTTAATGCTATATATAGCATATGTATCAGAGAAGGCAATGGCACCCCACTCCAGCACTCTTGCCTGGAAAATCCCATGGATGGAGGAGCCTGGTAGGCTGCAGTCCATGGGGTCATGAAGAGTTGGACACGACTGAGCGATTTCACTTTAACTTTTCACTTTCATGCATTGGAGAAGGAAATGGCAACCCACTCCAGTGTTCTTGCCTGGAGAATCCCAGGAATGGGGGAGCCTGGTGGGCTGCCGTCTATGGGGTCACACAGAGTCGAACACGACTGAAGTGATGCAGCAGCAGCAGCAGCATAGTATATGTATATTGGAGAAGAAAATGGCAACCCACTCCAGTATTTTTGCCTGGGAAATCCCATGGAAAGAGGAGCCTGGTGGGTCACAAGAGTCAGACATGACTTAGTGAACTAGAAACAACTATAATATACATATATATATATATATGTATATAGTACAGGGTATTATAAAATTGCATTTCCCAATTATTTTCTAATAATATAAAGAAATGTCTTCTAAACAACAACCTTGCTATATTCATATGTTAATTTTAGAAGCTTGTAGATAGTCTAGTTGTACTATCGTGTTATCAGTGAATATTGTCAGTTTGAATTCCTTTTCCTAACTCTTTATGTCTTTATTTTATCTGCCTTATTGCACTGGCTAGAACTTCCAGTGTGAAGGAGTCTGAAATATACCACCCCAAAAGCCTTTGGCATATTAATTATGCTGAATTAAAGGTACTAAAGAAATATCCTGTGAAACAGAGTCTGATCCTTCTTTCTCCTCTTGAGGGCAGAAGACAAGTCTCTCATGTGAAGGATACCCTTCTTGTACCAGGAGGTTAGAAGACATTCTTATCACAAATGACAGAATCTAGGGCTAAGAAGGTTACACAGTTAGCCCTCCATATCTGTGGGTTTTCTATCTATAGATTCATGCACTTGAGATGGAAAATATTCCAAAAAATTTCCAAAAAGCAAAACTTGAATTTGTCAAGAATCAGTAACTATTTACATTGCCAGGTATATTTTATTTACAACTATTTATGTATCATTTACCTTGTAAAAGGTATAATAATTAATCTGGGAGTGATTTAAAGTACACTAGAGGACATAGGTAGGTTATAGGCAAACATGACACCATTTTTACATGAAACTTGAGTTGTCACAGATTTTGGTGTCTACAGGGGTCCTGGAACCAATTTCCCATGAATACTGAGTGACGCTTGTATGAACAAACATTATCCATCTCACCCTTATTTTCCCAGTTACTTCTTCACCATTTACTACACTTAGAACAAATCCCTTTGTCTTGTCAATTCTTCAAGGATTTGTTGTTTCTTTGTCTAAAAGTTATAAAAGCTTCCTGTTCTAGTCACTTCTTTGGGTTTTCATTCTCTTGTGACGGCTCCCTTGAAATGTAAATAATTCAATAAATTTGTATGCTTTTCCCCTATAATCCCATTTTATGTAAACTCAATTCTTAGGCCCAACTAGAGAGCCAAAAATAATGATATTTTTCTCTCTTCTACAGGTACAATGTTAACTTGAATGAGTGATAGTGAAATTCCTGTTTTATTTATAATCTTAGAGGAAAAGTATTTAAAACTTCACCATTAAGTTTCATGTTAACTGGAGGATATTTGATGCTCTTAACTTAAGAACTTTAAGCAATTGACATATATGCACTGTCACGTGTGAAATAGCTGGTGAGAAGTTGCTGTACAACACAGGGAGCCCAGCCTGTTGCTCTATGATGACCTAGAGAGATGGGATTGGGGGAGGGGAGGGAGGCCCAGAGGGAAAGAATATATGTAAAATTATGGCTGACTCCTGTTGTTGTAGAGCTGAAATGACACAACACTGTAAAGCAATTTTCCTCCAATTAAAAAGAAAAATTTTTTAAAAAGCATGAAATAATTTAATGTAAGTAAAATTATAGTGTCCACCTTAAAAAATGATTTGTTAATTTCCTCAGTTTAAAAAATGAACAAATTCTTGAAATTTAGTTTTATGTATATTGAGAAAGTTGTATCAATTTTGTACTTTATTCTGTTTTGTTGTGTGATTAATTCTTCCTTTTATATTCTTTTATTTTTTTTCATTCTTTTCTCTTCTTTGTACTTTATTCTGAATATTCTTTAGTGCCCTATCTTTGGGTTCACTGAAGTTATGTTTTTGTATATGTTCAGTCTACTGTGAAACTCATCCAATGAGTTTTAAATATCAAAAATTTTATAGGCTTAAAAAACTTGAATTTTTTTTGTTTTTTAATCTACTCTTGGTTTTTTCCTCTATCCTCTTCTGGTAAATAATCTGCCTGCCAATGCAGGAGACTTCGGTAGGAAGATCCCCTGGACAAGGAAATAGCACCCTACTCCAATATTCTTGCCTGGAAAATTCCATGGACAGAGCAGCCTAGTGGGCTCACAAAGAGTAGGGGTCACAAAGAGTAGGACACAACTGAGTGTGAACACTCAAGCACTATCCTATTTAAACATATTAATGAGTATTAATTTAACAGCACTTCTTCATGCCTATTATTACATTTTAACTATGTATCAAATTTTGGGTATATAAGAACTATCACGACTCTGGGTAATTTTATTTTCTAGTGCGACTCTTTTATTCCCCTGGATAAGAAGATTGATTCAACCTCTAATTCTTCTTATCCAGGGAAATAAAAGAGTCGCACTAGAAAATAAAATTACCCAGAGTCGTGATAGTTCCTATACACTCAAACTATGCAGGCTTCCCTGGTGGCTCAGATGGTGAAGCGTCTGCCTACAATGTGGGAGACCCGCGTTTGATCCCTGGGTTGGGAAGATCCTGTGGAGAAGGAAATGGCAACCCACTCCAGTACTCTTGCCTGGAAAATCCCACGGACGGAGGAGACTGGTAGGCGACAGTCTATGGGATCGCAAAGAGTCGGACACGACTGAGCGACTTCACTTTCACTAGCTAAATTCAGTGAGCATTTGGAACAGAGAGTGCTGTATTACAGGTCTGAGGAGTTTCCACCTGCCTCTCTTGTTTCCTGAATGTGGGTTTCACACTGAGAATCTGGCAACTCTGGCTCTCCCTAGCCCTGTCAACCCTTCAGAGAGCTGGACCTTTATTCATTGATCTCCCACTCACTATGCTTCCAAATTTGGTGACTGTGTTGAGGGAGAGGCCATCATACATTTGCTATAGAAGATATCAAAAGAATAAATGTACCATGGGCAAACAGGCTGCACATTTACAGCTTTTTAAATTTCCAAGTTGATGTTCCTACTCATATCTCTCTGTCTCTGTCTGTAGGCCAAAGCTCAATACATAGCCCACATCTAGAACCAGCAAATAACCCCAGGAAAAGAAACTGCTTCTGATAGAGTGTTTGCATAAGAAAGGCTATTTACTCTGTGAAATTTTGGTTCATATAATTCTGTTTTCCTACATAGCTCTATTCATTGTCTTTGAAAATATGATTTGCAATATCTCTGGCATTTTAAAATGGTGCAGTAGGAGAATGACCAGACATTCCTTATTACATGCAAATTAGAATCAGATTCTCTTCTGATAATTTAACCTAATACACTGATTTTGTTTAAATATGTGCAACGATAGGTTTGGCATTAATGTGAACCCTGTATTAAGGAGTTTTGAATGATTCTATTTATTTCATTTTATCATTATCTCAAAATAAAACAACTTTTTCTCAACATAATAATGTGTGAACATACTAATATAAAAAGTTGGCTGACTGATTCTGAGATAATTAACTCCTACACCACAGCAGATATTTTGTGCATGTTTTGTATCCATAATTAGTAAATTTTCCGTTCAAAACTCACCAAGAGTATTGAAAATATTATAGCCCAATGTTTTTTGTTTGTTTGTTTTTTAACTAAGAACACTCTACTTACCAACAGCATAAAGACATGCATTCACCCAAATTCCAAAATTCAAAGTAACCTAATGTATTTTAAGGTTATAGGAAATTAATTTCAACATGTGCAATATTTTTTATTTGGACATGTAGATAAAGATCAAGAAAGATTTAAGTTAAGAAATGATATGAAAATGTTGAAGCAAATGAAACTGGAACTGGATAAGATAACCAACAACTAAAAGAACATTTAGATATGTATTTTATATGGAATGTGTACAATTCAGTGAAATATGAAAAAAGTTTTAACTATTTGACAAATGGTCCCTTTTAAGTTTTATTTTTCTAAGTTAAGTAAAAAATCATTTAAAAAACCTTACATTAATTTAGATAAATTTTTGTATGGGATTAACTGAAGTGAATAAAGGCAACTTATTTGTATGCTTAAAGTCAAGGAAAATAATAATGCTCTTCCAGATCAAATCTCTTGACATCTATCTTAGATTATTTGTTTAATATTAACTGGGGCAGAATTATTTTTTCTATTAGAGATGAATTCGCTTCTTATACTAAGAGTTTCACTAATCTTGGTAAAATTTTACCAAAAATTGGAAATTAAATAGCAAATAATTTTTACAATTTTCCTTACTATGTTTCAATTTCCTAATCAATTTACTTAATGTCCTTCACTTTTTCTCTGGGTGCTACAGATCCTACTACTATTTCAGGGAGTAGTTTGGCAGACATAAAACATTCTCTGATCGTCTTGTATTAGCAGTGACTTTCAGAATTCAATCATTCAGAAAAAAATTTTAAGTATCTTTAAACTACACGTCCCTAAGTTTATCAAGGGAGAAAGACTCTCCTTCTCTTTCACTAAAGTGCTTTCTGAAGGAAAACAGCTTAACAATTAGTGAAATGAATTTTAGGTAATTTTTCCTTATAAAGTTCATCCATTGCTGAAAAACAGTGTGCCATAATGGGAAAACATTTTCAGCATCTCTGACTTCAAACGTTCCTATAGTAACTATCATGTTCCAGTTCCTACTTTAGGCTCCTAATATATAATCAGTGAAATAAGGAGACAATCATTTTTGCCCCCATAGAGTTTATTTAGCTTATGCTAAAACAATTACTTTTAAGAAATAGTGTGTGCTTATTCACTTCAGTCATTTCCAACCAGATTCCTCTGTCCATGGAATTCTCCAGGCAAGAGTACTGGAGTGGGTTATTGTGCCCTCCTCCAGGGATTCCTACTAATAGGGACTGAACCCATGTCTCTTGTGTCTCCTGCACTGGGAAGTGGGTTCTTTACCACTAGCACCATCTAGGAAGCCCTCAGGAAAATGGTATTTGCTATCAAAAAATCAAAGATTTATTCATTAATTATTATATAACATGACTGATTCTGCTGTCATGTAATATCATGAATGATATTACACCAAGTCATAAACTATCTTCATTTCTTAACAAATAAATATTAGGTGCCTAGAAATTACTTTAAAGGACAATTTAATGCAATGCAAGACAATATATCTGTAAAGGAGATCATAAGTTAACTGTTTTTATGCAGTGCTTAATTTCAGGAAAGGTGCATGAAATTCAAAGATACCCTTCTATATATAAAAAAATTCCTCATGAACTTGAAGTTTAAGCAATAAATGGAACACTTCATGAAGACAAACTCTCATCTTGAAGAAAAGTATCTATGGATATGACTGTACTTGTATTGTTACTCCAGTCATTTTGTTAGTGCAGTTAGAACTCCATTCTCTTGATTGCTTTTTAATAAATTTCCCTATTCATATAATAGAATCATAAATTTGGATAGTCTTTTCAGTTCATTTACAGATCTAAATTGAATGATTAGGAAGATAGGTAAGTACCAACAATCATGTCTATCATTTTGGTTAATGTGAGCTTAGCTATTATTTTTTTGATTGATTTCTAGTAAAAATACATTTTCTTGTAAAAACAAATTGAGAGGACTTCTTTAAAAGCCCAACTTTAAAGCAACTGCTAGCCCTAAAATTATTACTTACATAACTAATTAAATATAAAAAGGTCAGAAACCCATTTTACTACCAACAGCTAGGGATGCATGCCATATATAGGTCGAAAATATCAAGACATTTCTCTAAGACATAATGCAGATGAGGAGAGTTTGACAATGGTCTTAGGGTTGATTCACTCAATTCCACTGTTAGAACAACATTATGAATAAATAGATATAGACTACTTTGGCAGATTCCCACCAATACTTACATTGTAGACCTGAGAGGAAAGTGATAATTTATATAATTGAGGATCATATTTTGTAGTACTTGCTTTCTTTTAATATGGATTTCATTTGTAGAAGTTGAAAACAGCAGCCAAAGCCCGCTCTGCCTTCCTATACTTTCACATTTCAATTCTCTCCAGTTTTTAGGCATCTGAATGGGAGTATCTATTCATGACACCAAAATATGTACACACTTTCGTGTTTCTCTCGTCCCCTTTTATCTGGATAAGAACAATTTAGGGAGTGGCATACAACAAAATCAAACACAAACTTTTATAAGCTGCAAGCAAATAGTCAAAGAGATCAATGCCTACAAGATCTTCTTCATAAGAACGTGAAAATATGAGAAATGTTGCTAGAATTTTTAAATGCTATAGTTCAAAATAAAGAAAACTCATATAAATCAAAGATAGAATTCAGTTTTTAAAAATCACTTATATTCTTAAATTTTAAGCTATTTTAACATTGTGCCTATGAGGTAAGAAATGATCATAAAAATAGAATTATCTGTCTCTATGGGCTTTAATACAGTGATGACATTTTTAGATAAAACACTAAAGGTTTGGTTGCCTCACGAAAAAATTGATAAGCTGGAATTCAGTAAAATTATAAGTTTTCATTCTGTGAGAAACAATGCCAAGGGCATGAGAAGACACAAACTGGGAGAAAATATTTTCAAAAAACACATCTGATCAAGGACAATATGCAAAATATACAAAGAACACTTAAAACTCAATAGTAAGAATGCAAACAACTTGATTTAAAAAATGGACCAAACCTTTCATCAGACTCTGACCAAAGTAGATATACACATGGTAAATGCCGAGAGCCAGCATGAGGAACTCTGCCCATGGCAAAGGTCATGAGGAAGGAGGCTTCGGCATAAGCAAAGGTGAGATCAAGCCTCAGGAAACCCCCTGTCCCCGAGCATCTACCCCCAAAACCAGAGTCTGCCTACTTTACTGCTTTATGCTCTCACCTACACCTCTGACTTTATAGGGGGCTGTCCCCCACCTCTCTCAGAGAAGGAGTTAACCTACAGCTCCAGTTAATAAAAATTCCTGGACATGACAAGGGTGTCTCAGGTCAAACCTCTCTGCTGGTAGACTAGCTTGTGTGACAGGATTATCCACACTCTTGCTACTATGTACATGATTATTTACAACCTCTCAACCATAAACAGCACAGAGAGTTTATAGTATTTTGAAAGTCTTAGTTAGCATTGGGTTTTTCTAAAGATAAAAATCATGTTGGTGAAGGGTTTTTCATTTGTTGAGCCAATATTTGCTGCTAAATCTCCATATTCCCTGCCCTTATAATGAATATAACTAACATATAGGAAAAATAAGTATTAACCTTTAAGATTAATCATGTTAACCTTAGGCTAAGTCAATTCCTTTCTTAATTGTAACCCACTACACCCTCACCCTATAGGAATGCAACTTTATCTGGTACCTTCGGAGGGTGGTGCCTGGTTTAAGAAAAATCACCCCTGGAAAATAAGTTTTTTGGTTGACTGGCCGTTATCAGAAAGAAAGGATCATAAAATGTTAGTAGGCCTCTGGCCATAAGATGATGTAAAACCCCTAAGACCTTTTTGTATACATTTATATGAAGCACCTGATTTTGATAAAGGTCAGGACTGCTGACCCCCACATGAGTTTAAAATTTCCATTTGTCTCTATGTGTAAAAAAGGGTATATAAGCAAACCTAAAAATAAAGAAAATAGATCAGTTTCTGGAAAGACTGATTCCCCCGTGTCTTTCTTTCTTGTTCTCCATTTTTCTGGCTGAATTCCCATCTGGAGTGTGGGTACTCGCCAAGCCTGCTAATTTTGCCCTGGCTTCTAAGATCCACGTGAAAGGGAGCCCAAGGTGGGGCACCCTCCACTATTCAAGTGGGCACCGGTGGCCTACTTAGGTGGTGCAAATCTCTTGTCTTGAGATTCTATTGGTATTGCGCATAAACCAAATTATTCAGCCTCTTTTTCTCCACTAATTTTCCTACTACACTATTTATTTCTAATCTCCCCCAATATCTTTAATTAAGCAGTTAATTTTTAGGACGCTGATTCCATCCCTGCTTCGAATTACCCTGGATCCACCAGGGCTGGACCCCGGCAGGTAAATTGGTATATGAAAAGGTACTCCACATTATACGTCATCAGGGAAATGAAAATGAAAATGATTACTACCATTACACGACTATCACAGTGGCCAAAATCCAGAAAGATGACAACACACCACTGTTGACAGGAATGTGGAACAATAGGAACTCTCAAACACTGCTGGTGGGAATGCAAATGGGCACAGCCACTTTGGAAGTCTGGGGCATTTTTTTTTTTTTTTTTTTTACAAAACTAAACATATTCTCATCAGAGTGATTCAGCTATCATGCTCCTTAATATTTATCCAAAGACATGTTTACAAGAGTGTTGTGCAAAACTGCCAAATCTTAGAAGCAAACAATATGTCCTTTAGGAGGAAAAGAGATAAATTGTGGTATATATAGACAATGGAGTATCATTCAGAGCTAAAAGAAATGTGCTAACAAATAATTAAAATACATGGAGGAAACTTAAATGTGTGTGTACTGTGTGTGTGTGAGAGAGAGAGAGAGAGAGAGAGAGAGTCTTTTCCAACTCTTTCCAACCCCACCAGGCACATCCACCCATGGGATTTTTTAGGCAAGAATACTGGAGCAGTTTGCCATTTCCCACTTTAGGGGATCTTCCTGACCCCAGGGTCAAAAGCCAGTCTCCTGCGTTGGCAAGTGGATTCTTTACCACTGAGCCACCTGAAATGCCCTTAAATGCATATTACTAAATGAAAGGAGCATCCTGTAAAGGCTGCCTACTATAAGGGTGCCTAAATGACACTTAACACAAAAACTATAGAAAGCACAAAACTATAGAGACAACTTAAAAATTCAGTGATTACCAGGGATTGAGAAGGGGAGGGATACATAGAGTAGAGAAATATATATACGATTTTCAAATCAGCAGAAGAAAGTTTTACCAAATAAAAAAAAAACACACAAAATTTCATAAACAATTTTTAAAAACTTAAAAAGAAGTTAAAACAGAAATGAATATCAAATTGAAGAATAATTATCCCCAAAATATTATCAGTAATAAAGAAATATTATTCTAATATTATCACAAACACAATTGTTGACAGAGTCTTTCTTAGTAATGTATTTCATAATATCTTTCTAGGAAGAATTGGGATTCATGATAAAGTGCTTAAAAATTGTCATACAAATTATAAAGAAATTAAGACCACTTTTGTATAACGTACTGTGCACACACTTCACTATATGACATTAAAAATCTAACATTCTTCATTTAACACTTTTTTTTGCTTACATTTGTTACATAAAAATGGTTATGTAACAATTTGATCTTCATATAAAATATCTCGACTCAAAAAATTCTTTGAAGTAGCATGCTAAGTGTTTCTTATAGTATTAAAACTAAAATTTAAATGTTGATATATGATCAAAATTAATTCTGGAAAACTTTTTAACTTAATAGAGTGATACTTACATTGTATTTAAATGTGTTACCTTGTCCATGGCAAAGACTGCAAACCTCAAATTAGATTTATTAGTATAAATAAACTATCCCACAAGATCATTTTGATGAATAAGTGGAAAATCATGCAAACTTATTTACATTTTATCAATAGTTCACCCTTATTCAATATATTATTTGTTATTAACATTTATTTCTTTAGTTCTACCTTATAATTGTTGTTCAGTCACAAGATCATGTCCAACTATTTGTGACCCCATGGTCTGAAACACACAATGTATTCCTGTCATTCACTATCTCCCAGAGTTTGCTCAAACTCATGTTGACTGAGTTGGTAATGCCATCCAACCATTTCATCCTCTGTTGTCCCTTTCTCATCCTGCCTCAATCTTTTCTGGCATCAAAATCTTTCATTGGATCAGTTCTTTGCATCAGGTGGCTAAAGTATTGGAATTTCAGCATCAGTCCTTCCAATTAATATTCAGGGTTGATTTCCTTTAGGATTGACTAATTTGATCTCCTTGCTATCGATGGGATTCTCAAGAGTCTTCTCTAGAACCACAGTTCGAAAGCATCAATTCTCTGATGCTCAACCTTCTTTATAGTCCAACCGTCAAATCTATAAATAACTACTGGAAAAACCATACCTTTGACTATATGGACTCTTGTCAGGAAAGTGATGTCTCTGCTTTTAATACTCTGTCTAGGTTGGACATGGCTTTTCTTCCAAAGAGCAAGCATCTTTTCATTTCACAGTTGCTGTCATGATCTGCAATGATTTTGGAGCCCAAGAAAATAAAGTCTCTCACTGTTTCCATTGTTTCTCCTTCTATATCCCATGAAGTGATGGAACCAGATGCCATGATCTTCATTTTTTGAATGTTAAGCTTTAAGCCAGCTTTTTCACTGAACATTGTTTGGCATTGCATTTCTTTGGGATTGGAATGTAAACTGACCTTTTCCAGTTCTGTGGCTGCTGCTGAGTTTTCCAGATTTCCTGTCATCAATTCAGTTCAGTTCAGTTACTCAGTCTTGTCCGACTCTTTGCGACCCCATGAATCGCAGCACACCAGGCCTCCCTGTCCATCACCAACTCCTGGAGTTCACTCAGACTCATTTCCATCGAGTCGGTGATGCCATCCAGCCATCTCATCCTCTGTCGTCCCCTTCTTCTCCTGCCCCCAATCCCTCCCAGCATCAGAATCTTTTCCAATGAGTCAACTCTTGGCATGAGGTGGCCAAAGTACTGGAGTTTCAGCTTTAGCATCATTTTTTCCAAAGAATTCCCAGGGCTGATCTCCTTCAGAATGGACTGGTTGGATCTCCTTGCAGTCCAAAGGACTCTCAAGAGTCTTCTCCAACACCACAGTTCAAAAGCATCAATTCTTCAGTGCTCAGCTTTCTTCACAGTCCAACTTTCACATCCATACATGACCACAGGAGAAACCATAGCCTTCACTAGACGGACCTTAGTCGGCAAAGTAATGTCTCTGCTTTTGAATAATGCCAGCTAGGTTGGTCATAACTTTCCTTCCCAGGAGTAAGCATCTTTTAATTCCATGGCTGCAATCATCATCTGCAGTGATTCTGGAGCCCCCCCAAAAAAAGTCTGGCACTGTTTCCCCATCTATTTCCCATGACGTGATGGGATCGGACTCCATAATCTTCATTTTCTGAATGTTTAGCTTCAAGCCAACTTTTTCACTCTCCTCTTTCACTTTCATCAAGAGGCTTTTTAGTTCCTCTTCACTTTCTGCCAAAAGGATGGGTATCATCTGCGTATCTGAGGTTATTGATATTTCTCCCAGCAATCTTGATTCCAGCTTGTGTTTCATTGACGTACTCCTTTTCCTATTTGGAACCAGTCTGTTGTCCAGTTCTAACTGTGGCTTCCTGACCTGCATACAGATTTCTCAAGAGTCAGATCAGGTGGTCTGGTATTCCCATCTCTTTCATAATTTTCCACAGTTTATTGTGATCCACACAGTCAAAGGCTTTGGCATAGCCAATAAAGCAGAAATAGATGTTTTTCTGAAACTCTCTTGCTTTTTTGATGATCCAGCGGATGTTGGCAATTTGATCTCTGGTTCCTCTGGCTTTTCTAAAACCAGCTTGAACATCTGGAAGTTCACAGTTCACGTATTGCTGAAGCCTGGCTTGGAGAATTTTGAGCATTACTTTACTAGCATGTGAGATGAGTGCAATTGTGCAGTAGTTTGAGCATTCTTTGGCATTGCCTTTCATAGAACCCTATAAACATATATATATGGAATACATATATATGTATACACATACATATTTTTATATGTATAGTTTCTTTGACATTTAGTCTCATTGAATTCTAACTCAGCTCATCATTCCAGCTAAAAGACAGGTTAGTTCCTGCTTCAGTCATTTAACTGATTACTTCTTACAATTTCATATAATATGTAGATTTGATTAGCATTGCAGCAATGCCATTTTTGTTGATGTTAAACTAGGTAAGAATAGGACAACAAACCACTAGAGATTTACCTCTAGTCAATAACTCTAATATATTAACTTGAAGTCGTTTACCTGAATGTTGATCAATTAATTTAATCGAGTGTCTAAGGCAATGGCACCCCACTCCAGTACTCTCGCCTGGAAAATCCCATGGATGGAGTAGCCTGGTGGGCTGCAGTCCATGGGGTCGCTAAGAGTAGGATACGACTGAGCGACTTCCTTTCACTTTTCACTTTCATGCATTGGCGAAGGAAATGGCAGCCCACTCCAGTGTTCTTGCCTGGAGAATCCCAGGGACGGGGGAGCCTGGTGGGCTGCCGTCTATGGGGTCACACAGAGTCGGACACGACTGAAGCGACTTAGCAGCAGCAGCAGCAGCAACTTTCTAAGCATTTCTGCCAAGAAAGTTGGAGGACTTGAAGGAATAAAAGTCTTGTAAAAAGATATTTCCCTTTTCTAGACTGTATTTCTGGACCAACTCTTCCTCAATCAGTTTTCACACAACAGAGGCATGCTGAAAGCCACTTAGTAGTAGGCAGAGGAGATGAACAGATAT
Source organism: Capra hircus (assembly GCF_001704415.2). Lineage (NCBI taxonomy): Eukaryota > Metazoa > Chordata > Mammalia > Artiodactyla > Bovidae > Capra > Capra hircus. The sequence goes on from NC_030835.1 coordinate 24,486,260, forward strand.
GTATATATGGGCCATATGTCCACTTTTTTGCTTTTTATAAGTACAGAGCATCTAACACTGCCAGCGTCATTCCCCATAATTTAAGGGAACAGTCAACATTTGACTTGCTCCTTTTACCTGAGCAGTCTTGAAGTAAGAAACTGGTTCTTATATCATATAAATAAATGATGATATCACAAATGTCAATACTGGGGAAGATTTTACCCGTCGAGTGCTGAGACAGTTTGACTACAGCCTAGGGCAACAAAAGAGAAGTTCAGGAGTAACACTGCTGGGAATTTCCTTCCAGCAATTTGTTGTCAAATACATTGATCTGGCGCCCCAAATGACTCCAAAACTGCCTGCTCCAATGACAAGAGCAACAAAGCGCTCATTTCCAATTACCAAGGGGTTTTAAAGTGCAAACTGTATCCCTCTTCTGTCAGCTGCTCAGAAACCTGGAAAGGGGAATCAGCAACATTTCAACACAAAATTGTTCAACATTGTTGCATGGTTTAGGTAGCATTCTAGACATTGTACAGTTGGTGAATAAAATGTTAACAGCATGTTGAGGTATTGTTTCTTGTGTGATGGATTTTGCGTATAATATTCCAACCATTTCTGAAATCAAAGGTCACATTTAGAGAAATTGTTCAAGTGATATAAGCAAGAGTCACCCAACATATTTTTAAACTGAGATAAAGGTACTTTTAAAATACCCTGTTGGTAGAGAGGAAGCAACTTCTTGTAATTATAAATCATATGTAGAAAAATGATAGACCTAAAACACACTGTAATTTGGTGACCTGAGAGTTAATTTTGGTTTCAGATTTTATTAATTTTTAATTAGGTTTCTTTTTGTTGGTTTTGTTTTTTGTTTGTTTGTTTCTTACTTTAGGGTGATTATATAACACAAGTGTAATTAGGAAGAGTTGACAACATTGAAAAAAATTGTTTAGATTTTATGTGCAGATACTTAAATAACTCACATTCTCTGGATAATTTCCTGTTATATATATATATATATATATATATATATATATATATACCTTACATTGACAGATTTGGTGTAGAAGTGGTTAATAGCCATCTTGCACATAAGGTGATATATTCACTGAACTGAAAATTTTTGCCTCTCTAACAAACTCAAATTTAGCATGCAGCTTTATTAAGCATGGGGTCTTTAATCTATAGTTAGCATTTTCATTTGTTTTCAGATTCTTTTAAAATTTCCCTTTTAATTTCTTCTTTGACCCATTGGTCATAGAATGAGCTGTAGCTGGGAAAAATTGAAAAAGGGTTGGTCAAATGGTATAAACTTCCAGCTAGAATATGACTAAGTTCTGAGGATCTAATACACTGCATTTGGGTTTACATGCTTTAAAATTGCTAAGAAAATAGATCTTAAGTATTCTCACCACAAAAAAGAAACGATATGGTAATTTAAAGTGATGCTAGAGGTGTTAGCTAAGGCTGTGGTGGTAATCTTATTGCAATATAAAAGTGTATCAAATAAACATGTTATATGTCTTTAATTTATACACTATTTTATGCCAATTATATCTCAAACAGGCTGGGAAGAAACAGAGTTAACAGTGAATCTCACTAAAAAATATGCACATAAAATCAAACATATGCTCTTGAATTACCTATATCTCCCATATGATATAGAAAGAACCAAGAAAGGAAATATATATACCCACATTTTTGCCTTATTTTTGCACTTTTTTTGGACACAGATAAGGAAATTGATTTTCAGAGAAGGCACTATCAAAGAAGAGGAAAAGCATTGTAATTAGAATCTGTATTTTCTGGTTTGACTTTCTATGATCTTGTCAATACTTAATAATAAATGTTTGAGTAATTTTTCCAAGTAATGGAGAAATGTTCACAAATTAATTTCTAAAAAATATTTAGTCCTTCTGTATATCTTAAAACTATCTTTGTTTTACAAAATGATTTTATTTTTGATCCAGTTCTAGGATCCCACCCAGGGTATACAATACATTTGTAGTCATGTGTCCTTATACTCCTTTTTGTTGTGACAGTTTCTTAGGGTTCCCTGATTTTGATGACCTTGACAGCTTTCAGCCATATTGGTCAAATACTTTGTAGGCTGTTCTTCTATTGAGATTTATTTGGCATTTTTCTCATGATTAGCCTGGGATTATGAGTTTTTGGGGAGGAAAAACACAGAGGTAACCTGCCATTCTTATCAGATCATATCAAAGGTGTATTCTAGCAATGTGATTTATCATTGTTGCTGTTGAACTTGATAGACTGGCTGAGGTAGTGTTTATCCGGTTTCACTTTAAATTTACTCATCCCTCCCCACCATTTTCTATATTGTCATCTTTAGAAGGAAGCTATTACTCTCAGCCAACATCGAAGGAGTGGGGAGTTATGCTTCTCTTCCTTGGGCAGAGTTTCTATATAATTTATTTGGCATTATTTTACACTTGAGATTTGTCTGTTGTCCCACATTCATTTATCTATTTAATAATTCATTTATATAATTATGGATTTCTATGGATAGTAATCTATTTAATAATTTATTTACAAAGTATGTATTTTACTTAAGTATGTAATATATTTGCCTAAGTATTATATTTGTTCTGTGCTCTGAGTTATAGTCCAATACTCATTTATTACTGCTATATGATGCTCCACGCTCATCTTATACACTTCTTGCTCCACACCTAAATTCAATGATTTCTTCAAGGAACCCTGACCCTTATATTATAAACTAACATCTTATTGGAAACTAAGATCTTGGTGTTAGGTGTTTTTTTGCTACTGGGAAACTACTTCCTTCAGGCCCTGTTAGGTAACACAGCAAGGGGATATAGAGTACAGAGATTTGTTATTTTTATTGACTACACTTCATACAAAATTATTATAAAATACTTACTATATTCTCAGACAGTAAAGAATCTGCCTGCAATGCAGAAGACCTGGGTTTGATCCCTGGGTTGGGCAAATCCCCTGGAGAAGGGAATGGATACCCACTCCAGTATTCATGCTGGAGAATTCCATGGACAGAGGACCCATGTCAGGAAGCATTTAACAGGAGGCTTCCTGTGCGCTGTTTTGGATCTATCAGGAATCTCTGTTCCTTATTAATTCCGGAATATTCAGGAATTAAGAGGAGAGGCAGGCCTCTCCCTGGGGCTGAGGAATCCAGGCATTTCCTATGTTAGTTTTTCTATACGGTGATAAGTACCCTCTTCCTTTTTATGAACCATATGGTAAAAGTGATTATTTACAACTCTCTCTCTCTTTGATATGGATCACCTATGTTTTGTAAGTCTGGGATTGTAATCTTTATCTTTACTGAGAATAACTACAGTATATATGCCCACACCATGTTGATTAAAACACCTCTGCTCCATCAGAGCTTTGGTCCCTGGGTCTTGCTTTCTCTCTCTCTCTCTCTTTCAGGCTGACCCGCTGGAGCACAGAGGTCCTCTGGGTTCATTTTCCTGCCCGGGCTTCCAAGACCCTCTCGAGAATGCGCTCTGAGTCGAGAGGGCGCCTGAGGCCTTCGTGAACAGAGCAAGCCCCATGCCAGAGGCATTATTGGCTTTCTGCGTAAACCAAGAAATATCAGCCTCTTTCTCTCTCCTTTACTTTCTTATTGGTTGACTCCGGACCACCAGGTTCTGGTCCATTAAAGGACCTCAACAGACCCTGTGTGGAGCTACGGTCCATGGGGTTGCAAAGAATCGGACACTACTGAACAACTAATACTTTTTGTGCTTCACATTACATCCTTGTAATTTATTTATTTTACACCTAGCAGTTTGTACCTCTTAATACCCTTTGCCTATTTTGCTCCTCACCCAGCCCACTCTACCCTCTGATAATCATTGGTTTGTTCTCTATATTTATATTTTCCTGTTTTGCTCTATTTGTTTTCTGTTTTGCTGTATTTGTTCACTTGTTTTACTTTTCAGATTCCACAAGTAAGTGAAACCACAGTATATGCCTTGAGTTTCTTTTATTATAAGGGCATTTATCTCATCCATGAGGGCTCTGCCTCAATATTTAATTATTCTCAAAGACCCTACTTCCTAAAACTATCATACTAGGCATTAATATCCCACCATATTAATTTGAGGGGGCGGGGAACACAATCATTCAGATCATACAAATCTTCCCTGTATACCTAGAATAAATCCAACTAGATTGTGATTTACAGTCTTTACTATGCTTTGCTAAGGAGAAGGCAATGGCACCCCCACTCCACTACTCTTGCCTGGAAAATCCCACGGACGGAGGAACCTGGTAGGCTGCAGTCCATGGGGTCGCAAAGAGTCGGGCACGACTGAGCTACTTCCCTTTCACTTTTCACTTTCATGCATTGGAGAAGGAAATGGCAGTCCACTCCAGTGTTCTTGCCTGGAGAATCCCAGGGACGAGGGAGCCTGGTGGGCTGCCGTCTATGGGGTCACACAGAGTCGGACACGACTGAAGTAACTTAGTAGCAGTAGCAGCAGCATGCTTTGCTGAATTTGATTTGCTAATACTTTGTCAAAGATTTTTCATCTTTATGAAAGATGTTGGTTTGTTTGTTTATGTCTTAATGTCGCTTTGTTACTGGGATAAGATTGGCTTCATAGAATGAGGTAGGAAATGTTACCTCTGCTTCTATTTTCTGGAAGAGATGGTGGAGAATTTGTATTATTAAATGTCTGGTAGAATTCATCACTGAAATAATCTGCGCCATATGTTGTCTTTTTAAATATTTATTATCTATTCAATTTGTCTTATAGACATAGGGCTATTATTACCTGCATTTCTGCTTATATAAGTTTCAGTAGTTTGTGACTTTCAAAAAATTAGTCGATTTCGTCTAAGTTATCAAAATTGTAGACATAGTTGTTTACAAAATATTTTTTATTCTAAATGTTCATGGGGACACTCCTAATGATCCCTCTTTTAATTTTCATTCTTGTAATTTGTGTCTTGTTTTTCTCTCCTTTCTTTTTGGTTAGCTTGGCTAGAGGTTTATTAATTCTATTGATTTTTTTTTTAAACAGATTTTTATTTAATTTATTTTTAAATTTTTTTCCTACTCACTAATTTGTGCTCTACTTTTTATGATTTTAATTTTGCTTGTTTTATGCTTAACACCCTCTTCTTCCTCTAGTTTTCTAAGATGGATTTCAAGTTATCTTTGTATTATAGATCTTAAGCTTAATTCCTTTGCAGTTTGAGAACATAATTTGTATGATCTCTGTTGTTTTAAATTTGTTCATGTATGTTTTATGGCTCAGAATGTGATCTATTTGGTGATTGTTCCATACATTCTTGAGAATAATATGTATTCTGCTGCTGTTGGACTAAGTATCCTATAAATATAAATTTGATTATTATTTTTATTATTGAATTTGATTAATAGAACTGCTTCATCTACTATATTCTTTCTGATTTTCTTTATCCTCTGGGTAACAGTCACTTAAAGATGGTGTAAATGTCTCTAAATATGATGGTGAATTTGTCCATATCATCTTTCAGTTCTATCAGTTTTTGATGCTTTGTTAACTGTGTACATATTTAGCATTATCATGTCGTCTTAAAGAATTGACTCCTTTATTATTAAGATATGTTTATGTATTATCCTTGATAATAATTTTATTCTAAAGTCTGTTTTATCTGAAATCATTATAGCTATCCTAAATTTCTTTTATTGTTATCATTGTATAGCTATCTTCATCCTCTTTTAATATCCAAGTCTTAATATTTAAAGCAGTTTATTGCAGATAGCATATAGCTGGGTTTTGCATTTTAACTCACCCAGATACCTGACTTTCAACTGGTGTAACTTGGTCATTCACATTTAAAGCATTTGTTGATATAATTATATTAATGCTGACCATGTTTATAGCTTTTCAGTTTTTTGATCATTATAATTTTCTTTCTTTTATCTCTTTCTCCTCTTTTTATGATTATAATTGAGCATTTACAGGATTCAATTTTATCTCTTTTTCCTGTTATGTTCATCTTACTTCTTTAAAAAACAATTAGTGCTTTCGCTAGAGACTACAATATATATTTTTGTATAATCTAAATTCAAAAAGTACTATATACCCTACTATGGCTCATAACATTGCTGTCTTTAATTTCACTTCTCTTTTCACTACAATTACCAAAACATTACTACTACATTGCTACTAAAATAGCTTTAAACATTTATTTCTAAGTAAACTAAGAATAAGAAAATATTTTATTTTAGTTTCATTTATTCATTTCCTGTGTTCTTATTTCCTCTGTTCTATGATGTATTCTAAAAACTGTAATTGATTTTTAGTTTTCTTAGCTTTTTACTGTTATCAAGTTAATAATTATGACTTTTAAGCTCTACATGTTGATGTTAAAACAGTGTCCTACATGTTTCCTTTTAAAAAGCATATTACTTGAGAACTAACATATTCTTTTTCTCATTTTTCTTTTCACCAATTGTTTTTAGAAGAAAAAAAAACAATTCCACTTTAGAAGAAAGTGTTGTATCTATCATCAGTCCTGGTTTATTATAATGTATTGCATAGATATATAAAAAATCAATCACTGAGAATAAAGAGATAATTATAAATATTAATGGTAACAAAATCTCCTTTTATCCAGGACTCATATCCAGGGCTTTGTTCTGTCTATTCCATCTCTTGAAGCAGAACATTTACACTGTTCTACTTTCTATATTTAAATTTATTTTGGGGAAATTTTTAAAACATCTCTCTGCTTAATTATAATAACTTTATTCAAAGTGAATTTAACATTTACAGTTTTATGCTCATCATAATTTCTAAAAATGCAATTTTAAATAATACGTGTTTTAAGAATGCAGTTTTAAATAATACATTAACTTTTTAACTGTCTACATGAAAATATTAAGAGGGATGTAGTTTCTCAAAAGTATTCTATGGGTCATGAAAGAAAGGGCAAAATACTACGGATGACTTTAGGCTTTGTAGGGTTAGAATCAGAGTCAATATCTAAGATTGCTAATATCATGCATTTCAGTTCAGTTTGTAGGCTGCAGTCCATGGGGTCACGAAGAGTCAGACACGACTGAGCTACTTCCCTTTCACTTTTCACTTTCATGCATTAAAGAAGGAAATGGCAACCCAATCCAGTGTTCTTGCCTGCAGAATCTCAGGGATCGGGGAGCCTGGTGGCCTGCCATCTACGGGGTCACACAGAGTCGGACACGACTGAAGCAACTTAGCAGCAGCAGCAGCAGCAGCAGCAGTTCAGTTCAGTTCAGTACAGTCACTCAGTCGTGTCCGACTCTTTGCGACCCCATGAAATGCAGCATGCCAGGCCTCCCTGTCCATCATCAACTCCCAGAGTTCACCCAAACTCATGTGCATTGAGTCGGTAATACCATCTATCCATCTCATCTTCTGTCATCCCCTTCTTCTCCTGCCCCCAATCCCTCCCAGCAAAAGGGTCTTTTCCAATGAGTCAACTCTTTGCATGAGGTGGCCAAAGTATTGGAGTTTAAGCCTCAGCATCAGTCCTTCCCATGAACACCCAGGACTGGTCTCCTTTAGGATGGACTTGTTGGATCTCTTTGCATTCCAAGGGACTCGCAAGGGTCTTCTCCAGCACCACAGTTCAAAAGTATCATTTCTTCGGCACTCAGCTTTCTTGACAGTCCAACTCTCACATCCATACGTGACCACTGGAAATATCATAGCCTGGACTAGACAGACCTTTGTTGTCAAACTAATCTCTCTGCTCTTTAATATGCTATCTAGGTTGGTCATAACTTTCCTTCCAAGGAGTAAGCATCTTTTAATTTCATGGCTGCAATCACCATCCGCAGTGCATTTAGAGACAAGCAACTCCAAAACATTCATATAAAATTCAGTAAGTAATCTATTGATGACCACACTCATAGGGCAGAAATATTAAGAAACATATATTAATAGTAAGTTTTATGTTCTGCTGGGTCAGCAACAGATATTTACGGTATAAGGAAGTGGTACACGTCCTCTAGGATCCCAGAGGGTCCTTACTACTCACATGTTTTCTCTAGTGCTTACAACTCCAATTGTAGTCTGCAAATCTTATGAATTAGCAGCTTAAGAGCATGTGAAAAATCTCAGTCCCTAATTCAGATGATTTCCAAGCACGAAAAAGTTTGAGATGAAGGCATTAACTGCTTCCCTCCCTCTCTAGCTCCTTCCTTCTTCCAAACCTCCCTCTTTCTCTTACTTTCTTTCCTTCCTTCCTTTATTTTTAAATCTCAATTCCACTCAAAAATACAATTTGAGTGAGCAAATGTCCTTTCTGCTTCATTCTCTGTTCATCTCTCTTCAGGGACTAGGTCAGTGTCTGCTACATAACAGGTGCTTTCTGTTGAATTGTTATGTTGTGCTGTGTTAAGTTGCTTCAATGTGTGTCCAACTCTTTGTTGGATCATAGCCCTATGGAGCATAGTCCATCAAGCTCTTCTGTCCATGAGATTCTCTAGGAACAATATTGGATTGGGTTGTCACACCCTCTTCTAGGAATTACTTGTTATACAATCTTTCATAAAATGTAATACAAAGGTAGGCAGTTTTATTCTGGCAAAGTCAGCAACCTCACAATAAATTTAGATTTTTGTTCCTTTTTGCTTTGCCATTCTCAACAACTTAATTTTCTTGAGGCTATCAGTCGACCTCAAAGTCACCTATCATCCTCACACATTATTGCTCAAAAATTTCAGAAGAAAAAAATACCTTTCTTTTAGCTTAATTTAAAGATGAAGAAAACTTTCCTCAAAGCACCCCTTTCTAAGAATTCTTCCTCTCTTAATTAATTGACCAGATTGTTTCTTATTCTCCTCTTTAAATTAAACACTCATAAGGAAATCACTGTCTTTGATCCAGAGCACTGTTTGGCAATCTCTGGTCTAAGGATCAAATGTAACCTGTTGCTCATTTTGTATAACCTGCAACAATAGTTTTAATAATTTAAATGGTTGAAAAAAAAAGTTTGAAAATTATGGAAATTCTAATGCGATGATTTGTTGCAGGTGTATCCTACACCTACAGAATTATTTCCCCCAACAGGTAGGCTTACGTCCCAACCCTTGTACTGGGAGAATCATCTTATTTGGAAATAGTATCTTGAAATATGTATTTGGTTAAGATAAGATCATACTGAATTAAGGTGGGTCTGAAATTCAGTGACTTGTTTCCTTGTAAGAAGAGTAAATTTTAGAAATACAGACATACATGGAAGGAAGAGAATAATGTGGAAATGTGGGCAGAGATTTGTGTGCTGCACCTACTGCAGAATATCTTTCAAACAACAAGCATGATATGTCTTTCTGCTGCTATAAAAATTGCTTCCAGATTCATAAATTTTCCTTTTTAGTTATAAATTATTTTTATAGGATGATATATATAAAAAATATAATGCTTCCCTTTAACTCATGTTGGAAATTGTAAAAGTAAGAAATCTGAATAATGTTGACTAAAAGTAATTGCAGAAGCAAAGCATAAGCCTGGTTCTAGTGATACAGAAAGTCCAATATCCTACTTCTTGACTCATATCATTTCCAATCATTCCACAGAGACCACAGCACAAATTGTGAAATGTAATATCAATTACCTGAAGAATGAAATAACAAAAATGAGTTATTTGCCTCAGGTATTTACTCTAGAACTGACCAGCAATTGGCAAATATAATAGAGATGGACAGGGTGTCAGGCGTGAGGATCCCCTCAAGGCTTCTCCAAAGAGTTGGATGTTTCTTTTCCAATTATAGGCATCATAACACAGAACAGAGGTTCCAGGTGCTATTTTTGCCACTAGTTTTCTTCAATTAAAACAACTAAAAAATGCAGTAAAATTGCGTTCAAACTTTACCCGCTAATTTAAAAAAAAAAATCATCATTCTCAAAAAATGATAATAATGGGAAGAAAAAATAAGCCTCCAAAATTCACTCATTATTGGGAGTTAATTCTCCTTGAATCTGTGGCATTTGTACACGTGAAGAGACAATGCACTGCGGATCTCTTTGCAGGAAGAGTTATGGACATATAAAAGCTCTGGCGAGACAGAAATAGGAAATTCTTCTAAAGAAAATCTATGTACATTCCTGAACCCACTGAGAGAAAAACAGTGACTTCCTCTAGAGAAATTTAGAGGCATCCTCCCTGGAGACCTTTGCTTATCATTGTTGTTCAGTCACTAAGTCGTGCACAATTCTGCAACCCCATGGACTGCAGCACACCAGGCTTCCCTGTCCTTCATCATCTCCCAGAGTTTGTTCAAACTCATGTCCATTGAATCAATGATGCCATCTAACCACCTCAACCTCTTTCTTCCACTTCTTCTCCTGCCTTTAATTTTTCCTAGCATCAGGATCTTTTCCAATGAATCGGCTCTTCACATAAGGTAGCCAAAGTATTAGAGCTTCAGCTTCAGTATCAGTTCTTCCAGTGAGTATTCAGGGTTGGTTTCCTTTAGGATAGACTGGTTTTATCTCCCTGGAGTCCAGGGGACTCTCAACAGTCTTCTCCAGCAACACAATTTGAAAACATATATTATTTGGCACTCAGCTTTCTTTATGGTCCAACTCTCACATCCATTCATGACTACTGGAAAACACATAGCTCTCTTGTATTTCAGAGCAATGAAAATAATCTTTTCCCAGAAAAGAGGATGGACAGGTGTGGATGAATTCGTCAATAGCTCTTACCATGGACTATAGCCCACCAGGCTCCTCTATCCTTGGAATTCTCCAGGCAATAATACTGGAGTGGGTAGCCATTACCTTCTCCAGAGGATCTTCTCAACCCAGGGAATGAACACAGTTTCCTGCATTGCAGGCATATTCTTTATCATCTAGGCCACCAGGGAAAACTTAAAAAAGGTCATAATCTACAGAACTTAGGGTTTTGGCTCCTTCTGCCTTCAATCTTTCCAGCATTTGTTCTTTTTATATATTATTTTTGCTTGCTTCTTCATTTCTTCCTTGTCTGGAAACCACTTTTAGAAGAATGTCAATTTGAAAGTATTATCTTTACATTCCAGTGTCATATTTGTAGTATAAGTATTTCCTGGATGATACATTTTTTTTCCCCCTGAAGATGTTACAGGCATGATTTTAATGCGGCTTAGAGAAAAATGTTGGCCTGTCACCAGCCTGATTGTTTAGATGAAAAAAGATTCTTTTTCTTTGTCCTCTGGGATTCTAATTAGGGTAGAGCTTATTGTTGATACTAATCCTGTCAACTTATCCATAGACATCATACAACTTTTCAGTATTTCGATTTACTTTATTGGGGAAGGTTTTTAACAATTATATGTTTATACAGTTTTCTTTTTCTATTTTCTCATTCTCTTAGCCTAAATACGAAGAACTATTGATGTTCAAACTTCATTTTTAATAGGTATTATTTTCTCTATAAGCCTTGGTAACAGTGTAATCATTCCCAAAGCATTTTGCTCGTCTTATAAAGTCCAGTTTTCCCCTTGTCATTGCTTTTAGTGTTCTCTTTAAGATGCTTCCCGTATGAACACTTCTGTTATAATTTATCATCCTCTAATTCCTTTCCCTGAACACTGCCAGCACTTTTTTCACCTTTTTATGTTGGCTTGTGCTCTTCTCAGCGCTGAAATATGTGCAGTGATATGTATAATCACACTTTTCATTTGCTTAGCTTAGTTGCCTTTTTGGGGGGAGTTGGGGTTTGAGCATTCTTCCTCTGATTTATTTTTTCCTGACTTTCACCTTCGTTCCTTGAGTATATTATTCCATGATGCCAAGTGAGGTGCAGGGGAATCTCATTACCAGCTGGAACTGCTGTCCCTATTATGCTAACAAGAAATGGTTGGATTTAGGCTGCACTACCTTTTCTCTGCCAGTGCTTTTTGAGTTCAGTGGTACACAATGTTTACTCTTCTCACATTGAGATAATGTAAATTACATTTGATAATACTTATAATTTAGTATTATAGATGATATTTACATTCCTATTTCTTATTCTCTTCGTTGTCTGAAGTAATTTTCAGGGAATAAAAACATTGTCTCTTTCATCACCTTAGAACATTTTGTTATAACTGGGCACCCAGAAAAGTTATTTTCCATATTCTGATAATTTTTCATGGATTATCTTTAATTTTTGCAGTAGATAATCATTGGAAAATAATGACACATTTGTCATCCCTTTTACAAAGTTTTAATATATAGTGTCTCTAAAATGCATTCACAAAAAATGATATTTTATCTTATGGTATGGTTTGCAGAAATTCTTAGCAATTAAAATCATGGCTAGCCTAAAAGTATGTTTATACATTAAAGCGTTTATATTATTGGAACTTCCAGTTTATGTTTATTCTTGCCTAAAAAATATAGCTTCCCTACAAAGACCCCACTTGATATTCACATGTGTTCAATCATTGTAATTAGTGGTGCACCATTAATAATTCATGCTTTGTACAGAAGTATAATAGGATTCTGACATTTACTGTCTAAACCTATCGTGCTTGGAAATGTCTTGCATTACATTGTGTACCATGACCCAGTGATTTCACCATAAGACAAAAAATGATAAAAGTTTTTAGTTTTTAAGCTCAGCTACATAAATGGATAGAGAACTTGGAAAATATGACACAACAATATTTTATTCTAGATCTTCTTAGATCATTGACAAATTAAACATTCTATATCTGATTTATGATACTTTCATTTATATTGCAGAAGGATATGCTATCCACTTAATATGACATAGCATAGTTATATTTTCTATAAAAGTCACTCCATTATCAAGGCTGTTAAAACATCCATTGGCAGTCGTAATTTACTTCTTTGAATAAAGTGAATTAGGTTCCATCAATCATTTTTTTTCTTAATGAGTTCTGAGTTTTCATTTATTTGCTTTTATGTATATGTCTCTCAGTGTCTTTAAATTATTTACTGAATACAGTATCACAAGCTAGTGTGAGTTGTTAAGTATCCTTTAGTTTTTCCAATGATTATTTTATCATAAAGAATCTAAAACTACTTTGAATCTAAAAGTTTCAAACAAGAAAATCTAGTATTGATCCTCATAAAATTTACCTCTCCAGAAGTATTTGTATTAAATACCTTCATTTAAAAAATACATAATTTTATATTTGTGATTTGAAATAATTATAGGTGTTCAAACATCCACCAGAATTTCATCTACTTTAATAATTCATAATGTTAATTAAAAGACGCTTACTCCTTGGAAGGAAAGTTATGACCAACCTAGATAGCATATTCAAAAGTAGAGACATTACTTAGCCAACAAAGTCCCGTCTAGTCAAGACTATGGTTTTTCCAGTGGTCATGTATGGATGTGAAAGTTGGACTGTGACGAAAGCTGAGTGCTGAAGAATTGATGCTTTTGAACTGTGGTGTTGGAGAAGACTCTTGAGAGTCCCTTGGACTGCAAGGACATCCAACCAGTCCATCCTAAAGGAGATCAGTCCTGGGTGTTCTTCGGAAGGACTGATGCTAAAGCTGAAACTCCAATACTTTGGCCACCTCATGTGAAGAGATGACTCACTGGAAAAGAGTCTGATGATGGGAGGGATAGGAGGCAGGAGGAGAAGGGGACGACCAAGGATGAGATGGCTGGATGGTATCACCGACTTGGTGGACATGAGTTTGAGTGAACTCTGGGAGTTGGTGATGGACAGGGAGGCCTGGCGTGCTGCAATTCATGGGGTCACAAAGAGTCGGACACGACTGGGTGACTGAACTGAACTGAACTGAATGTTAATCTAAGTATCTGATAAACCTTATGCAATCTCCATTTAATTACTGCATCAGCCCATCATAAAAAATATACTCTTCATATTGCATTTTCTACTACAGATCAAACTAATGAGTCATAAATGGTATCCTGAGGTTTTGGTAACTTCAAGTAATTATTTTGGCATATATTCCTTAGTAGTAGTTCAGTCTCTGAGTTATGTCCAACTCTTTGTAACCTTGTGGACTGCAGTACCCCAGGCTTCCCTATCCATCACCAACTCCTGGAGCTTGCTCAAACTCATGTCCATCAAGTTGGTGATGCCATCCAACCATCTCATCCTCTGTCCTCCCCTTCTCCTCCTGCCTTAAATCTTCCCCAGCATCAGGATCTTTTCCAATGACTCGATTCTTCACATCAGGTGGCCAAAGTACTGGAGCTTCAGCTTCTGTATCAGTCCTTCCAATGAATAGTCAGGACTTATTTCCTTTAGGGTTGACTGGTTGGATCTCTTTGCAGTCCAAGGGACTCTCAAGAGTCTTCTCCAATACCACAGTTCAAAAACATCAATTCTTCAGTGCTCAGCTTTCTTTATGGTCCAACTCCTTAGAAAAAAATTAATTCAAAAATTGTTTCGCAGATTAGGAGATCTTGTTGTTCTTGAGTGATAAGAAATGTAGAATTTTTAAAATGTAATTATTAAAAAATTATGTTATGTGTATATATATATATTTGGAAGTAATATTTTCACATTTCATTATGAAATTTTTCAAATATTCATAATAACTGAAAAATGTTATACTGGGCACTCATATACCTACATCTAGATTTTATCATTAACAATCATTATACTTAATTTGTCATATCTATCTCTATTAATTCATCTATCTTTATATGTTCTTAAAATAAACTACAAGTAACAAGCTTCCACGAAAATACTTCTACACACATATCATTAGCATTTTATCTTTGTTTAAAATTCTGGTTTTGCTTTGCTTGAGGTAAAGTTTATATATAATGAAATATCCAACTTTAAGTGTATAATTTAATGAGTCCTAAAAAAAAATGTATATCCAGCTCCAAAAATCTATTGAGATTCAGAAACTTACCCTCTCCTCATAACATTCCCTTACACCATTTTTCAATAAATCTTTGTCTCTAACTCCCAGAGACAACCTGTTTTACTTTTTCAATGTATTAAATTTGTGTATTCTAGAAATTCAGAAGCATGTTGTTCAGCCTCCATATATTGAAATTTTTAATAGTTTTTCTCCTGTAATTGAGATCTAAACTTAATGCATTATGGTCAAAATGAATCTTATAAAATATACATTCTATACATTGCCCTGTAAGTTTTCTTTTACTTAGTGTAATATTTTTGAGATTTGTCTATGTTTTTCTTTATCCTTCATGCTTGTTGAGTAGTATGCCATTGTATGAACATGTCAGAGTCTTTTATCCAGTTACTACTTCATTTGCTTTTTTGTTTTGTTTTGTTTTGTTTTGTTTTCCCAGTTTAGGTTATCATGTAATAAGTTGATATAGGTATTCTGTTCACGCATTTTTGGTCATCTTGTAAAATTAATGTTTATATTGATGTTAAGTAAATGTCTAGTAGGCTTTTATTAGATCTTATCAGATGTTTATCAAAGTGACTGCACAGTTGCCCCTTCTCATATACAATGTATTAGAACCATATTTTCTTCAGTATATACACATAGCTATTAAATTTAAAATGATTATATTTAAGTAATAGTTCTTCAGTCACACTAGACATATTTCAAGTGCTGGATGGCCACAAGTAGCAACTGGCTACTCTATCAAGCAATACATGCAGAGACATTTTCATGGTTATAGAACCACAATGTTGAGCAGCCCTGTTCTACATTTGGCACTGTGATTTTTAGTTAAAGTTGTTCTAGTACATGTGAAATAGCATTTCATTGTAGTTTACTCTGCATTTCTGTGATGAGACATATTGAACACTTCCATGTGCTCATTGACGATCTATATGGCTTCCTCTGTGGAGTGTTTGTTCAATTTCTTTACCTCTCTTTTTATTGGACAGTTTATTTTATATTATTGAATTGTGAGTTCTCCATGTCTCAGTATAATAATTTTGGAGCATCCCTGATGGCTCGGCAGTGAAGAAGACATGGGTTCAATCCTTAGGCCAGAAAGATCCCCTGGAGAAGGAAATGGCAACCCACTCCAGTATTCTTGCCTGGGAAATCTGATGGACAGAAGAGCCTGGTGGGCCACAGTCCAAGGGGTTGCAAGAGTTGGACGTGACTTAGTGACTAAACCATCACCACCCCATAATACTTTTTGTAAATATATGTATTGTTAATATTTTCTTTTATATTTAGCTTCTTTACTAATTCTATTCATGTTACTTCTTAATGAACACAATTTAGAATATTTGATTAAACATAATCAAGCATTTTAAGCCACTATTTTTATTGCTTTCTATGGCTTATTTAAGAAGATGTTGCCTACATTCATATCATGAAGACATTTACCAATTTCTTCAAGACTTTATAGTTTTAACTTTTATGTGTGCTGTGTGCTCAGTCACTTAAGTCGTGTTCGACTCTTTGCAATCCCATAGACTGAACCCTGCCAGGCTCCTCTGTGCATGGGATTCTCCAGGCAAGAATAATGGAGTAGGTTGCCATACCCTTCTCCAGAGGATCTTCCCAACCCAGGGATCGAAACTACATCTCTTATGTCTCCTGCACTGGCAGACAGGCTCTTCACCACCAGCACCACCTGAGAAGTACTTACTTTTTATACTATATCTCAATTGTTTTTTATGTATGGTATGAGATTCACAGCATGTTTCATTTTTTGTCCATATAAATATTCATTTTTACTATCACCAATTTGTGAAAAACCTTTCCTTTGCTCATAAGGTTGCTTTGGATCATTAAAATATTAAAAATTGTCGAACTGTGAGCCTACGTTTGGACTTTCTATTTTCTCTTATTCTAATGTTCTATAATTATGTCACTACATACACAATTTTACAGCTGTATTTCTTTAATAACCTTTAAAGTAATGGAATATAAGTTTTCATAGTTGTTGAATTTTCTGAAATGTGTTTTAGGAATGTGATTATTATATTTTTCTCTAGTCACTAATGCAGTTAATTTTATTAATTGACTTTCAAGTGATAAACCAATTTCATGTTACTAGTTGAAACCTCACAATAATGTATTGTCAAGTATGTATTGATGGATTTGATTTATTTATATTTGATAAGGAAGTCTATTTTCAAAAAGAATATTAGTCTTTATTTTTTTTTAAATTTTGTCAGGTTTTGGTGTTGCATTTATGCTGGCCTTATAATATTTTCCAGCTCTTTTTGAAAGATTTGAATCAGATTAGTGTTATTTTTGTTGTTGTTGTAATTGCATGACAGAATTTATAAGAATCATCTGCACCTGAAATTTTCATTGGAAGGAGGATTTTACAAATAATAATAAATTAAATTTCCTCAGTACATATAAAGCCATGGCATCATAGGTTCTTTGGAAAGCAGACTCTTGGATAGATTTACTATACAGAGTATTTGTTTGCGAGACCAATCCTTAGTAGCAATCCCTGTGGAAGGGAGTAGGAAAAAAAATAAAACAAATAAACAAAAAGATTTAGGTAGAGAAGTAAAATCTGACCTCAACCTTAGGTTAGACACTGAAATATCTGGAATTAAAATGGTTTATTAGAGTTCTCTGACATTAGACCAAATGGCAGAACCATTCCCCCCAACCACCCAGTAATTGATCATTAAAGGCTTTCCAGGCAAGGACACACCCTTGAGTGGAATGACTTTCTGAAGCTGAAGCAACTATTGGAGGAGCTGAAAGTTGGAAGCTGTGGTGTGACAGTAGTTTCAGTAGCTACTGAAATTGCACACACACAAAAAAAGTATCTTTGAAAAAAAATCAGTCTGGACAATGGATCTCTATTTATATCACAGAGGCTCTTTAGAGTTTCTATTTTATGTAGTTTCACTTTAGTAAGTTACATTTTCAAGGACTCTCCCAATGTTGTTTAACCAGTAGAATTTATAGTCCCTAAATGCATTAGTAGCTATAGAACATTGATCTTACTTGAGATCTAACAAAATCCTTATCTGATATTGATAATTTGTTTTCACTCACCTTTTGTAATTTAATACAGTGCTACATCTAAGAAAATATGCCTACAATATTTTTTTTAATTTAGATGTATATTGTCACCCTGATTATTTAACTTCTATGCAGAGTACATGATGAGAAACACTGGGCTGGAAGAAGCACAAGTTGGAATCAAGATTGCCGGAAGAAATATCAATAACCTCAGATATGCAGACGACACCACGCTTATGGCAGAAAGTGAGGAGGAACTAAAAAGCCTCTTGATGAAAATGAAAGAGGAGAGTGAAAAGGTTGCCTTAAAGCTCAACATTCAGAAGATGAAGATCCTGGCCTCTGGTCCCATCACTTCATGGCATATAGATGGGGAAACAGTGGAAACAGTGTCAGACTTTATTTTGGGGGGCCCCCAAATCACTGCAGATGTTGATTGCAGCCATCAAATTAAAAGATGCTTATTCCTTGGAAGGAAAGTTATGACCAACATAGATAGCATATTAAAGAGCAGAGACATTACTTTGCCAACAAAGGTCCATCTAGTCAAGGCTATGGTTTTTCCAGTGGTCATGTATGGGTGAGAGAGTTGCACTGTAAAGAAAGCTGAGCCTCGAAGAATTTATGCTTTTGAACTGTGATGTTGAGGAAGACTCTTGAGAGTCCCTTGGACTGCAAGGAGATCCAACCAGTCCATTCTAAAGGAGATCAGTCCTGGGTATTCTTTGGAAGGACTGATGCTAAAGCTGAAACTCCAATACTTTGGCCACCTCATGCAAAGAGTTGACCTATTGGAAAAGACTGATGCTGGAAGGGATTGGGAGCAGGAGGAAAAGGGGACTAGAGAGGATGAGATGGCTGGATCGCATCACCGACTCGATGGACATGAGTGTGAGTGTACTCTGGGAGTTGGTGATGGACAGGAACGCCTGGCATGCTGCGATTTATGGGATCGCAAAGAGTCAGACACGACTGAGTGACTGAACTGAACTGATAACCAATGTGAAATTTACTAATGATACGAACATTGAGTTCCCAGAAGAAATACAATTGGCCAATAAATGTTTAATATGCTCCTGTACTTCAGAATAATAAATGTAGCATAAATTAAAACAGCCTAACAATCTCATATTTTATTTATTATATGGTAAAAGTGAAAGTGAAGTCGCTCAGTCATGTCCGACTCTTTACGACTCCATGGACTGTAGCCTACCAGGTTCCTCTGTCCATGGGCTTTTCCAGACAATATTACTGGAGTGGATTGCCATTTCCTTCTCCAGGGGATCTTCCCAACACAGGGATTGAACCCAGGTCTCCGGCATTGTAGACAGACGCTTTACTGTCTGAGCCACTAGGGCGCAAATTATTTTGGTTACATCAAATGTTAATGAGCGTTTGGAAGAAAATGAGCACTTGCACAAACTTTTGGTACTATACATTTGTTAAGTTTTCTTGGTGGGGAGTTTGACTTTATCTATAAAATTTTAAATGTGTTTGATCAATGATGTCTTTTTGTAAGAGGAGAAAGATGAGAGGATCATACATTTTAATTGTCTACAATGATTTTTTTTCCTTTTCTTTGTTGCAATCAATCTAGACTCCATGAGACTTTTTTCTTTTTTTTTTTAATAAATTTATTTATTTTAATTGGAGGTTAATTACTTTACAATATTGTAGTGGTTTTGCCATACATCAACATGAATCTGTCACAGGTATACATGTGTTCCCCATCCTGATACCCCCGCCCTCCTCCATCCCTGTACCATCCCTCTGGGTTGTCTCAGTGCACCAACTCCAAGCATCCAGTATCCCATGAGACTTTTGACATAGTTAGCATGTTCTGAACTAAATAAGTAAATTATTCAATTAGTACTTTAATTTGTTCTTTAACTTTGTGATTCTGTTTATAGAGTAAATAAAATATGGAATGTCCCCATTAAATGTTGAATAGAAAGCTAATTTTTTGATGCCTTATGAGTCTTTTAAAAAATGATTAATGCCATTCTTCACCTCAATAGTAAATTGTTCTCTCTCATTGTTTATTCTGGCAAGTAAAAACTACCAACTATTGGTATCCATTAGTAATTGTGGGCACATAAATTCCTTCTCTCATTAATTTATCCTATCTTCCTAAGTTGTTAAGTTTCTATTATTTAAGATCATTAATCATATAAAAAACATGTGTTTTTATTTCAAAACTGAATTTTAGCTGCCAGCTGGATTATTTAATAACTAATATAATTTTGGAGTAGGAGAAATATCATCAGTTACATTTTAAAAATATTAAACCTGAATTTGTTATTAAGCTTAAAATGTTTGCTCAACTGCCCACTTTGGGTTCTAGTATCAAAAGCTGGGGGAGCAATCCATATATCTTGCAAGTAAAAATTTCTGATTTAATATAAGATATACAATTAATATACTGAAGGTTGGGCTTTAATTGGTAACATCTGAAGTTGTTACTAAAATAATCACCAATATTTTATCCAACTTATTTTTGACTTTTCCTTATGGGCCAGAAGAGGAACTATATGAACCACTAAATGTCTTATAATTCTGTATCTTGTATTTTGACATTTACAAGGAGACTTATTTTTCCTTCCACTAGGATTGCTCATTATATAAGATGTGGGACTTGAGTAAATTTTTGTTCTTGTTGTTCTTATATTGAAGGTAGATTTTAGGATCTAATTACCAAAATGTCAGCTCTCTATGTTCTTTCTGGATAATTTCACTTAAGCAGTATTCTTATCTATATTAAATTGTGATATAAAATAAACTATTTTTATAAATCTTTCACTTTTAGGTCAACAAGCACCTTTAGAGGAACTTGGAAAACATTGTAAATGGGTAATCTAACAAAAAAAATAGAAAAATTCAGAAATGCTAGTGACTGAATATCTAAAAGATCAAGGTCTTTCTTGGCTAGTTGGGTTGGAAAGAAAAATCATTGAAAAGTAACTCCAATAGCTGAGATTTAAGAATTGAAACCTGACAAGATTGGAAAGCTCATAAAATCTACAGGAATAGAGGCAAAAATGAGAAACCTCCAAGTGGATTTCTAAAGTGAAATTCAAGAATATTTCTTTATTTTATACATTAAAATGCATCTAGATTTAACAACTATTCATAAGGGATAGTGTTATATAAGAGTTCACATTTTGATGTAAGCCCAACTTGGCTTGTTATTTGTTAAATTTGTTAACAAGTAATAAATTACTTGTTAAATTTTGTTAAATTGTTTTTGTTAAATAACAATAAATTACTTGTTAAATTTAATTCATACAAGTTAGTTGTCTAAATCTCAGTTTTCTTATCTATAAAGCTGCAGTTATAACATATACTCATGGGTTGATGAGAGAAAAAAATAACAGTTTAGAATTCAACTCAAAAGTCCAGAGCCAGTGCCCTAATTCTTGATCCATACATTTGTTCAGTAAAACAGACTGTACTGCACAGGTTGGTTCTAACCACTCAAGAAGGTACACAGTGATAGTCACCATCAAGAAAGTAGACAAAGATGGTAGCCTCCAGAATTACAACATTAAGTTTTAATGCAGCATTTTAGAATGAAACTATTTAATTAAGATATTTTATTAGCCATCCTTCATATTACCTCTTAGCCGAAATGATTTGAAGTTCCTATGCTGTGTGTCTGTTATTATAGTGACAGAAGCAGTAAAGATACATATATTAAAAGATTAGAAAAAAACAGTCTCTCAAAATGAGATTGAACTCTGCTTAGCATATTTTATTTATGCCTACTGATTACATCCTGATTTACAGTAATGATTTACAGCATAGAAGGAAAAAATTAGGACATGCTTTGATAAGGTAAAGATAGACTAACTTTTATAACATAATCCTGGATTAATAATACCATGTATATCATATACATGAGTGAAATATAGTCTTTGTCCATACTTCAATAATAGTAAACAAAACAAACAAACCAAAAAACATTCATTTACCAGAGTTTTACAGTCCAATTAAATTCATTGTTTCAGATTGTTAGTTACTCAGTCGTATCCTGCTCTTTGTAACCCCACGGACTGTAGCCCTGAGCTTCTCTGTCCATGGAATTCTCCAGAGAAGAATATTTGAGTAAATAGCCATTCCCTTCTCCAAGGGATCTTCCCTACCCAAGGACCGAACCTTGGTCTCCTGCACTGCAGGCAGATTTTTTTACTATCTGAGCCACCAGGGAAGCCCACTAGGATGATATAAACAACTACCCTATCTAGAAGTCTCCTTCTGTCAATTTAACTTTCTGAATATTAGAACCTAGTAATAGCTAATACCATATGTGAGAGAACTGAAACTGCACCTTCATTATTGTATTCTGTGCTTAGTTTAATTTTTCAGAAATTTTAATATCTGCATTCATTACTCAGCTAGATTTACTAGTCATCCTCTAACAATTTTCAAAACACTGATAGCTCTATTCAAATGTATTCAAAGATCACTTGGAAAGCCTGAAGTAACCTATTATCATGAAGTTTTATCTGCATTTTCTTCTGTAAATTTTAAGTTTTAGTTTATATAGTTAGATTTCTGTTTTCAGAAATGTTTTGTGTATGTTTTAACATAAGGGAATAAGTTTATTCTGTCTATACATGTGCTATCTAATTAACCAGGACCATCTTTCACCATTAAATTTTCTTAACAATTTTTTCAAAAACTAACTGACCAAAAAAGTAAGGATTTATGTCAGGATTTTTTATTCTGACCCACTGATTTATATGTGCCTGCCGTTAACACTAAGACAGCACACTTTGAATTACAGCTCTTCATATTAAGTTTTGAAGTATACCTATAATCAGGCAGGGAAAGTCATTTAACTTTGTGCTTTTTTTTTTCTAAATTTCATTAATCTTGGTCATTTTCACATCTGTGCTAATTTTACCATTAGGTTTTTATTTCTAATTTTATAAAACCCTGTTTGAATTTATTTAAGAATTTGATTAACTCTATAGATCATTTTGGGGATATTTATCATCTTAAATTATAGAGTTTTTTCCATGATTAACAATAAATTTATCCTTTTAAGCTAGAGACTATTTATTTTTCTCAACAATATGTTAGAGAATTTTAGTGTACAAATCTTATATTTCTCATGTTCAGTTTATTTACTGGTATTTTATTCCTTTGGTGCTATTTTAATTGTTTTCTTTATTTTTGGATTTATCAAATTTATCATATTGGTCACTACTGATTTTTATATAGATCAAGAATCCTTAAATACTGATGAATTCATTTATTAGTTCTAGCAGTTATTATCTGGGTGCCACAGGACTTTTTACATAAAAAGAAAATAAGGCTTATGGTTAAATAGGGATTTCCTTTCTTTTCTAGATTCTTTCAACTTCTTTCCTGGAGTTATTGCATTGGTATCATAAAATGTCAAGAAGAACTTGTGAGTACAGACATATTTGTTATGCTTAAGGAAAACGATTCAGTCCATTACCAATACTAGGTGCAAGATTTCCATATCTGTTCTTTATCATATTAAGAAAGTTTCTCTAAATTCCTAATTCATTTTGAGTGTGTGCTGAATTTTTTCCAAATGCTTCTTCTGAATATTTATATTTCAAGTTGCTTTGTCTCTTACTCTGTGAATATGGAATTGGTTTTTGATTGATCAAACTTTGTGGCATTTCTGAAATATGTCCAACTTGGTCATGTACTTCTTTTTTAAAAATTGGATCTGCTAATATTTTGTTATGGATCATGCATCTATTTTCATGAATTTATTGGTCCTTCACTCATGGGATTTATTATTAGGGTAACACTGACTCCATGGTATAAGTTGGGAAATATCCCCAGTCCTACCTTTTCTGAAGAGTTTGTGTAGGATCAGTGTCATTTGTCCTTTAGATATTTGATTGAGCTGACCAGTGACATCATGTGGGGGTGTTTTTTCCTGTTGAAATGTATTTTAGCTTTAAATTCAATCCACTTAGTTTTTAATATATCCATTATGATTCTTACACTAATCTGGAGTCATTCTTGCTAAAAATTTGGGTCTTGCCTGGATTTTATTCATCTCATCTTAGTTGTAAAATTTGTCACTAAAGGGTCATTCACAACATTATTTCATAATTGCTGTAATTGATGTAGAGATTTTTGTGATGCTTCCTCTATTTTATTCTTGATTTTGGTAAATTTTACTCTTGATTTTGGTAAATTTGCATACTTTCTTTCTCTCTCTCTCTCTCTGTCTCTCTCATCAGCCTCACTAAAGATTTATCAAAGTCCTTGTTTTTTAAAAAAAAAAACAACCTTTGATTTTATTGACTTTTCTCTATTTTTTTTGTTTCTTTTCTTTTTTTAAGGGTTATTTTACTTTATTTTTAAATTAATTTACTCATTTTAATTGGAGGCTAAAGATGATGCTACGAAAGGGCTGCACTCAATATGTCAGCAAATTTATTTATTTTTTTTATTTTAATTTTTTATTTTTTTTAAATTTTAAAATCTTTAATTCTTACATGCGTTCCCAAATTTAAAGAACTCAGCAGTGGCCACAGGACTGGAAAAGATCAGTTTCCATTCCAATCCCAAAGAAAGGAAATGCCAAAGAATGCTCAAACTACCTCACAATTGCACTCATCTCACACTAGTAAAGTAATGCTCAAAATTCTCCAAGCCAGGCTTCAGTAAAACATGAACCGTGAACTTCCAGATGTTCAAGCTGAATTTATAAAAGGCAGAGGAACCAGAGATCAAATTGCCAACATCCTCTGGATCATCAAGAAAGCAAGAGAGTTCCAGAAAAACATCTATTTTTGTTTTATTGACTATGCCAAAGCCTTTGACTGTGTGGATCACAACTATGAAAATTCTGAGAAAGATGGGAATACCAGACCACCTGACCTGCCTCTTGAGAAACCTGTATGCAAGTCCAGAAGCAACAGTTAGAACTGGACATGGAACAACAGACTAGTTCCAAATACGAAAAGGAGTACATCAAGGCTGTATACTGTCACCCTGCTTATGTAACTTATATGCCAAGTACATCATGAGAAATGCTGCACTGGAAGAAGCAGGAGCTGGGATCAACATTACCAAAAGGAATATCAATACCCTCAGATATGCAGATGACACCACCCTGATGGCAGAAAGTGAAGAACTAAAGAGCCTCTTGATAAAAGTGAAAGAAGATAGTGAAAATGTTGGTTTAAAATGCAACATTCAGAAAATTAAGATCATGGCATCTGGTTCCATCACTTCATGGGAAATAGATGGGGAAACAGTGGAAACAGTGGCTGACTTTATTTTTCTCACCTCCAAAATCACTGCAGATGGTGATTGCAACCATGAAATTAAAAGACGCTTACTCCTCGGAAGGAAAGTTATGACTAACCTAGACAATATATTGAAAAGCAGAGACATTACTTTGCCAACAAAGGTCCATCTAGTGACTGCTATGGTTTTTCCAGCAGTCATGTACGAATGTCAGAGTTGGACTATTAAGAAAGCTTAGCTCCGAAGAATTGATGCTTTTGAACTGTGGTGTTGGATAAAACTCTTGAGAGTCCCTTGGACTGCAAGGACATCCAACCAGTCCATTCTAAAGAGATCAGTCCTGGGTGTTCATTGGTAGGACTGATGTTGAAGCTGAAACTCCAATACTTTGGCCACCTGATATGAAGAGCTGACTCATTTCAAAAGACCCTGATGCTGGGAAAGATTGCGGGCAGGAGTAAAAGGGGACGACAGAGGATGGGATGGTTGGATGGCATCACTGACTCAATGGACATGAGTTTGGGTAAAATCCGAGAGTTGTTGATGTATAGGGAGGCCTGGTGTGCTACAGTTCATGGAGTCACAAAGAGCTGGACACGACTGAGGGACTGAACTGAACCAAACTGAATTACTTTACAATATTGTAGTGGTTTTTACCATACATTGACATGAATCAGCCATGGGTGTACATGTGTTCCCCATCTTGAATCCCCCTCCCATGTCCCTCCCCATCCCATCCCTCAGTGCACCACCCCTGAGCACTCTGTCTCATGCATCAAACCTGGACTGGTGATCTGTTTCACATAAGATAATATACATGTTTCAATGCTATTCTCTCAAGTCATCCCATCATCGCCTTCTCTGACAGAGTCCAAAAGACTGTTCTTTATATCTGTGTCTCTTCTGCTATCTCACATACACGGTTATTGTTACCATCTTTCTAAATTCCGTATCTATGCATTAATATACTGTATTGGTGTTTTTCTCTCTGACTTACTTCACTCTGTATAATAGGCTCCAATATCACCCACCATATAAGAACTGATTCAAATGCATTTTTAATGGCTGAATAATATTCCTTTGTGTATATGTACCACGGTTTTAATATCCATTTGAATGTCAATGGACATCTAGGTTTCTTCCATGTCCTGGCTATTGTAAACAGTGCTGCTATGAACATTGGGGTACATGTGTCTCTTTCAATTCTGATATGCCCAGAAGTGGGATTGCTGGGTCATATGGCAGTTCTATTTCCAATTTTTTTTTTTAAGGAATCTCCACACTGTTTTCCATAGTGGCTGTACTAGTTTACATTCCTACCAACAGTGTAAGAGTGTTTCCTTTTCTCCACACCCTCTCCAGCGTTTATTGTTTGTACTCTTTTTTATAGCAGCCATTCTGACTGGCATGAGATGGTACCTCATTTGAGTTTTGATTTGCATTTTTCTGATCATGAGTGATGCTAAGCACCATCCCATGTGTTTGTTAACCATCTGTATGTCTTTGGAGAAATGTCTGTTTAGTTCTTTGGTCCATTTTTTGATTGGGTCATTTAGTTTTCTGGAATTGAGCTGCATGAGCTGCTTGTATATTTTGGAGATTAATTCTTTGTCAGTTGCTTCATTTGCTATTATTTTCTCCCACTCTGAAGGCTGTCTTTTCACCTTACTTATAGTTTCCTTCATTGTGCAAAAGCTTTTAAGTTTAATTAGGTCCCATGTGTTTATTTTTGCTTTTATTTCCATTACTCTGGGACATGGATCATAGAGGATCCTTCTGTGATTTATGTCTGAGAGTGTTTTGCCTATGCTTTCCTCTAGCAGTTTATAGTTTCTGGTCTTACATTTAGATCTTTAATCCATTTTGAGTTTATTTTTGTGTATGGTGTTAGAAAGCATCCTAATTTCATTCTTTTACAAGTGGTTGACCACTTTTCCCAGCACCGCTTGTTAAAGAGATTGTCTTTTCTCTATAGTATATTCTTGCCTCCTTTGTCAAAGATAGGGTGTCCATAGGTGAGTTGATTTATCTCTGGGCTTTCTATTTTGTTCCATTGATCTATATTTCTGTCTTTGTGCCAGTACCATACTGTCTTGATGACTGTAGCTTTGTAGTATAGTCTGAAGTCAGGCAGTTTGATTCCTCCAGTTCCATTCTTTGTTCTCAAGATTGCCTTGGCTCTTTGAGGTTTCTGTATTTCCAAAAAGTTGTGCAACTATTTGTTCTAGTTCTCTGAAAAATACCATTGGTAGCTTGATAAGGATTGCACTGAATCTATAGATTGCTTTGGGTAGTATACTCATTTTCCCTTTATTGATTCTTCTGATCCATGAACATGGTATATTTCTCCATCTATTTGTGTCCTCTTTGATTTCTTTCATCAGTGTTTTATAGTTTTCTATATATAGGTCTTTTGTTTCTTTAGGTAGATTTATTCCTAAGTATTTTATTCTTTTCATTGCAGAGGTGAATGGAATTGTTCCGTTATTTCTCTTTCTGTTTTCTCATTGTTAGTGTGTATGAATGAAAGGGATTTCTGTGTGTTCATTTTATATCCTGCAACTTTACTATACTCATTGATTAGCTCTAGTGATTTTCTGGTGGAGTCTTTAGGGTTTTCTATGCCGATGATCATGTCATCTGCAAACAGTGAGAGTTTACTTCTTCTTTTCCAATCTGTATAACTTCTATTTCTTTTTCTTCTCTGATTGCTGTGGCTAAAACTTCCAAAACTATGTTCAATAGTAGTGGTGAGAGTGGGCACCCTTGTCTTGTTCCTGACTTTAGGGGAAATGCTTTCAATTTTTCACAATTAAAGATAACGTTTGCTGTGGGTTTATCATATATGACTTTTATTATGTTGAGGTATGTTCCTCTATGCCTGCTTTCTGGAGGGTTTTTATCATAAATGGATGTTGAATTTTGTCAAAGGCTTACTCTGCATCTATTGAGATAATCATATGGTTGTTTTCTTTCAATTTGATAATGTGGTGTATAACATTGATTGATTTGTGAATACTGAAGAATCCTTGCATCCCTGGGATAAAGTCCACTTGTCCTGATGTATAATCTTTTTAACATGTTGTTGGATTTTGTTTGCTAGGATTTTGTTAAGGATTTTTGAATCTATGTTCATCAATGATATTGGCCTGTAGTTTTCTTTTCTGTGCGGCATCTTTGTGTGGTTTTGGTATTAGGGTGATGGTGGACTCAGAGAATGAGTTTGGAAGTTTACCTTCCTCTGAAATTTTCTGGAAGAGTTTGAGTAGGATAGGTTTTAGCTCTTTAAGTTTTTGGTAGAATTCAGTTGGGGAGCCGTCTGGTCATGGACTTTTGTTTCCTGAAAGATTTTTGATTACAGTTTCGATTTCTGTTCCTGTGATGGGTCTGTTAAGATTTTCTATTTCTTCTTGGTTCAGTTTTGGAAAGTTATACTTTTCTAAGAATTTGTCCATTTCTTCCAAGTTATCCATTTTACTGGCATATAGTTGCTGATCATAGTCTCTTATGACCCTTTGTATTTCTGTGTTGTCTGTTGTGATTTCTCCATTTTCATTTCTAATTTTGTTAATTTGATTCTTCTCCCTCTTTTTCTTCATGAGTCTGGCTAATGTTTTTTCTATTTTATTTATCTTCTCAAAGAACCAGCTTTTAGCATTGTTGATTTTTGCTATGGTCCGCTTTGTTTCTTTTTAATTTATTTCTGCCCTAATTTTTCTGATTTCTTTCCTTCTACTAACCCTGGGGTTCTTTGTTTCTTCTTTTTCTAGTTGCTTTATGTGTAGAGTTAGGTTATTTATTTTATTTTTCTCTTGTTTCTTGAGGTAAGGTTGTATTGCTATGAACCTTCCCCTTAGCACTGCTTTTACAGTGTCCCACAGGTTTTGGGTTGTTTTGTTTTCATTTTCATTCATTTCTATGCATATTTTTATATCTTCTTTGATTTCTTATGTGATTTGGTGGTTATTCAGAAACGTGTTGTTTAGTCTCCATATGTTTGTATTTTTGATAGATTTTTTTTCCTGTAGTTAACATCTAATCTTACCACACTGTTATCAGAAAAGATTCTTGGAGTGATTTCAACTTTTTTTGAATTTACCAAGGCTAGATTTATGGCCCAAGATGTGATTTATCCTGGAGAAGTTTTCGTGTGCACTTGAGAAAAAGGTGAAATTCATTGTTTTGGGGTGAAATGTCCTATAGATATCAATTAGGACTTACTGGTCTATTGTATCATTTAAAGTTTGTGTTTCCTTGCTAATTTTCTGTTTAGTTGATGTATCCATAGGTGTGAGTGGGCTATTAAAGTCTCCCACTATTACTGTGTTACTGTTGATTTCCCCTTTCATACTTGTTAGCATTTGCCTTACATATTGTGGTACTCCTCGGTTGGGTGCATATATATTTATAATTGTTATATCTTCTTCTTGGATTGATCCTTTGATCTTTTGGTAGTGTCCTTCTTTGTCTCTTTTCACAGCTTTTATTTCAAAGTCTATTTTATCTGATATGAGTATTGCTACTCATGCTTTTTCTTTTTTTTTGTCTCCATTTGAGTGAAATATCTTTTTCCAGCCCTCCACTTTCAGTCTGTATGTGTCCCTTGTTTTAAGGTGGATCTTTTGTAAACAGTATATATAAGGGTCTTGTTTTCATATCCACCCAGCCAGTCTTTGTCTTTTGGTTGGGACATTCAACCCATTTACATTTAAGGTAATTATTGATAAGTATGATCCAGTTGCCATTTACTTTGTTGTTTTGGGTTAAAGCTTATAAACCTTTTCTTTGTTTCCTATCTAGAGAAGATCCTTTAGCATTTGTTGATGAGCTGGTTTGGTGGTGCTAAATTCTCTCAGCTTTTGCTTGTCTGTAAAGCTTTTGATTTCTCCCTCATATTTTAATGAGATCCTTGCTGAGTACAGTAATCTGGGTTGTAGGTTTTTCTCTTTCATCACTTTAAGTATATCCTGCCATTCCCATCTGGCCTGAAGAGTTTCTATTGAAAGATCAGCTGGTATCTTTGTAGGAATCCCCTTGTGTGTTATATGTTGTTTTTCCCTTGCTGCTTTTAATATTTGTTCTTTGTGTTTGATCTTCATTAATTTGATTAATATGTGTCTTGGGGTGTTTTTCCTTGGGTTTATCATGTTTGGGAATCTCTGGGTTTCTTGGACTTGGGTAGCTATTTCCTTAACCATTTTAGGGAAGTCTTCAATTATTGTCTCCTCAAGTATTTTCTCATGACCTTTATTTTTGTCTTCTTCTGGGACTCCTATGATTCCAATGGTGGGGCCTTTGACATTGTCCTAGAAGTCTCTGAGGTTGTCCTCATTTCTTTTATGTTTTTTTCCTCTCTGCTTCATTTATTTCCACCATCCTATTGTTCACCTCACTTACCCTATCTCCTGCCTCAGTTATTCTGCTGTTGGTTCCCTCCAGAGTGTTTTTGATCTCAGTTATTGCATTATTCATTATTGATTGACTCTTTTTATTTCTTCTAGGCCCTTGTTAAACATTTCTTGCATCTTCTCAATCCTTGTCTCCAGACTATTTATCCATAACTCCATTTTGTTTTCAAGGTTTTGGATCGTTTTTGCTATTATTATTCTGAATTCTTTTTTAGGTAGACTCCCTATCTCCTCCTCTTTTGTTTGGTTTAGTGGGCAATTATCATGTTCCTTTCCCTGCTGAATATTTCTGTCTTTTCATCTTGTTTAGATTGCTGTGTTTGGGGTGGCCTTTCTGTATGCTGGAAGTTTGTGGTTCCTCTTTATTATGGAAGTTCCTCCCTGTGGATGGGGTTGGATGAGTGGCTTGTCAAGGTTTCCTGGATAGGGAAGCTTGCATCTGTGTTCTGGTGGGTGGAGCTGGATCTCTTCTCTCTGGAGTGCAAAGACGTGCCCAGTAGTGAGTTTTGAGGTGTCTATGGGTTTGGTGTGACTTTTGGCCACCCGTATTTTAATGCTTAGTGTTATGTTCCTGCACTGTTGGAGAATTAGCATGATATGTCTTGCTCTGAAACTTTCTGGCTGTTGGGTGAAACTTGGTTTCAGTGTAGGTATGGAGGCTTTTGGATGAGCTATTGTCAAATAATGTCCCTTGGAGTCAGGAGTTTTCTGGTATTCTCAATTTTGGATTTAAGCCTCCTGCCTCTGGTTTTCAGTCTTCTTCTTACAGTAGCCTCAAGACTTCTTCATCCATACCACACTGATGATAAAACATCTAGGTTAATGGAGAAAAGATTCTCCACAATGAGGGACACCCAGAGTGGTTTGCAGAGTTACATGGAGGAGAGAAGAGGGAGGAGGGAGATAGAGGTGACCAGGAGGAGAAGAGGGGGAATCAAAAGGAGAGAGAGCAATCTAGCCAGTAATCAATTCCCTATGTGCTCTCCACTGTCTGGAACACCCAGAGAGGTTCATAGAGTTACACAAAAAAGAAAATAGGGAGGAAGGAGATAGTGATCAGCAGGAGAAGAGGGGTAATCAAAAGGATAGAGACAGAACCAACTCCCTAAGTGTTCTCTACAGCCCAGAACACCCAAAGAGATTCCCAGAGTTTGATAGAGAACAGAAGTGGGAAAGAGAAGATAGAGGTTATCTGGGGGAGGAAAAGGAGAGTCAAAGGGGAAGAGGGCAATCAAGCCAGTAATCACACTTCTAAGTAAAAATGGGTCCTAAATATTTGATTCTTAAAGACACAAAATTGATAACAAATACCAAAAAGCAAAGATTAAAACTCTAGGATATAGGTTAGACTCTCAAAAATACAATATTAAAAAATATCAAAAAAATTATAAAAGATATATATGAAATTTACTTTAAGAGTAGGTTCTTTTTCTCAAGTTAACAGGTTATAAAAATGAAAATTAAAGGTATAATAAAGAACTTAATATATTTTTAATTAAAAAATTCATAATAGTAAAAGCTGTTTGGAAATTTCTCTGGAGCTGTTGAGGGCACTGTGGGGTCAGTTCAGTTTCACATAGTTCCTGGTTCCATCTTATACTTCTTCTCAAGGTCTATAGGCCACTACCAATGTTCAGTTCAGTTCAGTTCAGTCGCTCAGTCGTGTCCGACTCTTTGTGATCCCATGAATCACAGCACGCCAGGCCTCCCTGTCCATCATCAACTCCCGGAGTTCACTCAGACTCACGTCCATCAAGTCAGTGATGCCATCCAGCCATCTCATCCTCTGTCGTCCCCTCCTCCTCCTTCCCCCACTCCCTCCCAGCATCAGAGTCTTTTCCAATGAGTCAACTCTTCACATGAGGTGGCCAAAGTACTGGAGTTTCAGCTTTAGCATCATTCATTCCAAAGAAATCCCAGGATTGATCTCCTCCAGAATGGACTGGTTGGATCTCCTTGCAGTCCAAGGGACTCTCAAGAGTCTTCTCCAACACCACAGTTCAAAAGCATCAACTCTTTGGTGCTCAGCTTTCCTCACAGTCCAACTCTCACATCCATACATGACCACTGGAAAAACCATAGCTTTGACTAGACGGACCTTAGTCGGCAAAGTAATGTCTCTGCTTTTGAATATGCTATCTAGGTTGGTCATAACTTTCTTCCAATGACTAAGCGTCTTTTAATTTCATAGCTGCAGTCACCATCTGCAGTGATTTTGGAGCCCAAAAAATAAAGTCTGACACTGTTTCCACTGTGTCCCCATCTATTTCCCATGAAGTGATGGGACCAGATGCCATGATCTTTGTTTTCTGAATGTTGAGCTTTAAGCCAACTTTTTACTCTCCACTTTCACTTTCATCAAGAGGCTTTTTAGCTCCTCTTCACTTTCTGCCATAGAGTGGTGTTGTTTGCATATCTGAGGTTATTTACATTTCTCGCCCAGTCTTGATTCTAGCCTGTGCTTCATCCAGCCCAGCATTTCTCATGATGTACTCTGCATATAAGTTAAATAAGCAGGGTGACAATATACAGCCTTGAAGTATTCCTTTTCCTATTTGGAATCAGTCTGTTGTTACATGTCCAGTTCTAACTGTGGCTTCCTGACCTGCATACAGATTTCTCAAGAGACAGGTCAGGTGGTCTGGTATTCCCATCTCTTGAAGAATTTTCCACAGTTTATTGTGATCCACAGAGTCAAAGGCTTTGGCATAGTCAATAAAGCAGAAATAGATGTTTTTCTGGAACTGTCTTGCTTTTTCGATGATCCAGCAGATGTTGGCAATTTGATCTCTGGTTCATCTGCCTTTTCTAAAACCAGCTTGAACATCAGGAAGTTCACGGTGCATGTATTGCTGAAGCCTGGCTTGGAGAATTTTGAGCATTACTTTACTAGCATGTGAGATGAGTGCAATGTAGTGGTTGCTAACACAGGGTTTTAATCTGTTGCACCTGTCACTTCCAAAGCAGTTCTCTCTTTGTTTATTTTGGCTTCCTCTGTTTGCAAGTCTCTCCAGTGTCTGATTTCCACCCTGACACAAGGGGGCGAAGGTGGTCATTTATTTAGGCTCACTTGTTCAGTTGTGCTGTGAGGAGGGAGGAACACTGCAAACAAATATCACTGGTATATGTGGGGAGTGCTCACAGTGTCTCAGCCACACTGGGTTTGCCCCCAATCACAGCATGTGTGATTTCCTGGTCTACACTGCTCAGGCTCCAGGTTACTCTGCAGGGGAACTAAGGTGGGTCCTGAGTTGCATGCACTTCCCAGGTCTAAGCCACTCAGGTTAAGGTTCTCAGGTATTCCACAAAGGCACAGACTGGGTTGGGCTTGAGCTTTGTGCCCTTCCCAGGTCCGAGCAGCTCAGGAGACCAGGCGCTTGGTGAGCACACTCTCCAAGTGGGTGGTGGCTTATCACCTCCTCTGTCCCAGCTGCTTGGTTTCCTGGGTGTGCAGTGGGAGTGCCGTCTCAGGTGTGCTGTGTGTCTCCTCTAGGGAGCTGATCTTTTCTGGCCGCAGCCCTCCTGGTGTATGTCAACCATCCAGGATCCCAGGAAGACTTGGTTAGCAAATGGGAACCTGCTCACAGTTTGGTAGAGGATGCCATCTTTGGGGCCAAGGTTGCCCCTTGGCTTCTGGCTCTGGCTGTCACCCACGTGCCTCTCTGCCTCCACTGGGGGATGGGCCGGTCCGCAGATGGCTAGCTCTCCTCTGGTATTCACTCAGTCATTTTATTCTGTGAGCAGGCTCAGCTGTGCCTTAGGTTAGAGCTTTTCATGGGAAAGTGCTCTCTCACTCTTTCTCTCTTTTTATTTTCTCTCCCTGTGGCTATCCCACAGTTTGGATTGCTATCTCACGTTAGCTCCCTCAGATTGTCCTCAGGATATTTAGGTCTCCATCTCTAACTCTTTTGTCTCTCTTTTTATCTTTTATATTTTGTCCTACCTCTTTTCAAAGACAATGGGCTGCCTTTCTGGGTGCCCAGTGTCATACCCCAGTGTTCAGAAATTGTTTTGTGGAATTTACTCAGCTTTCAACTGATCTTTTGATGAATTTGTGGGAGAGAAAGTGGTCTCCCTGTCCTATTCCTCTGCCATCTTAGGACTGCCCCCTGTTTCTTTTCTAGTCTACTGATTTCTACTTTAATATCTATTATTTTCTTTCCTTTGACTTCTTGCGTTTCATTTGTTCTTTTTCTAGATTTATTTGCTGAAGCCTACATTATATATTTTAAAATGTTATTTTCCAATACTTTCTTTTCTAAAGTATGTATTTTAGGCCAAAATTTCCCTCAATGGATAACTATAGCCATATCCCACACATTTTGATATGTTACATTTTCATTTCTTTCAATTAAAATAGTTTCTAATTTCCACTGGGATTTCGGAGGATGATAGAAGAGAATTGGTTTTCATTTATTTATTTATTTTTAATTGGAGGATAGTTGCTTTACAATATTGCATTAGTTTCTGCCATACATCAACATGAATCTGCTGTAGGAATACACATGTCGCCTGCCTCTTGAACCTCCTTCCCACTCCACCCCACCCGTCTAGGTTTTCACAGAGCACCAAACTGAACTCCATGACTATATGAATGCTTCTGTTTTTAAAAATTGTCCAGAAAAGATTATAGTAATTTTGTTCATAAAAGCCAGAACTTGAACATAATTTAAGTGTTCAACACCAAAGAATGGACAAAAATTTTGGTGTATTCATACAGAGGAATGCCACTCAACACTAAAAAATAATGAATGCTGTCTGAATCATTCTGCTACATGGATTAAGGTCCAAAACATTATACTGAACAAAGGAAATCATACACAAGAGTGCACACTATATTATAACATTTATATGATAATTCTAGACCTGACAACCTCATCTATAGAGGCAGAAATCAGAGCAAGGCTTGACTATGAAGGTGATTTTGAATGTAAGGGACACAGAGAATTTTCTTTGGTCATGGAAAAGTAATATATAGAGCTTGGAGTATTGGTTAATGAGAAGTATGCATTTGTAAAAACTAAACAAATTGTATAAAGATATGTACATCTCACTATAGTAAGTACTCTCATTACACATACAAACATATTTATACTTGCAAGAACATTGCTTGCTTTTCGTTACTTAAAATTTTGTCAAACTTTGCCCAAAGTGCTATTGAACACTCATAATAATCTGAATATAGATGTTAATGTGCTAACATAATTAATTAATTAAGTCTGCTCTGGGTCTTCATTGCTGTGCATGGGTTTTTCTCTTGTTGTGAAGCATGGTCTATAGGACATGTGGGCTCAGCAGTATCAGTTTGAAGTGAAGAGAAATGAAAGTCGCTCAGTCGTGTCTGACTCTTTACAAGTCCATGGGGTTCTCTAGGCTAGACTACTGGAGTGGGTAGCCGTTCCCTTCTCCAGGGGATCTTGCCGACCCAGGAATTGAACCTGGGTCTCCCACATTGCAGGCAGCTTCTTTGTCAACTGAGTGTGCAGTCTCTCAAATGTGTGATCTTCAGTTGCTGTGGTGCAGGTGTTTAACTTCACCATGGCATATGGGATCTTCCCAGACCAGGGATCAAACCCTTGGTTTTTGCATAGGCAATAAGATTCTTAGCCACTGGGCCACCAGGGAAGTCCCTGAATGTGCTAATATATTAACTGTAAAAATTAAATTAAATTAAGAGAAGCATAAATGGAAGGGTAGAGAGAACAAACATAAAAAGAGAAATCAGGAACCAAAATACATGCATTTGCTTACTTCACTGGGATTTTAAATTTTTAGAAAAGAAGTTTTCTTGAGAATATGTACATAAGCTACAGGGCAGCTTCTATTTCTGACAAATAGCAGTTTTTCATATTGCATTTTATTCTATAGGTAATATTGATAAAAGAACTGCTTTATTTTATCCTAACATATTTACTCATTGATTACCCTACTTTAAGTGATTAAAATAGAGGAAGCCTTTTGTGGGAAAAAATGGAGATGAGTTTGAGTATAACACTTTGTTTTGTGTGATTGGAAGACCTTTATTTTCCTGAACATGTATCAGTGCTTTGAATTTTGACTCACACAGCATGTCAAGGTGATGTAACTAACAGTTTGCTTGATTTATATGATAGAAAAAATAGCAGTCATATAAACATTTTTAAAATGCTAGACACTAGGATGTAATTCCATAAGCAACCTTAGTATAGAATTTGAGTTGAAAAAATAATGAATGCACTTTTGATCATTAAGAAACCCAACACATACAATTAAGAGCAAAAATCAAGTTTTTATAAAATATTGTCTATGTATAAATAAATAGCAATGAGATGTTTTCATTAAATAAACAAATATTTATTGATTAACTAGTCTGTTCCACATTACAGTCTGAGGATATAAAAAGTTAAAATAAAATGCTTGAAGCATCTTCCTTGAATTCGAGGGATTTATTCTTCCCAATGTTATTATATCCACTACGTGAAACTTTAGGTCCTGTTACAAAAACATGTCTGCAATATGAGGCAATATGTAACATGATGCATATGTGAGGTAGCAAGTACTACGTTCCATGAGAAAGAAGAGACAGACCACTTCCTACTTTCTGATGAGAGTAGAATTTACAGTGCTGATAAATGTGTTTCTTTGCCAAGTAGGAATGTTCTCCGGATGAAACATGTCCACAAGGCTGTATCCAGTGTCAGAATATTGAGATTACATTTGCCAAATAGCTGTTACCCTAACCTCTCTGGTTATGCCCCACCTGACACTGATGTGCTAGCTTTCGCTAAAATTTCCCAAGATCTATAAATGAAAAGGTTTATACATGGAAAGCTGGAACCTCTATAACACAGCTCCAGAACTTTGGCCTTTGTCCATTTTTATTAGAGTGTATATTTCAAGTAGCATTGTTAAATATTTTGAATATAATTTTAACCTTTCAGGGTTTTAAGGACGTACATTAATCCAAGAAGCTGGAAAAATGGAATCCAAAGACGAGTTTATAATATGACTAAAAGCTTGGATGTCATTTCATATTGAGGAGTTACTGCAAGGGGAATTACCCACAGATATACCTGTTGAAAAAGTAAATTTCTATCAGCCTGTAGAGGGAGAAATTTATAATTTCAGGAATTTAGGTAAACTAGTTTTCATATTAATTTCATATTAGCAAGCTCCAGGAGTTGGTGATGGACAGGGAAGCCTGGAATGCTGCAGTCCATAGTGTCACAAAGAGTCAGACACGACAGAGTGGCTGAACTGAACTGAATTTTCATGTTGAAGGTAAATTTATTTTCTATCACTGAAGAGAGATAATAATAGTAATACTACAGAAAGGTCAATTTCATGAAGTCACAGTAATTTATTGAAAAGTTTTCATTGCAACATGGTGTAATTCTCTTATCTATCTGGGTTAAGAATCATTTTGTCTTAAAGCTTCACCAAAACATATCCAAGGATATACTCATGTCAGTGAATATATCTTTGGATATGCTTAAAGGTGAAGAAGTAGTGGAAGTGTACATATTTGTGTATGTAAGTGTATTTCAGTGAAATCACTTCCATTTTTCTCATAGAGAAGCCTAATAATAAGTATGTGTATTCTGTAGTAGAAAGTATACATATTATAATGTGCAAAAAGCTGTTGAATATGCTTACTAGATTTGTAGGTAGTAGTATTGATGCTACAAGTATTAAATTTTATAAATTTCATTGTTTTTCTTTTCTTTCATGGTTTAGATTTTTGGCATTGTAATAAGACTTGTAACTTAACAAAAGTTCACAAAGATTGTCTCCCAAGATCTTTTCCCTAATTGTTTAA
Source organism: Capra hircus (assembly GCF_001704415.2). Lineage (NCBI taxonomy): Eukaryota > Metazoa > Chordata > Mammalia > Artiodactyla > Bovidae > Capra > Capra hircus. The sequence continues at coordinate 24,524,554 of NC_030835.1, forward strand.
TTCTATACTGTATTTCAAAGTCTATATCCATTTTAAGTTTTATATTTATGTGAGATATAGATTGAAATTCATGTTTTATATATGGTGGTCAATTCTTTCCGTACCATATATTAAAGAACTATTATTAATCAATTCATTTTTCTTTGCATATTTTTCAAAATTATTGGTCATACTCATGGAGGTCTATTTCTGGATATTTGTTCTATTTCATTGTTTTATATGGCTATCAGTATCAAACTATACCTTTTTATATATTAGTTTAGTAATATATTGATCATTATCCAAAGCCTTCAAAATTATGCATTTTATATATTTTATCTGCATTTTATCATTGCTATCAGGTAGGAGGCTGAACCAAACCAAGCTAATCAATAGACTACATGCAAATTCATCAGTAGACTTAATTTTACTTAAAGTTCAGTGAAAAAGTATTGAAGAACATTCAATGATGACAAGACATGTTATCATAGTGCCATTTAAAATATATTGAGATATGAGAAACATGCCCTTAAGCTTCCAAATGTATGCTTTAATAAAATTTTAAACCGTATTCAATAGTTAATGATAGCACTTCTTTAAACTTTAAAAGCATGAATAAACCACATTGCAAAAAAAGTCCTTGATTTTATAAATTATTCACATTACAAGTACATTTAAATTAAAATGTATTATCTTAGTAATTGAAAATTTTAGCCTTTGCTATTTTAGATTCTTTTTATTTGGGAGTTTTAAGCTATGCACTGTATTCTACTTTAAAAAGACTTTGCATTTATTAGATGTTCTATACTAATAGTGCTCTCACTTATGGGGATTTTCATACCCTTAAATCAACAGAAAGTGCTCAATTAACTCTATAAAGAAGGAACAAAATATATAATGTGGCTCTAAAATTTCACATGCAAAAAAATCATTTGTTTTAAATCAGTTTTTATTGTTTCAAGAGCATATTCTAATATGCATTTAGATGTGATTTTATTATGAGATTTTTTTGGGATTTGGAAGTTAAGGTAACCTACAGTTTGAATGTATAATAATTTGAAACACATAAAATAAGCTTAAGAATAGAATATAACATAAAAATAGCTCAAATGTGTTTTGTTATAGATATAGAAAAATTATCCCCAAATGTAAGTCTATCCTTATTATCTGCAATCACAAAATCTTTCTTATTCAAAATATACTATATACTAGAAACTATTTGAAATGATAGCACTAGCACTATAGTACTACCATTTCTGGTAATATCCACTTTAAACTCATTATAAATACATACAGATGAAGGGAGAGTCATTTCAACAAACGATGCTGGGAAAACTGAATATCCATATACACAAGAAAAGAGATGGAATGGACCCATACACCAAATATTGAGTTGGCCAAAAAGTTCCTTTGGTTTTTTAAGTAAAAATAAAAGACAGATTTTTTTCATTTTCACAATGAACTTTAATGAACAATGGTATTCACTGTTTTGTTTGACCATCTTCCGCTATTTTTCAGACAAATTCATAATTCCATCTTACCCAAACTTTTTATCTTTTTGAGCAAAGAACTGTTCCAGGAGACTTTTACAGTCTTCCAGGGAATTGAAGTTTTTTCCATTAAGAGAATTGTGTAGAAATTGAAATAAATGGCTATTCAAAGGTGCAATATCTGGTGCATAGAACATATAAATCACAACTTCCCAGCCAAACTGTAGCAGGTTTTGCCTGGTCATCAAACAAACATGTGGTCTTGCATTATTCTGATGGAAATTTATGCATTTTTTGTTGACTAATTCTGCACACTTTTCATTGAGTCCTTTTAGTTTGTCTAATTGGAAGAAATGTTTATTGGAATTAATCATTTGATTTTCTGGAAGGAGCTCATAATAAAAGACTCCTTTCCAATCTCACCATATACACATCACCTTCTTTGGATACAGACCTGGCCTTTGGTGTGGTTGGTGGTGGTTTATTTCACTTGTCCCATGATCTCTTCCATTCCACTTTATTGTACAGTATCCACTTTTTATCACCCACACATTTTGTTCTAAGAACAGAAATACAGTCAATAAGGATTTTTTCACCTAATTTATATAAAACCCAAATATCAAACTGATTTTCATAACCAAACTGATTCAAATGATTTTGAACACTTGATTTAGATATTTTAAGCATGTTGACTATCTCCCATGTGGTATAATGATGATTGTTCTCAATTAACAGCTTGATTTGATTGTCAGAGCCTCTTGGTGAAGGTGAAAAAGGAGAGTGAAAAAGCTGGCTTAAATCTCAACTTTCAATCTAAATTTCAATCTAGATTCAATCTAACTTTCAATCTCAACTGCAATCTAAGATCATGACATTCATCATCACCTCATGGCAAATAGATGGAGAAACAATGGAAACAGTGAAAAACTTTATTTTCTTGGGCTCCAAAATCACTGGTTCCCTGATAACTCAGTTGGTAAAGAATCTGCCTGCAATGAAGGAGACCCCAGTTCAATTCCTGGGTCGGGAAGATCTGCTGAAGAAGGGGTACGCTTCCCAGTCCAGTATTCTTGGGCTTCCCTGTGGCTCAGATGGTAAAGAATTAAGCTGCAATGCAGAAACCTGGGTTCACTCTCTGGGTTGGGAAGATCCCCTGGAGAAGGGAACAACTACCTACTCCAGTACTCTGACCTGGAAAATTCCATGGACTGTACAGTCCATGGGGTAACAAAGAGTCAGACACAACTGAGTCACTTTCACTTTCACTTTCAAAATCACTGCAGATGGTGACTGCAGTCATGAAATTAAAAGATGTTTGCTCTTTGGAAGAACTGCTATGACAAACATAGTCAGCATATTGAAAAGCAGAGGCATTAATTTGCTGACAATACCCATATTGTCAAAGCTATTATTTTTCCAGTAATCATGTGTGGATGTGAGAGTTGGCCCATAAAGAAAGCAGAGAACCAAAGAATTGATAATTTCGAGCAGTGGTGTTGGGGAAGATTCTTGAGAGTCCCTTGGACTGCAAGGATATCAAACCAATCAATCCTAAAGGAACTCAACCCTGAATGTTCATTGGAAGGACTGATGCTGAAGCTGAAACTCCAATACTTTGCCCGCCTGATGCAAAGAGCCAGGTAATCGGAAAAGACCCTGATGCTGGGAAAGATAGAAGGCAGGAGAAGGAGATGAGGGAGGATGAAATGGTTGGATAGTACCACTGATGCAATGGACATGAGTTTGAGGGAAGCCTGACAAGCTACAGTTCTTGGGGTCACAAAGAGTTGGACACAGCTGAGTGACTGAACAGCAACAGCTGCAACTGCTCTACTCAACTGTAAAGCATCATCCAGTGAGAAATCTCCAGCATGAGGCTTGGCAAGCCACTTTTGACATGTTTGATCAGTCAGAGCAACTTCTCCACACACTGCACAAATTTGTTCTATTTTTACCCTTCTTGAAATAATAAAGCATAATACACCAAAATGTTGTTTTTTTTTTCTTTCATCTTCAGCATTGAAATGGCAAAACATACATCCACCAATTTTGATAATATTTCAATGCTTATTAATATGACAGTAGTTATCACAGTACAATCAAAAAATTTGTTTTGAATGAAGTTAAGACAACTAAGCACAACTAGAGTCCTCTTATGGAAAAATACTACATGATCTTTCAGTTCAGTTCAGTCGCTCAGTCGTGTCTGACTCTTTGCAACCCCACGAAAGGCAGCACTCCAGGGCTCCCTGTCCATCACCAACTCCCAGAGTTCACTCAAACTCACGTCCATCGAGTCGGTGATGCCATCCAGCCATCTCATCCTCTGTCGTCCCCTTCTCCTCCTGCCCCCAATCTCTCCCAGCATCAGAGTCTTTTCCAATGAGTCAACTCTTCACATGAGGTGGCCAAAGTACTGAAGTTTCAGCTTTAGCATCATTCCTTCCAAAGAAATGCCAGGGCTGATCTCCTTCAGAATGGACTGGTTGGATCTCTTTGCAGTCCAAGGGACTCTCAAGAGTCTTCTCCAACACCACAATTCAAAAGCATCAATTTTTCGGTGTTCAGCCTTCTTCACAGTCCAACTCTCACATCCATACATGACTACTGGAAAAACCATAGCCTTGACTAGATGGACCTTTGTTGACAAAAATTATCTCTGCGTTCGAATATGCTATCTAAGTTGGTCATAGCTTTTCTTCCAAGGAGTAAACGCCTTTTAATTTCATGGATGCAGTCACCATCTGCAGTGATGTTGGAGGCCCCAAAAATAAAGTCTGACATTGTTTCCATTGTTTCCCCATTTATTTGCCATGAAGTGATGGGATCGGTTGCCATGATCTTCATTTTCTGAATGTTGAGCTTTAAGCCAACTTTTTCACTCGCCACTTTCACTCTCATCAAGAGGCTTTTTAGTTCCTCTTCACTTTCTGCCATAGGGTGGTGTCATCTGCATATCTGAGGTTATTGATATTTCTCCTGGCAATCTTGATTCCAGCTTGTGCTTCTTCCAGCCCAGCATTTATTGTACTCTGCATATGTTAAATAAGCAGGGTGATAATATACAGCCTTGACGTGCTTCTTTTACTATTTGGAACCAGTCTGTTGTTCCATGTCCAGTTCTAACTGCTGCTTCCTGACCTGCATATAGGTTTCTCAAGAGGCAGGTCAGGTGGTCTGGTATTCCCATCTCTTTTAGAATTTTCCACAGCTTTTTGTGATCCACACAGTCAAAGGCTTTGGCATAGTCAATAAAGCAGAAATAGATGTTTTTTTGGAACTCTCTTGCCTTTTCCATGATCCAGCGGATGTTGGCAGTTTGATCTCTGGTTCCTCTGCCTTTTCTAAAACTAGCTTGAACATCAGGAAGTTCACGGTGCACGTATTGCTGAAGCCTGGCTTGGAGAATTTTGAGCATTACTTTACTAGCGTGTGAGATGAGTGCAATTGATCTTTAGGCCCACCCAACAGAAGAATATACAAAACTATATTTCACTCAAAAATAAATGAAGTCAAAAATAGATAAAACCTAAGTATAAGACATGAAAGTATAAAGATCAAAACTTTATAGAGGAAAGTGTTTCATGACATTGGAATTAGCAATGGTTTCTTAAATATGCCTTAAAAAACAGATGTCATAAGAAAAAATAGATAAACTGAACTATTTAAATTAAAAAATAACCTTTTGAACACCAAAGAGTGCTATGAAGTTAATGAAAAAGGAACCCACAAAATGAAACAAAATATTTGTGAATTACTTATCTGATAAGGCATTAACATCACACATATATAAGGAACTCTTACAACTCAGGAAAGTGAAAGACTTGGTTAAAAGATGGGCAAAAGGCTTACATAGTTATTTCTCCAAAAATGTGCAAATAAAAAGATATTTAGCATCACTAGTTCATTAGGAAAACAAAAACCAAATCCCTTGTGAGGGACAAGCAAAAACAACAACAAAATTAGCAAGCATTGGTAAGATATGGGAAAACTGGATCCTTTGTAGATTGCTGGTGGGAATGTAAAGTGGTGCAAACACTCCAAAAACCTGGACAGTTTCTGAAAAAGTTAAAAATAGAACTGCCATATGCCTCAATGATCCCAATTCTTGGTGTATATCCAAAAGCAGTGAAATGAAAAACATAAGTTACTTGTATATCCCTCTTTACAGAAACATAATTAACAATAGCCAAAAGGTAGAAATAATCCAAGTGTTTATTGATGTGAAAATAGATGTACAAAGTATGATATACACAAATAATGGAGTAATATTGAACTTGAAAAAGGAAATTCTGACATATGCTACAACATGGGTAGGCATTAAGAGAATTATTCTTAGTGAAATAAGCCAATCATAAAGGACAAACACTGTACAAATTCATTTATATAAAATATCCACAGTAGACATATTCATAGAGATAGAGGAAGAATGGTTGCCAGGGGCTTGGAGGGGAACGATTAGAGAGTTATTATTTAATAGATATGGAGCTTCAATTTGGGAAGATAAAAATTCTAGAGATGGATGTGGTGATGGTAGCATGATAATATAAAAATATTCAATACTGAAAAACTACACACTTCAAAAATAGTTAAAATAATATTTTACATTATATATGTTTTACCACAATAAAATTGACACATAGAAATACTAAATAAACAAAATCCCAGGTATCATTCAGCCTCCATCACTTTCTTGAATTCCTTAAAGACTTAAGATCAATTAAAATCTATATTTCAATATAAAATCAATTGTGACAATTGATGAAAGAATAAATATCCAAAAATTCTGAGTGGGTTAAATTTATATGAGACTCCATCAGCCATTAAATTTGTATTCTTTTCTGTACTTATTACAAAAATTAAAAAATTGAGTTCAAATTCTATTAAACTTTTACCTTAGGGAAATCTGTCTTTAAGGTCCAACACCCCTACCCCTTTTTCCATGTGTTTCTAGTAATCCCTAGTGTATTAATACATTTCTACAAATCTATGCTCAGCCAGTCTTCTAGTTTTATTCTTCACTAAGTTGACCTAGACCTTTTAATCGACATCTACCTTCCTTCATTCATGTTGTTACCATTATACTCAAATAAATTACCACATGGGGCAAAACTAACATAATACACTGCACTGGTAGAGAAACCAAACTGTGTATTTATATAAATACATAAGATTATACAGCTGTGACTTTACTCAAAATTTTGCCAAGTATTCACTGATGATGGAAGGGAAGGAAAGACTAGCAATGATATTTTACTGTTATAGCTAGATATGTTACTGCTGGTGATGTGGCCCCTTACAAAACCTACAAGCGAATCTTATCTTTGTAGTTATAAGTAAGGGCCAGATTATATCATTTGTTTCCTCACAGTTACATTTACACTTGGGTATTCTAATAATCTCCATGGCATGAAATCCACCACAAACTGCTACAAGACTCTGGGGGAAGCATAAACAGGTTGACCAATCATTTTCATGTGGCACCACACTTAGAAAATGAATAGCCAATTTCCCAATAGCTATATCGTTTCTCTATGGATGTGAGAGTTGGACTGTAAAGAAAGCTGAGCACTGAAGAATTGATGCTTTTGAACTGTGGTGTTGGAGAAGACTCTTGAGAGTCCCTTGGACTGCAAGTCCCCAACCAGTCCATTCTGAAGGAGATCAGCCCTGGGTGTTCTTTGGAAGGAATGATGCTAAAGCTGAAACTCCAGTACTTAGGCCACTTCATGCGAAGAGTTGACTCATTGGAAAAGACCCTGATGCTGGGAGGGATTGGGGGCGAGAGAAGGGGACTACAGAGGATGAGATGGCTAGATGGCATCACCGACTTGATGGACATGAGTTTGAGTGAACTCTGGGAGTTGGTGATGAACAGGGAGACCTGACGTGCTGTGATTCATGGGGTTGCAAAGAGTTGGACATCACTGAGTGACTGAACTGAACTGAACTGATACCGTTTCTCAAGGGTAAGGAAGCAAAACTCTCATGACTTAGTCTTTATTTATATGAAACCGAGTTTACCTGTGACTGAAAGTTTGAAGCCAGACTATATTTAATGGGCAATTTTAAGTTTCTTTCAAAAATATAGAATCTCAAGAAAACAATGTTCTTTATAAGAATAAAGTAAGACTCCTTGGTGATCTGCATGTGTAAATTTAGTGGTTGTATTTCAATACCATCAGAAGACAAATGTAAAAATAAATAAGGGTTCATTTTTAGGAAAAACCACCCCTCACCACCACCAAAAGAAAAAGATTTTGAGATATGAAGTATTGTAGCAGAGGCTTTATTAAGGTAGAGTGGTCAAAGAGGGCCTCCCTGAGAATGAGTTTTCCACCCTTAATGAGGATGTCATAACTGATTCCTCTCCACAGGGTCCCTTAGTAGAAAGAAACTCATGTTTTTAGCTTGCATTTCTCACCATTTGTAATTGATGTATTATTTTTTTCTTTTGGCTATGCCAGGTCTTAGTGGTAGCATGCAGGATTATCATTGCGGCATGTGGGATCTATTATAGTTCATTGACCAAGGCTGGAAACTGGGCCCGCTGCATTGGGAGCACAAGGTCTTCACCTCTTGTCCACAGGGAAGTCCTCTAATTAATGATTTCTGAATAGTAAACACAGTACATAGATAAAAGGAACACATATAGACACAACATACATACTCAAACAGAGAAAAATAAGGAACAAAATTACAAATCGTCTTCAAATAAGGATTATTCATCAGCTATAATAACATATTTGATCATCTAAATCCAGTTAGAAATCTAGCATTTCTCCTCAAGAAAGCTATAGCATTTATGGGAACCCAGTTCAAATAAATATAACCTGATTTTGCAAAATGATCTAATATTATCTCAACTGTTATTTATTTTGCTGCATGTGAATCTACTCCAATATGTTTAGGCAGTTGTACATTAGTATGACTGAAAAAATATAAATCACCAGCATTTTACGCAAAATTAAGTAGTATGTCCTCAAAGGTAAATTTATGCCTTCAATCTCTATAAAGAAAAACAATTTGAAATGTTAAAATGAAAATATTGATATTTCTAGTTTCTACTCAACAACTTCTAAAACGTTGAGGTTCCCTATTATTCATCATGATATTTTGTTACACATTTTATTCACCTACTGATAAATCAGTTCAGTTCAGTCATTCAGTCATGTCTGACTCTTTGTAACCCCATGGACTAAAGCATGCCAGGCATCCCTGTCCATCACCAACTCCCAGAACTTACTCAAACTCATGTACATGTCCAACTAGACGGTGATGAATAGTGGAGGTTATTAATCTAGGACTTTGTGGGATTTTCTTTAATTAAAATTTTAATAAAAAGAAACATTGAATTAATATAAATTCCTCAGTGGACAAACTGACGTTTTCTATATTGAACCTGCAAGAATGTTATACAAGCCAAATGAACAATGCTGCTATTTCCATTGATTTTATTATTGGAATTGGCAGAGGGATGCTTTTCAGAACTTGTGATATTTAGGTCCAAAAGGTAGCTGAGCTGAAGATATATCCAGGACTGTTGCTGCAAATATGGAATAGTTTACTGGCAATGACAATGAAGGAACCCTGGCCAAGTTGCTTAATAGAGGCTTCTGGATTTTATTTTTATTTTTCATCATCAAATGACAAGTCCTAAATGGCAATAAACATATTATCATTTTGCATTTGTTGCTCTTTTCCTGATGATTTAGGGCCTTTGGGTTGGTTCTGCAAAGCTAATTAAATAGATCTTATTCTAGAAAAAATATGATTTGATTTTTTACCATCACCCTGCTCCTTGAACTAGCCTCAACAAAAAGATGCTCTATGGCACACAGAGATTTGAGTTAAATAAAAATTACTGGTAAAATAATCAGTTAAAATTATAGAGGGTTTCTTCAATATTGAAAATCAAGATTACAAAATATTCTGATTCACTTTTAAAATTCTCTTTGGACTTCTGAAGCTAGGATTTTGTACATGCTTTTCAATTCCCATCAATTTTCATTTATTATTTTATTACCCATGCTAAGAAAATTGTTATTCTATATATTTCATTAGATTCATATATAAACTTTCCATTTTTTTATTGCTATGTAAGCAGTATTTTGTATTTGATTTCAAATTTCTGTTGCTCATTGTTGGTATAAAAGGGAATTGACTTTGTATGTTAAACCTGTATCCTGCAACCTTGCTATAAACAATTAGTTCCCAGAGGGATTTTGTTTGTTTGTTTTAATATCCTTAAATTTACATGGCACTTTATAGTTTACCCAGGTTTCTCACATATTTTATCCTGATAGCTACACTCTGATCAAGGCAGAATTGCCAATATTATATACATTCTATAAACAATATATTAAAGGTCTAATTATAATGTCATAAATCTAGTTTGTGTCCAAATTTGGAAGAAAAATCATATAACTTCTGAGATTACATTCTGTTATCCTCAAGAGCACTATTTTAAATAATTTGGCAATTCACTGAACTGTCAAGACTTCTATCACCTACAAGAGTTTTGCTCAATAAAGTTAACTTTATTGGGATTCAACTTTGAGATGTGCGTCATAGAGTGGATCACAGCTAAAGTGAATTATAGGAATGGTATGAAGGAATATAAAGCTGTTCAGAATCAAGGATGGACTGAGATTCAAGGATGAATTGGAAGTGTGAACTACTCAAAGCTCAATAATGGGATAGCCAAAGAATCAAAGATAAAGAGATAATTGCATATACTCATATTTCTGGGGTCAGAATACTCCTGTGGCCAAGTCAAAAATGTTATTGGCTATCCTTTTAGCAAATACTATAGAATCAATATTATGTGCTAAAGCACATTGTAAAAGAAGTGTGAACAAGGTAAAGATGCCTTCATAGAAATTTTCTGCTTCTAAAACCAGGCTAATTTATACAATAGTATCTGACAACTAGACAGATCACTTTCTAAAATATATGGTAAAAAAGGCAAATACTTTATCAGAAATTTAGAAATAACTTCATATTTTAATCAAACGTAAAGCTTGAAATGATATGTTGATTCAGTTCTGGTATCCGTTCAGTTCAGTTCAGTCGCTCAGTCATGTCCGACTCTTTGCAACCCCATGAATCGCAGCACACCAGGCCTCCCTGTCCATCACCATCCCCCAGAGTTCACTCAAACTCATGTCCATCGAGTCAGTGATGCCATCCAGCCATCTCATCCTCTGTCGTCCCCTTTTCCTCCTGCCCTCAATCCCACCCCCAGCATCAGAGTCTTTTCCAATGAGTCAACTCTTCGCATGAGGTGGCCAAAGTACTGGAGTTTCAGCTTTAGCATCATTGCTTCCAAAGAACACCCAGGGCTGATCTCCTTCAGAATGGACTGGGTGGATCTCCTTGGTTAATGTAAAGCTCACCATTTATACATTTAATATATAAATGTAAAGAATACTGAAAAGAAAATAAACCTGTGAGCTATCTGGCTGATGTCACATATAAGGCCTGAAATATAAATCAGACAAAAGAAAATTCTAAAAAAAGAAAAATCAAGTATCTATTTTTTTCTTCCAACCCAGATACATATAGAGAGATTGTTGAGTTTATCAGGGCAGTATTTGTCTAATTTCTTAGATTTGCTTGTCCAGAACTTATTATTCTCTAGTCATAAAATAACCAATCAGAAAAATTACATGAGGCTTTATTTAAAGCAATAATGAAATTTCTCAATCATGACCATCACTTTTCTCTTATTAAAGGGTTCATTTTGAAAATAATCTTAAAAGGGACATTTTGCCCCCTCTCAACCAGCAAAACAAAACTTATAAGCTGACATTAACTCACAGATTCAGATAATAAGTAAAAGTGCCTTATTCAAATGCTTTTTAATATTCTCTAAGCCAACCTCATAATTATCCCAGGAGTGATTAAATATATTTTAAATTAAAAAGCTAAATAAGAGAATATGCAACCCCAAAAAAGTTCTTACTAGTGAAACTTAATCTGACCTGGATTAGTCAATACAATCAATCATTCAGTTCAGTTCAGTCACACAGTCATGTCCAATTCTTTGCGACCCCATGAACCGTAGCACACCAGGCCTCCTTGTCCAACACCAACTCCCAGAATTGACCCAAACTCATGTCCATTGAGTTGGTGACGCCATCCAACCATCTCTTCCTCTGTCGTCCCCATCTCCTCCTGCCCTCAATCTTTCCCAGCATCAGGGTCTTTTCAAATGGGTCAGCCCTTTGCATCAGGTGGCCAAAGTTTGGAGTTTCAGCTTCAACATCAGTCTTTCCAATGAACACCCAAGATTGATCTCCTTTAGGATGGACTGATTGGATCTCCTTGCAGTCCAAGGGACTCTCAAGAGTCTTCTCCAGCACCACAGTTCAAAAGCATCAATTCTTCGGTGCTCAGCTTTCTTTATAGTCTACCTCTCACATCCATACATGACTCCTGGAAAAACTATAGCCTTGACTAGACAGACCATTGTTGACAAACTAATGTCTCTGCTTTTTAATATGCTATCTAAGTTGGTCATAACTTTCCTTCTAAGGAGGAAGGAAATTTCATGGCTGCAGTCACCATCTGCAGTGATTTGGGAGCCCAAAAATATAAAGTCAACCACTATTTCCACTGTTTCCCCATCTATTCGCCATGAAGTGATGGGACCAGATGCCACGATCTTCTTTTTCTGAATGTTGAGCTTTAAGCCAACTTTTTCACTCTCCTCTTTTGCTTTCATCAAGAGACTCTTTAGTTCTTCTTCACTTTCTGCCATAAGGGTGGTGTTATCTGCATATCCGAGGTTACTGAGATTTCTCCTGATAATTTTGATTCCAGCTTGTGCTTCTTCCAGCCCAGCGTTTCTCATGATGTACTTGGCATATAAGGTAAATAAGCAGGGTGACAATATACTTCCTTGATGTACTCCTTTCCCTATTTGGAACTAGTCTGTTGTTCCACGTCCAGTTCTCACTGTTGCTTCTCGACCTGCATACAAGTTTCTCAAGAGGCAGGTCAGGTGGTCTGGTAGTCACATCTCTTTCAGAATTTTCCACAGTTTATTGTGATCCACACAGTCAAAGGCTTTGGCATAGTCAAGAAAACAAAAATAGATGTTTTTCTGAAACTCTCCTGTTTTTTTGATGATCCAGCAGATGTTGGCAATTTGATCTCTGGTTCCTCTCCCTTTTCTAAAACAGGCTTGAACATCTGGAAGTTCATGGTTCATGTATTGCTAAAGCGTGGCTTGGAGAATTTTGAGCACTACTTTACTAGTGTGTGAGATGGGGACATTTGTGTGGTAGTTTGAGCATTCTTTGTCATTGCCTTTCTTTGGGATTGGAATGAAAACTGACCTTTCCAGTCCTGTGGCCACCGCTGAGTTTTCCAAATTTCCTGATATATTGAGTTCATCACTTTCACAAAATCATCTTTCAGGATTTGAAATAGCTCAACTGGAATTCCATCACCTCCACTAGCTTTGTTCAT